>NC_136070.1:346845897-347549664 GCF_964261635.1 Lissotriton helveticus | reverse complement strand
CCTATAAAAGCGCTGATTACAAGCGCAACAAACCCAGACAGATCTGTGCTCTTGATGCGGAAGCCGAGAGCGTTTTATCATGTTTTAAAAATTTCTCATTTGTCAATTCCTGTCACTTTACTTTGTGTGCACTTGCTTCTTGGCACTTCCGTTGATCCCGCGCAGTGGAGTTATCGCTGCCGCGGCACTTACCAGCAACAAACTTTCCCCGCCGCCATCTCGGCGAGGACGAAGGCCACGCCCCTTTACGAGGCCACGCCCATCGACGCCACCCTTACACGCCTACAAATCATGTGCATCTTCCGGACGCGCAGCGGACGAGGGCAGCGGGCGCGCCGTCAGCGCGCCAAAGGCGCACCAAAGGCAAGCCTGTCTGCGCCCGTCCGCGCCAGGCCAGGCCCTAGGGCTCCCCACGTCGACCATCTTATCTCGTACTCACCTCAATCACTCAGAGATCTACAATATACTGCCACTACGCCACCTGCCATGGCCATTCGCTGCATACTTACAGCCGGCCTTATGCGCCCTGACCAACATCATTTATGCGGACGTACACCACTAGCAATACCGATCAGGAATACCACGTCCATCAGGGTGTCATATCTGAATACCCGCTCATTAGTGAAACACTCTGAGGACATCTTCATTCTATTATCTAACACCAATCCTGACATGCTCCTGCTTACGGAAACTTGGTTAACATCAGAGTCCCTCCCAGATATCCTGGCTGCCCTCCCCCCTGATTATTACATTCTTCACGCCGATCGCCCCGGTGATCGACCCGGGGGTGGGGTGGCAGCCATCATATCTAAACGCTTGAACTCCATCTCCTCTTATTCTCTTCCCCTCCCTGAGGTGGAGAATTTACTCATCAATTTGCAAACTGATACCGGCACCCTTACTTTCCTCCTCTTATATCGGCCTCCCTATTCTATGCCATCCTTCTCCACCATTTTGAGTGAACAGCTATCTACTTTGTTAACGCTGCACTCCAGCTTCGCCATCTTTGGCGATTTAAACTATTGGTTTAATGACACCAATGCCGGCCCCCATGCCACAGAGCTCTTTGAGACTCTTAATAGTCTGAATCTTACTCAACAGATCACCCAACCCACCCACATTAAGGGACATATCCTCGACCAGATCTGGACTTGCAATCTGGCCTTGTCTCCACCAGACATACTCCCCTGTGTCTGGTCCGACCACAACCTAGTTGACACCACCATCACCGTCGCCGGTCAGATTTCGGCCCCTCTGATGGCTGGTGGTCTTTCACGGAAATGGAGTACCTACGACTCTCAGGGTGTCCTCACTGCCCTAGCCAACACTCGCTCAGCCTCTCACCCCTCTAATGACATCAATGGATTAGGACACGACATTGGCTTGGTTGGAATCGGCCAGTGACTTGTTCGCGCCCTTAGTCAAATTCCCTTGCACTAGGCATCGTAACTCCCATAGGTGGTTCTCTGACGACCTCAAGGTTCAGAAATTAAAAACGCGCCAGTTAGAAAGCACCTGGAGACGCGACTATTCCGATTCAGCCAGACAGACCTATCTGGCCGCGCGTAAAGTTTACAAAGCAGCCATCAGTCTAGCCAAAAGGGAACACTTCTCCAACCGGATCTCGTCGGCGGTCGACAAATCTAAGGAGGTGTTCAGAGTCCTGAATGAGCTCACTACAGATGACAGAACCCTCCTAGTCCAGACCCCCACTCAGGAGGCATGCAACACTCTTAATTCCTTTTTTTTGGAAAAAATCACAAAAATTAAAAAATCTATCCCTCCCCTTCCCCAGTCACATTTACCGGATATTTCCTCTAACAACCCCTTGATTTTCACCACTTTCCCTGCTTTAGACCCTATTTCCCTAGCGGAACTCGCCACTCGTGTGAAATCTGGCTCCCCGAACGACTGCTACCCACCCACTGTCCTGCGGAGTATCTGCCTCAACCTGCCAGATTGTATCCTACCTCTACTTAACGGGTCACTTAGCAGTGGCATCTTCCCCACTTCTTTTAAGGAGGCCATCCTAGTGCCCCTCCTCAAAAAACCCGGCGCCGACCCTGCGGAGCCGTCGAATTATCGCCCCATTTCCCTCCTTCCGTACTTCTCAAAACTAATGGAGGCCTACGTCACCCGGTGCCTGTCAAATTTCATTGAATCTTCCTGTCATCTTGAGCCTAATCAAGCCAGCTTCAGACCTGCCCACTCTACAGAGGCCGTCATCCTGGCAGTTCTGGACACACTCAGGAGCAACGCGGACGCTGGGTCCTCCCAGGCCCTCGTTCTCCTGGATTTGTCCGCCGCGTTCGACACGGTAGACCATAACATCCTTCTCCACCGTGTCGAGCAGGCGGGCATCCAGGGCACCGCTCTTGAGTGGGTCAAGTCCTTCCTCACTGGAAGAACACAGGCGGTCCACCTGGGTCCCTATACTGCCAAAAAAAAAACCACGTCCTGCGGAGTCCCTCAGGGCTCCTCCCTTTCACCGCTCCTATTTAATTTATACCTCCGGCCATTGATCCAATCTCTTCAGAAATGGGACATCATCGTCTATAATTACGCCGATGACTTACAAATCATCTTTTCACTCAACTCACCACATGCCATCAATACGTTCCACGCAGCCATGATTCACATCCAACTCTGGATGAACCAGAACCAATTGAAGTTGAACCCCGGTAAAACTGAGCTCCTTCTCCCTGGACTCAGTCACGCCCACTGGGGCCCGCAGTTCTGGCCTCCGGAGCTCGGCTCTCCCCCTGTCCCGGCAAAAGCAGTAAAGAGTTTGGGTGTAATCATCGACGCCGACCTATCCCTTAGAGCCCAAGTGGGAGCGACAGTCTCATCCTGCATGTACCAGCTTCGGAGGATCCGTAAAGTCCGCCACTTACTTCCCCCTGCGGCACTTACCCAAGCTGTCATCTCACTTGTGCTCTCCCGCCTGGACTTTTCTAATTCCATTTACCACGGTATCCCACAATTTTTGTCACATCGCCTCCAAGTCGTCCAGAATCAGGCGGCCCGCTTGATTCATGGAATCCCCAGATGGCAATCGGCCAAGCCCCTGCTCCACAGCCTTCATTGGCTCCCAATAGACCAAAGGGTAGCCTTCAAGGTGGCATGTCTCACATTCAAAGCCCTTCGCTGTTCTGGCCCTGCGTTCCTGAAATCCCTTATTCTTCCTCATTGTCCAATACGTAATCTTCGATCAGCCCACCGTCATCTGCTAGTCACTCCAAAAAACAAAACCAAGAAATTCGGCGGTTACCGTTTTTCCTATCTAGCTCCCAGGCTTTGGAATCTCCTTCCTCTTCCAATCAAATCCTCCTCCTCCCTTCTGAACTTTAGGAAACTGCTAAAAACTCACCTTTTCCCTCCCCTTAGCTAGAATCCTGTCGCTCACGCTCCTCCCTCACACATTCTGTCTATCAGCGCCAGGAAGCTTCGGCGTCAGTGCGCTTTACAAATTGCACCTAAGATAAGATAAGATAAGATAAGCAATGGACCCCTCTATTTGACTTCAAATCAGCTGGGAAACTTTTATCGTGAAGCCAAGTCATATCAGATGAACTTGAGGGATATGATGAATGAAAAGGGAAAGAACTTAGGGTCAATGGAAGGACGAGCGAGTCGTAACATTTATGACTAAAGAATGATACATGTTTTTGAATGCAGGCAGAGGTGGCTGATAGGAAGGAATCAGATGCATGGCTGCTTGAAGCAAGGATGGTTGGAGGAGAAAGAAAAAATGACTGCCTGTGTGGTTCAATCAGAAAATTCATGTGTGGTGTGCATTGCAATATATCATTTTGGTGAAACTCAAATGCAAGTCGAGACGGTGGTTTACCAAATAAAATGAAAAGGGTGTTATTTGGTTGTTGAGAAAAATTAAAGTTGTTACAGTTGAGACATTAAGAAGAATGATAGACGTTTACTTTAGAAGCCTGGATGGTATCTTCTTCCTCATACATAGCAGAGGTGTATGTAGAGCAGACGCTCAGTGCATGAAGAGTGTTACTTTGTTCGAACAGCATGTCCGTGCCAGAGTAGCAAAGCAGAGGAAATCCAAATACTACAAGTTGTGATTGTTCAGAAACTCTCCCTTGCCTAAAGTAACAGTACAGTAGTTTACTTTGCAAGGACAGCATATATTGTGTATGTATTGTATAGTTGACAATTATATCAAGTCAAGTCCCTTCCTCCGGCAATTATGGTTACCACACTCACTCCCTATGTTCATCATTTTTTTCCTGCTGTGTTAATCATGGGTGGACTATCGCTGTTGTTCACTCAATCTATTACAACAAAGCACCTAAAGTCATCCATCATATAAGCAAAGAGATCATGTGATCGGCTGGATACATGATCAGAAATGAATAATCTTCATTTTCCTTTTGTAGTACTGAAGGCCCAGGGGGGGCAGTGCGAAATATAAATTACATTGAGCTGTAGCCCTTGATGTAACCGAGTATGGCCAGTGCCACCCCTATACAAAAGTAAGAGCTTCCCTATCCCCACCTGCATGTACTGCTTAAAGTAATGCATGCAAGTCTGCATCATCATGGCTTGTGTCTCTTTTTCTAGGGTGCAAGCTGACTGAGCTGGCATTATGCCGGCTACCACAAGTTCACGTACAAGTAATTTCTTTCGCAAAACTAGAGAAAAAAAGAAGAATACTGGTGTACTCTCTGACTCTCTATGTATTGAGTCCATAGTGCTGCCTGGTAGTAGAATTCCTGAAACTCCCACTGTTACAGGCCTACAAAGACGGCGGAAAGATACATGCAAAAATGTTATACTGTGCTTGCAAATTGCTAGTGTTACTGTGAGACAACTTTCTGTTGAATTATTTTGTGTTATTGTTAAAGAGTATTGGTTACATTATTTTTCTTTCTTTCTTCATATAGATGCTCCCAAAAAGCTCACCAGAAGGGAGATGGCTGTCCGGGCCAGGGCCCGGAAGCTGGAGGCCATTCAGGTGGAATACTGCCGGCTGTGGGCCCGGGAACAGGAGGAGGGGGCATCAACAACCTCCTCCTGCTGTGCCCCCGTGTCCACCAGCCAGCAGCCTCCAGCATGGCGCCGTGCTCGGACAGCCCCCCGCCGTCACTCAGCTGCAAGAACACCAGCAGCCGGCCCCCCCAGAGCCTGGAAGGCACGCATGCGCCGCCTAAGCCTAAGAGTGGACTACCTGGAGCGGAAGGTGGACGACCTTGAAAAACAGCTCCGGGACCTCCGCAAGGAGTGGCGGGACCGCCTGTCCAGACACTGCCGCAAGTGACTGTGTCCCTTGCCCCTTTTTTAAAGACTGTTAGGGGGGTGGGAATCGGGAGTTGGGGATTATTTGGGACTAGTGGACTATTTGAAATGGACAATTATTTGGGTTAGGGAGGGGTGGGACTAGTTTATTTTTGTTAGGGGAAATATATAATTATTAATTTTACATACTTCAACATAGTGTACGCGTTGATCTTATTTTGTGGGGTGGTGGGCGGGGGTTACGGCACCTTTGGTTTTCTCAAACTTACCAGCATGAATTATTTAAAACGTCCAAAAATGTTCAAAAGTGCCACTAACAGAGTTAGTGAATTCAATTGGCCTACTAGTACTTTACTAGTACTACTGTCAGTCTCTCCTCCGAGTCCTAGCCTATAATTCTACCCCCCCATAATGCTTATCTTACCTGTGATTCGTGTTTGAGAATAGAGCCAGGCACAGAGCTGGCTACATGGCAAATGGCGATTACGCCATCCCGGACCGAGATTCCGTTGTTGTGGTGTTAGTAGGAGTGGTACCACACTAGCAGTAGCAGCATATGAAAAACAAAGTACAAAAAGGAGACATTGAGTGGCCTGAGAGGAGTATTAGAAGGAACAGTAGCCTAAGCAATGCTGAAGATAAGTATGGGGAAAAAAGAATTGCATGGATGATTATGGCTACAACAAGAACAGTGACACAGCAGCGTAACAACAAGTTTTCTTGACATGTAGGAGGATGATGTTGACGATGGATCCAATCGATGGTGGGCCTGAAATTCAGAATGTATTTTAAAATACTCATTGTTGTTTTTTTAACCAGAATTACAATATCCTAGGATTTATCTAGCTGCCTTAAAATTGATTTGAGGAGGTTGCTTGCACCTTATCCTCCCCAGCAAGTGTGTGGAATTATTGTTGCAATTTACTCACAACTCAATAAAAAAAACACACAGCCCGGGGGAAGAGGTGTAGGGTTAGAAACTTGGATGGCAATGGGGTTTGGGGGGAAAGTTTTGTGGAGAGAGGAAAAAAAAACACAGCATGGACAAACAACAAATGAAGATAAACAAATCTTTGGATACGAAGCTATCCATAAATCTTTTAAGGGACATAAAGGAAGTGCATGCACTACTGCATGCATGAAGTTGTTTGCTAAATGGATAGTTTACTGAAAAGTAAGTAGTACTTTCTACAATGTACTAACTATGAAGAAACAATGTGACAGTACAGGGCTGCAGTAATTACGCAATTTCACTTGCCTATCTGCCCTCAGAGAGAAGAACCACTTAGTACATTAAATCAGTTTAAAAAATAGCAAAGAAAAAAGTATGCAATGGCTGGAGGGATGAATTGAAGCAGAGAGCAAACAAATGCAGAGTCACACTCATAGAAGTTCACAGCGATAACATTACTTAAAAGATAAGTAGAAATTAAGATGGATACTGTAACTGTATGTTGTTGTAGTTGTCCTGTTGAATTTGGGAAGTTGCATGCATCCAGCCATTCCTCTTTTTTGCGGTACTCCTCCATTCCATCTGACGCTCCGTCGATCAATGTTGGGGATCATAAGACACCTTGTCCACTGCCTGCCTGACGGATGCTGAATTGCGGCTCACTAATGGTAAGCCTGAGTTCATTTGTTTTCCCATTGCACAGGGTAAAATCCGGCCTGGTTGATGGGAAAGCAGGAAGTGATATTAAAACACCACGGAGAAAACAATATAAGGTACGCTGTGTAGTGCAAAAATAACATTTTCAGTTTCAGAGTCGACAGTATTACAATACATACAAGCATCATTTCGAAAGTGCGTACTCTGAGTCTCCTTTTCAAGGATAAATAAGTGTGGGCGAAATTTGCGGACCTTTCCCCTCAAGCTAGGTGTAAAGTGTAAAGTGTGATTTTAGAACTTCCCAGCAGTGCCCCCAGACCCCTCAACCCACCCCCCAAAAAGTAGAACACCACCGAACAGGCCAAAAGCAAAAATGGAAAATGCCACACGTAGAAAATCTACAGAGGCCTACCTGAAAATCGCTCCAAACGTGCTCTGCAGCTCTGCAGCTAGACCCTAACCCCCTTTTCCAACATGGATTTTCTTCAAACCAATTGCAATCAAAATTAGACCTTCCCAGCAGTGCTCCCAGCCCCAAAAATGTAGAACCCCCCCAAACAGCCCCCCAAAAACATGCAATACTGCTAGGCCTCAGTTTAAATTGTGCCAAAACGCTGTCTGCAACTAGGCTCAAACCCCCCTTTTCCACCATGGATTTTCTTCAAACCACTTGCAATCAAAATTAGACCTTCCCAGAAGTGCTCCCAGACCCCCCAAACCCACCCCCAAAAACCTAGAACCCCCCCAAACAGCCCCCCAAAAACACGCAAGTGAGCTAAAAAGGAAAAACGTTTTCACCATGGAGTTTCTCCAAACCACTTGCATCCGATATTAGACCTTCCCAGAAATGCCTCCAGACCCCTCAACCCACCTGCAAAAAAGTAGAACACCCCCAAACAGGCCAAAAGCAAAAATGGAAAATGTCACATTTAGAAAATTTGAGGCCTACCTCAAAATCACTCCAAAAGCGCTCTGCAGCTAGGCCCTAACTCCCCTTTTCCAACATGGATTTTTTTCAAACCACTTGCAATCAAAATTAGACCTTCCGAGCAGTGCTCCCAGACCCCCCAAACCAACCCCCAAAAACCTAGAACCCCCCAAACAGCCCCCCAAAAACACGCAAGTGAGCTAAAAAGGAAAAACTTTTTCACCATGGATTTTCTCCAAACCACTTGCATCCGATATTAGACCTTCCCAGCATTGCCCCCAGATGCCTCAACCCACCCGCAAAAAAGTAGAACACCCCCAAACAGGCCAAAAGTAAAAATGGAAAATGTCACACTTAGAAAATTTGAGGCCTACCTCAAAATCACTCCAAACACGCTCTGCAGCTAGGCCCTAACTCCCCTTTTCCACCATGGATTTTCTTCAAACCACTTGCAATCAAAATTAGACCTTCCCAGCAGTGCTCCCAGACCCCCCAACCCACCCCCAAAAACGTAGAACCCCCCCAAACAGCCCCCCAAAACACGCAAGTGAGCTAAAAAGGAAAAACTTTTTCACCATGGATTTTCTCCAAACCATGTGCATCCGATATTAGACCTTCCCAGCATTGCCCCCAGACCCCTCAACCCACCCGCAAAAAAGTAGAACACCCCCGAACAGCCCAAAAGCAAAAATGGAAGATGTCACACTTAGAAAATTTGAGGCCTACCTCAAAATCACTCCAAACGCGCTCTGCAGCTTGGCCCTAACTCCCCTTTTCCACCATGGATTTTCTTCAAACCACTTGCAATCAAAATTAGACCTTCCCAGCAGTGCTCCCAGACCCCCGACCCACCCCCACAAATCTAGAACACCCCCAAACAGCCCCCCAAAAAACATGCAATACTGGTATATCCAAAACATGGCAAATTGCGCTGTTAACAAATAAATGCTGTTTTCAGCACTTCCACTACTTCGATCCTCTTGAAACTTACCTGGACACTTGTTCCAGCGATTCCCTAGAATCTCAGCAAGGCAGACCAAAATCGAAGAAGAAGAAGATGGTCTACGACTAGTTTTCACTTTTCACCCAAACACACGTGCACGCAAAACACAAAAAAGGTCAAAATTCTGCCAATTCTGGACCAAAGAACGCCAAACCCCCCTAAAACCTTGCCAACATCATTATGAACTAGCCTGCATCGGGCCCTGAGCCCTAGACTCAGCGGGAACCCTACCAACTTAAACCCAAAAACCCTAGTAAATCGCACTGAACCCTAAACCCTAGATATGCATTGTCTGTCTGTGTCAAACAGCCTAGGTATGCTACATCAGGATGCTTCACTCAGTGGTGCCTGCCTTGACCGTCTGCATGGCCCTGCCACAAGCATGGGCCAAAAATCAGTTCCGCTCAAGAATTCGCAAATTTTTTGTAATTTCGTGAAAAACAGCAAATTTAGCATACATAACTGATGTTTGGCCCAAGCTTGAGGCAGGGCCATGCAGACGGTCAAGGCAGGCACCACTGAGTGAAGCAACCTGATGTAGCATACCTAGGCTCTTTGTCAGACAGACAAAGCATATCTAATTGTATGCAGCGAGCCACATAGCCCCAATTTTACATGAACTGCTGTCTGGAGTGGAGTGGACTCTGCCTGGCATAACAACAACAGTATACTGCCTCGCCCTCGACCACTACATACCACGAATAGACAGACATGTAGTTCTGCTGTAGTGGTTGTTGTAGACTGGTTTACCTGTTTGTCACTCACGAATTGGCCATAGTTCTTCCGTAAACCGACGCTGATGATCCATCCATCCCAGTGAGTGACTGTAAAGAAAAAAGATATATTATTTAATCAATCATCATGGTATATTGGCAAGTGAGTCCACTCCAAGGACAGTTTGCATATTGGAAAATGCAACATAGTGGCCCCTGAAGTTGAAGTACAATTTGAATCAAACAAGGTAAAAAAAAACAGAGTAGTAGACATGAGTTACAATTACTGTGTAAAAGATTAAATAATAACTAAGACAAGACATATGATTCATTTCATGCACAAAAAACAAACAGCAATTGGTTTCATCAGAGCCAGACAGTCATTGCTGTCCACTGCATGCCATCTTCTCATTGTTCATTACCTGTTCTACTTTTTGTCCGCATCTTCTTCGGAAAGAAGAAAATGCCCACAGGGCAGCCTCTCCTGTCAATTTCAGAAGTAACTCTGTCAGCAATCAGCAAGCATGTAGTCAGTCAGTAATTTAAGTCCCACTTGAGGGGATTTGTCTACGAAACGTAAAGTTTCTTTATTCTTCGTAATCCATCCATCTGCCTTGAGGGAAATGGATCGGGGGAGTCTGGAGGAGGAGGATAGAGGAGCATGATTGATTGTGAACTTGTGAACCTCAGGAATGCAGACTGGGGCACCTTCAAATCAATAAGGTAAATAAGATGAAGACAGTGCTGCTGATGGACTTGTTGTGATTAGGTGATTAGAGTTTTGTTGTGGTAAACGTTGCAAAACAAAGAAAGACACACAGGAATAAAAGTGAATAAGGACGAAAAAAAGGAAGCCATTTTCAGGCCTCGGTGTCAGGGAAGTAGAGCTCGTCCTCAAACTCTATGAATTGAGACGGGAGTAGGTCAGCTAACAGAGAAGAACTTCCGTCACCTAAGTCGGTGTCCTCTTCTTCCTGCGTGCATTCACGTATTTTGTTATCTGGTGGTATGAAGTGCTGATTCATCTTGATCAGTGTTAACCTCTCTACATTTTTGGGCGAGAGGTGGGTCCTTTTTGAAGTTACAATGGCACCAGCAGCACTGAAAAAACACCTTCAGAAGACACGCTTGTGAATGGGCAAGACAAATAATTTAGAGCCAGGTTGGTGATCAGTGGCCATAGAGGCCTTTTCCTATACCAATACAGCAATGGGTTCTGATTAACAAAGACCTCTGTTGGGTCATCCAGATAGGCCTGCACCATCGACTCAAGGTTCTCCAGGGTTGCTCCACTTTGCGTACCATCTGTGTCCTTTGCAGCACTGGAACAAGCAAACCCTTGATGAGTTAGCCAATCCGCTTCCGACAATATTATGGCTGGGCCTGGTGTAGGTGAGGATGATGATACGGTTGCTGGTGTCGTTAACAGCTGTGAGGGAAAGTGACTCCCTTCGGCCACAGATTCAGAAGTGGAACTTGACGCCGGATGGCCTGCTGATTCAGTTGTACATCTGCCGGCTCCTTGAATTTTCTGCCGCTCTTTTTCGAACCGAGTGGCTGACACAGCTAGCCAATGTTTGTACTTTGAAACATCTGCTTCATCAAAAGGAATGAATGCTTTGCTGGCCACTGCCTTTTTGTACCATGGATCCAGATTAGTGGCACAAATGTAATGTTGTTCTGTATGTATGTTTTTAAGCCTTTCATTGTCAACTAGGCGGCTTAATAACCTCTCCGCCAACTGATATGCGTCTTTCTTTTCAGCATCATCTCGGAACGTTGAAGACACCGCCTTCAGTTGGTGCTCTAGCATGACCAACAATGGGATAGCTTTGCCCAAAGAACAGTCCTCTCTGCTGACTTCACGCGTGAAGACCTCAAAAGGACGAAGCATGTCTGTGAGGCTTGCAATTAGCTTCCATTCTTCCAACTCTAGCCTCATGTCTTTCATACTAGAACCCAGTTTATAGACATAATCATTTATTACCCCACACTGCTCAGACAGACGCTAAAGCATGTAAGAGGTTCAGTTCCAACGTGTTGCCACCTCCTGGGTGAGTCCTTTGACTGGCAGTCTACGTTCATGTTGAATGCTTCTCAGCTGCTTTTGGGCCTTACAAGAATGGCTGAAATGTGTGCAGATTCTTCGGCAGGTGGTCAGTAACTTGCTGACTGTGTTTTCTTTTTTCAAGAAATCTTGCACCACGATGTTAATACTGTGCGCCAAACACGGCACTCTGAAGTACTCACCATCCTGCATGGCCTTAACTATATTACTGCCATTATCCGTGGAAACATAAGCAACTATGCGATTTCTTTGATGCAGCCATTCATAGACCTGCCTATCAAACTCCTCCAAAAGGTTAGGTGCAGTATGAGTTTTCTCCATGGCAAACATGGATACTGTTGCATGTTTCCGAGTAGCTTGAATAACTGTGTCCGTGTCAACACCTGCTTTTAACTGGTCTTTAACCCCTGCAAAAGAGATCTAGTGTGCAGTGATGCACATGTAATCAAGGGCTTGGCAACTGGTCCACATATCTGTTGTCAGGTGGATAGTGTGAACAGCACTCTTCAGAATAGCTGCGCCAATCACCTCCAGCACATCTTGATGTAGTGCTGTAACAGCAACCCTGGCAAAATAGGAACGGCTAGGAACCTTCCATTTAGGGCAGACTGTTGCCACAAATTCTAGAAAACCCACCCCTTCAACGAAAGAAAAAGGGAGAAGGTCCAGCGCTAGCATTTTAGCCAGCTTTGAGTTATACAGAGGTGCCGTAGTGTGGTTGCGTTCAAATGGCGCATCCGACCAAAACATTCTGCTAATGGTGGTCTGGACCATTTTACGTGATGATGATGATGCAGACTTCTTCCAACCAGTTAGGCTCATTGATGTACTTTTTCGCATTGGTGTCTCTCCCAGACTCTTAGTGTGCCTCATACATGTTGCAGGGGTAGAGGGTGTGGGCGCTACCACTTCAGGGCTGCTGCCAGGGGTACTGGGTGTACCAGAAAAAATGTCGGTCCGTTCTTGACTTCCCCCCTGCACAATCAGCCCCTCGTCAGCATCAGATGCAATGTGAATGGATACATTTGGATCAGTTCTACTTTTGGCTCCCCGGATGTTCCTTAGGTGCGCCTCCCACTGGATAGTGTGGTGTTTTTTTAGATGACCTCTCTGGCCTCCGGTACCATAGTTGGTACCAAGCTTACCCCGACTAACTAATATTTTACAAATCGAACAAATGACCATGTTTTCCGCCTTTTGGCTAACAGTAAAGAATTCCCAAACTGGGGACTGGAGATGTCTGCTGGTGGTGGAGTTGCTACTTTGAATTTCAATGCCAGATGAAGTGGAGGTTGGGCGTGGCTGAATTCGTTTCTGTTGTTCACTTACAGCACCACTACTTACTTAGGTAATGGAGGTCGAGCTGGATGGAGGTCCCTGCCGGCCCTTCAGACTATAAAATATGGAAGCTGTAGGTCGTGTTGGTGTTGTAGTTAACTGCGTTGGTGGTGGTACCAGTGCCACGCCGCCCACATCCCGCTCAGCAGCCATTCGGGATAGGGTGAAAATGTTTGTCTGCTGCATGCCCGCTGGGGCTGGAGTGACGACTGTGAAGACTGGGTCATCATCAGACTGTTCATCAGCAGCAGAAGACACCACTTCTTGTTATTCGTCATCACCCATAAGTGGAAGCCTTGTGGGAACCTTCTTTTTAGGCTTAGCTACCTTTGTCGGCTCATGGCGTGCCTCACTCAGACTGCATTGGTGGGTTCCAATCAAGATCAAGGTCATCAGAATGAAGGGGGCTTGAAGAAGAACTTGTAGTAGTAGTAGTAGCCCTCCTTGACCTTCTTCCTGCTGGGGATCTGGAAGACAATGGATCATCATCAGGAGCAGTGGCTTCCTCGGATGATACCTCCGCTTGAATATCAATTTCCTGATGTGCCCCTACTTCTGGAGGAACAAGCATTGTAGGCAGTTGTGCCGCTCCATGAACCTCTAGTTGCACTTTTCCATGCACCTCTCCATGCGCCTCTCCTTGCGCCTCTACTTGCGCCTCTACTTGCGCCTCTACTTGTGCCTCTCCTTGCGCCTCTCTTTGCACCTCTACTTGCGCCTCTCCTTGCCCATGTACTTGTGTTTGTACTAGTTACACCTGTGGTTGTCGTTGCGGCTGTGGTTGTTGAACACTCGTCAGCTGAGTTACACCTGGCGTTGATTGGATGGTACTTTCTTGTGATGAGCCAACATCACTGGTCGATGGTGATTGAGAAACTAAAGTGGCTGCCTCAGCAGCACTCATGGTCTTGGACCTAACTAAGGTGTTGCTTCCAGCTTGGTCCCCGGCGGACACCGCTGCTGCTGCAGGCGTAGTTTTTTTTTCCCCCCAAAAAAGGTGTCGGTGGGCCCACCAGTCTCCTTGGTAGGTGGTGCCACTTTCTGCTTCTGCTCCTTCTTACTGGCAGTGGCACTGGCAACTTTTTTCGCTGAGGCACTACGGCCACCTTTCTTTGGGCCCATCTTCTTCCGATGTCAGAACAGAAGGCCGCAGTTGCACGAGTTGCAGAGTTGTCTTGTCTGTGGCCACACGTGATGTCACATGACGTTGTGCTGCACACACTGCTGCAGGACTTCTTCCTGGCACTGGTGGTTGTCCTGTGCACCTAAAAGCAATGGAAGCCAGAGGGACATCAGTTAAACACCCCAAAAAGTCGAAAAACACACAAAACTCACCACAATCCAATGCCATCCATGCCCTCAATGATGTTTAAATTCTAGACACCCCACAGAAAGACTAGGTCCATGCACCACTCACTACCCCTGGGCCTAATGGAAGAAAGCAAGGCAAACTGGGTGCAGGCCTGAGCACACTGCCTGGCTTCAAAATGGGCCCTTGACCCCCAGCTACATGGCCAGGCCCTGCCTGGACCAGGCCTCAGAATGCCCCCCCCCCACATGGCCAGGCCCCAACACCACCCCAAAAAGTCGAAAAACACACAAAAATCACCACAATCCAATGCCATCCATGCCCTCAATGATGTTTAAATTCAAGACACCCCACAGAAAGACTTGGTCCATGCACCACTCACTACCCCTGGGCCTAATGGAAGAAAGCAAGGCAAACTGGGTGCAGGCCTGAGCACACTGCCTAGCTTCAAAATGGGCCCTTGACCCCCAGCTACATGGCCAGGCCCTGCCTGGACCAGGCCTCAAAATGGCCCCACCCACATGGCCAGGCCCCAACAACACCCCAAAAAGTCAAAAAACACTCAAAAATCACCACAAAATGCCATCCATGCCCTCAATGATGTTTAAATTCAAGACACCCCACAGAAAGACTTGGTCCATGCACCACTCACTACCCCTGGGCCTAATGGAAGACAGGAAGGCAAACTGGGTGCAGGCCTGAGCACACTACCTGGCTTCAAAATTGGCCCTTGACCCCCAGCTACATGGCCAGGCCCTGCCTGGACCAGGCCTCAAAATGGCCCCCACCCACATGTACAGGCCCCAACACCACCCCAAAAAGTCGAAAAACACAAAAAAATCACCACAATCCAATGCCATCCATGCCCTCAATGATGTTTAAATTCAAGACACCCCACAGAAAGACTTGGTCCATGCACCACTCACTACCCCTGGGCCTAATGGAAGAAAGCAAGGCAAACTGGGTGCAGGCCTGAGCACACTGCCTAGCTTCAAAATGGGCCCTTGACCCCCAGCTACATGGCCAGGCCCTGCCTGGACCAGGCCTCAAAATGGCCCCACCCACATGGCCAGGCCCCAACAACACCCCAAAAAGTCAAAAAAACACTCAAAAACTACCACAAAATGCCATCCATGCCCTCAATGATGTTTAAATTCAAGACACCCCACAGAAAGACTTGGTCCATGCACCACTCACTACCCCTGGGCCTAATGGAAGAAAGGAAGGCAAACTGGGTGCAGGCCTGAGCACACTGCCTGGCTTCAAAATGGGCCCTTGACCCCCAGCTACATGGCCAGGCCCTGCCTGGACCAGGCCTCAAAATGGCCCCCACCCACATGGACAGGCCCCAACACCACCCCAAAAAGTCGAAAAACACACAAAAATCACCACAATCCAATGCCATCCATGCCCCCAATGATGTTTAAATTCAAGACACCCCACATAAAGACTTGGTCCATGCACCACTCACTACCCCTGGGCCTAATGAAAGAAAGCAAGGCAAACTGGGTGCAGGCCTGAGCACACTGCCTGGCTTCAAAATGGACCCTTGACCCCCAGCTACATGGCCAGACCCTGCCTGGACCAGGCCTCAAAATGGCCCCCACCCACATGGCCAGGCCGCAACAACACCCCAAAAAGTCGAAAAACACACAGAAATCACCACAAAATGCCATCCATGCCCTCAATGATGTTTAAATTCAAGACACCCCACAGAAAGACTTGGTCCATGCACCACTGAGTACCCCTGGGCCTAATGGATGAAAGCAAGGCAAACTGGGTGCAGGCCTGAGCACACTGCCTGGCTTCAAAATGGCTCTTGACCCCCAGCGACATGGCCAGGCCCCAACAACATCCCAAAAAGTCGAAAAACACACAAAAATCACCACAATCCAATGCCATCTATGCCCTCAATGATGTTTAAATTCAAGACACCCCACAGAACGACTTGGTCCATGCATCACTCACTACCCCTGGGCCTAATGGAAGAAAGCAAGGCAAACTGGGTGCAGGCCTGAGCACACTGCCTGGCTTCAAAATGGGCCCTTGACCCCAGCTACATGGCCAGGCCCTGCCTGGATCAGGCCTCAAAATGGACCCCATCCACATGGCCAGGCCCCAACAACATCTCAAAAAGTCGAAAAACAAACAAAAATCACCACAATCCAATGCCATCCATGCCCTCAATGATGTTTAAATTCAAGACACCCCACAGAAAGACTTGGTCCATGCACCACTGACTACCCCGGGCCTACTGGCTAGTGTGGCTTTACACGCACCCCATAATTTAAAAAAAATTCCACATATAACAGTGAGTTATTCAATTCCATGACATAAATGATATTTAAGTTCAACGAAACTCACAGAAACAGTTGTTACTATAAAATGAACGTCACTTCCCGTCCGCGCAGCGGGCGCGCCAATGGCGCCCGTCTCCCTAAAAGATCGTAGGAGATATACCAGAGACGAGCTCCTACAGCTAAAACAAAAGGTAGGCCCGATGTGTGGTCAGCTTGAGAGGACGGATACTCAATTCAGGCCATGTAAATTGTGTTCCATAACTACCCGGGGAAAGAAAACTGGTGAACATGTCCTGAGTCACCTTAGTATGGCACTTCTCAATTGCAGGTCACTACCTAAACACGCCGTAGAACTTAACCTGATGATCCAGGATGGGAAGTTTGACATACTATTTCTCACAGAGACTTGGCTATTGCCCAACTCGGATTTCGATATTTCTAGCGCTCTCCCGGACGGCTTTCTCATTCAATGTCAACATAGGTCGCATGGGAAGGGAGGTGGGCTGGCCATAATCTATAAAGACAGGTTTACCTGCAGGATTGAGAATAGTTGTATCACTGACGCAGAAAGTAGTCATTTCACTATTCAAATTACTCCTAATAACTCTCTGTCAGGTCTTCTCATCTATCGTCCTCCGGGAGGTATAAAACAATTCATAGGATCCCTTCTTGATACTACAATAACCGCAGCGGAGTATGCCACTAATTTTATTATATTAGGTGATCTTAATCTACATTTTGATGACCTCGAGGATAAGGTGGCAGCTAACCTCAAGCTCGATCTTAAATCTTTAGAGCTGAGTCTTATAAATAAAGAGGCCACTCACTCCAAAGGACATTTACTTGACCCGATATTTTCTAATATCTCCCAGTTGGAGTCCAGTCCCCCTCTCCCACTGCCATGGTCCGATCATCTACTAGTACCGTTTGTATGGAAAACTCACTCGGACCTACCACGCGTTACACTATGTCGCACCTTAGAGAGGGCCTGGTCTAAGCTTTCTGTTGAGAGTCTGACCCGGGCACTTGAACAAACAGCCCCCTTGCCGGAGACAGACCCATTAGTGGCGGATGCAAACTTCCGAAGTTGGCTGAATAACTCTTTAGATGTGGAACTACCCAGAAAAAGTCTAACAAAGAAGAGTAGTATTTTTAAATCACCTTGGTACACAATGGAACTCAGAAACATTAGAAAAACATGCAAAAAACTAGAACGCATATGGCGTAAAGACTGGGTGTTGAATGATAAAGCGGCGTATCGCTCCGCCATGAGGCTTTACAAAGCTGCCCTGAAAAAGGCCCAGGTGGCCTTTTTCGAAGAGAGAATTAAAACTTCCTCTAATTCGTCCGGGGAACCGTTCGAAATAGTCAAAGAACTTCTTAAGGTACCCTCTCCCCCACTTAGGCAGGAGAGCTCTGAATTAAGATGTAACCAATTAGCTGATTTTTTATACACTAAAATTCAAAAAATCTTAGACAGTCTACCACATAGTGAGCCAATTCCAGATTCCTCTGAACATGCTGCCCCTTTTCCTGGCCCCTCACTGGATTATTTTTCCCATATATCCAGGGAAGACTTTTGCGAAGCCCTGTCTTCGATGAAAAGTGGCTCCCCGGCTGACCCCGCACCCATGTATATTCTTAAGCGGATTTCAGATGTAATCGCCCCTTTAGCTACTGAACTTGTAAATGCCTCCCTCACCCGTGGCGTGGTCCCCCCTAGCTGGAAGCTGGCCAGGGTAAAGGCCCTCTTAAAAAAACCAGGGCTCGATCCTTCTGATCTGGCAAACTTCCACCCAATATCGTTGTTACCAGGCCTCAGTAAAATCACGGAAAAAAAGGTCAACCAGCAGCTCTCCGCCTTTATGGAAAATAACAAACTGCTATGTAATTCCCAAACAGGCTTTCGCCCGGGTCAGGGCACTGACTCTGCCCTGATAGCGGTAGCGGAAGAGGCAAGGTGCATCTTGGATTCAGGGGGATCCACAGTTGCGATCCTCCTGGATCTAAGTGCAGCTTTCGATAAGGTGGACCATGGAATTTTAATTCAGCGCCTCGCTAAGGCGGGAGTGTCAGGCATGGCCCTGCAATGGCTCTCATCTTTTCTGAGCAATCGATCTTTTCAGATCTGGGAAGGCTGTACACTCTCTAAATCTATCCCCCTCCAGTGTGGAGTACCTCAGGGCTCCTCATTGAGCCCTACCCTTTTCAACGTTTATATGGCCCCACTGGAGGATGTGGTTAATCCCTTTGGGATTAAAATAGTTACTTACGCAGACGATACGCAACTAGTCGTCTCGCTATCTCAACAAGAGAGGTGCTCGGAAAATCTTTTTGCCTGTCTCTCGGGAATTTATTCCTGGATGACCAACTCCCGGCTCAAACTGAATGGAGCAAAAACAGAGCTTATGCCCTTGGGCCACCAATTAACATCTTTACCTAAGTCCATCTGGCCTCCCTGTATGGGTGATTTCCCTGCCCCTAAAGACGAAATTAAAAGCCTAGGGGTATGGTTTGAGCAAGACCTGTCCTTCAGGACGCAAGCAAAGAAAACAGAAGGCATTTGCTATGGCCTACTCCGGTCTGTGCGGAAGGTCCTTCCACTCTTGCATTTTCAGTCTAGGAAGCTGTTAATCCAGGGGCTAATATTATCTAGACTGGATCACAGAAATGGCCTGTTCCTGGCAGCACCCGAAGCCACCATCAACACGCTCCAACGTGTTCAGAATTCAGCAGCTAGGCTGCTTACCGGCTCCTCAAGAAGATCTTCGGCCAAGCCGGCACTAAAATCTCTTCACTGGCTGCCGATCCGTGAAAGAATTAAATTTAAATCCCTGTGCATAACCCACAAGTTACTTCAGGGGAAGGGACCCCCTATCCTTAGGAATCTTATTCGCCCCTACAAGTCCTTTCGGTCTCTCCGTTCCGATCTGGGAAACTTGGCCACTGTCCCCAGAGTGAGGAAGGCGCGCTCTGGGGTACGTCGATTCTCGGTCAATGCGGCAACTCTTTGGAATACTCTTCCCGCAATGATTCGAACGGAATTTAGCCATCTGAAGTTTCTAAAGCTCCTCAAAACTTTTCTTTTTCCCAATGAGTCCTAATTAACGGTACCCTCTTCAGTTGTTTTGCCCTTGGTTCTGCAGCGCTGGGACGCTCTCGGGCAGCAATGCGCTTTATAAATCAAATTTCATTTCATTTCATTTCATTGTATCATGCACCCATAACTAACCCTGGGCCTACTGCATACTGTGGCTACCCACAATATATTTTTTTAAAGTTGTGAAAAAGTTTAACAATTGTAGTTGCAGCAACTGCAATGGCCCAAGTAAACCACACCAACGTACTTGTAAACTCTCAAATCCAAAAGTAATCCAAAAGTGATCCAAACAAAAAGTCCTCAAATACAAATATCCAGCAGCAGCCACAACAAGTAATCCTTCCAGCTCCAGATCCAAATGAAAAGTGACCATGACATGGACAAAGCACTGGGAGGAGCCTGCTGGACAGGAACAGGAAGTTGGAGACTCTGGGGCACTTCCTTCCTCCCCCCCCCAAAAAAATTGAATCCTTGCACAAAAAAGTGCAGTCAAATGTCAATCTGAGCAGTTATTCTGATCAAAATCATGATTTTCTGAAGGTTTATGCTGCCTGCGGTGGATTTCTTGTGCAGAATTGCAATTTTTGCAAGTTCGGGAAAGCGAGCTGTTCAAATCTCCCGCCGGAAGTCAGCTGCGCGCCGCATCTACGTGTTCGGCATTGTTTACTCCCGCGATGCGTGATCGCAGGCCCTTATGAGGTACTCGCGTTGTCAAACTCTCCTGTGCAAGATGCCGGACCGCGATGACGTAATTGCGGTCGAAAAACTCTCGCGCGATCACGCAGCAAGATCCAAAATGGTGCAGCACGCGCAAACCGGGAGAAAAACAACTTGGCGGACTCAGAATCACGGTAAGTCAACGCCGCAAGCGCGATATTGTATTTTTCAAGCGCGACCAAGCAAAAAAATCCGCAAGCTTGCGAATTTACGGATTTTGGGGAAAATTTGAGGGATTCGCGGACCGCCAAATTGCCAAAAATCTGCAAATTCCGCGAATGAAACGGATTTCACGCCCACGCTTAGTAGATACTAATATTTAACTGTGCAGTCTTGCAGCTTAAGACAATTTCATTCTATTTGATTATCAGAGTTGTTCATTTTCTAAACTAGTCTTTCATAAATATCAAAAGGGACCAGTGCTCACTTACTCCAGGAGATGGTAAAGGAATTAGAATTAAAATACATTATCAACAGAAATCACACTCGATACGCTCAATCTCTGGTAGAGTTATATCTTTTAAGATGGCCTACTTTAGCAGAGGAAGATTTATAAGGTAACCCCAAAAATCTGCTATATGACTCAGAGCCCCCAGCGTCTCTCAGCAAACGTCTTCCATCTACGTATGAAAAAGTGTCTCCATGCACGTAAGGTGTCTTGCCAAATGTTGAAGGAAGTTGACTATCGTATGAGGTAGCAAACTCCAACTCTTCTAAGTGAAATGGTTGGGGGCAGGTGACAGGAGAAAGACAGCTAGCACCGTGAACGAGGCATAGTATATGGAGAAGGGACGTGAGGTAGAAATGAACATGAAGGAGAGAGATTGGTGAGGTGGGGAGAAGTCTACGATAAAGAAAAGGTTTGATTGTCATAATTATAATACAATGAGGTAGAAAAAGAAAGACGTAGGTAGAAAAGAGAGGTGGATATATGATGAGGTTGGATAGGTAGACAGGTAGAGCTAGATACAGGGAGAAGGAAATGGGTACACTGAACGTTCAGATAAGGGTAGAGGGAAGTTAGAAAGAGAGGTGGGTTAGAAGAGACAGAGGCAAAGGGATGTGGTGGAAGGCATTGAGAGAGATGATGTACTGACAGACATAGAGAGATGCAATGTAGAGAGTGGTGAGGAAAAAATCATGAAGGGTATTGAAAAACAGGTCAGCTCGAGAGAGTAGTGAGGAAGAGAGAAGAGTATAAGGGGGTGAAGGGAAGCAAGAGAGGAGGTATAGAGAACACCATGGTGAAATAGAGAGGCAGAGCTTGTGTAGAGAAGGAGAGGTGAGGTTGATCGAGTGATGGAGGTAGGGGCGGGGTGATATAATTCAGAGGGAGACCTAAAGAGCAGTTGCCCACTTTTCCGACTGTCTCTCATTAGGTCATTTCCTTCACCATACCTCCAGAATCCCTTTCATCCAAGGACAGGCATTTTCTAACAAATCATCAGAATATTGATTCCAGGGGGTAAGTCTTCTCCAGGACAAAGTGCTACTTAGGTAGAAGGTAGTAACTTTACACATAAGCTTTTAAATGGTGAACAGTCACAATATAAAAAAATAATACCGACTGGACAGAATATCGAGTTTTTAATATAGACTGGACAGAATATCGAATTGCAAAAATATAGTGGTGCAGAATATCGAAATTCAGGTAAGAAATATCGATTTTAATAATATCGAAGTTAGTAATATAGACAGTCATAATATAGTTGTTAAAAATATCGATATAGTGTTTTAAGTGTTAGTATATGTGTTTAAAGTAGGTATTATTTTTGTAATGCACGTTTGAATATTTTTAAAGAAACAAAATTTATGTTATTGAATTTTTGCGTAATTTAATTCCGTAGCGGGTTGTGGGTTTACAGGGGAATAGGGTGGTAAGTAATTTAATTATAGTAAATTAAATAATAATTTTTAGGAATTATTAATTATTTTTAATTTAATTTTGCATTTTAGTTCTGTAGCGGGTTGTGTGTTTATAAGGGAATAGGGTGGGAAGTAATTTAATTGTAATTAAGTAAATATTTATTTACATTTATTGGTATTTATAATTAATGTATTGTTAATTAATTATTAATTGGTAATTAATTTGTATTAATTGATTAATTGATAACTATGTTAATTGTACTAATTTATTATTCGGAGCGGGTTGTGGGTTTATAGGGGAATAAGGTGGGAAGTAATTTAATTGTAATTAAGTAATTATTTAAATTATTTTTGTGTATTGGTAATTAATTTACTGTTAGTTAATTATTAATTGGTAATATTTGTATTACTTATTAGATTTTTGGTATTGAAAATGAATTGGTTGTTAATTATCAATAGGTAATTAATTTTTAATAAATCATATTTATTGGTATTTATAATTAAATATGTATTAAATATTTTGTAATTGGTCATTCATTTTAGTTAATTTTGTATTGCTATTGATAATTAATGTATTTCTATTTAAATATTAAATCATTATTTCCCTACTGTTGCACTCACTGGAGTGGGAATAGTAATTTTTACCCTCCCGCTATCCAACGCTTTCCCTACTGTTGCACTCACTGGAATGGGAATAGTAAATTGTACCCTCCCGCTATCCTACGCTAAAAATATTGAATATTTTATATTAATATTAAGTTAATATAAATATGTATTAAAAATAAAAATGCATGTTTTTGTACTTACATTAATTCTATATTAATTTTAAGGTTATTTAAGTATTTTTAAGTATGTTTTAGTTAAATATACTTATTATTTCATTAATTTTACATTACTTTTGAGACATTTAAAAAATTCAATATTTTAACAAACTATATTATTTACAAAGAGATTTCTCTGTATATAGACATTTCTTTTTAATTTGCGAGATACAAACTCTTCTATTTTGGATAAACTAGAAGCAAAAACATTGTCAAGCTTGTCTGACTGCAAGTGTTTTTGCAAAAGAGCTCCTGCCTTGTCAGTACAGTAGTTTCAGTGACACTTCCCTGCCAAAATGACAGCGAACATGTGAAATGGCAAGGAGGCTGCCTCAGGCTAACAAAGGCAAAGCATGTACCATCGTAACTGCTTTACAACCCACCCTCCCAACAATTAACTTTCAGCTGATCTTCCATCAAGGAATTTCCCTTGGAGGCCTGTTACAAACCACCCAACCTACAATAGCCACTTTGAACTTTGGAACTGCCACTAAGTGCAGTTCATACACGACATATACTCTCTGATCTTACTGCTGATAAAAACTGTGTCCTACTTATACCTACTAGTGAATTCAGCACCTTTAACTTCTTGCGTAACTATTTGGTCCCCTGCATCTGGTCTGGAAATAAGACAAATATTTTAGGGTATTGTAAATTAAACCCTGAGGTGTTCGAGCAATTTAATCGCCTGACAAAGCAATTCAGCACCATGGTCCCTCACACAGACCAAGTACTCGGATAGCAATACTGGAACATAGATCCTCATGTACAAAGCAGTTTTGTGATTGAAAACCCTGCTTTTCACAAAATTACAAGGTTTGCGACCACAAAAGGGTGTTTTATTTATGAACGAAAATGATTTAGTGGACCATCTTGGGGAACCCATGTTTGATCCCTCCCTTATTCACCACCCCAACACTACTGAGGGATTTCCGTTAGAGTATGTTGCCGATTAGGTTTGCTTTTACCTTCACCACGCTCTTGATAAATCATCATGAAATAAGTTGAAATCTGAATTTTCGCACCCTTCCCTTCCCAGCAATACTTCTACTCTTGTTATTGATCCCAATATGTAAATGTTTTTTACAAAGTATGGGAAAGACCCAAAGAAGGTAGTTGACAGAGCCTGGTCCAATTATCAGGATCAAATTTTGAATTTGGTCGGTCCTCTAACCGGAATTTTGGATTTAGCCAAGGAGGCAAAGATTGAAGGCATGCAGGTGGGCCCAGACACTTTATCTAACTGGTCCCAATTGGCTATCTGCATTTTGAGCAATGCCGAATGCCCATATTTCACAAGAAAGTCAAAAAGTCTACTACAAAGATAGATCCTAAAATCAGTAGCCTGGTCACTAAAGAAGAAGGTCCTCTGACAAACAACCTCTTATTTAGAGATTCTTTTATTAAAGAACTTGGAAAATATGTTTCCACATTTGCCATGATGGACAAGGCCCAACTTTCTTCCAAGAAAATTGTTTCTTCTCTGTTTTTTGCCAGGGCCGGCAAAGGTAGGAGTCGCTTGGACGGCCATTATTCCACAAGGGGTCGATCCCTCAACAGAGACTACTTTGACGAGCAATCCCAGGTCAACATCTACACTCGCTACAAACTCCAGTTCCATCCCTGCCATTCTAGAGGTTACAATTGCAGGGGATACAGAAACAAAGGAGAGTAATTCTCAGGTACGACTTTTCAATTCTAGCCTACCTCCTGTAGGAGGCAGATTAGCTCCTTGCCGAAATGCATGGTTTTCTCTCACTGCAGATTCCTGGGTAATTCAAACCATTCAATGCTATCGAATAGAACTCTATCAACCTCCTCTACAATTGCAACTTCCTCTGCCACTTCTTTTTTTACACGACCAATCCCTCCTAATTCAGGAAGAAATCTATTCTCTTCTGACCAAATAAGTAATCGAACAAACAGAATTGGACCACTCAGGTTTTCTCAGCACCATCTTTCTGGTGCAGATGAAAAACAAAGAAATTTGCCGTGTGTTAAACCTAAAGGTTTTCAACAATTGCTTGGTGTATCATCATTTTGAGATGGAAACTATTCTCCACCTCAGAGATATTTTACACCAGGATGATTGGTTAACTGGATTAGATCTTCAAAGTGCCTATTTGTCAGTTCCAGTGCATCTTTCTCACTGAAAATATCTTCACTTCCAATAGGGAGCTTCCTTCTTCCGCTTCAAAGACTCCCCGTTTGGCCTTTTTTCAGCTACTTGGTATTTCACAAAGATTCTCAAACCTGCTTTAACTTTTCTCAGAGCACAGAGAGTCATACTGATCATCTACCTTGATGAAGCATACGTTTCCGCGCGCAAAGCCTACAAAGCTACAATCACCTCTACCAAGACCACTTTCATCTCTAACAGAATTTTAACAGCTCCTAACAGATCCAAGGAGATCTTTAAAGTCCTTGGCGAATTGACATCGGACGCCAGGACACTCCTGAGCTCGCCTCCTTCTTTAGAATCATGCACTGCCTTAAATTCATTCTTCATTGACAAAATTATCGCCATCAAAAATTCCATTCCCCACTCTCTTCCTCCGATAACAGCAGCACCATCTTCCGCCAACACCTCCATTCTTTTTCAGTTCCCCGCGCTCGACTTGGAATCCCTTGCTAAACTGTCCACTCGCGTGAAATCTGGATCCCCCAAGGACTGTTGCCCCCCCTCTGTGTTCCGCGATATCTGTCACACCCTCCCACACTGCATCCTTCCTTTACTCAATTCTTCCCTTAATTCGGGCATAGTCCCCAGCTCATTTAAAGAGGCCGTACTGGTGCCCCTCTTAAAAAAGCCAGGCGCTGATCCAGCGACCCTGGCCAATTATCGTCCCATATCCCTCCTGCCCTTCCTATCTAAAATTCTGGAGGCTCACGTTACGACCTGCCTCTCGCATTTTATTGAGGAGTCCAACTTCCTGGCGCCCAACCAGGCTGGGTTCAGACCAGCCCATTCCACCGAGGCTGTGATCCTCGCCGTGTTGGACAACCTCAGACGCAACGACGACAGAGGGCAACCCCAGGCATTAGTTCTACTCGATCTATCGGCGGCATTCAACACGGTGGACCATAACATCTTAATCCACCGTGTCGAGACCGCCGGAGTCCGTGGGGTTGCTCTGTCCTGGATCAAATCCTTTCTAGAGGAAAGATCCCAGGCAGTCAGTATGGGCCCTTTTCGCGCCACCAGCGTTTCGTCATCCTGTGGGGTCCCTCAAGGATCTTCCCTGTCCCCCCTCCTTTTTAATTTGTACATCCAACCCCTCCTTCACTCTTTAGGTAAGTGGGATATCACCGTGTTTAACTACGCGGATGATTTACAGATTATTTTTCCCCTCACCTCCCCTGACGCTGTCAATAACTTTCAGACAGCCTTGACACACATCCAGCAGTGGATAAATCAAAACCAATTCAAGCTCAATCCGGGCAAGACTGAGCTCCTCCTCCCTGGGAGAAGCGCCCCTTTTTGGGGCCCTCAGTACTGGCCTATTGAGCTCGGAACACCTCCTTCTCCTGCTGAATGTGTAAAAAGCCTCGGGGTCCTGATCGATTCCGGGCTCTCTCTCAAGGCACAAGTGAGCGCAGTAACATCTGCCTGTATGTTCCAGCTTTACAGGATACGGAAAGCCGCTCACTTCCTGTCGCCTGAAGCTTTGCTGCAAGTCCTAATAGCCCTGGTGATGTCCCGGCTGGACTTTTCCAACTCAATTTATTACGGTCTCCCTAAATCTCAGCTGTCCAGGCTACAGATCGTCCAAAACCAGGCTGCTCGGCTTGTCTTCAAGATCCCTAAATGGCAGTCGGCTCAACCTTTACTACGTCAGCTCCATTGGCTACCAGTCAACGAAAGAATCACTTTCAAGGTTCACTGCCTGGTCTTCAAAGCCCTCACTGGTCCCTCCCCTGCGTTCCTTAAGTTCCTAATCACCCCCTACTGTCCTTCTCGCACTCTGAGGTCCACCCACCTCCAGCTCCTAGTCGTCCCCTGCTTCAAATTCTCTAGATCGGGCGGCCGCAGCTTCTCTTGTCTGGCCCCCAAGCTGTGGAACTCCCTTCCACTCTCACTCAAGTCTTCCTGCTCCCTCCTCTCCTTTAGGAAATCCCTAAAAACACTACTTTTCCCTCTCCCTCACTAATTCTCCTCCTTGTTGTTTCTTCCTTTCCCTCCTCCAAATCCGACCAGCGCCAGGAAACTTATGGTGACAGTGCGCTCAAGAAATTCGTTATAACATAACATAACATAACATAACATGACTTTCTAATGATGATCCAGAACTAGAATGTTTTCATTTCTCATTTACATCTTTGACAAGATCTACTTCTTCGCTTAGGATTTCTCATCAATGTTCAAATGTCTGCTCTAGTTCCTTCTGATCTGATGGATTTTCTAGGTTTCCTGATAGATACCTCTCGGTCTATCCTGCAACTCCCTCAACACAAGGGCACCCTCATAAAAAAGAGATTTGTCATTCACTTAGTCTCTGACATTTTTCTCTCAGATCTTTGGCTGATCTTGTTGGCCTTCTATCCTCTTCGATTCAGGCAATTTTCAGGGCCCTCTTCATTTAGATTAGAGATTGGACTTCATCGCAGAGGTCTTGCTTATTCAGACCCAATTTCTTTAGATCTAGAGTCCAAAGAAGAACTCCTGTGGTGGCTGACGCCTTTAGATGCCTGGAAGAGTAAAATGATTTTCTCTGCCGTCCCATATCTTGTCTAAGAATCCGATGCATGTCAGACAGGTTGGTCCGCAAAATCGGGTCAATTCTCGACTGGCAGTACATGGTCTACTAAGGAGTCATTCTTGCATATCAACAGTTTAGAGAGGCTTGCAGGTTCCTTTGGCATCCAGTCCTTCACAAAAGACAAAGCAAAATGCACCATTCTCTTAAACATGGACAATCTAACAGCAGTCCGACACATAAATCATCTTGGGGGCACAAGATTCAGAATTCTGGCGGATCTTGCCAAACATTGAGAATATTGTCTTCGTTGACAAATCTCAGCCAGAGTATTTTATCTTCCAGGGAACTTGAATATTGTAGCATATTGGTATTCCAGACATCTTCAAAATTTAAGCGATTAGTGACTGCATCCTTCAGTATTCAATCATCTTTGGCACCATGTCAGTTGACCATTTTGCCTCCCGACTCAATACCCAGCTTCCTTCCTTTTTCAGTTGGAGACAGATCCTCAAGCTCTAGCCATGGATGCGTTTCTTCAATCTTTCTCCCTTCCTCTTCATTGCACGAGTCCTGGCTCAGCCTCACAGACAATTTTCCTCCTTAGTTCTAATCACCCACTTTTGGCAAGTTTAGCCTTGGTATCCTACTCTGCTGGAGCTGGCCTCTGACTTCCCAGTTCGGCTCCCCCACTTTCCAGTTCTATTGCTCAATCCTCATAGACTTCAACCCACCTTGATTCTCGAGGGCTCTGAATTTTTGATTGCTTTGAGGATTTTGGGTCTTCTTGCAGAACTCCAGGAATTTCAAAGGAGGCTCACACAACATTCTTGGGCCCCTGGTACTTCCAAACTCTATAGATCAGCCTGATTGTTCTGGTGTAGCTGGTGTATGGATAGGTATTAAGATCCTGTTTCACCAGATGTGACTCTTGTAGTAAACTTTTTAGCTTCCCTTTAATCTCAGGGAAAGGTTTATTGTACGATCAATACTTACAGGTCAGCCATTTCTGCTGAACACCTCAGAGTGGATGGAAGACCCACTGGTGAACATCCTTTGATATGTTGTCTGTTAAAGAGAATACAATATTACTTTATGTTAATCCTCCAGTTGCCAAATACAATACATTGTGGGATGTTAATTTGGTGTTAAATATGTTTATTTCATGGCAGGATAATGTAATCCTTTCTCTCAAACAATTATCTGAAAAGGTGACAATGCTTTTTGTTTAATTTCATTGAAACATGTCTCTGATGTTAAAGCCTTAGATGTGTCCTCTTTCCATTATCCTACCCTTGGTGTTTCTTTTCAGGTTCGTAGACATACCAAGAATAATGTATCTATGGTCCAATATCTTTTTTTCCCTTCCCAACCGAAATTATGTGTAGGACTTTGTCTAAAATCGTACATTTCACAAGCAGCAGATTTGAAATCTCACTCTGCTAACCAACTACCTATTTCTTTCCAGAAACCCAATGAGCCTGTCTCTTCTCCTACTTTAGCCCACTGGGTAACATGGATTTTCCTCTACTTCTGTGGGAGATGATTACCAGCACGCACTGCCTTCCCGGTCTTCTCTGCCGAGTTGCCTTTGTCCTCAAATACTTCAGCCCAAATTTTATAACAGTGGGCAGCTCAGCATTATGTGAAAATCTGCAGCACTGTGTAATGCAAACAGTAAAAAATGGTGCAGTGTTGTTTAGAGATCGCTTAGCGGAGCCTCGCCCCACACAGTGCGTTAAAATAATTCAAGCAGAGAGTTCATAAATGTTGACTCCACCATTGGGCGTTATCTGTTGGCCATGAATAATGAGAACTTCTTCATCATCCATATACAGAGGTAGTGCATTTTATTACTGGATCCAGCAGTTGGACCATTGCATGATTCCCACTGAAGGTCCCCTCTGGTGGTAATCATACACAATCCCATCCTTTGGCGGTGACGTTCCAGGTTATTTCTTAATTGAACCAGTGGATCCGTTCAAACACCCACGCGGTAGAGGACATCTCTACTGTTTGGTTCCTTCCAGTCCCTCTAAGTGGCATCGACTTTTAAGAGTCAAACACACCTTTAGGAGTCAAATACCCTTCCCGCCGTGTTAATTTACAGGTTGGGGTGGTGATACCTTGTTAAAGTCAAACACTCAAATCGTGTTTGCATGCAGAGGAGGCCCGCAAGAGCAAAAGACCGTCAGGACCAACAGAAAATAGTCTAGCAAGGCTCGATATATTCGCTTGGGTAACTGCTGTCTATGCTTTTCGTTAAAGGTTGCATTTATCGCACTATTTGATTATCTGCTAATTTGTTTTGCGGGGCGGGATCTGGCATAGTGCGCATAGATGCCTATCTCAATCAGCCATAAGTGCTCATTACAACATATTGTTGGGCTTCAGTAGCCGCAAGGAAAATTATGCTTCAGAGCCTGGAAAATTGGGTGTTATCTGAAATGTCACTGCAGCGCGTTGCCTCTTGCCTGAAAATCTGGTTGTTTTGCTTCCATTCTGTCCCGATGCTCATCGCACCTGTCAATCTCTCTCTTTGCACAGGCCTTTCATCACCGTAATGACACAACCCTTTGTGGCCCCTCGAAACTTCGTCATGATACGCGCGCCGCTCCTACTCGAGACAATGGGCTGCTCGAGAGCGAACGTAACCTCTGCCCCCGCACCGGCTTTCTTGCGCCATTATCAACAGACTTTGCGTGCGGAAACAGCAACGACGGACGTTCAAACATCCGCTGCACAATGAACACACCTAAAATAGGCAGAAAGAGCAAACGATAAATGTTTTTAATAAATGCCAGCATATATCAACCACTCGCAGTAGCTTTTTATTTTTGGGAATTGCGTTATTCTAGATTTGTATTTTGAGAAACAATATGCAGCTATCATGGGAAGGCTTTTTCCAATAGTATAAATTAGAGTTAAAGGATGTGCAAAATCAAATAACAATCATGTAAAGTTTCAACTAGGGACCGTGTCGCCACCATCTTAATTTTGACAGCCATATCATAGTCAGACTACCTTACAAGGAAGAGATAGTTTACCCTTTCGTTGACGTTGGTTGTTTTTTCACAGTGCCTGATGAAGTTTAGCAGTACTTGGATGAAGGTTCTACGTAGCCAGAGACATCATTCTTGTATTCATATATTGCTCCTGCAAACCAAGGGTCACAGAGCATTACAAAAATGTAACAGAACTGTGAACCTGAGTGTAATGGGTTGGAGGTCCTGGAGTTGTGGGGTCAGAGTCAAAGAAGTGACACAATAAACCTTAAGTAACTGCACTGACCTGTGAGGAGGAATTACTGGTGACGAGATCCTGACTAGCGCCTCAGCGCTACAACTTGCTGCACCCGCTTCGCGGGTGCCGCTGCGCCGTGCCCTTTAACATCCTCGGCGTTCATCAGGGCCAGCTGTGTTAGGAGGACTGTGGGCTGCTGGAGGGGCGAGGAGCAACGCAACGCAGCAAGGACTCTATCTCCCAAGAGTCCCTGCCTGATCATTGACACCTGGTCCAGCGATCCCGGCGAGCCCCGCCCACCGGCCCCTGCACGGCCTTAAACCCCTTGCTTCCTTCCTGCCAGTGGGAAACCTTCTGTAACTGCACTGACCTGTGAGGAGGAATTACTGGTGACGAGATACTGACTAGCGCCTCAGCGCTACAACTTGCTGCACCCGCTTCGTGGGTGCCGCTGCGCCGTGCCCTTTAACATCCTCGGCGTTCATCAGGGCCAGCTGTGTTAGGAGGACTGTGGGCTGCTGGAGGGGTGAGGAGCAACGCAACGCGGCAGGGCCTCAATCTCCCAAGAGTCCCTGACTGATCATTGACACCTGGTTCAGCGATCCCGGCGAGCCCCGCCCACCGGCTCCTGCACGGCCTTAAACCCCTTTCTTCCTTCCTGCCAGTGGGAAACCTTCCGTAACTGCACTGACCTGTGAGGAGGAATTACTGGTGGCGAGATCCTGACTAGCGCCTCAGCGCTACAACTTGCTGCACCCGCTTCGCGGGTGCCGCTGCGCCGTGCCCTTTAACATCCTCGGCGTTCATCAGGGCCAGCTGTGTTAGGAGGACTGTGGGCTGCTGGAGGGGCGAGGAGCAACGCAACGCAGCAGGGACTCTATCTCCCAAGAGTCCCTGCCTGATCATTGACACCTGGTCCAGCGATCCCGGCGAGCCCCGCCCACCGGCCCCTGCACGGCCTTAAACCCCTTGCTTCCTTCCTGCCAGTGGGAAACCTTCTGTAACTGCACTGACCTGTGAGGAGGAATTACTGGTGACGAGATACCGACTAGCGCCTCAGCGCTACAACTTGCTGCACCCGCTTCGTGGGTGCCGCTGCGCCGTGCCCTTTAACATCCTCGGCGTTCATCAGGGCCAGCTGTGTTAGGAGGACTGTGGGCTGCTGGAGGGGCGAGGAGCAACGCAACACGGCAGGGACTCAATCTCCCAAGAGTCCCTGCCTGATCATTGACACCTGGTCCAGCGATCCCGGCGAGCCCCGCCCACCGGCCCCTGCAAGCACTACAAACTGGACAATAGCTACCGCTGCGTGGGAGCGTCCCGGGAGAAGCCCGGGACAAGGGCGGGACCGTTTTGAGACCGTTCGGAGACCGAAGGAGGCCGGGCTGGGCCCTCTCTCTTGCGTTTTAACGTTCCTCTAATACTTCAATCGTGGGACTTTACGCCTCGCAAAGTAAGAACTTTATTTGGCTACCACTTTATCAACTTGTGACTGTTAACCTTAAATCATCCTCTTCGCCCACACCATAGCTGATTGAAATGCCAGCCCTTGTGACTAAGAAGCAGCCGAAACCAACGCTACCCACTTTGACGGCGATTGATCGCATGCTGCAAAAGACTATTGGGGTGGTGGTAAATGCTATAGAACATACGGAGAGACGTCTTTCTCTTCCCGTAGGCTCTGTTGCCCCTTTGTTACCAACTAATATATCAGTTAATACTAATGTTTCACAGGACTCATTTCTCGCCCCATCGTTTATATCCCTCCCAGGCATTTATCAAAACGCATGACAGAGATCTTATCGATCATAGCACCCTCTTGGAGACACAGCTCCCGCCTAGCAGTTTATCCCTGTCTCACACCACGCATAACAAACGCTCCTCTCTGGGGACGATTCAAGTAGCTAACACTCCACCACACCAGGACAGGGGGGAAACTTGGGAGGGTGATATCAGCATCCCACTTCAGCTAAGGGAAAATGACATGGCAACTGAATCAAATAAGATACATGTAGACTCGCCTCTGGAAATTTCATCCGAGGAGCTACTCCGTGTCGAAACGCTAACATCTTCTCCCCCAAAAGAGAGGCAGGCCCAGAACACCCGGCAGAAAAAGAGAAAACGCATGGGGGGTAAAATACAGGGTAGAAGTGCTAAGACCCTAAAAACTGTACATCATTCCCCTAGGGTGTAGGGAACACTCACAAAGCCTAGTATCCCATTTGAGAAACCTGGACAGGGAGCTACATCCCCCACACTCTAACCCCACAAAAGATATGTTGGGGAGTATAGAGCAATTACTTAAATCGCTAATATTACCTATAGTCCATAGGGTAAAAATAATTTCAGAAAAATTAGAGGATTTGGAAACGGCGTTACAGAGAAACACAGACCAGACAAGGGAGCTAATAGTAAACACTTTTAAAACCCACACCTGTAAAAAACCCGTACCCACCGCCAACCAGCTATAATCCAGAGAAAGGATGCTCAGCCCCCACTATCTAAGGAAAGCAAGACCATTACCAACACGGATAAGTCAAAAAATAGATCCGAGGGTAAGACAGGGGAAGGACAGAATCAAAAGCCAGGAAATGACCAATCTAGAAAATCTGGGACGGAAGTTAGTAAGATCGAATCCCGTCCCAATCCCCGAAAGGAGCATAAAAGGAATGTAGATCTCCCCCCACAGGCCACACCTTATGTAGTGATTTTAGTGGGAGTTCCAGAATTAGTGGGAGATAGAATTGAGGATTTTGGAACCCTGAAAAATAAGGTGATATACTGGTTGGCGAACAATAGGCCATTACCTTCACATATAAACGGGGAAATTCTACATGTCCGAAGAGTAGGCTGGCTGGGCAACAGACCGAAGGACATAACAGGGGACATAGTCATTATAAATTTTAAGGACCCAAGAGTATCCAAACACATTGAGGAATGATTTGATGATAGAGGTGGGGAAGGAATAACAACACGGGGCTTAACTTATTTTTACCCCCAGTCCCTGCTGGAGAGATCCTCTCGCCCGCCTATCTCACGTCCCTATAATGTCAACTATCTGAGCTTTAACATTCCCGCTTACGACCGTTACTCTAGATTTGAGGGAATGGACGGAGTTGACTGACTCCAGTGTCAGCCTTCGGGGGACTTCCCTGCTTGTAACGACTCTATATATGTAGCACCACAGCCCATAGATACTATAGGAATTCCATCTCAATTTTTGGGTACGGGTAGTCCAAGTTTAAGCTCACGAAGTAAGAGTAAGGGCATATATGTAGCAGATAATGGCATTGTTGACACGACAAGTGAGGGCGGACCAATAATCCGACAAAATGAATTGACGCAACTGAGTAGCAATCGAGGGAATTCACAGTTAGTATTTAACCCCGTAGTATCTCTCGAATACACTGGGGTTAATACTTGCAATGCAAGTAGGAATATCGAAGGGAATTTCAATTCGGATCACGGATTCAACTTCAACTTTAGCTGTAACCATTAACAATCATCCTCCTCAAGGGGGAATGGAGGGCTCGCTTGAGAAGCAGGTAGTAAGCAAAGTTGTTCCTACTATAGGTATCCTATTTTGGAACGTTGCGGGGCTCCGCCAAAAGGTTGGGATTGGTCTTTGGATGGACTTTATTACCAGTTTTAATATTCTATGCCTCCAAGAAACATGGGCCCCTACGGTGATCCATTTGGAGGGGTACAGAACATACTTTTCTCCAGCTACACCTTCTCCATCAGGAAGAGCAAAGGGAGGATTGTCCATTTTTGTTTCTAATCTCCTCCAATTTAAACGCATAGTTCCCTTGAGACTGGATTCTAATTTTCAAATCCTTATACTATATCCCACCCAGTCTAAAGCCCTTGTTGTCATCAACTTCTATAACAATCTCCCCCCAGCTGATTTAATTCATTCCCTAAAGGTGATAAGTGAAATTCTTCATGAATTACCAGTGGAGGCACGTAGGGATCTGACAATAATTTGGGGTGGGGACTTTAATCAGACCCTTTGCAAACAAAGCGCGAGTGTGGTATGTGGGATAGTGGATGAAGGCGGGAACCCTGTAACTCACTTTCCCCATACAGCTGTTGGCCAATGCCTGAAGGAAATCTTATGTGGCTTAGAAATGGACTTGGCCAATGACCTGACGAATCCCCCGACCACTGTCCTCCCAACGTTTAATGGTAGGGGCTGTTCGAGTACAATTGATTTTATATTTATTTCAGCGAAAGCTTCCAGGGACCTGATTAATTGTAAAACACATGATATAATCCTTAGCGACCATTTCCCAAATAGCATAACCCTTCAACTGGCCAAAAAACCAGAAGGGTTCAACATCATGTCGACCCTAACACAAAACAACCTTTTTTTAGACAGACTTAATGGATATTCTCTTAAATGGGAATTGGTAGACCCTGAGGACATGACCACAAAACTGGTCTCTAAGTTAACCCCAGTTTTTGAGAAATTCTTTGACTCAACTACTACTAGCAAGGAGATCTTAGCTAGTTTTTCGTCATTAACATCAACAATCAGAGAATCCTTTTTTGTAAAAAAAAACTTACTGGGAATAGGATCAAGAAGGGCTGGTTTGATAGCGCTTGTACGAAAGCCTACCAGAACTTAAAACATGCGCTACATAAAAAGGATAGAAGCCCCAAGGAAATAGCCGTCTATAGAACCATTTACAAACAGGCCCTAAGATCTAGGAAGAATTCGTTGAAAAAGGAGCTCTGGTCTCAACTACATTCGTCTTGTGCCCTTAGAGATAGTGCCGCGTTTTGGAAGATTTTGAAGTCCCCTTTTCTAGCCAGTTCGGTGATGACCCCTAGCATAGACGTTGCTATCGATGAGCAATCGTGGGTTGATTATTTTGAGCGGATATTCAGCTCACCCTCATCTGCAACTGACTTAACTATTTCCAGCCAGGTCTCCCCCCCTTTTTCAATGCCTATCGCCATAACCTATGAGGAGGTGGAGCCAGCCCTAATGGCTAGCAAAAACAGTAAAGCTCCGGGCCCTGACGGCGTTCCCATCGACCTTTTTAAATTCAAAGCGGACTTAAGGCTACCCATTTTAACTAGGGTCCTTCAGGCAACGTGCGAGATGGGTCCCATCGGCTCATGGTCACAGTCTACATTAGTGCCTATTTTTAAGAAAGGGGATCGTCAAGCACCTTCGTGCTACCGACCTATTTCCCTGTTGGATTCTTTAGGGAAAGTCGCAGGCCGGATTATATTAGGTCGTTTGCAGCAATGGGCCACGGATAATAAGATTCTGTCCGATCTTCAGTTCGGCTTCCGTGAGGGATTGGGTACAGTGGAGCAAGCTCTTAACCTGTCCCTAATAATTGATAAATATGTTCAAGCGAAGGGGGGAGCTATCTACATGGCATATGTAGACATCTCATCAGCATTTGACTGTGTCATTCATAATAAGCTGTGGACCATCCTAGCTGATATGGGAATGGATAAGTTCCTCTTAAGTTACCTGCGTGAACTTTATTCCAATGCCACAGCTAGAGTTAGATTTGGAGTCGGGGGCGAACTAACAAAACCTTTTAGAATAGCTCGTGGCGTAAGGCAAGGTTGTGTCCTAGCCCCGTTTTTATTTAATTTGTATTCCAACGGCCTGGAAAAGGTCATGGTTACGGGCTCAAAGGACCTCCCTATCATTAACAAGCGCCCTATACCAATATTACTCTATGCGGATGACGCTGTTATATTAGCGCGTACTCCGCGAGAGCTTCAAAGTGCCCTAGTAAAATATCACAACTTCATGGCTAACCTGGACCTAAAGATAAACATTAAAAAAACGTTTATTATGTCTGCAGGTCCAAGGTTGAAGAATATTAAGCCAATCTTTATTGAAAATCAGAAACTGGATTCAACAGCTACCTATCCCTATTTGGGAGTTTTAATTGACAGTAAATGCTCCTGGAAACCTGCCATTGAATCGAGGAAGCTTACCTTTAATAGGACTACAGCCGCCTTGGTCAATTTCGCAAATAAATTAGGCAGGCGCCCCCCGGTTGAACTTTTAGAAATTTACAACGCCAAATGTATCTCTAGTGCAATTTACGGGGCTGGGATTTGGGGCTTTGTTAAGGTTGAGGAGCTTCAAAAGGTGGAAAATAGCTTTTTAAAATGTATTTTGGCCGTCCCGAAAGGGACCTCTAATTATGCATGCCACATGGAGTTAGGCCTAACGTTTATAACAGATCTGATTAAGATCCAACCCTTGCTTCTGTGGCACCGCATCTGGTTTACTAGTGAAACCTCCCTTTGTAGGGAGATTATCGAGGACTGTATCTCCTTAGACAAGGGACTCCATATTCCCTGGTTAGCTTACGTCAGGAAATCCCTGTGTGACCTTGGTATGCAGCAGTATTTTAACTCACCTTCTACCATTGCTGTAATACCAAGGAAACAGTTTAAAAAGGCATGCCTGACTCATCTAGAATCTTTACGCTTGTCGAGTGAGGTATCCAAAACTACTGTGCAACACTCACTCCAGATTCAGACTACATTATCGATACAGCCTTATTTAACTTTTGAACTCTCGAGCTATGACAGGCTGTTGCTAACGAGGTTCGGGCTCGATACCTTCCACCATTTAGTAACTTTCCCTAATATCAATACTTGGGACAAATACCCTCAGCCATGCCCCTGTGATGACTGCTCCACTCAATCCACAATCCACACGGTACTTTTCTGTAATTTCTTTCAGGATTTGAGAAAACTGGGGCTCACCCCTGTTTTAAAAACTATGGGTCTACGTGGGTGCCGTCCAGCATTTCTTGCGCTGCAATTTCTGGAAGTCGAACCTTTTGCTAGATCAATTGCAAATTTCCTAAAATTGACAATTAAACATAGGCAGAACCTACAGCAACACTGAAACGTACTGAGTTCCCCTTTTTTTTAAATTGTTTAGGCGTATTCATTTTATGATGTATGGTTTTTCATCTTTCCGAATCTGCAAGCTTTCCATTCTTCGATTGTATTGTTTCACTCCATGTTTATGTCTTAGTATTTTATACTTGTATGGTCGTTCCGCCCACATAAAGAGTAACTAGTGTTCATATATGGAACTGACGGTATTGCACGAAAATGTCACTTCGATGATATTCTTTTATTATTTTTAAAAAAACAATACACACTGTTCTTAAATGTACCTTTTACATTTAAATTGTTTTAAATATGTGCTTTTATGGATGTTTTATATACAACCGAATAAAGCTTGATTTGATTTGACACAATATTCTGTAACAATTTTGTTAGACTTTTACTTTCAGGTAACTGCATATGAAATAACGCACGTCTTAAATGAAAAATAAATGTAAGTTTAGGTAATCAGTGTGAAATGCACTATTTTACGTTACGAAACCTCTATTGGTTAATGCTGTCACTGCAGATGTCTGCGCATAACCAGAGAGCCTCGGACTGAATCCTAGTTGGCGCAGTGATGAATAGTGAGTGACTTGTGTATTTTTAGTGCTATTTAGTACCAACCTATGACAGAAAGCATTATAAAAATGTAAGTCATTATTTTAAACTTGTATTGCACACATTATAAGATAACTTGCCACAAAATGAGCAAAGATTTTGGTTTAAGATAAAAAAGTGCTTTCCTGGGCTTTAAGTGCTATGAAAAAAAGTGGAGTGGGGAGGTCTCTAAAGAGGTGTGGTCTATGTAATTAAGGGTGTGGCTAAACACAAACTATATTCTGCGAATTTCAAAGTGTGCCACCCAGCCAGTATTTTGGTTTCCTCTGAGCTTTCTGTTACTGTGGCCCGCTAGATAACACAACAACTTAATTACACCAAAAACCAGTCAGGACTATTGACTTTGTCAGTTGTTGCTAGCTGTTTAAGGTGAATGAGTAATAACCTGAATTGTTGTAAATAATTAGTACAAATATTCCACTTCTGAAATTGTGAGACTGTTAATTGACCATTCCTCAGGCCTGTGAAAGGGGTAGTGGTCTTCAGTATCTCAATCGCTCTTGTTATGTTCACTTTATCTTTGAGATGTACGCCAGTTTTTCTCTATCTCTTGTCCATTTGTATCTCTTAACCTCACCTCTTTCCCTTTCGGCACCCTCTTTTCACTCTTTCCTGAATGCACTTCCTCACATCTCCTTCACTTCACTACCCCTAAGCACACAACACACCCACTGACCTGTAAGCGCTACATTTCATTTTATTTTATTTTCGCCATGTCAATATTTTGACAAATGTGTATATCCTTCACACATATTTGAACTGAATCACAATTGCAGCTGGAGCACTTGATCATTGTTCTTTGCGCTCTCCAGAGAGGTTCCGGATTGGATGACCATGAATTCTGAACACGTTTTTTAAACCACTGGCAGGCACTGTGAGAAATGTGCACTGCCTTCAACAGCATCTCCAGAGCTGTCGATCGTGGCCTATTATAAACACCTGATGGTGACTCTGTTTAAAGTATGCCCTATACCAGAGTTATATGTTACAAGAACAAACAATACACAAACACTGCATCCTAGAAATAGCTAACAGTGGATTAAGTTTAAGTAAAACTTGTGAAATATAAACAGAAACTAAATTGCTGACATGAATTACCATAACATTTTTTACGTTTGTTGTTCAGAAGTCGAACACAGTATTTTAGAGTAAGAGCAAGGACAGGAAAATAGGACCCAGTAGGGACCCGTTTCAACGTTTGTTTTAATCACTGCTGGATCTGAGACCAGAGAGGATCCGGACCACTTCAAGTCCTGGTGTTTTCAAAATATAGATCTTAGTAACATCCAATCAGACTGCACCTAGTACAAACGTTTTAATATGTGTCCATTAAAAGCACACACTCCAGACCTCAGCTGGTAACACCTGTTCATTACCTCTCAAAAAGAATACATTTTTGTCATCATGAAAGCCTCAAGTATCCCCTATCAATTAAAGCCTATACTGGCTTCCAAATAGTCTTTGCATTTGCTAGTTAACCAACTGCATTCATTTACATTTCTTTCAGATAGCAGGCATCCTGGTGAGAAGGTTTGTTTTTAGGTCGAGGCCCCTAAGCATCACTTGTGGTGTGTCTGCCAAGACCTATTAATGCTTTCCATGAACACAGAGGGGTCTGGAACCGGCTCGTTTCTTACCATTGTTTGGTTTTCCTTGTTACTTTCATGTACCTACTTCTTATTCATGTCCCATCTTCTTTACCTTGTGTGTGTCCCTCCTGTGGAACATTGCCTCTTTACCATGTGTGGGTTTGCCTAACTCAAGGTGTGAAAGACCCATCCTGTGTGCAATGCGTACACATATTATTTTGAAGAAGACTGAATATTTATTGTTCTTGCAAAAGGGTTATTGTGGTATGGGCTTTTATGTGGTAAGGTATGTATTATCTTTATCTGTTGTTTATGTTCACTACTCTCTTTGGTTCCATGTTCTGGAACGTATGGGTCTGGAGGTTCTCGATGTGGCAGTTAGCGGGGATAGGACTGGAGGCTCCCTATGCGTTTCTGGTAGTGGGCTGCAATTCCAGAATAAGGTTTCCTGTACCTACCTTGCCAGTATCCTGAGCCATCATTCTATATATTGCTGACAACAGTGACTGCTTTCCCACCAACCCAGCACTCAGCTGTGATGAGGGGGTATTGGGGTTCCCCATTGTCTGCTCCTGCCAACTCTTTTCAACGCTGTTTTCTGTTCTGCAGGCAGGCACATCAGGGTTTGGGAGGTGATGGAGCAAGGTTTCATACGTAAGAAACTTGCTCTGATTCAATCCTCTCAAATAAAATGCAATAATGTAACCAACAGGTTTTGTAAATACTAATAATTGCATTACATGACATTTATTTTATCTAGGGGAAGCTCATAAATGTGCTTTACTAACAAGTAACCCAAGTGACTAAAAATGGCTGCTGAACACGCAGGAACTCTTCTGCTCATGCGTCTACTGCATCTATGTAGTATGACGTCTTTCGCTTTGGTGGGAAATCTTTGCAGCTGTGCAGTAGTATTAAAATGGCCGCTTTGAAACTCACATGCTAAGGCACCTGCTACGCTTAAACTAAACCTTGCATGTCTTACTAAACTGCTAATGCAATAGCAAAAATAAATTAAGGGCACTAGTGTAGGAATAAGTGATATACAGTGCATTCATTTATATTCGTATTCTAACATGTTTTTCTTTAATTTCATTATTAGTTCGTATTTGGGCCTCGAGGGTGCCTGAAAGCGCCATCTTGTCGCGGTGTACGCACGCGCATTGGACTCTGTAAAACTGCACGATGTGACATTGAAACTCTGCCAAAAGTGCAGTGACCAGAAGATGCGCCTGGGAACAGCACCTCTTGACCCGGAGAGGAGAAGGAGAAAAGACAAATTGTGCATACAATGTTAAAATCCTAATGTGAAATGCGGGTGGAAATTAAAGCTTGGGAAATTAAGTAAGGGGAGGGAACATAGAACAATGAACCTAAGAATTTTGACATTATATTAGTATTGCGTGATGACCTCTCCCCATCCCATTGTCCAATTACCAGTAGGGGATTCACGAATATTGAAACATTGGGGGTGGTACATACACTGAGAATAGTATAACTAAGGTAGGCTCAGTCAGTTAGATTGTCAAACTTATCACCTACTGGTCACCGACCCATCATTGCTGCAGAAGACGCCGGAGGCCATGGAGGTCAGAGACGCTGCTCGAGCACTCTGACAGAAGAATCGAGAAAGGAGAGAAGGAAAGAAAGAAGAGCCAGAGAGATCGCTGAAGGAGAAGAATCTGTACATCCAGAAGGGGAAGAATCTAGAAGAGTAGCACCAGAGAGGGGTGTAACTCAGGCGTTGTACTTAGAAGAGGTTACCTGTCCTGTCCTGAACTGTTGGCTCCTGTCTACTCGGGAGTCCCTTTTCCAGCTCCTTGGCCAGGGGTTGGTCCTCACACCATTCTCGGTAAATATAAATTTGTGTGGTATGCCCTTGTACCGTTTTTCCTTTTCCACCCATCCCAAGTACCAACGTAATGAGATTTTACTAAGTCTTTATGTCTTTACTTAGATCATTATTTCTCTTTGAAAAGTTTGGTGTTTGACATGTATTGGTATTTGACTCACAAAATTATTGCTTAGATAAAGGTTTTAAAACTTTCCCAAGTGTGTGGTCATTTAAATAAAAGGTAAATGTCAATTATGCCTATTATGCTAACAACCTGATCTATCGACCAGAGGAAATTTAGAACTAAGGTGATAAGGTATCGGTAAGAATTGGTGTACAGGTCTAATTCATTATTTAAAAAAAATAAGCCCTGATTGCCAGCGTAAGATTGCCAGCTTATTGTATCAATGTTTTATGGGCACAGGCGATGGAGCAAGGATTCGCACGTACAGCGACTTGCTTGTAATCATGAACCTCGAATAACCCTAATTTATTAATAAATCTGTTTTGTCTTATTAATTTGCCCTTTATTCTGACATTTGGGTGTCCCAGCGAAGCTTGCCTATGTGTTTCCTAATCGTAATATGCTTCCTATTAAGATGGCTGCTGCTAAGCGGGAATTTCTTCTGCGCATGCGTCGGTCATACCCATGTGACATGACGTACTCGCAGTTCTGGTGGGAAACCTTTTGCACTTGCGCAGTATAACTAAGATGGCTGCTTTATGTTCTCACATGCCTGAAGCTTGCACTGCCGCTTTTGCTATGCTGTTTGTCTGCATTAATGACAAAAGCTATAGTTACATTAAAGTAATGGGAGTAGTATAGGGATTCGTGGTATACAGTGTATTCTTTTTTTCTGTGTTTTAAAACTGTTTCTATTTACTTTTCATGTATCGTAAATCCTTGGGCATGAGGGACGGGAATACGCCATGTTGTCAACCCCTTCTGGGCATGACAGTCTTCAGCCAGAGGATGAACTCTATGTCATTGAACTGGTGCCAACACAGAGGTCCAAGCCAAGATGCGCCTGGGAAGAAGTTTTCTCACCTAGTTGAAGAAGCAGAGTTGTACCCAATGAAATGCAATGTATTTTGAAGATAAATTTTCCATTGGTATGTGTAGGGCATATGTCATGTGAACCTAGAGTTCGGTGGGCGTGTATAAAAATGTAAATTATGGGCTTGAGAAAGTCAAATCCTGGGAAGTGTGATGACCTGTCCTCTGTCTTGTCCAATCAAAATTGGGGATCCTTACACTTGCAACATTTGGGGGGTGGAACACTGACCCGAAAACAGTATAACTAGCCTAGGTTTAGCTAGAGAATTTGTCCGACTTGTCCGAATAGCTGACCTGTCACTGACCCAACGCACTCAATAGCTGATCGAGAAACAAAGGTGCTGCGGAGCACTCTGTCAAACAGACTCACAGACCCATTCGGGGTTTTGAGAACCTTAAGTGCTGGCGAAGCACTTTGCTAGGGAATTCGAGAACCCAATCGGGGTTTTGACTGATAGCTGCAGAGAAGGTGTAGTGCAGGCTTTGCAACTGAACTGCGGGTGCTGGTCTCAACTTTGGTGGTCCTGTCCTGATCCTAATCTGGTTTTCCTGTCCTGGGTTTCCATTCTGCACCTGCTGGCCTACTGGCGACTGCATTCCTTGGGGTTCCCTCTGTCCTTAACTGACCCGTGGCCAGGGTTGGTCTCCACACCGTTCTAGGTAAATATAAATCTGTGAGGGAAAAATACACTTGCGTCCTTTCTCCTTTACCCTTTACTGAAATCTTGTTAGAAAATCGTAATTGCATATGTTCCTTTTCTTTACCCTCCCTTTGTGACAATTACTGAAATCGTGAAAGTGACTTTTTAGTATGTTCCATTTTTCCCTTACCTTATAGGTTGGATATCAAAAGTACTGTCTCTGAATAAATAGATGTTCCTTATCTTTACCTTCCCTTTACTGAACCAAAGATGTAATTCCTGAATTATTAGTGTGTTCCTATTTTTCCCTTTCCATTAGCTGGATGGATATTCCTGTTATCATCATCTCACATTGAGTTCCTTTCTCTTATCCACTTCATTAACAGTGATAAGGTTTGACATTCTAGTATGCTCCTTATGTTTCCGTCCTTTAGGAACACCTTTCCGTGATTCCATCATTGTATGTTCCCTGTTCTTACCTTCCCTTTAGAGTTCTAAATGGGTGGCATAATCCATTTTCTGCATAGCTACACAATTTTCGTGATTTTGGTTATTGATAGTTTACTCACTGTGAATTTCATGCTTTCTGATCTTGACGAAAACTAGATAAAGGTTTTCAAAACTTCCCGAGTCTGTGGTTATTATAAAGAGTGCAAATATAATAAATGTTATAGTATTTTGGTGACTGCTTATCTTTTTCACCTAGCTCCCTGATCCATTGTGATCATAGGTACCCGTGACGAGGATTGGTAAGTCGGGTACATTGGAAATAAATAGGAATGAACTGGGTTACTGGTAGTATTGTGTAGGTTGCCTGTTTAATGAATATGGTAAATTTAATTTATGGTCCCAAATGTGCATATGGTAAAAATAATATAGTCGGGTAACCTGCGCTCTCTATCAGTAATTTTCTGGTAGCAGAGGGATGGTTAGTGACTAGTTAAAGGTAGGTAGGACTAGTTAAGATAGGTAGATAGGTAAACCGCAGCTAAAACTGTGAAAAATTTTATTGCTGCTAAAGGTATTGATCGATCAAATGTAAAATTGTTGTTTTATTGCTTTGAAATGTTAGGAAATGTTTCAAAATATTCTCTGATATGCTGCTATATTGATTTATGTACTAATACACTCGTTAGTAATTGTTACATGTTTGTCTGGAATCCCCGGGGGCAGAATAGCGGGTGGTGAGGAGAATCCACCTCGCAGTGAGGTCAGTGGCCCGAGAAAAAATTAGTGCAGGTTGGGCAGAACTGGAAGCACTAATTAGGGTTTTCTGTATAAATGTATGAATAAATGATAGCAAAGAGTTCGCTGGCAAAACTTCTATTGTGATATCACCTAGTAAGGGTCACACGGAAGGAGTAGCAGGTTTGTCTCAGCTTGATTGATAGCAAAGGGGTTTGCTGGTGAAACTTTTGGCTTAGTATATATCCCAGAGTGGATGAGTCGAAGGAGTAGCAGGTTCTCTAATGCTTGTGTGAAGGATAGGCAGAAGGGATCTATCCGCAGTATATGATAAGTAAACGGAAGAGATTTACTTGCAGTGAAACAAATCTTTTCTTTTTAGACACTCGAGTACAGTGGCGAATGTGTTTGCGTTGTGAATTAAACAGAGCACTTGCACTTTAAAGAATAGAAATCGAAGTTTTCCTTACCTTGTGAAGGAGGGAGTCAGTTGCGGAGCTGCGCTGACGTCACTCAGTGCCGCGCTGGTATTGGTCGAGACAGCGGGCGTGTAGCTGAGACAGCATTATAAGGGAGGGGTGAGCACAGGAGCGTGGGAACTCGTTTACGAGAAACGCCGCACACCCATTGGTTGAAATTGTTTTAGAATCGCGCATTTGGTTGATTGCAGAAAATAAAAAGACGCATTTGTATTGGAAGTGATTTTTGTAAACAGAGTAAAATTGTGAAAAAGGTATATGTGGTATCCGACTCATCCCGAGACTCGACCTGATCCAAGATATCAAGGGTTTGTGAGAAATCAGTGGAAAGGCCGTAGACTACACACTATGTATGGAAGTAAGAGAAAAATGACATTTGTAGACAAAGTAAAGAATTACTTCAAGAAAGACAAACCCATCAAAACTAGAGAAGGAGTTATCATTCCACCACCTAATACTCCGGCATCATTTATGATGTTTGACAGAGGTTACCATGCTTGCGTATGGTTGGAAAATTGGGTGGAATATACTAAAGACGACGGAATTTTAGCATTTCCCTTAGAAGGTACATTTAATGGCAGAATTTTGTTCAATCTGAGTACCCGAATGAATGATTTACATCCCAGACCCAGACTAACGCAATATGAGGCATTAGAAGAATGGGAAATAGAGGCTTTTGAGCGAGACAGACCCAGAATGGATAAAGGGTTAGCTAAATTGTATCCGAAGGTACCAAAAGAGACCCGAGAGAAGAGAATGAAAGATTGGAGACATACCATGATGGTAGAAGGACTGTACCCTGTAATAACAGTAGAAGAGCCCATGGAGGGGAAAAGGACAGAGAAGACAAAGCATTTAATGACCAGTGGTGATTCAGACGATGATTATCTGGAGGATTTATTAATGAAAAATCCACCACCTTATAATGAGGAACCTAGATCCCTAAGTACGAGAAATCCATTCCTGAAACCTAATTATGGTGAGGGACCAAGTATGACAAATCCAAGTGCCCGAGTTATAACCCTCCTTTGATTCCGCAGATAGTACATGAAACCACCATGGAAAAAGTACTGCAGGATAGAGAATGAGAGGCTTTAGTTAAGCAAAGAACAGAATTAATTCAGAAAATCGCCTAACTAAATACGAATCCTGAAGCTCTGACAATTCCAGTAACTATTGGACCAGTTGTTCCTTTGTACGGGGATAAGCAGGGAAGTCCAAAGACTCCAATTATAACTGCATCTGTAGTACAGCCGAGAAAAGAGCCCTTAATAGTAGATGATCAGGCAAGTGAATGTGAATCTGTGATTTCCTTGATGGATTTACCGATAAGGGAGCCAGAAGGGAGCGCACAGAGAAAGAACACTCCTTTTAGTTGAAGAGAAGTTCAAATCGAGTCATCTTCAGGTACTAGAAGTGCTACGGTAGTTACTCCTGAAGAAATAGACAGATGGACCAGAGAATTAGAGAAACCAAATTCTCATCCAAAACCATTAGATATATACAAACTGAGAATAGAATTGGAGGAACTGATGGCTGGGAATGTGGGCTTGGACAGGCTGAACACCCTTAGTGAAGAAGAATTGTTATTCATTTGCAAAAGTATCACCCGTAACACTAGAGTATACCATGAGAAATTAATGGACACTGCAGCTAGCATGGGAATAGACATTAGCCAATCAAAAGTGTTGCAAAAACCCTACAGAGCAGAATTCTCAGACAAAGATTTGGAAAACATGAATATGTCAGGGAAAAAGGTACAGATCAGAGAATTGTTAAACCTGTTACAAAAATGGGGAGATTTAGAAAAATGGAAGGCCAGGTGGGCCAAGAAAAAGGAAGATAGTAGATCAAAGCAAATGACATCTGAATATGTTTTAAAAGAAGCAGAACAAGTGGAAAAAGTATATCCTATGCGAGAAGTGCCAGGTGGAGGATATGTACATGTTCCATGGTCCCGACAGGATATTGTGTCCTTTACGAATGACCTCACGAAATTACGAGAAAAACCTGTAGAATGGTACAGACAGGTCGAGACATTTGTGAAAGTTCAAAAAATTCCTCCCGAAAGATCTAGATGGTTTTTTTGACATTGTTGTCCCCGTAGATTTATGGACAGAATGTAAAATTGCTGTTGATTGGCCTAGTGAAGAGTTCCCTAGATACCCGAAGACAGGGGCTCCTTCAGGAGATGTGATGAAAAAGTACAACCAGGTAATGTTGTATCTGAAAGGAAAGGTACCTGCAAAAGAAACTGATTGGACCCGAATAGATAGAACTACACAGAATAGAGATGAAACTGTGCATTCATATTATGAACGACTGTTACAGGTGTTCAAGACATACAGTGGGCTGGATAACATTGAGATGAAGGACATGACCCACTTCATTTACCGATTTGTGTTAGGGTTAAGGCCTGAAATTTCACAGTGGATCAAAGACAATAAAATCTGCTGGCAGGCTAAACCAATTGATGAAGTCCTGAAGTATCCAAAATACTGCAAAGATGAGCTAGAAGACAAACGAAAAGAACTGAAAGAAAAGGTCATGTGGGCACAGGTAAAATTAGCAGAGCACCAAGAACAGCAGTTAAGCAAAATGACTAGTAATCAGAGTCAGGGCCCTGGGAGTGGAGGAAAGCCCAGAGTAAAAATGAGCCGAGAAGAGGCACGAAAGAAATTTCCATGTCAGGGGTGCGGAAAGATAGGTCACTGGAGAGACGAGTGTAAGGCTGTGCAGAATGGTAATGTGCAATTTAATGATTTAAATCCACATACGCAGAATGAAACACCACGGAAGACCCAGCAGCAGGTAAAACAGAATCAGTTGCCTCGTGCACCTAAGCCAAATTATAGGAGCAAAGCACAACAGGGTGAAGACACTGAAGTTTGGGAAGGAAGGGAGGATAGAAAGGCAGCAACTTCACAATTTCTGTTAAATGACACATTTCTCTGTGACGACACCTACTGACGGTGCCTAAGAGGGGAGGACGAGGAGTGCGTGCTTGGCGCCTCCTTGCCGGTGGACCAGTCAGGGCCATTCATTGAAGGAAAGGTTGAAGGAAATGACGTCACCTTTCTGTTGGACACTGGTGCTACCCGTTCTACTGTGAGAACAGCAGACGTTCCAAACCTACCCCTCTCGGGAGAAGCGATCCAAGTAGTGGGTGTTTCTGCAGCTAATAAGTACCCCAGTTACAGAACCCATTGAAATTAATATTGGGAATTTTAAAGAGATGCATAGATTTGTTGTTTGCGATTCCAGTCCTATAAACCAACTAGGACGAGATCTGTTGTGCAAAATGAACTGCACTATCTTTTGCACTCCAAATGGCGTCGAAATCCAGACCCCAGACGAAGACGGAATTTACAAATTAATGTTAGCAAGACCTGACTCAGAAATTAAAAGACTGACAGTACAGGACTTACCTGAAGAACCCAAGAGACAGTGAAACCGGAAGTTTGGGATTTGACTGGAAAAGATGTAGGATTAATGGCAAATGTTGACCCAATCAAAATAGCTATAAAAGAAGATGCAGTCTACCCAAATACTAAACAGTACAAAATGAGTGCAGAAGTGAAAGCAGGAGTTGCTATCGAAATCAAACGATTGCTCGAAGCAGGCATATTGCAAGAAGTATTGAGCAGTCCTTGTAACTCACCGATAATTGGCATAAAGAAACCTAGTGGTAAGTACAGGGTAGTACAGGACCTGCGCAAGGTTAATAAAATCGTGGTTCCTTGCTGTCCTGTCGTGCCCAACCCTGCAGTGATTTTATACCAAATACCATGGAATGCTGGATGGTTTACCATCATTGACCTATGTCATGCATTCTTTTCAATTCCGTTGCATCCAGACAGCAAATTTCTTTTCTCATTTGAATTCAACAGTCATGTATATGTCTGGAATCGTGTTCCTCAGGGGTACACGGAAAGCCTTTCGATTTTTAATCAGATTCTGAAAAAGTGATTTGAAACGCTGGTATTGCCTGGAAAATCAGTCCTAGTGCAATACATAGACGACCTCTTGGTGGCGTCTAAGAGTCGAAAAGACTGTGTGACTGACACAATTGCCTTGCTGAACCACTTAGGTGAAGGAGGACATAAAGTATCACCAGACAAACTGCAGTTCTGTACCTCATCTGTGAAATATCTGGGGCACCAGATAGAGAGAGCTATCAGGAAAGTTACCACAGAAAGAATCAGAATAATTCGAAACATGGAATTACCCAATACCCAGAAATAAATCAGAATGTTCCTTGGAGTTGTAGGATACTGTAGGCAGTGGATTGTGGGATTTGCAGTCCTTGCAAGACCATTGATAAAAATGACAAAGAAAGGAGCAAAAGATCTAGTGGAATGGGATGACGAAAGCATGACTGCTTTTGTAAAACTGCGAGAGTCTCTGTGTACAGCTCCTGCATTAGGAATGCCTGATTATTCAAAAGATTTTGCACTTTTCTGTGACACACGAGATAATTGTGCACTTTCAGTCTTGACCCAAATACATGGTTTGACTCGACGTCCAGTGGCATATTTTTCTTCCACATTGGACCCAGTCGCAGCTGGATTACCTGGATGTTTGAAAGCTGTAGCTGCAACTTGCACGAGTCTTGAACAGAGTGAGTCCATTGTTATGGGACATCCAGTAACTGTGTATGTTCCGCATTCTGTTGTAATTTTGCTGACCAGAACAAAGACCCAGTATCTCACACCAAGTCGGCTGACTAAGTATGAGAGAATCCTTGTAGGTTCAGGAAACGTGACAATCTCTAGATGTAATATTCTAAATCCAGCTACCTTACTGCCTAGTTCATTCGCAGCAGAAGTGAGGGAGGAAACTGAACATGATTGCATTGATTTAACCGAGTTTAGTACAAAACCACGCCCAGACATAAAAGAAAACCCTTTAATTAATGAAGATTATGAGTTGTTTGTAGACGGCTCATGCATAAGACATGAGTAAGGTGGCCTAAGTGCTGCCTACTCAGTGTGTACATTAGGAGGTCCAGTGGAAGCATACTATTTACATGGAGTCAAGTCTGCACAAATAGCTGAATTGGTTGCATTGACAAAAGCCTGTAAATTTGGGAGGAACTCGAAGATAACCATATATACTGATAGTCAGTATGGTTATGGGGTTGTGCATGACTTTGGCCAATTGTGGATGCAAAGGGAGTTCCTGACTTCCTCAGGCACCCCTATCAGAAATGGAAAATACGTACAGGATTTACTGGAATCAATCCAGTTACCAAAAGAATTGGCTGTGGTCAAGTGTGCTGCTCACAAATCTGGCGATGACAAAGTGACAGCAGGTAACCAATATGCTGACCAGTTAGGCCAACATTGTGCAAAATACCGAATAGCAATCAATATAAAGGTTGGGGGAAACGGAAACAGCTGCCAACTTATGATGCTAGAAGGAGTGAATACATGGGAGGAAGTGAGAGACTTACAGGACACAGCAGAGCCACAGGAAAAACAAAGGTGGAGAAACTTTGGTTGTCAGAGAAGGGCAGAATATGGTGTCATTGTTTACCTGGATGGTATGCCTGTGCTGCCAGACTGTCTGCTTGCTCCTATGGCTAGATTGATACATGGAGATACACATTTAGGCAGAGACGCCATGATTCGCATGTTTCGCCAGACCTGGTTCAATTCGAAATTCAGAAACGTAACAGAAGCACTCTGCCAGAGGTGCCTGGTTTGTCAGCAATTTAACACAGGAAAGAAAACTGTAGTGTTACCAGGAAAGATTGGAAAGGCAGAAGGCCCTTTTATTAGACTACAACTTGACTTCATTCAGTTGCCCCCTTGTCGAGGAATGAAATACCTACTTGTCATTGTCTGCCTGTTTTTGAAATGGGTGGAGGCTTACCCTGCACGTAGGAATGACAGCATTATAGTAGCCAAATTATTGCTTAGAGAGCTTATACCTAGGTACGGTTTTCCAGTCACAATTGAATCAGACAGAGGAGGGCATTTCCAAAGTGAAATAATAAAACAGATCTGTGAAGCATTCAAAATCACGCAAAAACTGCACTGTGCATATCGCCCAGAGGCTTCTGGAGTGGTAGAACAACTGAATGGCACAATTAAAGCAAGATTGGGAAAGATGTGTGAATACACTTAATTGGAATGACCTGATGCTTTGCCACTTGTGTTGCTGGGACTCAGAAGTATTCCAGACCGGAACACGGGCTTGAGCCCCCATGAGATATTGATGGGAAGAGCAATGCGGCAAGCATGGGTGCCAGGATACAAAATGATAAGCATATATGATGATTTGGTACTAGAATGCTGTAAAGAGCTGGCTGACCAATTGCTTTCTATCTCTCACCAGGTTGGGGGAGACGCCGTCGCCAGGCCGACGACGCCAGCACATGACCTGAATCCAGGTGACTGGGTCGTAATAAAGAAACATACTAGGAAAAGTTGCCTTGCACCAAGGTGGGGAAAGCCATGACAGGTGATCCTAGTAACCACCACAGCTGTGAGGTGTGCAGGAGTACCTCGCTGGATCCATGCAAGCCATACGAAGAAAGTGACTGAACCTGAAGAAACTGAGGCAGAAGGTTGTGCAGCTGAGGGGTCTCAAGATATCGGTCCTGAAGTAGCTGAAGAACAACCGAGCTCCAGTCAAGAAGATTGGGTCCCAATAGTCGACCTGACTATAGATCCTGTGAGACCCAGAAGACAGATTTATCTAGATAGACAGTGGGATAGTGAGGATGAGATAGGTGAAGAGGAAGATACTCAGATCATCGAAATCCAAGTCAAATCTTATTCTGAGGAGGACCAGATAGGGAGAGAACAGGTAATTGACACTCCACCGAGAACTCCTGAGCCAGAAGAGGGACAGATAGAAATTAGGGCGGAGGTTCAAGCCGAAGAAAATCAAGGGTTCGAAGTGCTTGAACAGGATCAGATAGGACTAGGCAATCGTGTTCAGGAAGAAGAAATTGAAACAGATCAAAGCCAAACTCAGCATACACCTGAACAAGGCCAGTTTAGTAACCAGGCAGAAGAAACCGATGAAAGACCTGGACCTAGTCAGTTAGGGGAAAATACAGAAGACGAACCTGATCCACATGTGCCACAACTGAACGAAAACAAAAGAGTGTTTGAAGACAGTCAAGATACAGTGCCAGTTAAAAGACTCAGAAAAGGTGACTCAGTACCTAGATTTGTGAAAAGACTGAGATTGAGATTAAAGACAATAAACGAAGAACCTGAACAAATAAATGAGGTCTCAAGTCAAACTGACCCAACTGTGATAAAAGCAAGGAGAAGAAGTGCCCATATAAAGAAACTGAATAATAAGTATCAGAGTCCTGAATGGACTTACTTTGTATTGGAGGAATTTGAAAATTTGGAAATAAGTGATGAAAGTGATGAAGAATTGATTACTGACCGGACCAGTGAAGAAGCGAAACCCACGTGAAAAGTTACCTCGAGTAAGCAAGCTGTGCAGAGTTACAAAGAGGGGTTGAGGCTTCTTTTGAGTCAAAATGTCTGATTCTTCTGTGAATGGAAGACCAGGTTGTCTTAAAACATGCTGCCAAGTATGTTTATGTAGTGTAGCAATAGTACTAATACTTTGGATAGGGTTAACAATAGCTATTCCTTCTATGATGAGTAAAGACCCGAACCTGTACCCGAATAATCACCTACCAGAAGATACTGTAGAATCACACACTAGAAATACACCACAAAGAGTAGATACACCAAAGAAACCACTTAGCCTTAAACAAACAAAATTAGATTTAGAAGCACCAGATGAGGAAGGATTACATTTTAATAAAATCAAGAACAAAACTAATTTAAATGTTTTCGCAAACCTATTAGTACATTATGTAGAAGCTATGGAAATAGATGACTGTTATGTCTGCATGAAGTTGCCCACTTCAGTAGCTGAAGGTGTGACTTACCACCACTTGCCATTAACCTATGGAATCTCCTGTAGTATTCTAACTAGTTTATTTTATAGAAGAGGACCTTTACAGTATTATTATTCAAATGTTGATGTGACATTTTTGAACTTCCTGTCCGAAGAAACCTGAACCCTGTACATACAACTAGAGATGTAGCAAAATACATGAGTGATTATTTTCTAACTGTAGGTAAAATAAATATAGATGATGCACACAAAGATAACTTGACCTGTTCATTACACGAAAAGGAGAAAATGTTTCTAAACATGGTAGAGAAAAGAAGAGAGAGTTTCCAAAAGAAAGCAAAAGACAAAAATCCGAAAACCCCTAAATGGGCTGAGAGCATAGGGAGCACTTCAAATGGTGGGACTAATGCTTCTATGTTGCTGGATTTCGAAAAGAAGGGGACAATTTGTCTTCAAAGAGAAAGAACCAGTTATTATAATAATATATTCATTGGTTCCAGTGAATGCGAACACAATTACAAGGTAATTGGGGGTTGGGGTTTCAAAGATGGGTCAGAGCCTGTGTTTCCTGGAATTTATTATATATGTGGGAACAAGGCTTATTTCAAATTGCCCGACCATTGGTACGGAAGCTGTTATTTTGGTATTGTCTTTCCAAAGATATACCATGTGGGGAAAATCACTGGAAGCACTGAAAAAACTAATGAATTAGTACGTAGTAAAAGAGAAAGTGTTGCTGAAATAGTAGGTGATATTTTTAGTTCAATGATACCTACAGTGGGAGTGGCTCTGAACACACACAGAATCTGCAAATTGTCAACTGTAGTAGATTGGTTATCTACTGACACTGCTGGAGGTTTCCTGATGGTCAATACCGAATTTCTTGCGGTCAGATCGATGGTTTTACAAAATCGACTTGCTCTTGACACCTTATTGGCAAAAGAGGGCGGAGTCTGCAGAATGTTGAAAGCGCAACATTGTTGCACTTATATACCTGACAAAAGTGTGGAGATCAAAGGGTATGCGAGGAACATTACAAATTTGGAAAAAGAGCTTAAACCACTTGAGGTTGACAGTGCCTGGAAGAGACTTACTGATGGTCTCTCTGTTGTAGGTAGTTGGTTTTCTAACTTAGGTAAAAGTCTTGTGAGCAAAATACTGATGCCAATAGTGGGAATAGTTTTAGGAGTGTTCATAATATTAATTTGCTGCAAATGTCGAAAACACAACAAAAAATATACTGTGAATAAGCGAGGAGTGAAAATAAATGTTGATGAGCTTGAATTAGAAGAATTAAATAATCAAATTTATAAAAGGGTGAAAAATTCTCATCCTAATAAAGATACTGAGAAAAAGTTGAACCGAATGTTCGAAGAGATTGAACTGGGAAAAATGTGAAAAGTTGGCATCTGGTTCCATTATTAATTTGTGATGATATAAAATATCATCAAAGAGGGGATTGAGGGAGCAAGGATTCGCACGTACAGCGACTTGCTTGTAATCATGAACCTCGAATAACCCTAATTTATTAATCAATCTGTTTTGTCTTATTAATTTGCCCTTTATTCTGACATTTGGGTGTCCCAGTGAAGCTTGCCTATGTGTTTCCTAATCGTAATACGCTTGCTATTAAGATGGCTGCTGCTAAGCGGGAATTTCTTCTGCGCATGCATCGCTCATACCCATGTGACATGACGTACTCGCAGTTCTGGTGGGAAACCTTTTGCACTTGCGCAGTATAAGTAAGATGGCTGCTTTATGTTCTCACAGGCCTGAAGCTTGCACTGCTGCTTTTGCTATGCTGTTTGTCTGCATTAATGACTAAAGCTATAGTTACATTAAAGTAATGGGAGTAGTATAGGGATTCATGGTATACAGTGTATTCTTTTTTTTCTGTGTTTTAAAACTGTTTCTATTTACTTTTCATGTATCGTAAATCCTTGGGCATGAGGGACGGGAATACGCCATGTTGTCAACCCCTTCTGCGCATGACAGTCTTCAGCCAGAGGATAAACTCTATGGCATTGAACTAGTGCCAACACAGAGGTCCAAGCCAAGATGCGCCTGGGAAGAAGTTTTCTCACCTAGTTGAAGAAGCAGAGTTGTACCCAATGAAATACAATGTATTTTGAAGATAAATTCTCCACTGTTATGTGTAGGGCATATGTCATGTGAACCTAGAGTTTGGTGGGCGTGTATAAAAATGTAAATTATGGGCTTGAGAAAGTCAAATCCTGGGAAGTGTGATGACCTGTCCTCTGTCTTGACCAATCGAAATTGGGGATCCTTACACTTGCAACATTTGGGGGGTGGAACACTGACCTGAAAACAGTATAACTAGCCTAGGTTTAGCTAGAGAATTTGTGTGACTTGTCCGAATAGCTGACCTGTCACTGACCCAACGCACTCAATAGCTGATCGAGAAACAAAGGTGCTGCGTAGCACTCTGTCAAACAGATTCACAGACCCATTCGGGGTTTTGGGAACCTTAAGTGCTGGCGAAGCACTTTACTGGGGAATTCGAGAACCCAATCCGGGTTTTGACTGATAGCTGCAGAGAAGGTGTAGTGCAGGGGTTGCAACTGAACTGCGGGTGCTGGTCTCAACTTTGGTGGTCCTGTCCTGATCCTAATCTGGTTTTCCTGTCCTGGGTTTCCATTCTGCACCTGCTGGCCTACTGGCGACTGCATTCCTTGGGGTTCCCTCTATCCTTAACTGACCCGTGGCCAGGGTTGGTCTCCACACCGTTCTAGGTAAATATAAATCTGTGAGGGAAAAATACACTTGCGTCCTTTCTCCTTTACCCTTTACTGAAATCTTGCTAGAAAATCGTAATTGCATATGTTCCTTTTCTTTACCCTCCCTTTGTGACATTTACTGAAATCGTGAAAGTGCCTTTTTAGTATGTTCCATTTTCCCTTACCTTATAGGTTGGATATCAAAAGTACTGTCTCTGAATAAATAGATGTTCCTTATCTTTACCTTCCCTTTACTGAACCTAAGATGTCATTCCTGAATTATTAGCGTGTTCCTATTTTTCCCTTTCCCTTAGCTGGATGGATATTCCTGTTATCATCATCTCACATTGAGTTCCTTTCTCTTATCCACTTCATTAACCGTGATAAAGTTTGACATTCTAGTATGCTCCTTATGTTTCCGTCCTTTAGGAACACCTTTCTGTGATTCCATCATAGTATGTTCCCTGTTCTTACCTTCCCTTTAGAGTTCTAAATGGTTGGCATAATCTATTTTCTGCATAGCTACACAATTTTCGTGATTTTGGTTATTGATAGTTTACTCACTGTGAATTTCATGCTTTCTGATCTTGACGAAAACTAGATAAAGGTTTTCAAAACTTCCTGAGTCTGTGGTTATTATAAAGAGTGCAAATATAATAAATGTTATAGTATTTTGGTGACTGCTTATCTTTTTCAGCTAGCTCTCTGATCCATTGTGATCATAGGTACCCGTGACGAGGATTGGTAAGTCGGGTACATTGGAAATAAATATGAATGAACTGGGTTACTGGTAGTAGTGTGTAGGTTGCCTGATTAATGATTATGGTAAATTTAATTTATGGGCCCAAATGTGCATATGGTAAAAATATTATAGTCGGGTAACCTGCGTGCTCTATCACAGGTGAGTATGGCATTTTAGAATAAACCCGAGCTGATAATCCCACTGCATCAGAGGCTGGGGATATTGTGGAGAATATTCCCTTTTTTTTTTTGGTAGATCCTTGTTGTGTACAGCACAGGCGTAATTGACACACACACACTCTCCCCCTCTTCACGTGACTTTGTCTCCTAGAATGGGTGGCATGCGCCATATTTACGCCTGTGCTCTAATTGACTCAGTTTTGGAAGCACTGTCACCTCACCTTGTTTCCAGGCAATGCCTGTCTCCTCACCAGTGTCCACGATTTTTGTGTTATCGCGCAAGGCGCAATCGGTGGTGGCTACTCATTTCACTTCTCAGGATGCCATTTTCACAAATCTTCTCTCCAGTGTAAATTTTGTGGTGAGTGTTACTTTATTTTTCTTTCATCACAGGTCGGTCATCCTATGGTGTAGGCACACTGGTAGCACTATCTGACTTTTTAGACATTTTACAAAACATTTTAAAGCAGTACTTTTCTTTCTGCTGAGTGTACCGTAGACCAACTGTCTCCTACACCATTTTCACATATATTCTTGTATAAAGTGAAAGTACTTGGTGTTATCTGACATCATGACAAGTGCACAACACATAGTACAACCACTATCTTTTCTTCAGAACCTGGGTAAGCCCATGATCAAATGGAGACACTGGCTAAGAATCTTTGATAACTATTTAGCGGTTACAGATGCCACCAAGTATGAACCTGTCCAGAAGGTTGCATTTTCATTTTTCAGTTTGGGTCATGCTGCTCAACAGGTCTTCAATAACTTTCCCATGATTGATCCTCCAATTGGTCAATCGGGTGATAATGGTACTGGGGGATCCTTATAAGGATGCCATTGGACAACTTGAGAAACAATATTGAGAGGAACCGAGCACTATGCTTGAATGACATTTTTTCAAGCGCAAACAGAGTGTTGATGAGAGTGTGGAGGAGTACATCTAAGAACTATCAGCCTTATTCATCAACGGGCCGTTTTGCGAGCCCCTAATAGCGAATCATAGCGAATCACTATTAAGGACTCGCAAAACGGTATTCATGTAGGAATTGCTAAATAAATAGCGATTCCTACACATTCCCTATTTGCGAGTAGCAAATTGCTAATCACAAATAAGGAATAACTCCCCATTCATTCCTATGGGCCAAAAGGCCCATAAAAATGAATGGGGAGTATTCCTTATTTGCGATTAGCAATTTGCTACTCGCAAATAAGATAGCGATTTAAAGGGTGCCAGGGGTGTCCAAAGGACACCCTGTAGCACCCCTTAAATGCAAATTGAAACTGGTGTTGCGCACACACATGTCCAAAGGACATGTGTGTGTGCAACATGCAACTTAGAAAAATGCTTTTAAAAGCATTTTTCTACGTTTTTGCTATTTACCGAGAGGTCTGACCTCTCGGTAAATAGCGGCCCGAAATTGCGAATTAGCAATTTAAAAATGGTTCATGAATTGCATTTAAGGAATCTCAAATAGAGATTCCTTAAATGTAATTCCTCGCAATTTAGCGAATTAGCAATTACCGATTTTTGCATTTGGGATGATGAATCCCAAATGCATAAATTGCGCTCGCAAAGGGCCAGATTCTAAGAATCTGGCCCTTTGCGAGCGCTATTCGGCTTGATGAATCAGGCTGTAAGAGTGTTGGCTTCTACGTGCGAGATTGGAAGCAATGTTGATATTTATATAAAAGAGACCAATTTGTTTTTAATTGTTATTCAACGAACATCTAGGAGAGACTATTAACTTGTAGAAATACTTCCTTGCTTGAAACAATTGATCTAGCTAAAGGAATTGAAAGGTTTGTCTTTACCCATGATGGTATGGGAGGGTAGGTTGATGTGGGGCCCCCAGAAGTGATCTTATTGAGCAGCTGCTGCTTCGATGGAGGAAACCCCTACCGTCAAGGAAACTGTGGGGACAGCACCCTGTACCTCATCGGGGGACGCCATGAAGACTGCACCAGACCACTGATAGGAATGCCCTGCCGGCAGGCCCTCTCGGAATCAGGCTCGCCCCGGCCACAAGCCGCACCGAGCCTAGTTCAGCCGCTTCCACAACCCACAGCTGCCCACCAAGGAGGCCCCGTAATGGGACCAGACTCATCGGACTACCCACCAGCAGTGCACTCCAAAAGCCATCACGGATCTAAGCGCCAGTGGTACCATCCAGGTCTCCAGAGGGCCAAGTAATCCCTAAGCATATGAACGAAGGGAAAGGAGAAGCCCTGGATGTGCAAGGAGAGGAGACACCAATGCCAGATTCCGGTCTGCAGCCCTCCCGCGTCTTCTCCACAATACGGAGCGGTGGCAGAGCTCGGCAAAAGCGGTCACCAGGCAAGCAGCACGCCAGGTGCAGCCGTAGGCGGGATCTTCACTGGAGTGACTTTCCAAACAGGATTATAGACAGATTCAGGTCGGATTATGGTGTGGACGCATGGAGCTCGTCTAAGCCACATCCGCCACGTTGGCTATCCAAGCCACGCCCCCACTCCAATGTTTAATAAATTAGGATTGTCTACAGCTGTGCTGAAAACCCCGCTGTAAATGTTTCACAGTTCAGACATCCATAAAATTAGAATAGTTGATCCTTGTTATGACCTATATTTTACCAATTTCTTTTTCATTTTAAGATTTTCTCCACTGGTTTTATTTCTTCCTCCTAAGTATGCACTAAACTTCCTTCAAGGTATTATCTTGTACCTTTAATATTGTTAAAACGATGTGTTGTTGGTCATCATGTTCCAGCAAAGTTAACCAATAGATTAATATGTTGTACAGACAACATTCCAGTCCTGGGAAGAAGAAATAAAACATAAAGGGGCTTATTACAATGGAGGTTGGAAGGATTTTGACCGCCATAGCCGGTTTCAATTAAGCCGGTCGCAACTGAAACCAGCCGATCATTCCAGTTGACTTTCGATGGGCTCAAAGAGCCCGTCGGCCAGTCAGAGGCAGGCCTGTAATCCCAAAGGGTGGTCTTTCTGCATGGTTTCTGGAAGGGTTTCCATGCTGGCCTTTTCTGACAGGGAAGCCCTGTCAGAAAGCGTGTTTGCGGGCCCCTAGTAGGGCCCCCTTGTGAGTGTGGCCTCCAGTTAGGGGCCGAGGGAGTGCCCCCCTGTTAATCCTTGCATACCATGGCAGGCACATCCCTGCACCCCGTGGAAGGCACCGTGAGGTGCCTGCCACAATGTGGAGGGATTAACACCACCTCCCATTTCCATATGGGAGCATGTACTACAGCTGGTTTACGGCCGTAGCACATGCTATCATAGGCAAATGTCGGAATGTGACCGAACAGTGTTCGGTTGCAACCTAATCAGGTGGTCTGGACCGCCGACCGGCGGTCGTCGGTCCTGTTTATGAGACGTGTTGGGGGCGCAAGTCCGTCTAACATCGTAATCAGCGCCTAGGTGTTGAAAATTCAGTGATATCACATGTTGTGGAGGTTGCCAAACTAGTGATATTCTGACCCCAAATTCAATATGGTGAAATCATTTGGCATTTCCCAGGAGTGCAGTAATTTTTCCTACATTGGCAAGCGGAAATCTGTCTATAACAACCTCACTCATGCTTCTCTTTTATAAAGAAACTTTGACAGCAAAATAATACCAAGCTGTCAGCATGATAAAAGATATGATTTGTGCATGACCGGGCAAAGCAATGCAAGATAAATCCCTTCCAGGGCTTTCTAATCCATATTCAATAAAATTGCCAGTGGACACAGTTTTGAGTGTACAGTTAAGTCTAGGGTACGACATCCCTACTTCACACATCTGAGGTAAATTCATGCTCCTAGGTCACCGTTATCCTACCATGACTCCATCACAGAGTCAACCCCTCTAGCTTCTTCATTAACTCCTTAATTAGCTGCTTAATTATAGGTATACCGTTACATTATCCTTCACCAACTGTAGGTTGCACCACCTTATTAAGAAGTCCGTAAAAAATAACTGTACAAATGTCCATCCAATGTTGAGAAAAGTGAAAGTCCTTTATTCTTCTTTTCAATATCGAAAAATGTACACCCAACAGCCAAACAGCCAACGCATTTCGTTCTATACGAAGAACTTCATCAGGGCTGTAAAGCACACTTACAAACACATGTATAATACAATATAATGAAATACATATAAATAAGTACACATATGATTGATCATACAACTGCAATTAATAACATTGCTAAAAACAGGAGAGCCTAACTCGTTATCGGAGAGTGAGAATACTCCCACTTTTCATACTCAACCCTCACAGATGTTCACATTTGTTTACAAACTTTGCACCAATCACTTTTGTTTTTTAAACACTGTTTGTGGCTAGCCAAATTCATACTTATTGATAATAGTTACCCGTTTGTCCACTAGGACCTTGTCCTTTGTATATATCAATCCTTACAAAAAAATGATTCTAAATGACATTATAACATAATAGTTGAACATGTTCCATTCCAAGCTAGAAACATTGCACATCACATATAAATATTGGAAAAGGAGGTAGACATTTGGACTAGAAGAAAAAACACATTCTCTAGTCTCCCAAACAGGCTATAATAATTAAGCAAATCCCTGTAGATATACTGTAGTCCTCTTGTTGCAATTCAACCCTCCATTATGTAGAGCAACATAATTGCACCTACCAAATAAAATCTGTATTTCCAAATTTCAACCCGATGCAGCGAAGGTAATCATCCACTGTGGTGCACTGATTATTCACTGCAACTTGCCACCTTGGTTATGGTGACAGCAGGCAGAGACAGAATATGTCTCCTATGCCTGCAAAATATAAGCAAACGATAAATGGACCATCGGAGCAATGAATACACTTTAATATAGTGTTTATAATAATTTAAACAAAAAATATATTCATGCGCTTCATAGAGTCTGTCAGGGTTCAAGTTTCCTGCGTTTGCTTTCTGCAGTACAACTGCAACAGAACCCATCCACCCCAACTTGTCCCCAACCCAATAAAACAAGCACCATCTTATCTATAAGGAATGTTTGATCAGGCTACAGTCCACACTCCAAAAGCAAACAGTGTAAAAAGCTGATGTGCCTAAAATAAAATTGCAAAAAACACACATTTACTGCAGAAAACTATAGACGGTCCCTTCCCGACCTCCATTTATCTCATATATACTCTATATCCAATGAATTATAAGTAGCCATATGACATTAGTGCACCGTGTATACTCGACTAATTGCCATATATCTGCCCCCATTCAAACAGAGAAAATGTTCAAGTGGCTTCTACAGAAGGCATAAATTCCCATCCCGCCCCATAGGGTGCTTTTACTACTACGCCAAACAATCTAATCATGGCATATATTTCAGATTTAATGAGCCTCTCATAAAGCCACAGTCATACCAGGAACCAATTATTATGGCCCCAGTATGTTTTAAAAATGTAGATGTATATACGATGTGTAAACGCCACATAAAACGTTCATATCAGTTAATATTCTCGGCCTCCCAAGATTTATTCAGAGCCTGAGTGCCAAACCTTTTTAATACTGGCACAGAATATAATATGTTGGCAATTACTAAGAATATCTTACGGAACCAACCCACAAACCCAATCCTGAGGGCAATGTCCCCGTGACTATCTACTCGCTTATGTGCTCCTACACAGCATTAGTGCACAACGTGTGCATAAACAGTTACATTTACGGGAGTTCCTATTTAGAAATGCCTTCAAGTTATCCCTACGTTTGGCACTGTTAGCAGGCCTTCCAATGGCATACACTCAATCAAACGCCAGGCATCGCGCAATAAACAGACCACGCAGGTGTTAAAGCGTAAAAGGCCATTTATTAGACCAGGCTGCACAACATAACAATAACCAAAAACATCAACATTTAATAACAGCAACCCCCATATCAACTCTTCATGCCTCACACTCTTCACCCACTCTGCCTCATGTCTCCAACCGCTCCATGCCCATACCATACCTCATCCATATCCGCAAATCACCTAGCCTCCTACCCCGATACCTCTGACATTCCAGTCATGCCTCCAACTCCCCACATCATTCAAACCCCCCCCCCCAAGGGATGGGTGCGCCTGCTCTTGACCCCCCTATCCCTCAAAAGTACCGCCTCCCTGCAGCCCTGGCCTAAACTGGCACGCTAAGCCAACCCATGCCTCAAACCCCATGAACTGCAGGGTGGGTGGGTGGCCTTTCGATAAAACCCTCCCGATGGTACTGAGTGCAGGAAGAGGAAGTTCCCTTCCTCCCCTGCACTTATAAACTCCCCCTAACTCCACCCTTTCCCCCTAGCTAGCCTGATCTCACGCGAATGACCCCGGGGGAAGACTAGTCTGCGACCGTGCTTCCCCCGGGGCCCGGCATCGCGCAATAAACAGACCACGCAGGTGTTAAAGCATAAAAGGCCATTTATTAGACCAGGCTGCACAACATAACAATAACCAAAAACATCAATATTTAATAACAGCAACCCCCATATCAACTCTTCATGCCTCACACTCTTCACTCACTCTGCCTCATGTCTCCAACCGCTCCATGCCCATACCGTACCTCATACATATCCGCAAATCACCCAGCCTCCTACCCCGATGCATCTGACATTCCAGTCATGCCTCCAACTCCCCACATCATTCAAACTTGCTCCCCTAGGGATGGGTGCGCCCGCTCTTGACCCCCCTATCCTTCCAAAGTACCGCCAACCAGGGAACCCCCTGTAGGGCGGTTCACCGCCCCACCCCCCCTTCAGACCTGTCCCCCGTGCATCTTTCCACCACACCACACTCACACCGTCCTACAACACCATATCGCCTCATTCCACAGTCTGCTGACCACGTCCCTCATTTCCATCATATAGTACGCATTCCCAAACGTGAAAGATGCACACCGTCGTCTCTGAACAGTAAGCGTTCCTCAGTCGAATGCCCCCATGAGAGATCACCTGAATGTCCTTGTCCCCACAAAACAGTCTCATTGCCCTATTGAGCTTTCTCCTCGCCTTTTCAATGGCCCCATGCTTCATTGCTCCCCTCCAAACCTTTCTGGGGACAAATTCCATCCAGGCTATGCAAGTCCCTGTAAGCCTTGTCTTGAGCACCTCCAAGTCCCTTTGCATCAGCTGCAGGAGCGCCAAACCCGACAGCTGCACCAAATCATTTTCCCCCAAATGAATTATCAATAAGTCCGGGCATCCTTTTTACGGAACCATCTTTGCGAGCCAAGGCAATAGTGCCCCCCATCGCATCCCTCCTTTACCCCACCAGTGCACCTCATGTTGATGTCCTTTCAGTCCCAGGTTACGACTGTACACCTGCTGCTCCGCATACTTGGATGCCCAGTGCACAAAGGAATGCCCCACAATCCAGGTGACCGTCTTGGCCCCTGGTCCGCCCACGCAACCTACGAAAGAAAGATATGTTAGAACAAACCTAAAACCGCAGAAAACCACCAGCAGACCTCTCGCACATCCCCCTCACTTCCGCACATACCGCTCACAGCACCGCGACTTCCATCTCCCAATCTGCCGAATCCTATCCCATGACCACCCCAAACGGGCCGCAGCTGTCGCAGCCCCAATGCGGAAGGAGTGAGTCCCAAAATCGGCTGGCTCCAGCCCCGCCGCCACAAAGCCATGCGCAACACAGCCAACAACTGATCAGACGTCACCCTCGACCCAGACTCATGACAGAAAATCTCACCCTGTCCACCCCGTGAGGCAGCCAAGAACATCCTCCATTCGGCCACCGGGCACACACCCCCACCACCCGCTTCACACAGCCAGACCCACTTACCCCGGCCCAACTGATCCGTCTTAGAGCACCCCAACCAAATCCCCAAGCATCCTCCATCCAAGCGTATCTCGTCATACCTCCTGCTGCCCAGGGACCTCATGCCCAACAACTCAGACACCCGAAAGGCACCAAAAAACATCCAAACCATGCACAACTGAAAAGCTCGCGCTTCAAAAAGATCATAACAGCACTCCGGCAACACCCCAACTAGCCGAGCCAACAACTCAAACGTGACTGCCTCCCGCAACAACCCACCCCCCTCTGTTGCTCTCTACCCCAACCACGGAGCATCCTACTCAAAATCACATCCTTCGTAGGATCAAACCCCAAAAACAAACTACAGTAAAAGGACACCCCTGCCAGTTTTCCAGATATCGTAGCCGCAGTCAAACCTTTGTCAATGCAACATAAAACAAACCACCTGACACCCTGTTCCACTGCTGAACGGTCCCCCAGCACCAAATCCTGCTGCCAACCCATAAATGCTCCATACTCAGCCCATGCCAGTTGGTACGTCCTCCTTGTGGTGTCGGCAATAGAATGTTCCACAAGGCCTATCACTCTCACTCCCCCAAGGCCCAGATGCCGTCCGGCAGCTCGGTCTTGCACAGATCCGCTCCCGGTGCCGGACGCCGGAACCGCTGCCACTGCGAACGAGACAAAGCATCCGCAATGTCATTATTCGCTCCAGGGACATGCTTGGCTCTAAACACCACATTCAAGCGCAGGCACTTCAACATGAAACTTCGCAGCAACCTCAGCACTCTCAGATCCTGGGCTCTCTGGCGGTTAACCAACTCCACCACCGTCATGTTGTCCACGTGGAAAAGAACTGATCTATTCCGAAACTCCAGACCCCACACCTCCAGCGCCACCAGCAAAGGAAAGAACTCCCGAAAAGCAATGCTCCTTCCCTGTTTCAACCAGTGAGCCGGCCAACTCTCCGCACACCACCTGCCATCCCAGAATATGCCAAACCCGGCTGACCCTGCTGCATCTGAGAAAATTTGATATTGCCTAACTGCCCTTTCCTCATCAAAGTCCAGAGACACTACGTTGAATTCCGTCAAGAACGTCAGCCAAGTCCTCAAGTCAGCCCGCACCCCCATGGAGGTCTGAACCCTGTGGTGCGGAAGCACTGCCCCCAACATGGCCAGGCCGAGCCGCCGACAGAACGTCCGTCCCGCCCTGACTACCCTGCACGCAAAGTTCAAGAAACCCAGCAGCCTCTGCACTGTCCTCAAAGCAATCCTCTTCTCTCCGATCGCCCACATCAGACACAACTGAATTTCTGTCACCTTAGCTACGGGGAGGCGAGCCCGCCACTGGATGGAATCCAACTCAATCCCCAGGAATGTCAAACTGCAGCTGGGACCAGCCGTCTTCTCTGGCGCCAAGGGACACCAAAGTGCAACGCCAGCTCCTGAAACGATGACAGAGCCCCGCCACAATTTCCAGAGTCCGCCCTCCCCAGAAAGAGGAAATCATCCAGATAGTGAGTGATGCCCCAGCATCCACTAAACCTCATGAAGGCCCACTGCAGGAATGTACTAAAGAGTTCAAACAGGGCACAGGAAATAGCACACCCCATGGGCAAAACCTTGTCCACGTAGATGGCTCCCCCGAATTGCATTCCCAGGAGCGAGAAATCTGCCGGGTGTATGGGCAGCAGTCGGAAGGCTGACTTGATGTCACATTTCGCCAATTTCGCCCCCGGTCCACACACCCGCACCAGGCGAATCGCATCGTCCACCGAAGCATAAAGCACCCTCGAGTCCTCCTCGGCAATGAAGTCGTTCATTGATTGCCCCTCAGGCCACAAGAGATGGTGTATCATTCAAAACTCCCCTTCTTCCTTCTTCGGTACCACCCCTAGTGGAGAAATGATCAGATCCTCTGTCGGCCAATCAGTAAACGGGCCGGCTACCCTTCCTTCCTCTACCTCCTTCTTCAACTTAGCAGCCACCACTCCTGGCAATTCCTTAGCGGACTTCAAATTGTCGGCCCACCTCCTCACTCTGGGGCCCTGATAGCCCACTCAAAAGCCCTCCGTGAAACCCCAGAAAAGTCGCAACGCCGCCTCCCGGTCCGGGTAACACGGGAGCCAAGGGGCCATCGCCTCCACCCTAACCGGTGTAGGCGCCCTTCTGTCCAGGTTGACCTCTACCTTTGGCGTTCCGCCACTGCTCTGAGCTGAGAGGGGTGACCAGCGTAAGGCATTGCGTGAGGGCGTACTTCCTGCCACTCTTAGAGCACTCATGCTTAAACTTACAGGGGTAGCGGGAGCAGTGGCTTCTGTTGTAACTCCAACAAGCCCCCGTGTTGTCCAGTGGTAAGAGTGCTGACTGCAGCACTTCCTCCCGCCCCGCCGTGGGCGGGATGCGGCGGAAAAGACCGATACGCCACGGGCAACCCGCTGGCCGTATGTGTAGATGCGGAGGAGTGTGTAGACGCCATCCACTGCATCCAGAGCTCTTGATCTACCTCCCCCCATTCTTAGCCGGATTAGCACTAACTCTAGCTCTAAACTCCTCATCATAGCTCAACCAAGCAAACCCGCCAAACTGCATTTGCGCCCTACGTATGATGTCCATGCACTTCAGCAAAGCAATAGCCCTGTCCAGGTACTTCTCGCAGTAAATACTGGCATAAATCAAGAACGCAGAAGTCCAATCCTCCATCGTGACCGGGACCCTGGGCCGCCTAGTCAGCTCCCACTCCTCCTCCTTAGAACCCTCCTTCGCCTGTACTTCTCTGTGCAACAGCTTGAAAATGTCTACATACTCATGCTTCCATATCCTCCCCTTAATCTTCTCGTACAGGTGAGATCCCAAGGGCATAGCCAACCCCATATACGGGAGCTTCTTCTGCAGTTTAGCATCCCCTTTGTCGCCTTTGTCGTCTTTTCCATCCCCTTAGTCCGTCTGCACCCCAGCAGTAGTCACCAGCAGTAGTCACCGGCTCGCCTATTTACCTTCCGCAGGCAGACCGCCCGTTGGTGCTCCCGGATCCCGGACTGACCCATCCCCCACTCCCACCGATCTACAAGCCTTTTTCCTGCCCCCTTTTGGCCCATCCTCCCAGGCTGCCCACCAAGATCCCTCACCTGATAATTCAGAGTGCAACTCCCGGGGCCGTCCTCTGGGTGTCGAAGCCTTCGCCGCTACCGCCATGTCTTTGCCTTTCGCCGTCTTAGGAGCCTGCAAAACACCAACGTCTCTGTTGCCGTCCTCGTCATCCCACACCTCCCCGTCCTCAAGCTCCTCCGTCTCATCCTCATAATCCAATTCCAACACTGGCTCCACATCCACAGGCGCACACAACACTTCCTTGACCGCTCTCTTCACACCTTTACTCATCCCAACAGTCGCTCTCGGCACACCAGGCACATCCGCCGCCGTTGCCCGTTCCTGCAATGGAGGGATGGCCGCCGCGGACCACCCTGCTGCTTCCGGCCGGCGTTTCGGAGCCGTTTTGCACCCCGCCAGGCCCCCCTGACCTCTGCCGACACCTGCCGGCTTAGAACCCAACCCGCCCATCAGGTCGCTCCAGCCTGAGTGGGCCCCAGCACCATCGGGCCTCAAAGCCGTCTTGGCCGTCCCTACACCTGCCTGCCGACCCTTATGACCCCCTCCGCTCACCTTCTTACCCTTCGCCCTCCTGTCCACCTCTTCCTGCTCCACCAACTGCTCCTCCTCAGACGTAGGGGTGGGCGGCCCCTCCACTTAAGACCCCCAAACAGCTCCAACCCTCGTGACCCTCCCAGGCCCCACCAGTCGCCAAAACCTGTTGCCCCCCCCGCGCGACTACAGCGCCAACTACCACCTCTGATGACAGCTCCCCCATAGGGGCCTGCACATTAAGGGCCTCACTCTGCCCGGATGTATGACATTACAACGCATGCTTTTACATCGCATGCCTTTACAACGCAAGTATTACAACGCAGTCCATTACAACGCATAGTGCTTTGGGGTGCTGGATAGTGAATAGTTTAATTTACTATTCCAACTCCAGTCCCCGTGGACACTAGGGAAGGTTATTGGATAGTAAATTAACCTATTCCCTATCCTAGAGCGCCCCCCAGAGCAATGCGTTGTAATAGATTACGTTGTAATGGTTGCGTTGTAAAGGCTCTGCGATGTAAAAGTTGCATTGTAAAGGTTGTTTACCCTCTGCCCGGGTGACACAAACTGGAGCTGGGGAAACTTGCAGGCTCTTACGCTTGCCGCCCCGCGTCGCACCTTTCGAAGCCCCGCCCCCTCCCAGCCGCCTGTTCAATCGGCGGCCGAGAGTCCTCCTGGCATGCCCGGACCACCGCCGTGACCCCAGCTGAGGCCGCACGCTGCATCCTGACACAGCCCACCCATGTCTGGGAAAGAACGCCGGGCTGTAGAAGGTCCTCCCAGCCCGCCCTCGCCAAGACCAAAAGTGCCGCCCTAACCTCTTCTGCGGGGACGCCTGCCATGCTGCAAAACACCGCAGAAACCCTGCCCCACTGAAAAACAAACCGCGTCGCAGGCCAGCGACCTCCGGTGCCGATCCTAAACCTCCGCTCCAAGAGAATTCCGCCAAAATCAAGCCCTCACCTACACACTGCCGATAACCCCCTCCTTTCGATAAAACCCTCCCAATGGTGCTGAGTGCAGGAAGAGGAAGTTCCCTTCCTCCCCTGCACTTATAACCTGCCCCTAACTCCACCCTTTCCCCCGAGCTAGCCTGATCTCGCGCAAATGACCCCGGAGGAAGACTAGTCTGCGACTGTGCTTCCCCCGGGGCCCGGCAATTTATTCCCGGCACATATTTCAAGTCTGTTAATCGTCCCATCGAACTATCTCAATACCAGGAACCAGAACCCCAATATTGCGTCCCCAGTATGGCGAAAGAATTTGTAAATCTGTTCGAGCCGCACACTCACCAAAATATTTCCATCATAGCTACGTAGCGTGGAACTTTTCCGGTGTACACGAAAAACGCCCGGCCTTGCTCCTCTTATTTAAGCAATCAGTTACTTCGGTTAGCGTCGACGTCAACCAACATAGCCACGTGGGAGACCACCCAAACTAAGGGAGAATCCACAAATTGCTATTGAACGCTCGAATCATTAGGGGAAGACAATAAATGTAAAGACATATATACGGAGTGCGATTCAATACGCGCATTCAAGTATGTTAAATAGCGCGCGCCCGTTGGAAAAACCACACGTAGGCCGAGCCGAACCAATGGTCAAGCCTCACACCACCAGAGCATTTCTTAGATAATGAAAGGCGGAAAACAAAAGCTCTAGAATAGATTTGTGTCTCCTCATGCAACATATGCACATATCATTGGGGGTAAAGTGAATTACTACGATGCTGCTCTGAACTCTAACTCATGTTGATACAATTTATATTCCTTCTTATATCATATGCAATGCTAATATATAAATCGTAAAGCAGCCACTTCTCATTAAATGAAATCCATATACCTAATCCTTTGCTTGGGTCACAGTGATATTGTGCATACAATTGCCAACGTTCACATTTTTGTCATGGATTTGATTTATCCTTTGTTTAGGTCACAGTAATATTGCCCATACATAAACCCACATTTACATTATTATCATGGTGAGTATACAAACAATTTTTGTACATCTACAAAAAATCCACATTAGTCGTGAGGCCACATATGGCCAGACATCTTCTATATTTACAATTCTATGTGATCTTTTTACCCATTGGGCCACATAATCAGCATTCACAGCACATCACAGTCTTGATGAACAATGTATTATTTTTGACCAAAATATGTTACATCCCAATATTCAAAACAATTATGCAAGAGAACCCCGTACATTATGCACTGCTTGTACTATTCCTTTTAAATATTCTAGCTATTTTTAATAAAATTGAAAACTTCGGATTCTATTGCCCTCTTTTCCTTTCAAACAATATTTCACATAACTGAACCCGAATACCCGTATTAGTTTCCAATTTCATTAGTAATCCACTCTGGTGTTTACAACTGAAAATGTTGCTGCCCTGTGAGAATCATTCAGTTAACTTTAAGACCTGCACAGCCTATAAATTATACTCCGATATCTATGAATTTCCCCAATACCATTCTAGCCTCACATCAGGTTTCCTCAATTCTACCTTACCTTAAAACTAATCTTTGTTAATCTCTTCCGACATGTACACTAGGTAGACTCAGAGCCTCACATTCACTGCACACACAAATCTGCTCTCACTTTTTCCAACAGGCTATCGCAATGTCCTACGTTCAGCTCTGGTGCTGATTCCTCTTTTAGGCACCATTCCCTACTCCCTCGACCACTAGTTCTGACTTCGTGTATTCTGCTGTCCACTACTTCTTCTGTCCCCATCGTTCTATCTACTGGACCAAACGCCTAAGGCTGGTTACATATTGTTCCTCCAGTCTATGTGGTTTTACGGATGATTATCTCATTCGCAAGCCTCCTCCTTATTTTCCGAACTCTTTTCTCTATTTTCTTCTCTCTTAATATTTTTTTTAACTCTCCTTGTCCTTTCTTTCTCCAGCACCCTGAATAACCTTTGAGCTAAATAAGGTGCTTTACAAACAACACATCAAGGGGCCTGATTATGATGTCGGACGGACCTAAGTTTGCCTGGCATCATTCTGGAAGTGGGACTGACTGACCTCCTGTCGGTGGTTCCAAATAAGCAAATAGGATGTGACCGAACACTGTTCGGTCGCAATCCTATTCTTAACAATAGGAGCATGCATTCTAAATGGAATGCATGCTCTAATTGTAAAGAGCAGAGGTGTAGTTCATGCCTGCACCTCATGGCAGGCACCAGAAGGAGCACACCACCGGGTGCAGGGATCAACATGGGGGTAGGCTGCCGTCCGGCCGCTTTGCACCCATGGGGGCTGGTGGCCCCCAAACTCGGATTCCCACAGCCTTTCTGTGTCTGTAAGACCGGCACAGAAAGGCTGTGGGAATCTGCCATCATAATCCTTCGGGCGGAAAGAGCCGCCTTTGGGATTACAGGCCCATTTCTGAATGGCAGACAGGCTCTCCGGGCCCGTCGTAAGCCATTCAGCACTTTTGTTTGGAGTAATTTCCGACCGACTCTATCGAAATGAGTCGGTCAAAATTAATCCTAACAGGGCATTATGATGCCGAGAGAACGGCTCCGACCGAGGGTCGGAGCCATTTCCTACAGCATCCTAATCTGCCCCATAGTGTAATATGAACTCAATTCGTCTGCCTGGATACCTTTGTCCTCATCCGCAACCAGCATTAGCCCAGTAGACCGACCTCAGGGTCACCATTTACATATTGCACTCTTGTATCCCCTCAGTTTATGTGTGACAACAATTTGCTATGTATCCTTTATTTCAACATGATTTATGCACTTGTTTCACCAGAGGAAGTTCTTAGATTCAGCAGGATGTGGTGCTTTGGAAATGCGTACGACAGCCCTAAAAAATCTTTTTTTGCACTTCTCCTTTCTAATTCTACACCGGACACTCCCTCTTTTACTACCATTATTCTGTTGCTGACTACCTATACACCATCATAGGCGCCATTGGCATTTGCCTACACTGATACATTCAACATGTGCTCTATTTCTTGGCAACAGGGGTTACGTCCTCTATTTGCTGATCATGGTTTAATCCACCAAAACCTGTACATAGATGGTAATTTCCCCAATTCTTCCTCTGAAAGCTTTGATATAGTTTTGGACTTGTTCATGTTAATGTCTGTCCTAATGTTCAGATTGAAGTGCAAGTCAAGATGTTTAAACAAGCCCATGGTAGTTCAACCCAGTTATGTGGTAAGTGTTAAAAAATGGTCTAAACCTCTACCCCCAGTCACTGCATTCCATGTACAATTTTTCATTGGTTCCAAATCTTTGACCACACAGTGCTTGCAACGAAATAATGACTAAAAATGTTCTTCACTTCTCCCATTTCAGCTGTTGTCCTACTGGTGACATTCATAAGAAGCCAAATAAATGAAATAAGAAAGGTGCGGGAAAATGACACTGTGTTTAAGTAGGCCATGAACAAGTAAAAATACAAAGAAGAATATGTATTGTTGCCAAAATGATTAAGCAAATATTAATTATAGAATAATAGTTAAAAAATGATTATGTTTTGTTATACTAATGAGAGATTTAAATTATGAAATGGAGCCTTTGTTTTAAATAAATAATAAAACCATGTTTATTTTTCCTAAAGAAACTGCGCGTTTTACAAGAGTGCCTCAGCATTGCCACTAGGGCTAATTTTGCTTTAAAATGTAGAAATACAGAAATTACGTTTTATTCTTCAAAGCTGCCTATTGTGCACTTTATTCTGGAGTTACTGCTACGTGTCTAGTGTATCTACGATGCTTCCTACTGTTGCAGGAAAAGCGTGCTCTGGTGACAAACTGTACCGTTAAATGTTTCCAAATGCCTCTGAAAATATGTGTGTCGAGAAAGGAGAAGATTTGATTTCCTCTGCTGAAGGACGATGATGACAGCATGAAACTTAAACAATGGACGTTTGAGAGAGAACAGCGATGGAAGTGGTGCGACTTAACACCCTCTGCCTGTCAGCCAATCATAAAAGGATTTTCCTGGATTGTGTTACAAGAATAAGCCGGAATCGATAAACATTAGGGTATAATTATTAATGACAGATTTTGCCAGGTAGGGCAGAGAGAGAGAAGATAGCATTGCTGTTAGATATATCTACGGCATTTGTGTGAGCTGTCTCCTTGAGATGTACTTGGTTGATGCTGTCTGTAAGCTGACTCCTTAAACTTTGCTTCTCATACTTTATGAGAATAGCCCCAGCTTTCCCTCTCGGCCAGAGGGTTAGCATTTCCAGCTATTAGCACGCTGTGCTATAGTTTCTAGGTTCATATGAAATTCTGAATTTGCTTTGCTCTTATCGAAAGGGCTCTTTTGTCTATTACACTATCCACTCAGCTCATGCTCCTTAATTGAGATGTTAATGTGATTATCTGAATTGTGTATTTGTGTGAATATTCTGATTCAACATTGTGTCTTTGTTTGACCACTCTATATGATTTCAAAGAAAATAGAAAAAGCAAACTAACAGAGATATTGAGTCCGTCTTTATTCATTATTATGATGATGAAGAGATGTATATAAATGTACATAGGAAGGTGTAAATATAAATATTCTCTTTGTTCTAGGTCCTCATAAGGGGAATATTTCATCTAAATCTTTTGCCAAATCCCTATCCAATTCTCCGGTCAGTTGGCGGACCTGATGTATAATGGGCCAAAAATTCAGTCTTATAAATAAAAAGAAATATAGTAGGTAAAATTGGTAAACTGTTTTATAGCGCATGGTATAAATGGTTATACGCTCTGCTTTGGTTACTTGAAACCCTTTTCCCCACTGTGCCATGCACTATCCCTGCCTATGTATTGTTCTTTGTTCTCTCGCTCTAGCTCATCTTGGAAATGTAGGCTGATGCCTAAACAAATGTGTAAATTGATGAAAGCCTTGCAAGCACAATATATGAGACTCACTCCAAAGCTCCTCAATTTACTCCACTGCACAAGGTGATTGATAAACTACTCTACTCCATTTGCAAAGATTCTACTAGGAAAGCAGAAGTCAGTGCCAGGAGATGAACTCAAGAAGAGTGTGAGATGTTTTTCTTTTGCATTTTATGCATGTAATCTCTACAAAAAGCATTCCAACAATCGGACAGGTGATTGACAGAAACTAGAGGCATTGGAACCTGACACCATTTTCAGGGAGACTGGACAGAGCGGAGAAATACACCAGAGATAAGACTACCGGCATACTACACCTAGGTATAGACATTAACCATCCGACAAATAGGCGTAGGCGCAATTTCGAATACACCAGCATAATCTCATAATTTCAGCAATTTGTCTTTACACGTGTTTCCAAAAATTAAAAAAAATTATGCTATTACACCAAGTTGCGTAATTATGTTCTGTTCACAGCTAAAACTTTGTGCGGACGCTCAAGAACAATGGTTACGACCAGAATCGGAACGTCTGCTGTTTGCGGTGCTTGTGTTTTTAGCGCCAAGTGCATCCACACATCCAAAATGAATCAAAGGACACATCTTGCACTAAAATTTAGCACCAAATGCCAACATCAGCGTTTTCTTAATTTTTCTGAAATTTTGCATAATTACACAAAAGCACGTTACGAGGATATCACACACTCCTCCTGACAAGTAGTACAGTAGCATTGCAGCACTCTACCTGTAACAGCTTTATTATTTCAATATAAATAGCTTAGGCCGTTATTTTGATCTAATATCTGTTAAGCTCTTGCTAGCACTGCAAAGATGGTTTCCTGACTCTTCATGCCTTTTTCACAGGCATATAAAAGCACATAACACTTAGCAAGTAGAGCAATTTACTTGTCTTCTTTATCTAAAACGAAAACAATGTTCTGTCAGCTCCATTCTGTAGTTGATGGCCTGAGGTGAGTTTTCTTTGTGCCTTGAATAATCAGTGATTAATTTGTAAAAAAGACATAAGCACCAGAGCTCTCGTCAGGAAGCCACTGTAACTTGCACCACACATTGCCCCTACCGTGCTGCCAGTGATAGTGAAAACACAACTATTAACCATCACACAGCTACAAATCTGACAATTCTGACTATTTCATGCTCCCATGCTATAAGAATGGCTAGGGTGGCAGGAAATAGTCATTTTTAATGTATATAGAATTAGCAATTAACTGTTATTGTGGTCATCTCTAAATTAGCTAGACAGCGCCAGCTTGTGGCAAACTGTCACAAGCACTGGTATTGACAATTAAGTGCCGGTGCTGAGCCCCGGAAACCACCGGCTCAAATTATGCACTGCAAAATATACATGTCAGCTCCCACACACCGGGTCATCAGTCCATAGATCCGGGAAGGCTTTACCTCTCTTTTATTTGTATTGAATTTACATTACTATGGTGGTATGATGGAACAGCGTTCCCCCCGCCCCCACTTCTTGATGATACAAAAGTGTTTAGAGTTCAGTATTAGGCATTTCTAGTTAACAGACAACTTTTGTATATTTGCCATCCTGCGGGGTCATCCTTCGCCCAAAATAGAATTCACGCCCTTGTTATGTTATAATAATCTTAATGATTTAGAACATTCGGTAGCCTTGCTGCATTCAAGGTAAGTGTTTTTCTGAATATTGATTAAACAATAAAAATAGATCGGAAATATCTGTCTTTGAATTCATGTTTTTCTGCAGGCCTTCCTAATGATGTACAGTTGATGGAAGTTAAGGGAGAGCACAGGAGCCAGAGGCGGTAGTGAGGCAGCATTATTGGGTGTGCTTGTCACTGTTCATTTTCAGATAATTCGCAATGACTGTCTGGTGTTTACAATGTGATTTATGCCCGGTATTTTTTATTGTTCAGGTTTTTTTGCGAAGTTTGTTACGAATTCTAGTTTCATGAGGGTTAAATTAGTTTACAGTTATTTATGTCAATAGAAGGGCCTTTGTCCTCGCTGCCACATTTGTAAAAAAGATCTGGGCGATCACCACTGCTTAATGTTCTTGGCCTTGGCCCACCCGGTGACTTACATTTATTGCGTACCACTTTATATGCCCCTTTTGAGCAAATACTGTCTCAACAAGGACTAAAATATCTCTTCTAGTTTCTAAAGAGAGCAGGTGAAATCCATACCAGTATGGAGGAGATGCATAAACGTGGACCAGCGGTGTACAGGGCAGAATGTAACCCTAATTGGGTGTCATCGATATCTGAATGAGTACAGATGAGTACAAACCAGACCTCTACATGTTTTCCTTTGATATATGTCCATTAGGGCAATGCATCATGGGTGCTTTGGTGTTGAGTGTTAGATGAGAGGTCTTGAGCACACAAGAACAATATTTTCCCCCTGAAATAAGGGGTTACAAATCTTCAGCTACTTGTCACCACATGTGGCTTTTTGGAAAAGCAAGCTTTACTGAGAGGATATTAAAACGACTTGTGCATCAGTCGAAACAAGAACATTCTGCTTGATAAATTGTGCCTTTGACCCTCATTTTCTTTCTCTGATTTGACTGCTGGGTGTTTTAAAAAAAATATAAATTGATAATTTTGTTTTCTATGAATACGACAATTAGCTGTGCTGGACATGCACACCTTCATTAAAAGTTAGGTAAAGCCATCAAAATACACAACAAACCTTGGAGTAAATGGGATTTCTGTGCAATGGACCGCGGGCGTTGGAACATGGGGAGTCACAATTTCATAAAAAACACAAACCTGCAGGTGTTGTGTTGTGGGCTGCACAAAAAAGAACAATGGTTCCGGATAAAGCATGTCTGACTGTGCGCAAGGTTGCTGGTAGACCACTCCACATGAAATAACTATAACAAGCATTTGCAATGCAATGGGTCTTGCATTTGCGAGAGTTTAAGCTATTGGCATTGTAATTGGCAATGCCTTTTATTTATGTTTTTAAAACCAACAAGTAAATAAAAGGCATAGTCATTTACAATGCCAACAGCTTAAACTCTTTCAAATGGATTCTCAGAGATGAATAAAACTCCAAACACACACACACACTTTCAGATACTCTCTTCAAAACGACAGCCATATCCACACACATTCTCGCGCAGACGGACTCACATACATCCACATACTCAAACTGTCAGTCACAAACTGCCACAGACTGTCAGTCATGCACTCGAGCCCAGAGACTCTCACAATCTCCGAGGCATTGATTACCACAAACACAGATATTCAAACTATCTGAGGAGGACTCAGACCGGCCCTCTTAGAAGTGAACATAAAAATACCGAACAGACGGAGAGCTCCTACAGACCCGTATACTACATTCAAACTGATGCGTTCTGTGCAAATGAAGTGGTTCTATATAGGAGGTCATTAAAAATATTTCCTCAGCCAATCACATTGCCTGGTTGGCTGCCATTAGATACTGTCTACCTTCATTCTAAATTCAGTAGAAATGAGGAACACAAAGCATTTGTGGACAGCTGACCCCCGTGTTAGTCCGTGCTGGGTGAGATTAAAGGGGTCAGAGCTTCTCCCCAAAAAGAGCTTATGATGGAGCATTCTCTGTGGTTCTCCCCATCTGCAAGTAGAGTAGCATGGATAACATGGGTCCTGATGCAAACAAGGATTGGCTGCTGTTGGAGTAGTAAAATACAGGGCTTTCATTGTTAAAAGGGCCCCAGTGCCAGCGCATGCACTGCGCCGGCGGTAGCCGCGCCCCTGCTTCCTGCTTGCATTCTCAGTCAGTGGCCCGCCTCTCCTCTCGCTACCGCCGTCTCCTCAGAGGTCACGAGCCTCTCGGTTGATATCGACTCATTGATACTCCGCATTTTTACATTGCAGATATCTGCTCTCCTGCATCAAAGGAAAGTCGCTCGTAACTGTGTGTTTTTCCACATTGTAGCATAATGCAGACGGTGTCAGTGTTTCTGTGGAGATAATGTCTACCCACTATGTTGTGTGTGAGAAACCAATGCGTAATCTGTATGTCCGTGAACCCTGGCCAGATGTAGTTATGTCACGTGACTCTGTCTGCTAGCGCTGCCCTTCGCGGAACCTCTTTTTGTGTGAATTCGAGAGATAGAGAGGGTGAGAGAGAGATCTTTAATTTGTGAGTTTTGCAGCATCACCTTATGACTTGTAGACGTGCACCTGCCCCATATCTGCCAAAACAATAAAATGACAAACTGTCTCCGTGGAGCCGACGGGGGGAGGGAAAGTGAAAGCGCGCGATGCGCACACTGTGTAATACCGGCCCTACACAGGGACAGGAGATGTGCACGCGTACGAAGTCCCCCTTCAGAGGAGATGCCAGAGAGGAGATGCCATGGGCGTGCACACCGCCTGTCTGTGCACGCATATGGTTTGTCTCCCACCGCAAACCAAAGCGACGAAAATAGTCTCGCCAAGGCGAAGCAGCGCATACGCTGCATTTGCTTGGCGAGACCTAAAAAGGAAGTGATCAGTTTAGCAAGACCATTAGGTTGCTGCTTTTGATAATCTTGCAGGCTAAACTTTCCATTCTGTAAATATTTTCCCAACATTTTCAATAATGCTTTTAAAGTGGACAACTCACGTACAGATAGGCTTAAAAACACATTTGTAAACTACCAGACTTTTCACAAACAAGAAAATTGATTTCCAAAAACTCTAGTGGACATTTGTGATGGTTGCACAATGGTGTAGTACTGAATGGAGTTAAGGACTTATTTACTAACCTGTCACGCAATGCAGAGCACCAAACAAAGTTTCTGTGCTGCGTTGCGTGAAAGGGAGAGAGCAGAAATCCTCCATATTTACTAAGGTATGGAGTAGATCTTCTCTCTCATTGCGCTGGAGCACTTTTTGCTGCCTAGTGCCAACGCAGGCACCCCTACACCATAGTGCAAGGGTGTCTGCGTTATGGGTAGAATTGTTTTTGTGCACGAACGGACACCTTCCTGCACAAAAAAAACCCTTCGAGGCACATTCCTTTTTCTCTCTGTGCTGCAGAATCCGGCACATGTGGAAAGAAGAAATAACAAGGAGAAATAAAGATATTTCTGCCCATTACACCACTGTCGGCAGATGCAAGTCTTTGTAAAAGGTGTTTGCATCAAAATATATGGTTGGATACATGGGAATGCCCATGCTCGACCCATGTAACACCTAATTTACAAAAAGTAACATACATTGCATTACTTTGTATTTAGTAAATCATGCAAAGCCATGCGGAGTGGCTTTGCGTGCCTTAGTAAATCCAAGAGGAGGACTTGCTATGATGTGCATCACACAAGGACAATGCAAGTCCTTAGTAAATCTGCCCTTTGATGTGGTCATGTTTGTCTGTATGTTCTATTCCTGGCTATTCAGCACTTTGTTTTCCATGACCTTTTAGCCCTTTGAAGGAATGAGACTGAGTTTATGTAAACATTGAAACAACTATAAACTTTTTAATAACTTTCAACATAAACATGCCAATCCAACTTATATTTGTCAACAGAAAACCTACATCAGTTTTTGATATGACCAACTTCTGCAACAGCAGTGGCTCCTTGGCTAAGGCGGAGGAGCAGTGCCGGACTGCTGTGAGAGCAGTTTAAAGAGGACAAATAAAATGACAATAATGCAATGTTATTATCATTTTATTTTTACGATCCTGCTTAGGTACGGGTGGGCTGGGCTGGCCGGAGCAGGGGCCAGGGGGAGGAGTGGTGAGAACACTCAAAGTTCGCATGATCGTTTGTCCGGTCGTCTTGGGCCGGCCAAACAGTCATGCGCATTTTGCATGTTCTCCACCAGCTGTATTGCACAACCTGGGTGGAGAACATGCACAAATGTGAATGTAAATGTGGGTGTACTTGTAAAGCGCACTGCGACTCCATGGAGTATCCTGGCGCTGAAGACCGCTGGGGAACCCGTCCTGGTTTTCCCTGTGAGATGGTCCCTTTTCTGGGTATCTCCAAGGTGAAACCAGGCATCCCCGGCGTCTGTGAGGGGCCGTTGTAGAGATGAGGCAAGCTTAACGCCCAGAGTTGCCGAGTGTGTTCCCTGGTTAGAGTAGGCACCGAGGCGAGAATTATCGAGTCCGTTTTGACCCTGGTCCACGACCCTGCCGCGTCGGGAATTGAACCCTGGTCCCGGGCCGTTCTCTGCTTACGGGTCTGCCGCCTCTAACCAGTGAGCCACACTCACTCACTCACAAGCTCATAGTCCCTTATTGAGCGCCGTACCACAGCGCTCAGACCAATCACAACGCTGCTGACAGCAACATTGTGATTGGCTAGGGGAGGCTGTGTGCTTCCTGCATGTCGACGACTGAACAGGACCAGGCAGTGGCGGCTGGCTTGCAGGTAAGTGGATTCTTTTTTTAACGGCCCAACACCCCCATTAAGCAGCAGCCGCCACTGTTCTGCAGTCTTCTTGTCCATCAGCTATTTTTCACAACCCATTTGGGCAGATTTTCCTCATTCTTCTGCCAAGGTTTTTGCCAGCGCTGTAAAAATAGTTTATCCTTTAAGTCTTCAGTAACTGCCAATAGAGGCAGGTGCCAAATGTTTACAGCATAAAGTTAAATGAAAGCCATTGGCGTAATTTGTGAGGAGTATTCTGTCCAAGTCACATATGACCTATCTTCAGCAAAAAACTGCTGTGCAGGCCTTTGAGGAATAGTTGTCATGTATCTAGTGTCTTCTATGCTGACAAGTTCAAGACCACCAAACTGGCAGCCTTGGAGCTTATGTTATGGAAGCGGCTAGGCTCTGAACCCTCACTCACTCCACTGCATATTATAATCTATGCCCGCCAGAGGCATGGAGAAATCCTTTTGGGTCTTGGGTCAAAGGTTCCCTTTTGAAGGCTCCTTGCGACATGGGTTAGGGAGACGCAGGAGACAATAACAAATTGACACTGATGGAGCAGGGTTTTCGCAAAATGAAACCTGCTCGGATTGAACTCTAACCAAATGGCGAGAAAACTAACAGTGCAAGACTAAAAGGGGAAAGATAAAAACTGCACAAGCGCGTGCCTGGAGTGTTAGAGTAGGCTGCAAATGCACATGATTAATGCAGAAAATAACAGTCAAAAGTCAAGAGTTTATTTTTCACTAACAGAAAATAATAAGCAGTGTGTAAGAAAAGAAAAAGCCAGCAAAAGCATTCAAAGTGCATTTAATAGTAGAGTTTTATTAAAATTATAAATAACACTTGTATTTATTTGTCCTAGAAGTGTATTCTATTGCCATTTAGAAAAGGCCCGAGAGTCTTTTTAGAATCAACATGGCATATTAGAAATGTAAAAGGGAGAAAAACTGTGATCTGTCCTTAACAAGTTCCTGATGATGGCCAAGGCTGCGCAAAAGAAACAAAATAAATGAATGGAACTTCCTTTGTCGAGCGAAGCATGTGGATATTTGTACTACAAGTTGATACATAAGTGAGAAGGAGAGACATACAATCACAGAAGCTTGATATTAGAGTTTCCTCTGTTGGAAGTTGATTACAATGTGCACAGTATGAACAATGGGACATTTGAAAAGTTAGACACTTCGAGAGTAGTGTGATTGAACACCCCTTGTTTTGGACCAATTAAATTGAATAAATCCATGTGAGATGACACACTGAGGGTTGGACCGTTAGTGAATTTAGGGTATAACTATTAATAGTAAGAGGGTGGAGGCTAGGGTGTGTTCTCCTTACTTTGTGAGAGGGGAGAGCTGTGTTGCTGTTTCCTAATTCTAAGGGCTGGCTGTTGTTATGCTGATCCTGACCCTTTGACTTTGCTCCTCAACTCTTCTTGAGGTGCCCAACTTACTCTCATGGCCAGAGGGTAGCTAGTCAGATTTCTAGAAACCTTGCAAGATTGGTTATTATGATATTCTGAATTTGCATAAATCTAATTGCAAATGTCTTTTTATCCTTTTGTCTCTACGCCTGTCCACTCACTCATTGCACTGACATTTGAGTTGTACAATTGATGTTCATATGCTAATGTTTCTCTTATGTGATGATCTATGATTTGAGCTGCATTGTACTTAATGAGCAATAACAATTATTTAGATAAAGCATTTTTAACTCTCAACAAGAGTTTGTAATTATTAATGTCATTGATTTAGTTATATGAAATGATTATTCTAGGATGTTACTTTTAGAAATTCTGATAATATTTTGCCAATCCCTAATCCCTAACTAACTAAAGAAAGATTCATCACCAAGAAAGAGGATAGATAGGATGAACAAATTGGTAAATTTGGTTTAAACTCACCCAGCGTGAAAGGGATGGTTAGGCATTAAATTGGGTCCAGATGATAGAATTTTGTTAGTCCCTAAACGGTGGATCAGTTTTTGGTAGCAGACCTGATGGTTTTGTTAATTTAAATTGGCAAATTAATAGGTCAGAATTAATAATTTTGGTTACTAACATATCGTAATATTGTTATGTGTAGTGGTACATCATTGACCATAGGAAAAGACAGGTACGGAGTGGCCTAAGATCCCGGGATGATATTAACCTAATGGGCAAGGTTTAGTGTGGCATACACTAACAGGCACATGCATCATTGTTGACTTTTGCGATTTCTTAATTGCGATTTTTAAGAAATCGCAATTAAGAAATCGCAAAAGCCTACGCATGAAGAAATCGCTGAAAATTTTGTGATTTCTTAAACATTCCTTAATTGCGACTAGCAAATTGCGAGTCATAATTAAGGAATACCTCCCCATTCATTCCTATGGGCCTAAAGGCCCATAGGAATGAATGGGAAGACATTCTCAATTTGCGATTAGCAATTAGCGAATCGCAAATTGAGAATGCGATTTCAAGGGTGCAGGGGTGTCCAAAGGACACCCTGTTGCACCCCTGAAATCAATCTGTGCACTTATGTTGTGCACACACATGCCCTAAGGGCATGTGTGTGCACAACATGAAACTTTGAAAAATGCACAAAAGTGCATTTTTCACAGTTTTCGCAAATTACCATGAGGTTCAACCTCATGGTAATTTGCTCCCTTTAATTGAGAAATCGCTATTTTTAAACTTTCATGCGTTGCATGTAAGGAATGGCAAAATGCGATTCCTTAAATGCAATCGCAATTTGAGAATTCGCAAATATTTGCGAATTCTCAAATTGCGAGGGCCTTCACCCTTCATGCATCCCAAAAGCTGATTTTGCGATCGCAAACGGACGATTTTTGCGATTCGCACCGTTTGCGATCGCAAAAAGAGTTGATGCATGTGCCTGTATGTATTGCATTGTCTACTGGTGTGATATTGAGCAATAGAGAGGTTGTTAATATTGCATAGGGAACTCTGAAGTTAGTATAGTGGAGATTTATTTGGGTATCTTTAGAAAGCGCAACTGAAGAAGTCCCGAAAATGTTCACTTGATTGAGAGTGGAGTAAGGCTGGTCGATATTCCGCAAGTAGCGAAATAATTCTTTGTTTGATTGGATTTATCTATTTTTTAGTGCGGCAGACAAAGCAGTTTTGTTTTATGTTGTTTCTAATTTTGTTTTCTTATAAGAAAGTTTTGTAATCTACTGCCGAAATATTTTGTAAAGGGAGGGTCAGTAGTAGGGGTTGTACTGATGTCACAGAGAGACGTGCCGGCATTAGTCAGCTAGTGTGAATCGTCACAGAAGGGTGTTGTGTTGCTATTGGTTGATTGGTGTGAGTCTCGCTGGTATTGGGCAGCGTGAACGACTAGTGTGTGCAGAAATACGGAAGATATTTCTTGGTTTATTTGAGTTTTAGCGTACCAGAAGAATTAGAATTAAGTTACTGAAAGTGATGAGGACTTTATTTAGAAAGGATGAGCCTATACCTATTAGCAAATATATTATAAAATAGTGTGTAGTGTATTCAATAAGCACTTCTTAATCCTCCTTGCTTCACTCCTCTCTTTTTTTTGTATGTCTTCACAGCCTTTTACTCAATTCCAGCTTTATTTTCAGCGCTCTTCAGAGTGATCTTTTTCAATTTTCTGCACCCTGATTTTTGACACAGTTCATTTAGGGTGGCTCATAACAGTTCTTCTGACTCAATTCTGCAACAGTCTTTTTCCCTCACTGACCTGTGTGTTCAGCTGCTTCAGCCACCACGTATGTCTATTCAGGTGCTGTGTACTTCTTGTTCGGAACTCTTGCCCTTTTTGTTCTCCGAACTGTATCTTCTTCAGAGTCACTTTGTTCTGTTGGTTCAATACTTCTATTATTGTGTTTGGAACTTTTTCTTTCAGACTGTATTTCAGTCTTTTCACTCCCTTTGGCCATATACCTCCTTTTATTGCTTTTTTGACTTGCACAGTATCACCAGATTCAAGACTTTGTTCACAACTTCTTTTGTCATTTCTTGTTTGCACTTGTTCTTGAATCAAATTTTATTCATCATTGGTTATGACAACAGTCTCATACTAATATTACATACTACATATTGGTATAGGTGCTGTTATATGGGGATAGTTTTTCCCAAGGTTTATCACTTCGATAAAACACAAAATAAAAGGGGAATCAGTGCCGCAAAGATTGTGGGTGATAATTTTGGCACAAGAACAATTGATGAACAGAATGCAGAACAATGTCATACATTCACCCCAGTACAGATAACTGGGCCTAAATCCCAGCCATATTCAAATCAGTCTTCATCCTGTGCCCAGTGGGACCAGTCCAGCCCAAACTGCCAGGCCAGGTCCCCCCTGGACTGGAAATAGGCATCCTAGGAACGTATTCAGAGTTTCACCCCTTATCAGCTAGGATAGCTTGACTCCAGTGGCATGGAGAGCACGGGACCCACGTCTGGGCATACCCGTCCCACTCGGGGTGACAAATGCAAAAACAACAATTGAGGGACAGAATGCAGAATAATGTCATACATTCACCCTAGTACAGGGATCTGGGCCAAAATCCATAGTTTTTTTGCTCCTGCTGCCATTCCAGTTTGAACCCAGCCATATGCAAATCAGTCTTGACCCTGTGCAATGTGGGGACAGTCGAGCCTGAAGGGCCAGGCCAGGTCCTCCCTGGACTGGAAACAAGCATCCTAGGACCGGTTTCGGGGTTTCACCCTTCAACAGCCAGGATAGCTTGACTCCAGTGGCATGGAGAGCACGGGACCCACGTCTGGGCAAACCCGTCCCACTCGGGGTGACAAATGCAAAAAGAACAATTGATGGACAGAATGCAGAACAATGTCATACATTTACCCCAGTATAGAGATCTGGGCCTAAATCCATAATTTTTTGCTCCCCATGCCATTCCAGTTCAAACCCAGCCATATGCAAATTAGTCTAGACCCTGTGCCCTATGGCATTTAGATTTGATGGATATTAATTATATTGTTAATTGTAATTACCTAATTAATTAATTGTTAATTAATTATGTTTATTTATTAATATTTTACAATGTGGTAGGTGATGTTTATAGGGGAAAATGGTGGGAGGTAAGTTAATCTTGAAAAAATAAGTACTTGTTAATTAATGTTAATTATGTTGCAGGAGTGGGTATACTAAATTATTCCCCTACGCTATCCAACACTTTCCCTACTGTTACCCTTGGTGAAGTGGGAACATTAAATTATTTCCCACCCGCTATCCAACACTTTCCCTACTGTTGCACTCACTGGAGTGGGAATAGTAGTTTTTACCCTCCGCTATCCAACACTTTCCCTGCTGTTGCACTCACTGGAGTGGGAATAGTAATTTTTATCCTCCCGCTATCCAACCCTTTCCCTACTGTTGCACTCACTGGAATGGGAATCGGAATTTTTACCCTCCCGCTATCCAACACTTTCCCTACTGTTGCACTCACTGTAGTGGGAATAGTAATTTTTACCCACCCGCTATCCAACACTTTCTCTACTGTTCCACTCGCTGGAGTGGGAATAGTAATTTGTATCCACCTGCAATCCAACAATTTCCCTACTGTACCACTCGTTGGAGTGAAAATAGTAATTTTATCCTTTACGCTATGCAACGTCTTCAGTATTGTTATATTTAATGCAGTGTAAAATATTATTTTTTTAAAAATTATTTATTTTAATGTTTTAACTTATTATTTTTAATTTATTTTTATATTAATATTATATGTTTATTTATATATATGTCAATATATTTTAAATTATGTTTTTACATTTTATAAATAAAAATATATTTTTTTATATTAAGTCAATATATATAATAAAAAACAAAAATGCATGTTTAATATTTTTACAGTACATGTATTATTTATTAATTTAATGTTTTTTTAATTATTTTTAAGTATGTTTTACTTAATTATACTGATTATTTAATTAATTTTATATTACTTTTAAGATATTTTAAAAAGTTGATATTTTAGCAAACTATAGTATTGAAAACGATATTTAGGATTCAATATTTTTGTACTTACCTGTTTGTAGATAGGAAGTTGATATTCTGTCACTCGATATTTTCTCATAGATGTTCTGGCAGCTCGATATTCTGCTCCTCGTTATTGTTAGTGATCCACAATAACATAATACACTTACACAGAAACAATTGCTTTCGCTTGTGGGTATGTACCATGTGCAATGAGTGGATTAGCTCAGGACAGGCTGGGCCACCGGACATTTCCAATTAGTCATACCGTGCAGACTCTTAGCATATTTCCCTATCATGGCATATTTCACACTAGCCGGGGTCCAAATCCCCAAAACCAATTTAGAACTTTCCTCAGAGCATGTATATAATACCTGAGTAGTGAAGGGGCATTCTCCCAGCGCACCCACAACATTTTCAGCCCAGCGGGTTGTTACTCATTGTGTGCACTCTGATGGGAACAATGCCATACTCCCCCAGAGTCTGAGTTGGAATTCACCTCATCGGAGGGACTGGTGCTGATATGTGGGTGGGGAGTCTGCAATGCAGAGGCAGACCGGAGCGCTTCTCGTCTGCCCTCTAATACCAGCTGATGGGAAGGAGTCCTTTTCTTCGCCTCCGAGGGAGTCACTGCGATTTCCATTGTGAGTTCTCAGTTCGTCAAGTGGGTAAGGTGTCAGGGAAAGTCCTGTCCAACCAATCCCATGCACTCACTGGCGTGTCGAAGAATAAGGAACGCTGGTTGTGAATGATTTTCAATTTGGCCAGAAATAAAAGAGCAAATGTAAGGCCTGCAGCATGACTCGAGCCTTGACTTCCATGAATGAAAAACGTTTGCATTGGACCGCTTGGGTGTAGTCCGGGAAAATTGAAATGTTTGCATTATCAAACTGTAGTGGTCCATTGTCCCTTGCTGCTTGTAGCACATGGCCCCGGTCCCTGTAATTCAGGATCCTAGCCAGTATCGGGCATGGATTTGCGCCGGGTATGGGCCGACGCGTGGGGACTCGGTGGGCTTGCTTAACCGTGAAGAGCGCAGACAGGCCCGTAGGGGCCATGCTGGTGTTTAGCCACTCCTCTATGAATGTCGTTGTATTAGGGCCCTCCGATCCCTCAGGGAGACCCACTATTCTGTGGTTATTGTGCCGCGCCCGTCCTTCTGCATCATCCGCGCGCGCCTGTAAGGATTTGATTTGTTGGCGCATATGTTGCAGTTGCATATCATGTTCTTTCACCTGCTGTACCATAGTATCTAGTGTCTGCTCAGTTGACTTAACTTTATCAGCCAGGTTTCTGCGATAATGTCTGAGCAGGTTGAGCGCCGCCGCGATTGTGCCTAGTTGCTGTGCGATTGCAGATCTGGAGTTGCAAATTTCCTGCAGGATCATGTCCAGTTTATCAGGGAAAGGGGTGGTGAGCGGGATTCAGCCCTTCTTGACCCCGACACTGTTTTTGTCTTCCCTCTGCCCATGTTCACTGGTGATTGGACTAATTATAAGTTATGACTCAACACTCCAAAACACCCCTCCAATTAAGTCACAGAGCCTACTGGATGATGAATGAAGGTACAGGAGAAGACAGAGCTTAGGAGGATTTCAGGTTGGTATTCCTAGGTTCTTGCAGCCCCCTCCTTATTGGGGATGAAGGGGGTAGTGCGTTTATTCGCACTCACCGCCGTATTCCCCTGTAGGTTGGAGATAAACCAGGTGCCCCAAATCGTGTAGGGGGGAGGGAAGAGGGGCCCCCCTCCCCTGGACCGCTCCGGCCGTTCCTGTTACATGCACAGTTCCACTCAATCACCAAGGCGAGGAGGGCGCTAAAACAGTGGGACAACAAAGCTAACGATCACTTAGTTATCCTCGGTAGTGAGATCCACCCTTCTTCTCCCTTCAGTATGTAATGTGTGGTATAGCTGCAGTGCACCTTCCGGGATGGCTCCCTGGTGTATGTGGTGGGCTTATCTAAGGTCCATATTGTGGATGGGGGGGTCCAGCCCGCACCGGAGGATGCTCGGCATAATGGGGGGTCCCCAGGAATTACCACCTTCCGGGCCCCACCAGCTGTTTAAATGGAAGTTGTGGTGCCAAGGACACCCCCCCTTGCCCGCTGTTTGCCCCTCTGAGGCTCGACCTATCCATCCCGGTAGGCCAGGATTGAGGAGAGGGGGCAGCCTGTGCCCTCGTTAGTTAGTGGGACCTCGGGGAGCACAGGTAGGTAATGGCGGCCGCCATAGGGAAATCAGGCCAGTTCCCAGGGTCCCCGCCCACTTCCACACGCCCAGGAACCAGCCCCAGGTCAGAGAGGGGGCTGATGGGTAAGCCGATGCTCAACAACGTACCTCGGTGATCAGGGGCTTGCTTCTTCATGGGGGTGGGGGGGGGGTGGGGGGTGTCTCAGGCCTCTAACTGTCCTCAGTCTCCAGGCCGGTAGCAGCACCTTCACAGCCCTGCAGAGTTCAGAGCTGCAACCAGGGGGTGGGGAGATGGCCCCTCAAGTGCCCCTGTGGTCTGCCGATGCAGGGCCCCGGCAAGCAATCCACCAGATTCGGTTCTGTGTAAGGCCCGGCAGTTGTCCTAGTTCGCGCTAGGCCGCCGAAGTGCTCTCCAGTGGCGATGCCCTCTGGACGTAACCAGGCCAAAATACGGGGTCCCGCGTGTAAATGCACACCTCCGCTGAACGCACCAGTCCGGTGCGGGCTTCAGGAAAGCCCGCTGCTCTGATGCTCGCTCCCACAGGGGCAGGCCTGCTACGCCACAGGGATCTTCCCAGGCCCCGAACATGGAAAGCATTGCTCAGCAACTCCTTCCTTGGTCCGTTTTTCAGCCCATTGGTGTCAGGCTACATTTGGCAACCCAGCCAGCGTCTGGAAAGGCCAAGTTTGTTAATAAATGACCAGATTAGGCGCCCTGGCCCGGATCATGTCGCTTATGCGTCCACCATCTTGGGCTGTTAGCCATACCCCCTACAGCAATGTGCCTTATCTAATAGATATGGCGTATCCCTGCCCTTTTCCTTTGCTGTAGAGCAGTGCAGCAGCAAGGCCTGCTGCTTCCCCTACGGCAAAAAACCCGTAAATGAGGCCCTATGTGTTTTTGATTATTTTAATACATGTACTAGCCTTGACGTATATCAAGGTCATCTGTGTTGATGTGTTTGAGTGGGTTTATTTACCACAAGTTTGTTTTCTGAATATTGCAGGCTGCTCTGTCTAATATTGGTGGTGTGCACGACATTGCTGCATGTTTTTGCTTCCATACAGAGTGGTTTCACTGCAGTATGAATGGAAGGGAAACATTCAATTTCTGCACTGGTTGTTGTTATATGCAGCCACAATGCAGCCATTTCTTTGCAGAGCAACCTTGTTAGTTCTCCAATTTCCCCATTAACAGGATTCCAAATGCAACAAACACTAACCCTTCCAATGCTGCAAATGAAAGCATTGTGTTCAGTTAAATGTGGATCCTTTTGGGTTGAGTGAGACATGCCCCCATCAGCCCCATTTAGATTAGACTGCAGGAGAAATAGGGAATGCTTGTACAAATTAGTTTGGGTTGTGTGATGAACAATGTTCGAGGTGTATGTTACCTTCATTTAAATAATGTTAATTATTATTGAGTTATTATTTCATGATCACCAACCCAAAACATATGATGTATATTAGATGTGTGCATGTTTAGCACTAGTAATCACAAAATACCAAGGTGTGTATGTGTACTGATTCTGGGGGTAAAGCAGGGAACTGCTCCGAACTTATACCGTGCGTGAACTTCTCTGGTAAGTGTGTTGTATTCCTAATACCATTATGAACAATGGGGTAACCCAATATAGTCAAAGGACCTGGGTATGTATCGTTATAGGAAACAGATGGTCCTTGACTAACCTTGTATCAATTTATCAACAAAAGGATATATATATATATATATGTCAAAAGACTGATAAGGCACCAACAGTCAATACGAAAGAAAGAAAGAGATTTCAGTTTCCAGCCACTCGATATTGATTGATAACGTAGTTTAATCAATCATATGAAGTATTTCATCAAAAATCATGGTATACAATTTTTAACATCTCTAATAATTTTTTGTCACACAATTATCATCATTGGACAGAAAGTGATACGTGAAGAATCAGTGCTCATGTGAAGAAAGGATAGAGGGTTATGGAGAGGGAAAGAAGTAGTTGATCACAATTTTAACATACGAGATCCATTGTAATTTTCAGTCAGGTCTCTCTTTTCTGTTAAGGACTACCCCTATACAAACAGTATAGCCTGGAGCATTATGAGCTGTTATTTCCACAGCGAAATGTCTTTTGTTTGTCAAGGAAATGGGGAATATAGAGTAGGGTGTATGCCTATCTCTAGGGCGTCGACGTTTCGACCCAAATGCTTAAGGGTTAGTTTGTTCCTCAGCGGCGGGTCTTCTTCAGGACAGGTGTGGGGCGGGGGGTATCATGAGAGGTCTGGTGACAATCCAAGAACAAATCTTGTTTAATACGTTAATTCGATATTCCTGTACATGTATCAGGAAGATGCCGCAAATGCGGGGATCAGCAGAGATCTCTTGCTGATGCATCAATGGATTGAAAAATCTGGATTTGATGGTGAATGCAACGTAAAGGGACAGGATGATGTGTGTCTGAAGATTCACAAAACATACAGTGTGTACTCCCAGCCTCTTAACTTGTACCCATGCCATCTAGAAAGTTTGTGCATAATGATTAAGCTTGGGTGGAGTTCACAGAGTTCCACTCAGCGGAACGCCGCGAAGTGACCAAAAAACTCTGTCGCGCAACGCAGAGTTCCACATGCGGCAGAGTGCACATGTTAATGACTGTTCACGTTGATTTTCAGCGCCAGGTGTTTGTAATGCACTGAAAAATCAGAGGACACTGCTTCTTTTCTGCCGCTTGAGTAGATTTTCCACCCGAGCGGCAACTTTCTCAACGCAAACAGAATGTATCTCAACGTGAGAAGTCGCGACCCCCCACATTGAGAAATACGACCGCCCGCGTTGAGAATCCACCGGGAGTGGATTTTTCTTTCTAGTGAACTCCAACTTTGCATTGGGGAGCGGGAGCGGGCAAAAATCTCACCAGGAGGTGGATTTTCCTCGCTCGCCAACTTGATGTTGGGGAGCACGAGTGAGGAAAAAACTACGCTCCACTACGCGGACCGGACTTTTTTGGAACTCCACGTGCTCAGTGAAGTGCAGAAAACTCTGCAAACTCCGCAAGCGGAGCGGAGTTCACTGCGCAGGCTTAATGATGATGCGCAAGGAACAGGTGCAGTGCTTTGTCCTGATCAGTTTTTCAACATACCAAGGAATTCATCATATCAAGGAATTCACAAAACTAGCTCCATGGATCTCAGGTTGAATTAGAGATTGTGAAGCTAAAATTGTCAATTTGAAACAACTTCTTCTTGAGAGGGCAAGGACAACAGCTCGTGTTTGCATTGCAAGTTGTGTTATTTAATGTGGTTTTTGTGATAAGGCAGCATTCACCAATTGTGTGGCTTCTTGATGATGTAGGTGGCATCTCAGTTGCAATTCCTGTCTGCCCGTTGTTGGTTTGACTATTGGAAAGGACTTAATTTGCATTTAATGTCTTTTAACCTTGCTTCTTACCATCTTGGTGTTTTTGGTCAGGTTCTATTTGTGGTCTCATATAAATAGCTCCAGCTGTGTGTCAGCATTGTATACAATACTCCACAGAGCTAATCGTTGCTCAAGATTGGATGACTTTCATGTCAATCTTATTTACTTTGGTGCTTTTATTTGTTGCTTTCCTCCATTTCGATGTTTAACTAACCCAGAGGAGTTTTTTGGTTTTGTTTTCAGTAGGTTTTTCATTCGTTCAGCTCCGAACTGCTTTGCAACTAAGAAAACAGAGCCACGTTTAAACTATACCATGCTGCTTCATTTTAGTACCACCTAGTGGTCACTAGAAAAACTATAGCAGATATGTGGAACGTGCAACATCAATCTTGCATTGGCAATGCCAATTAGTCTCACTTGCATGTAAAGGTAAGCAAGATCGATTGTTGTTGCCAGTGCTTGTTTATGAATACTTCTAGTGCCAAATGTGCTGAAAAGAGAACAAGCGTTTGCAACCTTCCTTTGAATACATGTGTGTGGACAGAGTGGGGATGATTGCATGTGTTGAGTGTCTCCTACTGTCTAAGTTGTCTGCATTTGGTCTATTGGACATGAGATTGCCTGCTACCCCAATACCAAGTACTCTCTAGGCAAAGGGGAAGCAGTGAACTTAACCTTCCTCCAAGCTCATGCCTGCAATGAATGAATCATAGAATTATACCTATCATCCGTTGCATTTCTGTGTCTGAGTGTGTGTGGATGTAAGGGTGTATGTGTATTGTGAATGCTCCCCATTCAGAGTGATCCCGAGTTCAATAAGACCTGGTTCGACTGCAATGACCCAACAATACCCCATAGCCCCGCTCTAGTCACTGTCTACCGCTTCTTGGTTTACTTCGAAAAACTTGCGAGGGCTGATTTGGGCTGTGAAGGTGTGAGTTAGTGTGAATTTTTGCAGGACGGTTTCAAGCAAATATTTAAGGTGCCACACTTGGAAATGTTCCACTGTCATTTAATAGCAAATTCTTTGAAATTTAACAAGAAGACCTAGGTTCTAGTCTCATCTTCACTATTTGACCAAAATGCATGATCCTAGCAGAATCGTGTAATCCTCCTGTGTCTCAATTCCCTTACTCACCATGTTGGCAGTGCTTAGAAACAGATTTACCCCACTATGATTAGCTATTTGAAGTTGATCTTTACCCACCCAAAAGCCCTCCTAATCCTAGTCATTAATATGTGTGGTGGCCTCGTCCCTCCAAAGATGTTGATCACCATACTAGTCCTTTTTTCATATCTATGCCTCTTAAGATGCACAAAGGAACTCCTCCACTGTCCCATCTCCTGGTCATTTCCCATTTTCCAACAAGGCAGGATTGTTTTATATTTTGTCTTACTGTTATGCTTGGCGAGCAGTGTGAATCTCGTCTGCTTGCAGGCGCACTCCACACTCATGTGTGAGGCTTGGGCAAAGAGCAATTTCGAATGCGCTGTAGGAAGGCCAGTCAGGAGCTGTGTTGACAGTCTCCTTTGCCCAACAGAGTGCACTCATGAGTGTGGGAACTTTGGAAGGGCTGCAGGCTAGTTACAGGCTTCCAATTCTCATGTAGAACAAGTTTTGGTCGCCTGTCAACCGGTATAAATAAAGAAGTTGCTGCTGTAGCACAACTCGGTGACTGCAACGTGGAGGGCTAGAGGCTGCAAAAGTAACACAATCTCAAGAAGGAGGAGGATGAGGAGATACTCCAAATCTCCATAGTTGACCTCCAGCAGGTGATAAAGGAGGCTGAGGACACTGCAATGAATAGGCCCCCGGCTAAGAGTCAGAGGGTGGAGCCTGATGTAGACCAAGAGAGTTTTCCAAGGGGAAAATAAGTCCAAGGGAAAGGTTTCCAGAATTTGTTGGTCCATATCCGTGAAGTATTGGGCTTTGAGCAAAAGCCTGAAGATGATAAGAGCTTTTATGCACAATACAATGGTACCGCAGCAGATGATCTACCACTGAATTATGGGCCTGCTTCCCAAAGGTAAACATACATGGTGTAAGTTTACTCTTTTTCAGTGTTCACAAGCTATATAGTAAGTGTACAACTACGGAATCTGTGCAGTCGCGGCGTAGAGCTCAGAACATAAAAAGATAGAACTGGCCTACCTTTTTATGTGAGGAGTTCTCTGCCCCCACTGAGGAGTCTCCACAGCAGTGGCATAACAATAGCCCCGCAACCCCTGCGGTGCAGGGGGGGCCTCCTCCCAATACTGTGCACAGGCAGGCCTGAGAGCGCCTGACTGGGTCCTGAGCATGGGGTCCCCTTCCATGCACATTTCAGGGAGGCCCCCTCATGTTTCATTACGCCACTGCTGCACAGTCATACAGATGCTATTAAATCGTAGTTTGTGAATACCACAAAAGAGGAAACTTACACACAAGTTCAAGTTTACCTTTGTGAAACAGGCCCAAAGTCATTTTAGATATCATTGTTTAAAAATTAAAGGGAGTCGACAAGCCAAATATTTCACAATTCATAAATAAAAGATATCGCATTGAAAATGTTGATAATAAATTTCAGATGACCCTGAAGGTCAATACAATATTGTCCTCTATTGCCTCTTCTTCCTCTCTTTTGTCAAAAGAGTGTAGACTTCCTGAAGCGGTGGACAGGAAGGTTGATCCCACTTGGAAGAGAGCATATTCCATGCTGAATGTTAGCATGAGCCACTCGCGTTCTGCTGAAAGACTTTCATAAGCATATGACTGTTTACAGGAAAATGATGATCTAACTCTGCTGCTAGCTCAGATGGAGTTATTGTTATACATTTTACCTGATGTGGCTTTAGATAGCATTTGGGCAGCCATGGAAGATGAATGCAGATCAAAGATCGTTGGTACAAAAATTGATGTTAACAAGCCTCAAGCTTTTTTCATGAAATAGTGTAAAGATCTGCAGAAGAGAAAAAAATCATGAAATCGCTTAAATTGTTTACGGGGAAGAAATCCCTTCTTCAAGAGCAAGGGCTGCAAGCACATCAAGATAACAACTGTCCCTTTCATGGTTGGGCCAGTGGTCAGGGGGCTGCATTTGCAAACAAGTACCGACCTCAACACCAGCTCAATCAAGACCAATATCAGAAATGACTATCATCTAGGTGCATCAAGCGAAATACCGTTCGCAAAGGGGCAGATTCTCAGAATCTGCCCCTCTGCGACCGGTATTTATGCATTTGGGATGCATCATCCCAAATGCATAAATCGCTATTTGCGATTGCGTTTAAGGAATCTCAAATTGAGATTCCTTAAATGCAATGCATGAATGTAAAATAGCTAGCGATTTCGCTGATAGGGGTCGCTATTTACCATGAAATCAAACTTCAAGGTAAATAGCGAAAACTGTGAAAAATGCACTTAAGTGCATCTTTCAAAGTTGTATGTTACACACACACATGTCCTTGGGACATGTGTGTGCGCAATACCAGTGTCAAGGTCAATTTAGGGGTGCAACAGGGTGTCCTTTGGACACCCGTCACCCTTGAAATCGCATTCTCAAATTGCGATTAGCTAATTGCTAATCGCAAATTGAGAATTCCTCCCCATTCATTCCTATGGGCCTCTTGGCCCATAGGAATCAATGAGATGTCATTCCTTATTTGCGAATCGCACTCTGTGAGTCGCAGATAAGGAATATTTAGGAATTGCTAATTTTTTAGCAAATCCTACATGCATCTGATTTTGCGAGTCCCTAAATGCGAATCCTTAAACTTCGCAATTAAGGACTCGCAAAATCGAACATTGATGCAACTAGCAATAAATGTTTGTGGGGGCGAGGCTAAAGTATTTTTTTCCTCATTGGAGAATACCAAACAGGTGAGAGCTGTCTATAAATCAAGAGGGGTAATGCGTTCTTTTTACAGGCTTGACTCGCAAAAACTGTTTCAAAACTGTTTCAAACCTACTCCATTATCAAGAGACAGAGTAAGTAAACAAGCATTTACAATGCAACGGCCTCGCCTTTGCAAAAGTTAGAGCTATTGGCATTGTAAATGTCAAACTTTTTATTTATGTGTTGGTTTTGAAAACAGATAAATAAATGGCATTGTCATTTACAATGCCAATAGCTTAATCTCTCGGAAATGCGAGACCTATTGCATTGCATTTCGCTGCCTGTGCAAGAAAAGTGTGGGGTGCAGGACGAGATACGACAGGATGCATGCATATTCCGCTAACAAGAAAAGCAATAGTGCTGGGGTTTGACTTCACTAAATGTGAGGGGGTAGAGGAAGAGGTGCGGGTATCCTCCACGGGAGTGGGGTAGGGGGGGGTAATTGGGCAGTAATCAGTTTCTGGACTTTCTGGGATATATGCCATTCTAAAGGAGGCCCAGATGTTAAATGTCAAAGCCTGCCTTGGCCGTGACCGCCTTATTCAGCTGTTGGGGGTCTGACACCCCCCTCCGCCATGGCATGGTGTTCTCTCGACCAACAGGTGGAAACTAGGAGGAGTGGTTCATGAGCTGGGCCTTCTCTGCCAGGGCCTCTCTTAGCTGTGACCTCCTTGTCCAGGGAGCACGTGCGCTCTCAGGCCCCCTCCTCCGGCGGTGAAGGGGGAGCCGAGGCCTTTCCGCTGCCTCAGACCTGCAGGAAGGCAGCTGCTCCCAACAGCTGCATGGGAGATGTTTTCAGATTTCTGAAGTCTGTCGCCTTGTGCCCGGGAAAGGCTCTCTTTGAGAAGAGAGACCGGGAGACTGTTGGAGGGAAGTGCGCTGCCGAAGCGGGTCTGAGGTAGCCACCGGGAGTGAAGATGGGGCGAGGAAGAGAACTCACGATGAAGGGAGGTAGCCGCAGGGTGACATGTTTACTGGATGAGGGGAACCCACGGGGTTGTCTCTCTCACACTGCTGTCTCTCTCACACTGCTGTCTCTCTCACACTGCTGTCTTTCTCACACTGCTGTCTCACACACCATGCTCTCCCTAGAACACACACTCTGCTGTCTCTCACACTGCTGTCTCTCTCACACACACTGCTGTTTCTCATACACTGCTGTCTTTCTTACACACAATGCTTTCTCACAGTGTTGTCTCTCATACTCACTGCTGTCTCTCACACTGCAGGTGTGGGTTGTGGGTTTCCAGCGAGTACACATTTTTTTACTGTACGCCCCCTTTTCCCACCCAGAAAAAAAGGTGTAGTCCTGTCAAAATATCCAACCTTTTCCAGTGTGGAAAGAGAACACTGTGGAGCTATCAAATACCATCAAACATGCATTGGTAGATATTTACAGATTCACAGTGCGTTCCAACCCTGGAAATATTGCTTTCCAACCTCTGTACATAGATTTCTGAAAAAATGGCGAAACACTAACATCTAACCCTTGATACAATGAGCCCTAGTGTAATCCGAGAGGTATTATCAGAGCTCCGATACAATATGAACGCAGCCGTAATTTGTCACCTCGGTAGATTGTACGAAAGGTAAAAGTTGATTTATTTTATAAGGACACAGAGTTTTGAAGTATTGTGACCCTTTAACTAGCAGATATTTAATAAAATTCCACACCATTGGATGGGGTACGGTTTGCTCGCCATGCACTGTTGATGGAGGTTTTGCCAGGCTCGATCGGCTAGCGGGGGCTGTTTGTGGAGAGTTGGGAGGGAAGTGGAGGTTTCAGCGAGCGGGTTTGCGGCTCCAATTTGGATGAGTGAGGGAAGTGGAGATGGTCGCATGGCTCGGGAGCAGGGGGAGGCGCCTGTAGGGGGGAATTCTGTCCCAGACGGCGGGAGTTTTAATGGCAGTATAGGAATGCTGGCGGGCGGGGGATCGGGCGGTCAGGAGCACGTAGGGGATGAGTGGGTGGTGGAACTATTGAGGCAGTAAATAAAGAGGTACACGCAGACAGATCTATCAGAGGGTATTGCAAGGGAGGTTGCGGGGAGGGCCGAGGGTGATGGGTGCCGAGCAGATTGTCACCTTCAGAGGTGACATGGATGGAGTGACCTGGGTTAGCCGGACTGAGGGTGTGCGGTTCCACGGGGCGCAGGGGGGCGGCAGCACCCGAGGCTGGGCCCATGGCCACGTGACGGACCTTGCAGCGAGCGCATGGAGGTTGGGTTACGGTTTGCTCGCCATGCAGTGTTGATGGAGGTTTTGCCGGGCTCGATCGGCTAGTGTGGGCTGTTTGTGGAGGGTTGGGAGGGAAGCGGAGGTTTCAGCAAGCGGGTTTGGGGCTCCAATTTGGTTGAGTGAGGGAAGTGGGGAGGGTCGCATGGCTCGGGAGCAGGGGGAGGCGCCCGGATAGGACACATAGACAGACATACATACACTCCCGCAATAAACTTGAGCATCATGTGTAATAATTTCAGGACAAGCCACACTGACTAAAATTACAAAACGGCGATAAGTGTGTTCTCTTAGACGAATACAGGGGTATGAAATGTGCATTGCTGAGGCTGCATCTTCCATCCCGCATACATGCGAATCCGATGAAGGGAACGCCAGAGCGGCTGGGGCCTGTGCGCTGTGCATGCCCTGTGCATTATTCAACACACCAGGTGAGCCTGCTCTGGTGCCCTCTGGACGAGCCTCCACCCACAGCCAGCAATCACCTGGATGGGGGCTGTGTGCTTCAGAGACAACAATACTAAAACAAGTTTCCAGGTGTCTGTGTGAGTAGCTCCGGGAGGGGGTGCGGGAACGGAGACATGGACAGCGGGATGGGGGGCGGGAACGGAGACACGGACAGCGGGAGGGGGGCGGGAACAAAGACACGGACAGCGGGAGGGGGGACGGGAACGAAGACACGGACAGCGGGAGGGAGGCAGGATACAACCACGCGGGGGTCTTCAGAGGGGACCGGGAGCGGCAACAGAGACGTTACCAATGACGAAAAAACAGCCCTGTAAAAAAAAAAAGTAAATGCCCCCCTCCGAATGACGAACAAAAAGGGGCGGGGCTTAAAAAAGCAAGAAACGCCCACGAATCTGCTCCAGCCCCGAGTGACACACATCTCTTCCAATGGCTAGCCTCCATTTACGAAGTTAGCCAATGGAAGAGAGAGGCGGGTTAAAGCCCCACTGTTGAAGTCATTAAATCTTCGTCTCCGCCCCCACTGCTTCGCAGTGCGACGGTAGCCTCGACCTAAAAAGTCCTAACCAGAAAAAATATATATATTACTAAATTCAAGCTGAGCCTACTCATTTATAACCCACAGACAACCCAGATCAAAACTTCACAGTTAAAGAGCTAGTATGGGACCATGATCCATTGCAATAGTGCTATATATGCCTTATTACAAATGGGACAGCACTCAAAAGATGGTTTCAAGTTGATGACAGATATCCAGTTTTAAAAAATCATACTTCTAGGAACCTTGCCATCACTGTGCAGGCTCAAAGCAAATAGAACAAGGAGTAACGTGGGCTTATATATACCAGAATTGAAAGAAAAACACAAGTACCCCCAACCTTCCTCCAATTGCCTGTAGTCCTTGGCACATAACTGGGCTCATAACATGAGGCAAGATAATTGATTTTTCCTCCAAGAGCTCATTCACTTTTGATCCTAAATAACTTGGCTGAATGCATATTTATCAACCCTTAAAAACAAGTAGTGGAATAACGTGTGAAATTTAAAGAGCAACTGTAGAGAGACTGAAATTACCATACTATTGATAGCCCTAACACAATCCTACTCGAATCTCTCAGAGTGATCCTTCCTGCACCCCGACAACGCATGCAGTTCAATCTTACACAGGCCTAAGCCCAAGTCCACAGTACAAAGATTTGAGAGAGAGAGAGAGGATTTGAGTCATTCATGCTACTACATTTAAAATTAAAATAAAACACCTACTATTCACTGCCAAGCAGACATTTAATATAACAAAACCGTTCCAATGAAGACATTTGGAGAGACATGAAAAGTTCAGAGGCCAGCGGCGTTATACCAACCAATCAACCGAAAATCAGTACGAATTATGCATGCCATAAGATTAACAGGATCTTTGCAGCAGTTAAAAAGTCGGTGTATATATTCATTTTGTGCGACCGTAACAAATGGATCTAGTGATTAAGGGCCATATGTATCATCCTCACCATTTGCGATTTCTAAATAGCAAATTTTAAGGAATCGCTATTTAGAAATCGCAGAGCGGTATGTATGTAGGAATTTGCTTCTTTCTAGCGATTCCTTAACATTCCTAAATTGCGATTAGCAAATTGCTAATCGCAAATTTACCATTCATTTCTATGGGCCAGGAGGCCCATAAGAATGAAGGGGTAATTTGCGATTAGCAATTTGCTAATCGCAATTTAGGAATATTTTCAAGGGTGCAGGGGTGTCACAAGAACACCCTGCTGCACCCCTGAAAATGACATGTGTGGGCATATGGCGCACATACATGCCCTAAGGGCATGTATGAGCGTCATATGCCACCTTTGGATTTCAAATAAATTGCTTTTTCAAAAGAATTCGCAACTTACCACCAACTAGAAGTTGGTGGTAATTTGCGAATCCTTATGGGCATTTTTGCATTTATTTTTATTTGATACATTGCATTTAAGGAATCGCTAAATATGCGATTCCTTAAGTGCAATTGCAAAATAAGGAATGGCAAATTTTGCGATTCCTTATTTTGCTGCGAAAATGTTTCATACATTCCATTTAGCAAATTAGCATTCGCAAAGGCCGAATTTCGGCCTTTGCTAATGCTAATTTGCTTGATACATATGGCCCTATGCAAGGTATTAAGGAATAACGCCCTTTTGTTCAACAAAGCCATTAAAACTGAGACTGATGCTCAAGTGAAATCGGATCGATCACACAATAAAGGGACCTGCGAAGCCGCCAGCATAATGTAAGTTACAAAAAAATGTGAACCTCACTTCCTCATCCTCGATACAGCTAAGCTCTGCGTTCCATAACACCATAGCCCCACCTTGGTGGTCCTTGCGCATGACGTGGAAGCACTTCTCGCACAGGCTTAAAGCAAAGAAAACACATTTAACACACACCAGGAGCCTGGATGTAACACGTGCGGATAATCCTCAGCGCCCAACGTAATGGTAGTAAGAGCTATACAAAAAGTATAATACAATGCGATACATATTCTGTCTGTATGCGTAAAAAAAGCCTCAAACATTTTCCTAACTAAAGAGCTGCGTGAAAATACGTAGAGCAGAAACTTCTGCCAAGAAAATAGATACAGGGGATGGGTACCGAGCAGAGAGGGACTGCTAACAAACTGTTTGGAAGCGGGTTCTAGTGACACCTACACGGAACTGGCGGGGATGCCTTAGAGACAGAGTCCGGATTTCATTTTTGGAGGGGGTTAGCGAGGACCGTTTCCTTTTAGGGTAATTTTTTGCAGAAACAATGATCGGTTTGATAATTACAGTCCAAATAAGCAGCAGACACAGAACTCGCGTCGAGTCGATGGGAAAGCCTGATAGGTGCTCCCAATAGTTGCAGCACGGCTTGGGGGCAGGTAAACAGTCCCCGCCCGCAGGTGCCGGGCTCGCCCTGTCACACCCCGGGGCGGCACCGGGCAGGAGCTGTCATCCAGCGGGCTGGCCTGGGAACACACTGGGCCGACCCCGGAGGGGCACTGACAGTTGGCGCATTGCCAAAGTGAGGGGTCGCCTGAGCCCGCCACCCTAACTTAAAGTAAACATTGAAAGCAGTCCGACTGCTCTCGGGGACAAACTTCACTTTGCAAACCCACAGGCCGAGGTCAGCTGCAAGTACAGGTCTGTGCAGCCCATATTCTGTGCCGAGCACCCCTTGGCTCCACCGCCCGTGCTGAGATATGCACTCCACCCGGTCACTTACCAGCAGACAGTCGGTGTTGACTTGGCTGGCAGGGTCCCGCAGCATGGCATCCATTCGCCCCAGGCGGGCCTCCAAGCTCTCCCCGGTGCTTGACATGGTGGTTCCGCGGCGACTGTTTTCTGTCTCTTGGTTCAGTCCCTGAACGGATGCATCACCCAGAGGGGGTCAACTGTGTTCACCGTGGCGGGACTTGAAGGGGAAAGTGGTGCCCGCTGTAACTCCTGGGCCCGTTGTCTAAGTGACGAAGTTGAAGCCGATTTCTGCTGGGGTCGTTTTTGCTCCAGGTCCTTGGGGAGGGGCTGACAGTCACTGTCCTGCAGGGGAACGGAGCCTCACCAACCGACAAACATGTCCGCCTTCCTGTTCAAACACACGGGAGGGAAAGGGCCACGGCGCACTCTGCGCATGCGCGACCGACTTGGCGGACGCCCAGACCCAGGTTCGCTCGCCTCCGCCTCCGGCTCTGGGAGAGGCTCATGCTCGACCAGCTGTCTGCTTACTGGAGCGCGCACGGAAAGCGGAAGCGCGCACACTGAACTTGAAGCTGTGTCCGGGTGGTCTATTGGGAAACACAGCACAGAGTCCTCTAGTTTGGATAATTTGTAATAGTGTGAACGAATTCGTAAATTCGATGCAATATGTCGCACTGACTTTGACATCATTGATAACAAGAGAAGTGACAAGCAAGATAATACAAAGAGATATAATGTGAATAAAAGGAACACGAAACTTCTCTAAAGTAGCCTCAAGGGCTAAAACAAGCCGTGAGCGTGCACGCTCCCGAACTTCCGGTTTCGGGATGTGCACGCTCACGGCTGTCGTGAGGCGGGAGCGGTGGCAGCAGGAGTGGCGGCGGGTGGCAGCAGAAGTCAGGAGTGGCTGCTAAGGCCGCTGATGTGGTAAGTGGGGCATAGGGGGGGCGGTGTGTGTGTGTCTGTGTGTGTGTGCGTGTGTGTGCGCGCGTCTGTCTGTGTGTGTGTGTCTGTGTGTATGCGTGTGTGCGTGTCTTCAGCCGGCCTGCATAAGCGCGTCCACAGACCAGAAACGCCGCACGTGCCCTGGTCTGTCTCCCTTCAGAGCCAACTCCACCACAATAGGTTGAGAGAGCTCGACCTAAAAAAGAGGAAAGGTTATCAGGGATCCAAAAGATACTGTTGAAAAAGGCGATAATTCTGGTCCCTCCACATCGGAGAGAAGAAGGATTTTGCTCAATCCTATTTCTGGTGCCGAAAACAGACACCTTCTATCATCCATTTTGGCATTTTTAGACTCTAAATAAGGTTTTCCTTTTAGATGCCTTACCAATGAAATCACTACAAACAAGTATTACCTTGATCCACAAATGCAATTTCTTAGCAACTCTGGACTTACAGAATTCCTCTTTCCATGTGCCAATTCATCACGGAAGTATATCAGATTTGCAGTGGAAGGCATGCATTAACAGTTCCGGGACTTGCTCTTTGGTCTCTCATCATCACTGAGAACACTCACAAAGTTATTGGCACCGATGGGAGCTATCCTTCACTTGAGGGGAGTTTTAATATTTCTTTAATCTGATGATAGGTTAATATGTGCTACCTCCTTTTCTAAGACACAAGAGTCAGAGAATACAACGACTGGCCTCCTTTACCAGATGTCTCTGCTGAATTCATCTCGAGAGAGGCTATTCATAGGAGCAGAAGTCAATACCAAAACAGGCTCTGTTTTCCTCCCGCAGAATAGGATTCAGATTCTTCAGACCAGTCTCAAACTCTTATGCCCGAACGTCAGGTGTCAACCTGGCACTGGCTGAAAATTCATGGTCTGATATCATCCATGACAGCTGTATTTCCATGGGCATGATTCAATTTAAGCTATTGGCAGTGCCTAATTTGAGCCATCGGTTGCTAGTAGGGGCCACTGGCACTCATTTTTGGGGACTGTCACTTATGTTAACTCTTCTGACATTTCCTGAGAGCAAGAAATGGAAACACACAAAAAGGGGAAAGAAGAAGCAGGAGAAAGACATAAAAACTGTCACAATAGGAGAAGGCAGGAAATCACAAAAGGTAGAGAGAGGGACAGGGTGTGTCTTGCAGTGGATTAAAGAGGCCTGTGGTGGATTGAAGTTAACGCAGCCTTGGTATTTGGCAGGCTGACATTTAATAGCAGCAGCTGCAGACTTCTGAGCAGGGCTTTGGGCACCTGCAGTCTTTCTTTTACAAATTAAGCACCGGTGGTGAACTGTCTCTTGAAAAAATGGGCTGCTTCATTGAACCATTAAGAAGTCCAGATTCCAATAACTCCCTAGATAGCTCAGGATTTGAATTGCCGGTTGTGCAGAAACAATCTTCTGAAAGAGGTTCCTTTTCAGTATCCTTGTCCAGTCCAAATAACAAAGTACGCCAGTTTGTGGGGTGAGGTGCAACCCTACAGGATCCAGAGGGAAATGTCCTTGAGACAACGAGGAGAAGCTACGCTTGTCCAAATGTAGGATGCCTGCAGGTGTCTGGAAGGCGATTCAGTTTTTTCACCTTCAATTGCAAGGCAGAAACCTAACTGGCCGGATGAACAAACAGGTAACAGGATGCAACTTGAATCAACTGTAGGGAGACAAAGAACATGCATCTAAATGGCCTGACATCTCACATCTGCACCTGGGCCGAGACTCATCTGGTGACACTGAGAGCAGTCTTCATTCAAGGTGTGGACAGTTTAAGTCACAATATTCCCTCTCTGGTCGTATTACATCTGGCCAAGCCTTCCTGTGGAAGGGTTGTGGCGCATTGGCCAGGGTGCCTGACTCTGGACCACGGGGTTCACAGTTGGATCCCCGGTGCCCGGCTGCTGGTTAGCCCAGCACCGTGTGACTCTGGGCAATAGCTCGCTTAATCTTCCCGACTGCCCCCAGCGCCGGGACACCTCTGCGGAGGTAGCTGTGCGCTTTACAAATGTGCTGGTATTTCATTTTATTTCCGTTCAATCAGATCTATATCCATTATTGGAAGCCAAGGATTGATCTGTTCGCCTACCCAAACAATGCAATGCTATCGATATTTTGCACTTACCGAAATTGCCCAGAAGCACTGGCAGTAGATGTCTTATCAGTGTCCTGGTCCCACAGGCTCCTACATGCCTTTCCCCAGATTCCCCTCCTCCTGAAGGTGCTTCGGAAGATTTTGGGGAGAGGTTGATGGCGATTCTGGCGGCCCCATATTGGCCAAGGCATCAGTGGTTTCTCCAATTGTTGAACCAGTTCAAAGACAACTTTTTCCATGTGCCGGTAAGCCCATCTCCCCTTCAGGTCCCAGCACTGCCTCTCGATCAGTTGCAACATCTGAGGCTAACGGCCTGGAACTTGAGAGGCTTTGGGGCTTATTTATGAGAGGTTTGTGCCGCCCGAGTGTCATTTTTTTCTGACATTCCAGAGGTGGAAACATCTCAATCATATCTATGAGGTTACACAAAGCCACTTTACATGGCTTTGCAAGGCCTCATAGATATCCATTATAAACATGGGGCAGTGCCAAAACGTTACTGCTCCCCAGGCGCACTGTGGAGAAATATTTGTATTTCTCCTAATTTTTTGCACTTTGCATTCTGCAGCACACATGGAAAGACAAAAAAATTAGGAGAAATGCAAATATTTTTCCACAGTGCGCCTGGGAAGCAGTAAGGTTTTGGCACAGCCCTATGTTTACGTGATTAGGAAAATCTGGGACAGTGTCAAAATCCATGGGTGATGCGTGGAAAAACCCACTGCAACTCTCATGGAACGCCTCCCTGGTGCAAAGTAAAGCAATGCAGCGACTTGTGCTGCCTTGCTTACTCCATATCTATGAAGCCTTGCAAAGCCATGTAAAGTGGCTGTCTGTACCCTCCTAGATATGATTGAGATGTTTGCACCTCTGGAATGTCAGAAAAAGGGACACTCGGGCAGTGCAAACCTCTCATAAATAATCCCCAAAGTCTTTCAAGTTCCAGGCCGTTAGCCTCAGATGTTGCAACTGATTGACAGGCAGTGCTAGGACCTGAAGGGGAGATGGGTTTACCGGCACATGGAAAAAGTTGTCTTTGGACTAGTTGAACAATTGGAGAAACCACTGATGCCTTGGCCAATATGGGGCCACCAGAACCTCCATCAACCTCTCCCCACACAGAGAAAGAAGAAAACACCTCTATGGATTTTTTTTAGCAGGAAGGTGCTCATTCCTGCACAAAAACCTTCCTGTCTGCAAAGCAGAACCCTTGCACCATGGTGAAAAGGTGCCTGCGTTGACGCTAGACAACAAATTGTGAGTCAGTGCAGGGGGAAAGAATAGGAATGCACCTTATTTCATAAATGCGGTGCAATCCTGCCCTTTCACGTTGGTATAAGAAGACTTGCGGCACTGTCCTATGCCAATTCCCCATAGATGAGGACCTTAGTTTTGAATATTTGGGTTGTTCAAAGAAAGTGGGTTTAGATACAGAGGCATCTAGAAAGACATCTACCATGTCTTTATGTAAGATGCATTGGGGTTCATTTAAAATTAGTGTTTAGACATAAATCAAGATCCTGTTTGGGGGACCTTTTTCAGATTCTTGATTATTTGAGGAATAGCTTCCTTAAAGATTTGGGTCCCCCAACCATTGTGGCACAGTGGGCTAAGATAAGGTTGCTTTGGTTTGTCTCCGGAAGCTTAGCTTAGCAGAGGTAACACATTTAGGTTTACGGTTGTTAAAAAGTTTTAGGTTGAGGAAGCCAGTCAGCCAGGTTCCAGTTCCAGCATGGGGTTTACCAACAGTTCTTTTTTTTTAATATATTTATTTATGGTATTTGTAAACATACATACAGTACAGACGGGAATCGTTATGTAGGTTACCAGCCTCTGAGAATACAAGGTATGTGGTTCATGGCAAACATCTCGGCTAGTTTCCCCTTTGTTGGTAATACGTTGGTGGTAGGATAAGGATAGAGAGAGGAGGAGAGGTGAGTATGAATAAATGTAGAAGAAGGATAGGACAGAAGAAAATCAGACATTACCTAACAGACATGATGAAGTGTGCATATAGTCTATTGGTTTAAAGTTCATTCAGTCATTACAGTTTTGTTTAACTGTGTCGGTTTTCCCCTCACAACTGTGTTCTTCGGGGTATACTCCCGTTCTGGTGCACGTTATCCTATGGTGGTTCATTAAGAGGGTTATAAGGGGATCCTTTTTAACCTCTGGAGCATGAGTACTCACAAACTTCCTCTCGGGGGGCCACATTTACAGTGTTGTTTGTGGCCGAGGGTGCACTGGCGGGGGAGGGGTCAGTGGGGGAGGGGGGCGGGCCTAGAGCTAAAAACAACTGTGACCATGAAGTTGAACACAGGTCCCTACAGCGGACACCTTCATCCACTGAGCCACCAGAGCACACGCGCACACACACACACACACACACACCCTACCTCTCTCTCTCTCACTCTCACCCTCTGTAACCCTCACTCTGACTGTCTCCCTCTCTCTCTCTCTCACTCCCTCTCTCTCACCCTCTGTCACCCTCACTCTGATTGTCTCCCTCTCTCTCACCCTCCCTCTTTCACCCTCCCTCTGTCTGTCTGTCTCCCTCCCTCTGTCTCCCTCCCTCTCTCTGTCTCCCCCCTCTCTCTGTCTCCCTCCCTCTCTCTGTCTCCCTCCCTCTGCATTTCACCCTCTGTCTGTCACCCTCTGTCTCCTTCCCGTGGTCTCCTTTGCTCTGTCTCCCTCTCCCTCTGTCGGCCTCCCTCCCTCTTTCTCCCTCCCTCTGTCTCCCTGGCTCTGTCTCCCACTCCCTCTGTCTCCCTCCCTCTGTCTCCCTCCGCCTATCTCCCTCCGCCTGTTTCCCTCCGACTGTCTCCCTCAACATGTCTCCCTTTGCCTGTCTCCCTACATCTGTCTCCCTCTCCCTCCCTCTGTTTCCCTCTGCCTCCCTCTCCTTCCTTCCCTCCCTTGCTGTCTCCCTCCCTCTCTGTCTCCCCCCCTCTGTCTGCCTCTCTCTCCCTCCCTTTCCCCCCTCCCTCTCCCTACCTCTGTCACCTCACCTGGCGTGCGTGTGTGTCAGCCGGGGCTGAGACAGCTTCCCAGCTCACCCGAGTACTTCACAGGTCTTTAAAAGACCACTTACATGTTGATGAGGCTTTGTTGTATTTCACCTCTTCTCAGCTCCCCTGCAGCTCCACTCTGACCTTCGCTGGAAACGCCCGGCCCCCATAGAGCGCTGCTGCAACCGGCAGTGTTTGCGGACACTGTTAAAAACAAGTTTTTAAACACAGGTAGGATGTATGGAAGGTCCGCGGGCCTCCAAAGAAGGCTTGCCGGGCCGCTGGCAGCCCGTGGCTGTACTATGAGTACCCCTGCTCTGGAGAATGCAAAGCTATTGTGGTTATGCACAAAAACTGCCTTCATCATTGGAATAACATCTGCTAGGAAACAGGGAGAATTAGGGGTCTAGTGAACTTGGACCATTTCCTAACAAGCATTTGCAATGCAATAGGTCTCGCATTAGGAAAGTTTGAGCTATTGGTATTGTAAATGGCAAAGTTTTTATTTATGTTTTTTTTTTTTTTAAATAGCTAAATTAATAGCTTTGTCATTTACAATGCTAATAGTTATAACTTTCGCAAATGTGATACCTATAGCATTTGTAATGCAATATGTTTTGTATTTACATGACTTAGATGTATTCATATTACAAATAACAATGGCGTTTAATTTTTTTAAATAACTAATACTTAAATAAAAGTTATTGTAATTTATAATGGCAATAGCTTAAACTTTTCTAAAGAACTTTTGTGAAATTATCTTCAGTGTATTTTATTGTGACGAAAATCCAAGAACAGAAGTGAAATATTAACATTTTTTTGTGACATTTGCAATAAAGCTTGAAACATTGATAGCGTATATTTGAACCAGTTGTTGTTGAATGGTTGCACAGATTGATTCTGTGAGGAAAGACAACGTCCTTCCAGACAATGTATTTCACAAAAACAGAACAGTGCTTAGAAGCATTAGGGAGCCAAGTGAAGCATTCGTTGCAGTTTTCTCTTACCTTACAACAACTGCGAGGGCAGGGAAATCTTCGCGAGAGCGCGTGCTGCAGTTGTCACTTGTTGACACTTGTCACTTTTTCCTCCTGTGCACTTTTTACTACCTCATGCATTTTTGGCTGCTCACAATTTTTACTACCTCATGTATTTTGTTTGCTCACAATTGTCACTATTACCTTTACTACCTCATGTATTTTTGGTTGCTCACAATTTTTACTACCTCATGTATTTTGTTTGCTCACAAATGTCACTATTACCTTATGTAACGTAAGGTATGCTTTTGTAATCTGCTCTTTTGTAAGTCCGCGCTATATAAAAATGCATACATAAATAAATAAATAAATAAAAAAGCTCGCGCCGCCGGCCTGCGACCAGGAAGTCAGGCAGGCCGGGCGGGACAACCGGAAACAGGAAGTAGGAGGGCGGGAGCCTACCCCGCCTCCCACGGAAGAGCCGCGATTGTTTGGAGCACCGGAGCAGGCAGGAGCCTACCCTGCACCCCGGTGCCGAAGAAGGGAGGAAGAGTCCTGCTGCTGGTGAGAGCCGCTGCACCAAGGAAGCCGGTGAGTGGGGCTTTGCTTTGTGTTTTGCTGGGCTGCGAGGGCGGGGGGCATGTGTGTGCGCGCGCGTGGCGGCGGGCTGTGTATGTGTGTGAGCGCGTGTGTGTGTATGTGTCTCGGAGTCTGTGTGTATGTGTGTGTGTGTGTGTGTGTGTGTGTGTGACTGTGGGGGGGGGAGGGGGTTGCCTGCCTGGGTGCCTGCGTGTCTGTGTAAGTGTAAGTGCGTGTGCGCGCATGTGTGTGTCTGTGTGCATGCATGCGCGTTAGGCTGACTGGCTGGGAGTATGGGAGGGAAGTGCGCGGCGCAGGACGGAACGTGCGCGTTCGCGCACACAAATCCAGGGAAAATGCTCGTAACACCCTCTTGTCCTCCTTCCCTTGTGACAGGCAACATTAGGTCTCCAGCTGTACCAGCTCGACCTAACACCCTCTTGTCCTCCTTCCCTCGTGACAGGCAACATTAGGTCTCCAGCTGTACCAGCTCGACCTAAAAAGGTTCTTGGACAGGGTGGTTTCAAAACCAGGTCTGAAACTTATTCTAAAGATGAGCGCCAAGTTCCAGTTACAGCAGGAGATAATATTTCTGTTTTTTATTCAGTTAGGAGAACATCCAGAGGTTCCTTCTTCTATGGATGTCAAAGGAACCCTTTTAGTCTATCTATACCGTACTAAAGATTTTATAGTCTCTAGTCCTTTGTTTGTTTCTTTTGGTAATGTAAATAAATGAAGGAACGTTTCTTCTCCAACACTAAGCAGATGAGTACGTCAGGCAATTTTCCATGCCTCTAAAATGGTGGGTGGAGGTTCCTCCAAGTAATGTTCTGGGAAGCTCCTCAATGCCAGTAACAACGTCTGGGGCGGAAGCTGGTGGTGTTTCTCTGCAGGAGATTTGTATGGCAGCCACGTGGGCATCACATCATATGTATGTTAAGTATCACAGCCTCTACATCACTGAAACTTTGAATGACAATTTTGATTGAGTGTTTGTGAAGGACAACAAAGTAATTGTTTGTAATGAATCATAAAGGATCACGTTGTCAGTCCAAAGTGTCTGAATGACTTATGTTTGTCACGGCCCCACTCAGTAATCACTGGGAGGAGGAGAATTTATTGCGGGCGGGGGTTATTTGCCAGTAAACTTCATTACCCTAAACTTGGTCCTCCTCGTCCCAGTTAGCATCCCTCCTTCCGTTTTGCATCTCCAATGCTCTATCTTGTCTCAGGAGGTCCAAGGTGGCAAGGAGAAGCCCTTTTACGTGGTATAAGGGGCATAAACATAGAAAAGGGCCAGCTTGGTGATAGGCCAGTATCCGCCTCACACGGTAATGGCTGGGATGAGGATGACCTGATTTGGGGTAATGAAGTTACCGATAAGTACTAGTTTAATTTACTAAATTGAGCATACTATACAAGGAAATGAGGCACAGTGCTTAGAAAAAGCTGATGCTGCAGGAAATCAATCAGGCCTCTGACAGCTGACACTGGTGGTGGACAAGTTGTCACCCAGCCCCAGGCACTGGGTTACTGACTCTCATTGGTCTTTTTCAAACCTCGCTGAAAATAATTTAATTTCCTAATGTTTATTCCTTCAGGCAAGGTCGGAGTTTAGCAGAGCAAACAAAGACAACATGCATTAAAGCATCTTTTTTTAAAACCCCCCTTATCTCAAGGGCGAGATAGCGCTTTGCGAAAAACAGAAGCCAGCAGCTGTGATTTTTTTCCCCGCTCTTGCCAGGCCGAACCAGTGAATTATGAAGGCCCTTGGCTGCTTGATCGAGAGATAACTCCACTTTGTTTATTCCACGGCAAGCGGAAAACAGCTGCAGATCGTCTCTTGACCGTTTAATTTGTAATGTTTTGGCCCCCAGCAATTCTACCATTCGTGTCTCTGTAGGATGGTGCGTTGACCTGGCCGTCACGTATTACCACCCCCACCCCCAGCAACTGGAAGAACACAGTCTGTGCTTACGCTGTGACGGAGATACTTTTATGCCCTGGCTGTTTCCCGTTCTCAGCCTCGTGCGTACTCCACACCACTTGGCAACGGGACGCAGAAAGCAATAACATTAGCAAACAGCACCCCAGGGCCTTGCACGCATGCGTACAAGTCTCTCATCCTACAGACCCCAGGAGTTATCTGCTTTACATTGAATGGTGAGAATTGGAACCTGTTTCTCTAAAGTCAGCAGTTGTCAAAGTCTGACCTATAATCTTTGTTTTTTGTTTGAAGTTTTCTTTTTCCTTCTATCTTCCATCAGTTTGGGTAGTCTACACCCCACACTCCAGGTTTAAGCCCTGCATGTCTAGTCACCAATAGTTTGCAGCAGATGAGACCCATTGGTTGGGGAACAGACGTCTGGTCCAATCCTGCCCTCTGTGTGCTAACATCTGTACTAGGTCTTTCTGCAGCTATTGGCATTCACTCATGCCGATTAAGGGAGATCAGATTTTGTAGAAGACACTGGATTTAATCCTTAGATAGACGCGTTGGGCATAACGGCCAAGCATTACATTCATCACCCTGCTGTTTTTGCATTTGCTGCCTTAAGTGGGCCGGGTATTCCCAGACGTGAGTCCAGTACTCACTGTGCCACTAGATTCAAACTAAACTGGCGGGTGCCCCAAAACTGGTCCCAGGATGCTTGTTCTGGTCCAAGAAGGACATAGAAATTGAAATTGAAAGACATTTGTATAGCGCACGGCTACCCGGAGGCATCCCAGCGCTAACAGTGGCAACAGTGAAATGTTCAGTCAGTTTAAGGAAAGAGAAATGTCTTCAGGGATCTACGAAAGGAGAGGTGGTTGGTTTCTGTTCGCAGGTGGAGGGGGAGGGAGTTCCAGAGTCTGGCAGCGTTGAACGAAAATTGTCGGCCTCCACTTCTAGCCTTCCTGATCCTAGGGATAATGGCCAGGTTCATAGTTTTGGAACAGAGCGTTCTGTTGGGCTCGTAAGGCTGGATAATACTGTGAAGAACGGGGGGGGGCAGTTTTAAATAGAGATTTATGAACAATACATAGGGACTTGAACTTAACTCTCTCCTGGACTGGCAGCCAGTGAAGTGATTTCAGGGCAGGTTTGGCAGAGTGGTATCTAGGAATGCCCAGTAAGAGTCTTGCGGCCCAATTTTGAATAGTCTGTAGTTTGGAGAGAGGGGCAACAGGAGCACCCAGATAGAGGACATTAGCATAGTCCAGCTGGGATAGAACAAGGGACTGGACCATCATTTTCCTAGCCTGAAAAGGCAGGAGAGGAAGGACCTTCGAATCATTTTAAGGACCCCGTAACATGAGGCAGCCGTCTTCCGAGCCTGAGTTTTAAATGTAAGTTCATGATCGATCCATACACCCAAACTCTTTAACTGGGTTTTAGGGATAGGGAATGAGCCCAGGGAGGTAGGCCATATTTCAATCAGGTCATGGGGAGGGTGATTGCCCAGGATCATAATTTCCCTCTTTGCCCCGTACAATTTTCGGAAAGAGTCGCTCATCCACTTTGCGATTTATTCCAAGCACAAGGGGAGGCAGAGAGGGGAACTTTCCGCTCTATTAAGCCCATGGCTTGACAGTTCGGGCTGGACTGTTCCAGTGAGGAGCAGGGTCAAAATTGATTTGCATACGGCTGGGTCCAAACTGGTGTGGCATGGTTGGTAAAAAAAATTATGGATTGGGATGCGGCCCAAGCGATTGCAAGTGGCGGAGATTAATTCAAGCATAACATTTATCACCATGTTGTTATTCCATTTGCGGCCCTAAGTGCTCTGGGTATGCCACACGTGGGTCCCAGGCCAACTGTGCCACTGGATTCAAGGTAGCCTGGCTGATGAGGGGTGATACCTCGGAACCAGTACAAGGATGCTTGTTTTTCTGCTACAGACAAGCTCTTGCACTGTCAGATTGGGTTCCATTTACCTGGCTGTGTGGGAGTGTCCCTCTCCACCATTGACCAGGGAGTTTGAGCCAGTCCATTCATTTCAGTGCAGTGCAACAGGCCTGTTGTACTAAACGCCTAGCACAACTCTGAGTATGGCTCCTGGACCATAGTGCACTTTAGTCCTATTGACTTTGGAGTGTTACAACAGAGAGAGGCGTTTGGTTCCTCCTTAATTATCAGTCTCTCTCAGAATCCCAGTCTGATCAGGCATATCCATCTCCTGAATCCTCCTCCACCCTGTGCTTTGCAGGTGACAGCCGAAAGGGAGGTGACCACCGAATGAGGGAACACTGCAAGAAGTGCAAGAAACAACACCTGCTTCCCTGAAACAAAAAATGCTCAAGTTGAAGCAGCGCCAGAAGAAGGCCCAACCCCCCAAATGAGCTTTCTTTAAGGACGAACCAGCCACAAGAGTCCTTGTTGGGAGGTTACCAGATCACAAATGTCTTTCAAGAAAAGGTTGTCTTCTAGCTCCAAAGTCCTGCCAATAAATTCTTCTTGTTCAGGTTCCAACTATAATTTAATATATTTTTAAGTAGTTTCCGATCCCGCCACTTGATGTCCGGGTAGCACACAGTTTATAACGGGAATGAGCCTAAGAACAAAGAGTTACAGAATCACCTCAAAGTAACTTTGTAATTTTTTTGTTAAGTTATGAGCAGCTTAGGAACCTCATGTTCTTCAGCCCCGCCACAGGTAGAAGCAGTCGCAGCCAAAAAGTATGTTTCTACTTAAAAATCTGGGTTCCACTGGATAGATTACTATTTTAACTCCAACCCTAAAATGTTTAAAGACAGGTGCTTGTCACAGGGTTTAGGAAACATCAAGACCAGTGCATAATTTGTACATTAATAAGTTCAGAAAGCTACAGCAGGTGCCATCAAAGGGCAGGGTGTTGAATACCAAGGCTTCCTAGTCTTTTTTCCACCGCATGCCCCTTTTATTCACCACCAAATACTCATGCTTCTTTATTTTACTCTTCCAGGTTCTTAATCTGCCCTGATTTTTCCCTTTGTCCAGATTTTCTGTCTTTCTCTGGAGTACATGAAACCAAAGATTTGCAACCAAGTTGGAAAGGGAAATATCTTAACACAACTTGTAGACTATGTGGATATCATAATGAATCCCTGTGCCACGTGATGTGTGTCTGTCCTACTGTCAGCGAAGCAAGAAGAACTCTTCTAAAACCAATCTTAAAAGTCCTTAACATTCGTACTTGTAGGTAGACTATTACTCGCTGGGCGGGGGAGGCGGGGAGTCATCAAATATTCTTTTTTTTTATTTATTTTTTTAAGTTTGAAGTTTATTGAAGTATAAAGAAGCAATGACAGAAAATGAAAAAACAATCATATGTTACGAAAAACAAGAAAACTCTCTTACAAAATGGCAGAACCGATGAATAGAACTGTACATAAAAAGAGGATACGTAATAATGCTCATAAACATAAGGAAATGAAGGAACAAGCTGATTACTAAAAACGCATAAGTGATATGAAATAAGCAATTAAAGTAGTTAAATACATTGAAAATTGAAAAATGCATTCACGGTGGTTTCTGAACTTCAACATTACGAATGGAAGCAATGGGAGGGAGGTGGGTGATTCTGGATAAATATTCAGTAAGGGGGATCCATAAGAGATCACGTTTAATTGCTAAAGAAATAGGGGAAACAAAATTAGTGTCTAGACGATGGTTAAAACAAACTGCGTTCCACCACGCGTTAAAGGAAACATCGTTAGCCTGTTTCCAATGTGACGTAATATGGTGTAATGCAATGGCAATCAAGAGATCAAACAATTTATGTTTCTGTGGTGAATCAATGAAAACAGGGGAAAGTGAACCTAGGAAAACATGGATAATGGAGAAGGAAAAACTAAAGTTGAAAATCTTTTGAAGTTGGGACCAAACCAAGTGCCAGAAACGCAAAATGGGAGGACATTCGAATAGCATATGCTTCAGATCAGCCAAAGGGCAGGGACAGGACCAACAAGTGGAGGGGGTGTCTGAGGAGAAAGATGACAGAAGGAATGGAGTAAATAGTGTGCGATTGTAAACAAAAAATAAGGTTTGGGTAGTGTTAGCAGCTCTGGATGTACTGTGAAGCTTAGACCAAAGCTTATCCCACAACAAAAGTCCTTAACATTCGTACTTGTAGGTAGACTATTACTCGCTGGGCGGGGGAGGCAGGGAGTCATCAAATATTCTAATTTGTCGAGGGGTAAAGTTTTTTACTTTGATTGAAACCCTCTTAAGAAAAGCGGATTTGAACCTGTGAACTTGGCTATTGATGACCTGGAAAATCCTGCACATATCCAGACATAATGATGAACTTTATTGTGAACCTGCGAACATGGTTGTTAATGAGTTGGAAAAAATGTTATACATATCCTGACCTAATGATGCACTTTATCGTGAAATTGTTTTAGCTTTTGAACCTGTGAACATGTTTAATAATGAGTTGGAATTTTGTTTTGTACATTTTATGACATAATGATAAACTTTATCGTGAATTTGTTTTAATTTAAAAATTTTAATAATTCTAAGTGTTTTATTTGATGGTTGTAAAAAAACAAATAAAGAATTCTTCTTCTTCTGTCTTTCTCTTTCTCATTATTTCACTCTTTTATGTTTCTCTCTTCCTTGCTCTGGATCAAAATTTTAAGAGAAAAATAAGTGTAGTTCCCAAAATTAAGTGCCGCTGGCCCCACCTGCAACCACTAGCTCAAATTAAACACTGATCTAGACGATGCCCAGTAGAACCCCTTTTCTTAGTTCCTCACTCTAAATTTTCTCAGAATTTTTTTTACATCAAATTGTTTACATATTCTCTACCTTATCTCTATTCTGGTATTGCTTGTGCTTACAGCAGCCTTCATTATCTGTATACACATATGCACTCATAAATTACATCATTAATGGCATCAGTGGTGACATTACCTTTTAGTTAACAGTTAAGACTATCAGTGGCATCACTGAAGCCGTAAGAAATTGCCTTTTTCCACATCTACCTTCTGACTGGGTAAACAGGGTATTGTATATATTTGTATCCACTTCAGAGACTTTTATTTACAGAAAGTGGAACATCAGTTTCCAATCACGTCTGAGCATACACGTGGCTAGTGCCAATTTTATTAGTCGTTTTTTCAAATTTACCTACTGAGGTGATCTCAAATATAACATCAGCCATGATATCACAGCTGAGATGTCATATCCCTATTGACATCATATATGTCATAATTGAAGTTGTAAATTATTGTTCTATTCCATATCTATTTGCTGACAATTCAAATACAGGCTTGTTATCACATCTTGTTCACAGAGACTGCTGGGCTAGGACTGTCAGATCAGTTAAGCTGAATAGTTTTGGCACCATAGACTTTTGTACAGAGCTCCACATCATGGTGTGTTGATGAATGGAGGTGAGTGTATCTCATATGAGTGATATGAGTTTTTTTAAGTGATTGTGTGCAAGAAATTGGGTTACTAGCTGAGGGGTGTGAAACCCTACTCAACCAACAACCACAATCCTTGTCAGGGTGAAGTCACAAGCAAACCCCAAATTAACCTGTGCTCAACACTCAGGTAGCTTGGCACAGAACAGCCAGGCTTCATTTAGAGGCAATGTGTAAAGTATTTATGTAGCACTTCAAACAGTAATAACGTGAAGACGCAATAAAAGGAATGTTCAACACCAAATTAGGAAAATTGAGTAAGCTTTAATAAATAAAACAAGACCAAAAACAAGACCAAAATGACAAACATTCAATTAGTAGAATGGAAGAGTTGCAAGTTTAAAGATTTAAGTGAAAATAGCACCAAAAATCACCAAGCACCAACTATGGTTATCTGGTCGTGCCGAACTAGGACAAAGCCATAAGCTCAGGCATACCACTAAAAGGCACAGGCAGGCAACAGGTACTCTGTTAGGCCCTCTGAACAAGAGTACCTTAAATCCCGGTTGCGTAGTGATGCAGAGTCCTGTTTTGAGGATGGATCATGCAGCAGAGGTAATGTGAGGTCCAGGCAAGGAGATGTGTCACACAGCGAAAGTTCCGGGGAGCTGTGAAGTGCGATGCGATGTCCTTACGTGGAGACGCATCGTGCAGTGGCAGTTACAATGGGCTCCTTTGGGCGAGGTGATATCCTTGCATAGAGATGCATTGTGCAGCAGTGGTTCTGATAGGCTGCAATGGGCCATGCGAAGTCCATGCATCAGGGAAGTCCATGCAGTAGAAGCAATGCGCCGGTTTTGCAGATGATGCGCCAAGCCACGTAAGGGATTTATTGGTTCTGCTTATTGCATAGATGGTAGAGCACATTCAGGCCCACTTCCAAGGGTGCAGGACTGGGGTGGCACCGCTTGGGGGGGCCGGACTCACAGATGGCGGAGTCCAGGTGCTGGGTTCAAGATTTTTGGAAACCTGTTCTGTCCCTGAGGTTTCTGATCAGGAGGCCAGCCAACTAGCCCTTGGGGTTACTCTGGAGTCATGGGTTTAGAGGTACAGGTCCAGTCTTGCACACCCAGGCAAAAGGGAACAGGGCAGCAGGCCATCACAGCAAGGCAGCAGTGCTTCCAGGCAGTAGTCCAGCAGAGTGACAGTCCTACCAGCAGCACAGCAGTCCTTCTCCCTGCAGAGTCCACAGGTCCAGAAATGTACTGAAGAGTTGAGTCGAAGGGTCCACTTTCTAGGGCTCACCTAGGCAGCGCTTGCGCTGTCTCTTTGAGAAATGCTGTATTCAGGATAGGTGCATAAAGCTCTGCCTTCTTCCCACTCACCTTTTTAATTGGCTCCTGTCCTTTGTAAATGGTGGGTTTTCATTGGTCATTAGGCTATGTAGTCCCTCCTTAGCACCACCCTGTCTCTTTTTGTAACCTAATGCATTTTGGGAAAATCCCTTCATAAAGGAAATAAACTTAAATCACTTTGGGCTACATTGACAGAACTTTACACCTTTACCGATTTGCAGCATTTACTGGGTAGGTTTCTTTCACATCTTTTCACATATTTCTATGAAACAGAGCACTTTTATGTTTACGGCTGCACTCGTCGTTAAACTTCGCCAAGTTTATAATCAATGTGTCTCTCTTATATTTTCTTATTTTTCATTCGTTGATTTCTTTAGCATACTGTCAAGTTGTTTATAGATGTCATTCAAAACAGTGTCTAATTCATCAGCGGAGAGTTTGGTGTTTAAATCTCGTTTGATTTGGTTGATTTCCTTTTCTACCTTCGACTTTTGCTAATTCATCAACAATCAGTAAGATCAAGTCAAGCGAGCATTTGTTGAGGATTGCATACCAACGTTCGGTGAACTTCGGATTGTTTTTGCATAAGGTTGACTTGAGTGAGATTCTTAAGCCCCTTGGGATCCTTTGTGCTCTACGGTGCCTAATTAAGGTACTGGTGTGTAACCGTTGGTTTATTTCCCTTTTCGTGATGTATAACAGTTGTTTTATCATGCTTTGTGTGGACGCTGGACTGGAAGTGGAGGGATCAGCTTCTTGAATTAAGAATAGATGCGGATGGTTTCTTCAAGTGAAAATCCAAATGTTTCAGCACTGTTGTCCATGATGTTTGTGATTTCGTCGTATGACATAATCGCTGAGTAGGTGCTCCCACTACTGAAGTCAGAGGTGAAGTAATCAAGATATAATGATGGTGAGGAACACTGTTTTATACAGAAAGAGTAAAAAAAAAGGCAGTTGTATTCAATTAATCAACTTTGGTGCAAGTAGGGTTATCCATCACATGTGAATTTCACGTCATAGTTCAATGCAATTTTTCATTTGAAACAATTAAATTTGTCATTCCTGTATTCCCAATGCATTTCAGGAAAATCCCTTCTTCAGGGGAAAAGTTTCTATAAAAAGAATACACTTAAATCAAGCGCTGATCAGCTCCAATATCATGTAAAAACATACAATTTCTGTGAGTGCTTCCAATGCATTATGGGTAGGGTGGATTTTGTTTCTCTTGTCAGGGCATTGTTTCCGGTTCGGATACATCAATCGTCACCTTCCACACCCTATTTATTCATCAGTCATTGGTAAATAACTTGGCAACAAGTGCGCAAGCTATCCCATTGACCTTTTTCCTGTGAAGGGAAAAGGCCAAGTTAGTCACATACATATAGTAAATAAATACATTTACTCCACCTGCCTTCATCCGCCTTCTCCTCTCCCCTGTCGCCAACCGGTCTGTTGTAATGAAAACTTTTTCGTTATCTTTGTTGGTGCATTATTCTATGTAAGTTAGCATTCGCAGCACCTTTTTATGATTGGTCGCCATTTTGAGCCATGCTTGAATCTGCTTCTTGCCTCTCTGAGAGAACGGGTTGTGGAAAGTTTTATTTCTCCAAGGTTGGGCCTTGCTTTGCTAATTAATGCACTGTTCTTATTAACGCATACCTTTCCCTCTAGATAGAGGCCTTCTCCCACTAGTCTAGTGGCGGCGCACGGGCATAGTGACCTTGGGCTGAAGATAGTGTGTGCCCTGCCCCAGAATCGAAACCTATCCTTCTGTACTTCTTTGTTTAGCTGCATCTGCTTGGAAAATTCCACTATGGGTGTGCGTTCATTGGTTCTGAATTGTACATAATGAATCTCCATGTTTGCTGACGTCAGTCCTCTCTGCAGCCCCCAAAGTGACCGGGCAGATGGGGCTCCGCTCGAGTGTATTCTGATTAAACATATATTGATTTTTATTCTCTACTGTCTGACTGACTCTTCATTTGGTATGGAAGGCTGAGAGCTGGTTGTGAGTGACCCAGGTGACCCCAAACGGGCCACTTCCTTCAGATGAGGCCTGAACAGGGACTCCTTCGGTTGACCCATCTCCTCCCAGGTGGGGAGGTCGGGGCTATTGTTGTGTCGGACGGACGGATCAGGGATCCCTGCACGAAGAGTTTCTGTACTCGCAGCTGCCCCTTCTGTCCCGCTGGATGGTGCCTAGCCCAGTGGTCATCCTGACTGGAGTCCTGAACGGCCAAGCGCTTGGATCTGACCGTTTGGTCCGAAGAGTTGGCAGTAGAGAATACATTTGTTTGACTAGCATATATCAGGTGAGATAGTTTTGATTCTTTGAGGATATGATACCATTCTGGTTTGTATTTGATACGGTCTGAGGACCGTCTTTGGGTTCAAAGCACTTACAGCTGCTTTGCCAGGCAAAATAACAAATTCGGACCCCTTTTGAAAATGCCTTAAATTAGTAGTTTTTTAGTTTCTTGTTGTCGTTGTTCTACAGATGCTCGATAGGAAGAAGCTCAGCCGACGCCTCCAGAAGGTACTCCTAATTTTGATATGTATGTGACACATGGTTTTGGCCCTATTATGTTTAGTACGTTATGGCACAAATATACATGGGACAATGCCGAGTTGCAGTGGCTATTGACGGGCACTTTTGATGAATAAAAAATTGGGTTTTTGCAGGAACAGTTCTTTGCAAAAAGAAGTAGGCAATCTATGTTTGATATGAAAAAACAAACGTTTTGGTTTTTTCGGTTGACCCAAAGAGATGAGCACATTTTGTAATAGTAGGGATAAACTGTGTGCAGGTGAAGTCTAGGCCAAAACTGGAGTGTTTGTATTGCAATCTATGTTTGATTCTCTTCAAATGTGGCACAAGGAAGCTAAACAGAGGCAAATAAAAGCAGAGAAAGAGGCCCAGAAGGGGAGAATGCAAACATTGGTTCAGAAAGCTTTAGTACATGATAGAGAGAAACAGGAGATAGGGATTGAACAGGAAGGTAGGAGATTTCGATTACAGATTGATACATCTTATGTAGCCTGAGAAGAAAATGATACTTTGTGTAAGAATTGTTACATACTCGACCCCCACCTCCATATGCCCCGCAGAGGATATATCCTGCTATTCCCTCACAGTCCCAGCCACCAGTTCCTTTTGGCTCTGTTGTTTCTGCTTCTGTTGATCAGACTGCTTTGGCCTCAGCACCCCCTGTCCTTTCTTTATCCTCGCTGTCTGCGGCAACGATGACTGTTAGTACCCCTTCCACATCTATTGTTTCAACGTCCCTTTTGCCAGCACGACGCAGCCAGCAGTGACGTCAGTGCCTGTTACTTCTGTTGCTACTCCCACTCTGTTTCTTCATCCCCTAACAGTACTGAGTAGTGGGACACCAGTACGTGGATTTGAGGACAGAGACTGGACGAAATTTAAGGAACGTATAGTGCAGACATTTGTGCGATCTGATTTGGGAGATGAAGAGAAAAGAGTAGTAGCTAATCATGCTGCCCAGTGGGCTCGAAACCCCATTTACGGTGTGGAAGACGTGTGGAACATGATGAAGGATTATGAGCATTTTGTACAACAGCATGCCCATAAGCATATGTCTGCTACTCTGATTTGTCTTTGGGAGCAGTGTTTCAAAGATTCAGCACCACTGATTTTCTATGATATTAAAGATCATGTACAAGGTGTTGTTGCAGCAGGCTTCTAGAGGGAATGGTAGAGAACGTGGTGGTTTGGCGTGGCAGTTTCCACGCACTAGCAGGAATACTACCCTTTAGGGCTGAATCAGTGTGCGTATTGTAAGGAGGACGGACACTGGCGTAGTGAGTGTCCTGTGTTGTTGCAGAAGGTGGCAGACCCTAGAGGACGAGGATCTTGTGGACGGTGTCCTGGAGCTGGAGGAGTAGACAGGGTTCAGACTGCTGCAGAATCACAGGGTCGTTCTGATAATATTTACTTTGATGACCCTTGGGGCAGACAGTATTATTATGATGACTATGACACAGATGAGGTGACAGGAATGTCTTACAACTAGGACAGCCAGGGACAGCGTGAGGGATCAGTTCCGATACCTGTAGATTAGTGCGGTCTTTACGTTACTGCAGATTTTCATGCCTCGACAAAGGAATTATTGGTGGATACAGGGGCAACAAATAGTTCTATTGCAAGTTCTCTGGTCCCTGGGGCAACTCTGTCTGGCCATAATAAAGTTTCTGTAGGTTTTATTGGTGTACCGGTTATAAGCCCCATTTCAAAACCCCTTACGTTGGCTATGATGAAATTAATATGTGTTTGCTATGTTGTTCGTGCATCGTTCCATAAAAGTTAGCATTCTAGGCAGCATTTTAAGTTTTGCTGCCATTTTGAATCATGCCATTAACTGCTGATTGTCTCCTCTTGAAGCAGGTTGTGGAAAGTTTCATTCCTCCAATGTTAGGCCTTGCTCTGCTAATGAATACACTGTTCTTATTACCGCCTACCTTTCCCACTAGATAGAGGCCTGCTCCCACTAGGCTGGCGATGGGTACAGGCAGAATGACCTTGGCATAGAGATATTGTGTGCCCAGCCTCAGAATCAAAACCCATCCTACTGTACTTCTTTGTATTAGCTGTACTTGCTTGTAAATTTCCATTATGAGCTGGTTTTCCTTTGTTCTGAGTCATACATAATGTATCACCATGTTTTCTGATGTCAGTCCTCTCTGCAGCACCCCTAAGTGACTGGGCAGGCGGGGGTCCACTCGAGTGTATCTGAATAAACATATACTTGGTTTGTATTCTCTACTGTCTGACCGACTCTTCATTTGTATGGAAGGCTGAGAGGTGGTCGCAAGTGATCCGGGTAACCCTAATCGGGTCACTTCTTTCAACTATTTGTCTTTTACTGTGGATTCGCCATTCATATTGATATTCAATTGTGGAGAAAATTAGATGGGTTTGGATTTGTTGAAGAAATTGCATGCGACAATTTATTGCTCCCCAGCAGGTGTTTAGATGAAAATGGGTCCTGATGTGGTAAGCGCGACGTAATCTCTGTCCAAAGATGCGCCCCTTCCTCCTGAGTTTAAAGATGTGCCCCCCGCTTTGTGGGTGACAGGTGACAGAGGTTCCTCTTGAACATGAAGTAGTTTCAATCCTTTTTAAGTATGGATTTCAGTCTTCAGTTCAGCTGTTTCAGCTCTTACATTTATACCCCTAAATGCCTTTGAAGTCTCTGGGTTCAGGGGGCTCTGACCTCGGTCCAAACCAGAACTGAGTGTCTTCCTGCCAGTGCACACCCTCCTCCTTTGATAGTCAGGGTCTGGGGCCTAGACGCTCAGCAGAAGGTGGAGCCATCCTCTGGTACAGCACTCTATACATCCAGGGGACTACTCCCCCCCCCCACATCAAATGCAGGCCAGCCTGTTACTGTCTCTCCTACTCCTCTCTGGGGTCAGGACACTTCCCAGACCCTGTCACAACCAAACCCAGGCAGGCAATATTCAACCAGGCAGAGGCACACAGGATGGTTTAAGACAAGAAACCAGGCACTTCTAAAAGCGTGGTTTCTAAACACACAATTCAAAAACGATCTTCGCAAAAAGATGTGTTATTAAATTCTGAGTTCAGGCACACTAAACTCCATTCCTACATCTTATGCCTATGGAAAGATATGTTGGAAACATGGGACACAGCATGCCCCATTCTGTCCTATGGGCAAGATGGCCTTGCAACAGTGAAAAACTAATTTGGCAGTATTTCACTGTCAGGACATGGTACTCACCTCAGTACATGTCTTCCCTTTCACAATGTGTATGCAGCTATACAAAAATGACATAGGCTCTCGTCTGACATACACCAGGAAACAGGTACTTGGACACTATCGAGGTGGTTTTGAACACTCTCACATCTTGGGGTTGGAAGATTCTCACCTTCTTGGCTCTGGTTGCTGGAATCTTCTTTACATGTTGCCTCTGCATACAATGTCTCCCAGCTTGTGTCAATATCATCACACCCAAACTAGAAAATGTTGATTCATGATACTAATGCTGCAATTATGCTACAAAAAGATATTGATCAGTTGATGCAGATTGACAAAGGTATTTTTAAGACTACATCTTTCCTTGCAGTGTCTATTCCTGACACTGAATAGATGGATTGTTCCGAATACTGATCTTCCTTTGTCCACAAACATGTTATATTTTCTTAATCATTTCCTGGGCAAATGGTTAGCTCATGCTAAAAGGAGGGCTGTTGTAATGAAAACTTTTTCGTTATCTTTGCTTGTGCATAATTATATGTAAGTTAGCATTTGCAGCACCATTTTATGTTTGACCGCCGTTTTGAACCATGCTCGAAACTGCTTCTTGCCTCTCCGAGAGAACGGGTTGTGGAAAGTTTTATTTCTCCAAGGTGGGGCCTTGCTTTGCTAATGAATACACTTCTTATTAACACATACATTTTCCACTGGGTAGAGGCCTTCTCCCACTAGTCTAGTGGCTGGCACGGGCAGAGTGACCTTGGGCTGAAGATAGTGTGTGCCCGGCTCCAGAATCGAAACCTATCCTTCTGTACTTCTTTGTTTAGCTGCATCTGCTTGGAAATTTCCATTATGGGTGTGCCTCGATTGGTTCTGTATTGTACATAATGTATCTCCATGTTTGCTGAAGTCAGTCCTCTCTGCAGCACCCCTAAGTGACTGGGCAGATGGGGCTCAGCTCGAGCGTATTCTGAATAAACATATGGTTTGTATTCTCTACTGTCAGATCGACTCTTCATTTGGTATGGAAGACTGAGAAGTTGTCACGGGTGACCCGGGCGAACCTAAATGGGCCACTTCCTTCAGGTTCCTGGGTAAAAGAGAAAAGGACAAAAACAGGTTACTGGCCACTCCAGGAGGGTAGGATGGATTTACCATATCTTCAAAGTTTATGATGCTCACTGGGGACCTCTAGGCGCAGCTTGCGGTTCTGCACCTACACATCTCACATTTATATTAGATCTTCTATAAACTTCCCTTCATCAGCTCCACATAGAGTACTACCTAATTGGAATTAATATAATAATTGTTTTGTCACATTTCAAAGCAATTAATTGTATATATGGACATAGCTATTTGAATGTACATATGGTACTGTCTGGCATGCAATGCATTATAGGAGTACCATATGTGACCAAAGGTTTTTTGCTCACTTGGGTCCTCTAGGCGCAGCTTGGGGTACTGCACCTACACATCCATATTAGACTTTCTATAAATCTCCCTACATCAGCTCAACATAGAGTATAACCTAATCCGAAATTAATATAATTCTTTTGGCACATTTCAAAGCTACTAATTGTATCTATTGAATGTATTGTGGTACTGTCTTGCATGTAATGCATTATGGGTTGGGTGGATTTACCATATCTTCAAAGTTTATGATGCGCACTAGGGACCTCTAGGAGCAGCTTGCGGTACTGCACCTACACACCTCACATATATATTAGACCATCTATAAATTTCCATTCATCAGCTCCACATGAAGTACAACCTAATAGGAATTAATATAATAATTGTTTTTTCACATTTCAAAGCTATTAGTTGTATTTATGGACAAAGCTATTTTAATGTAATCATGGTACTGTCTTGCATGCAATGCATTATGGGAGTAGCATATGGGACCAAAGGTTTGATGCTCACTAGGGACCTCTAGGCGCAGCTTGCGGTAGAATTAATATAATATTTGTTTTGTCACATTTCAAAGCTATTAATTGTATATATGGACACAGCTATTTGAATGTACTTGTGGTACAGTCTTGCATGCAATGCATTATGAGTAGGGTTGATTTACCATATTTTCAAAGTTTATGATGCTCACTAGGGACCGCTAGGTGCAGTTTGCGGTACTGCACCTACACATCTCACATTTATGTTAGACTTTCTATAAATTTCCCTTAATCATCTCCACATAGAGTACAACCTAATCCAGAATTAATATAATAAGTATTTTCTCACAAAAGCTACTAATTGTATATGGGCATAGCTATTTGAATGTACTCTTGGTACTGTCTTGCATGCAATGCATTATGGGAGTACCATAGGTGACCAACCGTTTATGAAGCTCACGAGGGACCTCTAAGAGCAGCTTGTGGTACTGTCAGTGCTGGTGCCTTGCTTATTAGGGACCTCTAGGAACAGCTTGCGGTGCTGCACCTACCATATCTCACACTTATATTAGACCTTCTATAAATTTCCCTTCATCAGCTCCACATAGAGTACAGCCTAACCTAATCCAGAATTACTATAATAGTTTTGTCACATTTCAAATCTACTAATTGTATGCATGGACATAGCTATTTGAATGTACTTGTGGTACTGTCTTGCATGCAATGCATTATGAGTAGGGTGGATTTACCATATCTTCAAAGTTTATGATGCTCACTAGGGTCCTCTAGGAGCAGCTTGCAGTGCGGCACCTAGACAAGCAGTGCTGGTGCCTTGCTCACTAGGGACCTCTAGGAACAGCTTGCGGTAATGCACCTTTTATTTATGTTTTAAAACCCAAAACATAAATAAAAGGCATTCTGGCAGATGCATCAAAGTAAATACCGGGAGCAAATGGGCAGATTCTCAGAATCTGCACTTTTGCTCCTGGTATTTTTGCATTTGGGATGCATCATCCCAAATGCAAAAATCGCAATTTAAGGAATCTCTAAATTGAGATTCCTTAAATGCAATGCATGAAAGTAAAAAAAATAGCGAATTCTCTAATAGGGGGAGCAAATTACCATGAAGTTGGACTTCATGGTAATTTGCTAAAACTTTGAAAAAAGCACTTTTTTGCATTTTTCAAAGCTTCATGTTGCGCGCATACATGCCCTTAGGGCATGTGTGTGTGCAACATATGTGCATAGATCAATTTCAGGGGTGCAACAGGGTGTCAGTTTGACACCCTTGCACCCTTGAAATTGCATGAGCAATTTGCGAGTACCTACTGGTACTCGCTAATTGCTCATGCAATCTCCAATACATTCCTATGGGCCTGTAGGCCCATAGGAATGAATAGGACAGCATTCCTTAATTGCGACTAGCAATTTGCGAGGAGCAATTAAGGAATGTTAAGGAATCACTATTTTAATAGCGATTCCTACATGCATAGGCGTTTGCTATTCCTAAATAGCGATTCCTTAAAAATCGCTATTTAGGAATAGCAAAAGGCCACGTTGATGCATCTGCCAGATTGTCATTTAAAATGCAAATAGCTGAAACTTGCGTGAATGCGAGACCTATTGCTTTGCAAATGCTTGTTATACCTTGGTGCCCACTTTGAAGTAGAAGAAGCTTCTAGAGGGTTCTATCCCAGTGCCAGGAATTCCCTTCATCCTTGCCATGGTCCCAGCTTGTCTGAGTTGCAAAAGACCAGTGTCAAACCCTTTCTGAGAATGTTCAGGTGGGGCCTTTGTGATGAGCAAGTGTGGTAGGTGACAGCGCCTCTCCCTCCTCAACTCAGAGTGGTCCAACCTGCGAACAGCTAGCTACCCTTTGTCTCACTGTCTGGGAGCAATACACAAAGACCAACTGCCAGCTACACCTAGCCATCTGACCTAGGACCAGGCTGTAGGCACCAAATGGCTAGAACAAGAAAATGCCAACTTTCTAAAAGTGAATTGTGATAAAAAATCTGAGTTTACCTTTAAAGAGGGCTTTTAATTATAATTTTTTGGATACCAAACTTGAACTTTCGACCTGCTCTCAATTGAAAGATATCACTTATTAATTAACCCTATAGGACTGGGAGATGTATGAAATTTAGGAATGTTTGATCTGGCCCTCTCTGAAGTGTCAGCCCCAAACCTTTTGCCTTTACCCTACACTTTTGCTGAATTTCTTTTTGCTGACCTTAGGAATCTATGCTCTTTACCTCTGCTAACCAGTGCTAAAGTGCTTGTGTACTCTCCTTAAAACATGGTAGAATTGGCTTATAATCAATTGGCATATTTAATTTACCTGTAAGTCCCTAGTAGAGTGGCACTGCATGTGCCCAGGGCCTGTAAAGTAATTGCTGCTAGTGGGCCTGCAGAACGGATGGTGCAACCCACTTAAGTAGCCTTTTAAAAGATGATTAAACCCTGCCATTGCAGCCCTTGTGTGCAGTTTTAAACTGCCATTTCGACCTGGCAAAGTAAACCTTTCTGCAAGGCCAAAACCTTCTTTTTTAATACATAAAAGTCGGGGTAGGCCCTGGACAGCCCAGTGGGCAGGGCGCAATTCATTTAAAAAGTAGGACGTATACCTTTAAGTTACCTTTAAGTTTTACATGTCCTGGTAGTTAAAAGTCCTTAACATCGTTTTTGCACTACTGAAAGGCCTACTTCTCCCATAGTTACCTTATTACATTTTATAAATATAATTATCAAATGGGAATAGGAAAGCAGTTCATGCTTGGTGTCTCTGGAATCATAATTTAAAATCCTAATTTTTAAATGACAGTTTTGAAGATACCACTTTTAGAAAGTTGACATTTTCCTGCATTAGCCGTTTAGTGCCTGTACTCTGTCTCTGGTCACTTGACTGGGTGTAGCTGATAGTTGGGCTTTGTGTATTCCTCTTAGTCAGCCACACAAAATAGGGAGCATAGTAGTGCCTGAATGGGCCAATACTTGTAGGATGGAAGTTGGAGCTGGGCACAGCTCCAGTAACACCTGAATAGGCAGTGTCTTGCTTCCATACAAATGGCTACATTCCCCCTGTTGTTAGTCTGGAGCCAGGGCAGGGAAGGCATGATTCCTTGGGACTTCAGAGGGAATTCTAAAATCTTCTTCCACTTTCCAGAGGAAGGACACGATGTATAAATATTGGGCATCAGACACCAACTCTTCAGTACGCTTCTGGACCTGTGGACACTCTGCCAGGAAGAAAGATTTCTGTGCTGCTGAAGGACTGCCACTCTGCTGGACTACAATCTGTTAGACTAATTCATTGCTGTGCTGCAGCTTTGCCATGCTGACCTGCTGCCTGGGTGAGAAGGACTGGACACACATCTCTTGAACCTAAAACCTCAGAGTGAATCCCAGGATAAGTTCCTGACTTAAGCCTTAGGGACAGAAGGCTCCAACAACTTTGCACCTGCGAGTCTACCCTGCCAAGTCTTTCCACCCTAATCCTGGACCCTTGGAAGTGGGCCTAAGGTGCTCTGCCAGCCTCTGTGGACCCAGCTGTAACTGTTGAATCTCCTGCTGTGTGACGCAACCTCAAACAGAAGCGACGTATCCCCATCGCTGCGTGGGTCCAACCCACTCCAAAGAACTGCATCGCATCTTAGCTGGACACCGCATCAGAACCGCCACTGCGTGATGCATCCCAGCGGGAACTGATGCATCTCCTGCTGCACGGCACAACCCAGAGCAGAACCAACGTATCACCACTACTGCCTAGATGGGAACCACCGCAAAGACCCACATTGCAGCCCATCAGCGTATTGGAACAGCTGCTGCGTGACGCTTCCTCAGCGCAGGCCTTTGCATCCATCATCAATGGTAGCCTCAACAGTGATGCCAGACTCCGCATTGCAGCCCGCAGCTACTCAGAACCGAAGCATTGCTCCGACTGCACAACGCTTTCCCGACTACGGACATCGCATCACAAGCCCCCATCAACAGGATATTTTATGACGAGTCCAGGACTTTGCAACTCAGCCTCAATGCATCTTGGAACTGACGCATTGCTTTGGCTGTGTGATACATCTACGATGCTGATTCTTGCAATGCTCTGCAAACCAGGATTGAAGGATACATTATCAACACAGGGCTCCTCATCTCCTGACAGCTTAGATTTAAGGAACTCTTGTCCAGTGGGCCTAACTGGTCACTGTAGCCAGCCTACACTTCATCATGGTCGGTGTTAGAAGCGGCTGTCTCTAGTTGGCAGAGGTATACACTTCTGACAAATAGGGACACACCTTTTCTAGTCAGGGCAAGGGGATCACACACTTAGATAACCCCTGCTCACCCCCTTGGTAGCTTGGCAAAGCAGACAGGCTTATCTCAGAGGCAGTGCGTTAAGCATTTATGACCACATACAGTAATAAAGTGAATACACTACAAATGGACACGACACAGTAGTATTATAAAAATAAGGATTTTTATATAAGGCTTAGCACAAGACCCAATAACGACAAAAATATACCACAGTCTTAATAAATACTCTTGGAAGGAAAAATAATAGTTCAAGTACGGTTTCTTCTTAGCACAAAAGTCTTTAGTAACAAAAGCAACTCTTCTTCTTTAAAACACAGTTCTTGGCAACAATGTAACCCACACGGGAGTCACCCGACGTCGAGGCAAAGTTAATCCAAAGGTTCGGCGTCGACCGCGAGGAGCGCTACGTCGAGCCCGGAGTCTCACAGACCCCCACAACACAGTACCTTGGAAAAGTGAAGCACTCGATGATCAGTGGCGTCGAGATGTCCGGCGTCGCGTCTTCGGCGTCGATCGGGCCTCGGAGTCGGGGCGATCTGCAGCGGCGTCGACCGAAGTCAGGCGGGAGCAGCGCTCACGGGATGAAGCAGGATACGGCGTCGTCGATGTCGATGTTGCAAGAGTGAGCAGCGCTCACGGCGTCGAGAGGGCTCGGCGTCGATGCGATCAGCGTCGACGTCGACACAGGGTCACTTGGAGCTGGAGCCGAACTCGCTACTCACTGGCGTCGCTACTGGCGTTGATCGGGCCCGGCAGCCGGCGTCGAAGGTGCGGGACACTGGAGCCGTTACTCACGATGTCGAGCTGGATTCGGCGACGTCCGTCGGCGTCGAGATTGCTGGATTCTTCAGAGGTGCTGGATTTCAGGTTCCAGCAACAAGCACTTTTAGCAAATAAATGAAGTCCTTTGACCCTGTGACTTCAACAGGAGGCTGGCACTTCTTCCAGCCCTTGGAGATTTTCTTGAGCAAAGTTTGAGAGTACACACTCAGTTCCTCTCTCCTGGTTCCTTGGCAAAAATAAAGAAGCAACTGCAGGATTCCCCCAACAAACAGCACTCTGGCAGAAGGGGTAGACAGTCCTTGGATCAGCAGGCTTCTTGTCCTTGGTTCAGGTTTCCTTGTCAGAAGTGATCTAAATTCTTGGTTCAGGGGTCCTTCTCTTATACCCCTTTTTGGCTTTGATCCCTTTGTCCATGCAGGGGAATTTCCCCCCATCTTGGGTTTGTTGTGGGTGTTGCCAGGCCTAGGCACCTGGCCTATTCACTGTGCAGGGCAGAGTCTTCAGCCGTCCAGCAGGAGCGGAGCCAGCATTGTCACTGGCAGGGGCAGGGCCATCAGTTGCCCGGCAGGAGGGGGGCCAGGAAAGTCCCTGGCAGGCACAGAGTCATCAGTCGCCTGGCAGGGGGGCGGAGCCAGCATTGTATCAGGCAGGGCAGGCTATAAGGAGCTACTCTTCCCCTACTCTCAATGCAAATGCCCCACTCATCCCACACTGACTCATTCAGACCTCTGGAGCCACCCAGCTCCTGTCACACGCACACCAGAACCAGCAGAGACCGGTAGACAGTTAGACAAGAAAATAGCTACTTTCTAAAAGTGCTATTTTCAAACACAGAGTCTAAAAACCATCCACCCAAACGGATGCGTTATTAAACCCTGAGTTCAGGGATACCAAACTCGACATTGCACCATGCTCCCCGAGCCCGCTAGGATTATAGCATTAATAATCCTGGCAGCCCATTCTAACTGATGGAGAGCAGGTTACCTTACAATAGTGAAAAACGAATATGGCTGTAATTCACTATTAGGACATGCCAACCTTGTCAGGCTTGTCCTACCTTATGCTTACAATGCGCCCTGCCCTTGGGCCTACCATAGGGGTGACTAACATGAAGTTAAGGGAAGGTTTAGGGATTGGCAAGTAGGTGTACTTGCGCAGTCCTCGTGACAGTCAGACTGCACGTGGTCTAGCAATGGTAGACCTTCAGACATACTTTTACTAGGCCGCTCTTGTGGGTGGCACAACACGTGCTGCAAGCCCACTAGCAGCATTTGTATTTACAAGCCCTGGCACTCCTGGTGCACTCTACTAGGGGCTGACAGTAAACCAAATAAGCCAAACATGGAATTCAATCAATACAGCAATTTCACATAGGGAGCACTTGCACTGTGGCACTGATCAGCAGTGGCACAGTGCCCAAAGCAATATACCAGCAAAAACATCGTAAACAGAGGAGGCAAACAGAAAAAATGGAGGAGAGACTCATGCCAATGTTGTCAGGTCTAACACGTGTCCCCTCCAGCTGAAATGTGGGGAGCACTACCCTTACCCTAGGGAGTCCTCATCACTAAGGCGGAAAAATCTGGACAGACCATCAGCATTGGCGTGATCTGTGCCAGGGCGGTGTTCCACCGTGAAGTCCATCCCCTGTAGGGAAATGGACCACCTCAACAGCTTTGGATTCTCACCCCTCATCTGCATCAACCATCTGAGGGGCCTGTGGTCTGTCTGAACCCGGAAGTGAGTCCCAAACAGGTAGGGTCTTAGCTTCTTCAGCGCCCAGACCACAGCAAATGCTTCTCTCTCTATCGCACTCCACCTCTGTTCCCTGGGAAGTAACCTCCTACTGATGAAGGCTACAGGTAAGTCTCGGCCCTCTTCATTCACCTGAGCTAGAACAGCCCCCACGCCATGCTCTGAAGCGTCCGTCTGGACAACAAATTCTTTAGAAAAGTCGGGTGCCTGGAGTATGGGTGCTGTGCACATAGCAGTTTTCAGGGTGTCAAAGGCCGCCTGACAGGCGTCAGTCCAGATCACAAGTCTTAGCTGCTTCCTGGAAGTCAGCGAAGTCAAGGGGTGCACAATGTTACCATAATCCTTGACGAACCTCCTGTAATAACCCGTGAGACCCAAGAAGGCTCTCACCTGAGTCTGGGTTTTGGGCGGTGTCCACGCCAGGATGGTATCAATCTTGGGTTGCAGGGGGGCCACCTTGCCACTCCCTACTTGGTGCCCCAAGTACACCACTGAACCCTGCCCAATCTGGCACTTACTGGCTTTGATTGTGAGGCCTGCTCTGCGCAGGGCCAACAACACTTCCTGGAGGTGGCGCAAGTGTTCCTCCCAGCTGGCGCTGAACACTGCGATGTCGTCCAGGTAGGCGGCACTGAAATCCTCCAGTCCAGCCAAGACCTGGTTGACCAACCTCTGGAAGGTGGCAGGGGCATTCTTCATCCCAAAGGGCATAACCCGGAACTGGTAGTGCCCATCTGGTGTGGAGAATGCTGACCTCTCTTTTGCCCCATCAGTCAAGGCGATCTGCCAGTACCCAGTACCGGGCAGCCCCTAACCGATCTATGAGCTCATCAGCTCTGGGGATGGGGTGCGCATCAGTCTTGGTGACTGAATTGAGTCCTCGGTAATCCACACAGAACCGAAGTTCCGGTGAAGCACCAGGCGCTGCAGCCTTTGGGACCAAGACCACTGGGCTGGCCCAAGGACTGCTAGAGGACTCAACTACCCCTAAGGCAAACATTTTGGAGACCTCCTCCTTGATGTATGCTCTGACCTTGTCAGTCACTCTGTAAGCCTTGTGCTTCACAGGAGTGCTGTCCCCGGTGTCCACATCATGGACACACCACTGAGTGACACCAGGAATCAAGGAAAACAGATCAGGGAATTGTCCCAACAATTGGCGACAATCCTGCTGCTGTTCAGGGGTCAGTGTGTCAGAGAGGACAACACCATCCACTGACCCATCTTGCTCTTTTGCAGACAGGAGGTCAGGAAGAGGCTCACTCTCCTCCTCCATTCCAGCATCTGTAGCTAGGAGCATGCCCACTTCGGACCTTTCTAAGTGGGGCTTCAAACGGTTGACATGCAGGACCCGCAAGGGGTTCCTGGGAGACTTTAAGTCCACCATGTAGGTGACATCGCTCTTTTTCTCCACAACCTCAAATGGTCCAGTCCACCTGTCCTTGAGCGCACAAGGTTCCACAGGGGACATGACCCAAACTTTCTGTCCAGGCTGAAGCTCCACCAGAGTGGCATTCCGGTCGTACCACCGCTTCATCTCTTCCTGGCTGGCCTCCAGATTTGCCTGAGCAAGATCTCTGAAGCGCCTAGTCTGGTTCCTGAAGGCCAGCATGTAACTGTATACATCCTGGGGAGGTTTCCTGGGAGATTGCTCCCAGCCTTCTTTGACCAGACTCAAAGGTCCTCTTACCGGGTGTCCATACAAAAGCTCAAAGGGGCTGAACCCTAGAGACTTCTGTGGCACCTCACGGTAAGCAAACAACAGGCATGGCAAGAGGACGTCCCATTTACGCCTCATGGGTTCCTCAAGACCCATAATCATGCCTTTAAGGGTACGGTTGAATCTTTCAACCAACCCATTACCTTGAGGGTGGTAAGGAGTGGTGAACTTGTAGGTTACCCCACACTCCTTCCACAGAGACTTCATATAGTTGGAAATGAAGTTGGTGCCCCGGTCTGACACCACCTCTCTGGAGAACCCCATTCGGGAAAAAACACCCATCAGTGCCCGTCCCACCACGGGGGCCGTCACTGTTCTGAGAGGGATGGCTTCCGGGTACCGTGTGGCATGGTCCACCAAGACCAGGATGAACCTGTTGCCCATGGCTGTCTTGGGGTCCAGGGGCCCAACAATGTCAATCCCCACCCGGTCAAAGGGGGTACTGACCACGGGAAAAGGTTGGAGAGGAGCCTTCTGCTTCCGCCCGCTTTTCCCACTTGCCTGGCAAGTTTGACAGGTCTTGCAATGGATATCTGTATCCCTTCTCATCTGAGGCCAATAAAAATGGGTGACAAGCCTGTCATAAGTCTTGTCCTGCCCCAGATGTCCAGCTAAAGGAACGTCATGAGCCAAACCCAGTAGGAAGGCTCTGAAGCGCTGGGGTACCACCAGCACACGGGCTGACCCAGGCTCAGCAGCCTTAGGCTCGCTATACAGGAGGTCGTTCTCCCAATAAACAAAATGTGACCCTGACTGATCACCTGAGGTTTGGGCTGAGGCCTGCTGCCTCATACCCACAAGAGAAGGGCACACTTTCTGTTCTGCACAAAATTCTTCCCTGGAGGGACCACCATCCTGCTGCCAGTGGGTCAGCTCGGGCAGGTCTCCCAGTTCAGCAACTTGTTCACCTGTGGGTTCCAGGGCATACCCCTCAAGATCTGCCTCCTCCTGGACCACAGGAACTACGGGGGACGGTTTCCCGTGCCCCCTTCCTCTTCTCTTCACAGCTGGGTCCTGGGCCATACTTTCAGGCTCCAGAACCCCATCAACACCCTTACTTGCTGTCATGGATTGAGTGGTTGCACACACCCACTCTGGCCCACCCAACATTTTCAAATGTGTCTCCCTCTCCACCTTAGCCCAAGGGGAGTCTTCCAAATCATTGCCCAGGAGACAATCAACAGGCATGGCGGGCCTTACAGCAACTTGAAGAGTACCTGAAACTCCCCCCCATTCAAAGGGAACCTGAGCTACCTCACACTCTCTCTGGGAGTTGTCAGCAGCTATCACAGGGTAGAATGTGTGGGGAACAACCTGCTCTCTGGACACCAAGTGACACTTGACAGCTGTCACACTCGCTCCGGTGTCTCTGAGAGCTTCCACTCTATGGCCATTAATGGTCACCCACTGCCTATATTTCTTAGTGTTACTAGGCAGAGGGGGTGGAGGGACCAATTCCATGTCTCCTAGAGAGACCAGGGACATCTCTGCGGGACCCTCCCCACCATGGGCAACCATCTCCTCCCCTCCCAGGGCTACACTCGCCAACTGACGGGGTGGTGCACTGGGTGGTGCACTAGAGTTCTTCAAGGGACACTGAGGATCATAAAAACGGTGTCCCACCTGCTTACAAGCGAAGCAGGTCATTGGGCCCCTATGACCAGGTTTACCTGGCGGGGCCTCTGATTTCTTCACAGGGGGAGGCTGGGAACCCTTCCCTTGGTTCCCTTGGGGATTACTTTGGGGCCCTTTCTGGAACTCCCTTTGTTTACCCTTGTCCCCCCCACTCTTCTGCTGGGGACCCTGCCCACCTTTGGCTGAGTCTCCCACTGGACCCTTGTGGACCCTGATACTGACCCAGCGGTCCGCCTCTTCAGCAAGTTTTCTAGGGTTAGATATCTTGCTATCAATAAGGTGCTGGCGCAGCTCTGGAAAACAGTTATTAGACAAGTGCTCCCAAGCAAACAAATCATAAAGAGCATCATAACTTTCCACTTTGCTGCCCTTTACCCAACCATCCATGGCTCTGCAAAAAAATGACACATATTCAACCCACGTCGTACCAGGCAACTTCTTACATTCTCTAAAGGCCTGTCTGTACTTTTCTGGCGTTAGGCCATACCTTAACATTAAAGCATCTTTCATATGAGTATAAGACATCCTATCCTCAACAGGCATGTCTAACAGGGTATCTCTTCCCTCATTCACAAAGCGACCCCACAACCCCGCTCCCCAATCCTTCTCAGGGACCCGGTGGGCCAACAATGCTAACTCATATGCTTTAAACCATTGACCAATATGCTCATTCTTCTGAAAATCTTTGATCACATCTTTGGGAAAATAAAACCTACTTTCTGCAGGCACAGATGGGATGCTGCCACCAGAGGGATTCAATTCTAACTCTTTAGCTTAGAGCTCCAACTCCCTCAACCTGGTATCACGCTCCAAAGCTAACTTCTCTCTTTCAAACTCCAACCTTTTGATCTCCAGATCAGCTTCTCTCCTGCCTCTTGCATTCTCTATCTCCAACTGCCCATTTATCTTAAGTTTTGCCATTTCCATGTTGTATGCTCGCTCCTTCGCCCTTTCTTCTCTTTCTTCAGGAGAAAGACCTTTGGAGGAAACACTGCTGCCGGGAGGAGATGTGGGCCCATTCACTGGCACCTCCTCCTCCCCTTCCCCTGTCGGTACCACCACCGGATCAGAGGAATCTCTGGCCTCTAACCAGGCCTGCAATGCTTTGAGAAATTCTGGTTTGTTTTTGCAGCCTGTGGTAGGAACTTTAAATTGCTTGCAAAAGGATTTCAGATCCTGTAACTTGTAATCCTTTATCTTACTCCTATCAAACTCCTCCACAACAACAACAGGGGTAGTGACTCCGGCATCACTCATGGTCAAAACTGGCAGTTTTCAAAAATCAAGCTTCAGGAAAGCGGAGAACAAAAATAGAATATCCAACCAAAACAGATTGTGGCTGCGCTATGGTCTGCTTTCACTATGTAGCGCACACTAATCACTGCACATGGGTCATAAATGCAAAGTTCAGATCCCACCGCTGCCACCAATGTTAGAAGCGGCTGTCTCTAGTTGGCAGAGGTATACACTTCTGACAAATAGGGACACACCTTCCCTAGTCAGGGCAAGGGGATCACACACTTAGATAACCCCTGCTCACCCCCTTGGTAGCTTGGCAAAGCAGACAGGCTTATCTCAGAGGCAGTGCGTTAAGCATTTATGACCACATACAGTAATAAAGTGAATACACTACAAATGGACACGACATAGTAGTATTATAAAAATAAGGATTTTTATATAAGGCTTAGCACAAGACCCAATAACGACAAAAATATACCACAGTCTTAATAAATACTCTTGGAAGGAAAAATAATAGTTCAAGTACGGTTTCTTCTTAGCACAAAAGTCTTTAGTAACAAAAGCAACTCTCCTTCTTTAAAACACAGTTCTTGGCAACAATGTAACCCACATGGGAGTCACCCGACGTCGAGGCAAAGTTAATCCAAAGGTTCGGCGTCGACCGCGAGGAGCGCTACGTCGAGCCCGGAGTCGCACAGACCCCCACAACACAGTACCTTGGAAAAGTGAAGCACTCGATGATCAGCGGCGTCGAGATGTCCGGCGTTGCGTCTTCGGCGTCGATCGGGCCTCGGAGTCGGGGCGATCTGCAGCGGCGTCGACCGAAGTCAGGCGGGAGCAGCGCTCACGGGATGAAGCAGGATACGGCGTCGTCGATGTCGATGTTGCAAGAGTGAGCAGCGCTCACGGCGTCGAGAGGGCTCGGCGTCGATGCGATCAGCGGGGACGTCGACACAGGGTCACTTGGAGCTGGAGCCGAACTCGCTACTCACTGGCGTCGCTACTGGCGTTGATCGGGCCCGGCAGCCGGCGTCGAAGGTGCGGGACACTGGAGCCGTTACTCACGATGTCGAGCTGGATTCGGCGACGTCCGTCGGCGTCGAGATTGCTGGATTCTTCAGAGGTGCTGGATTTCAGGTTCCAGCAACAAGCATTTTTAGCAAATAAATGAAGTCCTTTGACCCTGTGACTTCAACAGGAGGCTGGCACTTCTTCCAGCCCTTGGAGATTTTCTTGAGCAAAGTTTGAGAGTACACACTCAGTTCCTCTCTCCTGGTTCCTTGGCAAAAATAAAGAAGCAACTGCAGGATTCCCCCAACAAACAGCACTCTGGCAGAAGGGGTAGACAGTCTTTGGATCAGCAGGCTTCTTGTCCTTGGTTCAGGTTTCCTTGTCAGAAGTGATCTAAATTCTTAGTTCAGGGGTCCTTCTCTTATACCCCTTTTTGGCTTTGATCCCTTTGTCCATGCAGGGGAATTTCCCCCCATCTTGGGTTTGTTGTGGGTGTTGCCAGGCCTAGGCACCTGGCCTATTCACTGTGCAGGGCAGAGTCTTCAGCCGCCCAGCAGGAGCGGAGCCAGCATTGTCACTGGCAGGGGCAGGGCCATCAGTTGCCCGGCAGGAGGGGGGCCAGGAAAGTCCCTGGCAGGCACAGAGTCATCAGTCGCCTGGCAGGGGGGCGGAGCCAGCATTGTATCAGGCAGGGCAGGCTATCAGGAGCTACTCTTCCCCTACTCTCAATGCAAATGCCCCACTCATCCCACACTGACTCATTCAGACCTCTGGAGCCACCCAGCTCCTGTCACACGAGAACCAGCAGAGACCGGTAGACAGTTAGACAAGAAAATAGCTACTTTCTAAAAGTGCTATTTTCAAACACAGAGTCTAAAAACCATCCACCCAAACGGATGCGTTATTAAACCCTGAGTTCAGGGATACCAAACTCGACATTGCACCATGCTCCCCGAGCCCGCTAGGATTATAGCATTAATAATCCTGGCAGCCCATTCTAACTGATGGAGAGCAGGTTACCTTACAATAGTGAAAAACGAATATGGCTGTAATTCACTATTAGGACATGCCAACCTTGTCAGGCTTGTCCTACCTTATGCTTACAATGCACCCTGCTCTTGGGCCTACCATAGGGGTGACTAACATGAAGTTAAGGGAAGGTTTAGGGATTGGCAAGTAGGTGTACTTGCGCAGTCCTCGTGACAGTCAGACTGCACGTGGTCTAGCAATGGTAAACCTTCAGACATACTTTTACTAGGCCGCTCTTGTGGGTGGCACAACACGTGCTGCAAGCCCACTAGCAGCATTTGTATTTACAAGCCCTGGAACTCCTGGTGCACTCTACTAGGGACTGACAGTAAACCAAATAAGCCAAACATGGAATTCAATCAATACAGCAATTTCACATAGGGAGCACTTGCACTGTGGCACTGATCAGCAGTGGCACAGTGCCCAAAGCAATATACCAGCAAAAACATCGTAAACAGAGGAGGCAAACAGAAAAAATGGAGGAGAGACTCATGCCAATGATGTCAGGTCTAACAGTCGGCCTGCACTTGTGACTTTATCCCAGTCCAGCGTAACCAGATAGGCATAGTCGAAGCTTTACACCTTTAGGTGCTATTTTCACTAAAATAATTGAAATTGAATGTCTCTGGTTCTACTAATTGGATTATTGTTGTTTTGGTCTTGTTTTATTTATTTAAAAAAAAACTCTATTTTCTAACGCTGTTGTGGCCTCCATTTGTGGTGTTTTATTTCTGCGTTGCTTTTTGAAGTACTGCTCAAATACTTTCCACATTGCCTCTGAGATAAGCCTGACTTCTCTTTTCCAGGGCTAACCGTGGGTTGAGCACAGGTTAATTTAGGGGTAAGTGTACATTCACCCTGAGAAGAATTGTGGTTGCTGCTTGAGAAGTGTTTTCTTCTCCCTCAACCAGTAACCCAATTTTATACAATGAGTTTTTAACTACCAGAACATGTAAAACTTAAAAGTGTATGTCCAATTTTTTTAATAGACTGCACAATGCCCTCTGGGCTGTTCAGGACCGACACCAGGGATGCCTTATATGTATTAAAAAGGAAGGCTTATTTTGTTTGCCTGGTGGAAATGGCAGCTTAAAACGCCCACACAGGCTCCAAAGGCAAGCATGAGACAGGTTTAAAAGGCTACTTAAGTGGGTGCACAATGAGCGCTGCATGCCCAATCATAGCATTTAAGTTACAGGCTCTGGGTACATGTAGTATCACTTTACCAGGGACTTACAAGTAAATTAAATATGCCAAGTGGGTGTACGCCAATTTCACCATGTTTTTAGGGGAGAGCACAAGCACTTTAGCACTGGTAAAGCCCGTAAAAATTAAGTCAGCAAAAACAGGATGGTTTAAGGCAAAAAGCTAGGAGAGAACCACACCAATGATGCCAGATCTACCAGTAGGTTAAAAGCAGCGGTCATGGTACTTGGTAATAGGAAGAAACTCAGCCTGGCCATCGCACAACATACAGGTAATACAAATGCCCAACAAAATTATCATACATAGGAAATGTAAAAGAATACAGCTTTATTTACTTGCCCTGACACACAGAGGGTTAGGCCACATATATATATATATATATATATATATATATATATTACCTACTGGCGGTCGCCAGTAGGTAGTTATAGTTAGGACCTACTTTCCATAGGAAATCCACAACATTCTATTTGGAATAACTTTGACGCTGGTGGACGAATCTTCACGAATTTCTCCAAGAAAATGGCCTGCTCCGTTCCGCTCCTTCCCTAAAAGGTTGGGGGTGATTCGTCAAGTGGGGGCCGAGATAAAAGGGGGGGTCCCAAAACATGTTTTCCCCATGCAATTTTCCATAGGGACCTTTAGCCAGGGCTACCGCCCAAACGGCTGAACGGAATTACACCAAATTTGGCAGAGGGGTAGAGTTCGGTTCGCAGATTGTGCTTTTTGTTAAATGGTGTAATTACGTTCAGTAGTTCCTGAAAAAATCAAAAGTAAAATCATAGCGATATCTAGAGACGAAGTACTGCACACGTACAGAAATCCGTACAATTACAAGCACAAGCTGTATGCTGATTGGATGTCAACTGTCTGTCAACACTCCAAACCAGGAAGTGTTGGCAGCCATCTTGTGCCTCGGTAGTAGCGAGTCAGAAGAAAACAGTAAAACAAAGTTGAAAAATAAGGAAAGGGGGCAGGGTAGAAACATGTTGACCCTCTAGGCCTGCTCAGGGGGTCCCACATGGATCTTTAGGCGCAATTATTATTATTTTTTTTTTATTAAAAACATCGCGGGGTACACATATGGTACTCGTACGCAAACTAGAAGTCCGTTTTATTCTTAATTAGCTCCCGGGGGTAATTTTTTTCTATAATAGGGGGTTTGGAAGTATCCAACAGGAACAAAAGAATGAAAAAAAAATAATGTCGAAGACAGCGATGCTCCTGCTTCCTGCGTTTTATCAGGTCAATAGACTGTTCCCATAACACAAAAGTTTATTGCAATAAATGCATAGAATTTTAATTTTAGCAAAATCAGGATCAATTTGTGGGTGTGGACTGCTTGCTGAAAATACTGGTGCAGCAGTTGATGTGCTTGGTCCAGCAGCAGAGGCTGGAGTTTTTTGCAGGCTCAGGGCTTCTGCAAGGAGCAGCTCGTGACCTACTAGAGGGTGAGGGAATCACTGTATCCCTTCCTGTGGCCCGCCCGCAGTCTTCACCATGGGCTCAAATCGTCAGTGGGGGACCCAAGGAAACCCGAAGGCTATATTCAACATAACGAGGCCATCCATCTGGACATCGCTCGCCTTGCCCCTAACACCAGGACTATTCCAGCCAGCCATTTTCCACCCCCCTACACAGCCCTGTTCCCTGCGGTGAATTCTGGGAGCTGTAGTTTGTGGCTACGAACTACAGTGGGCGTGAGGTTACATGATCAAGGGGTGGAGCTCCCCAACCAATGGGAGCAAAGCAGGAGGTTAATGAAGGTGGGGATGTAACTGGACTTTGTTTGCAGAGGCATCTGAGGAAGGCGCAGGAGCGCCGAAATGCATTATGCCTGCATTTGTCCCATTAAAGGTTTCCGACCGGACCCCCGTGTGGCTTCTTACTTCTCTCGAAACCGGAGTGGTGTGCTTTGGACATATTGCACGCGGGCCAGTGGCGTGCTAAAGAGGCCCCGTTTTGACAAGAGGCTGGAGTTTTTTGCTGGCTCAGCTTTGCTGTTCTTTTGACTGCTACCAAGGATTCGGTCACTCCGGCCCGCCTGTAAGTTTTGACGCGGGACAGGGCTTCTGCCAGGAGCAGCTCGTGACCTACACGAGGGTGAGGGAATCACTGTATCCCTTCCTGTGGCCTGCCGCAGTCTTCACCATGGGCTCAAATCGTCAGTGGGGGACCCAAGGAAACCTGAGGGCAATATTCAACATAACGAGGCCATCCATCTGGAGATCGCTCGCCTTGCCCCTAACACCAGGACTATTCCAGCCAGCCATTTTCCACCCCCCTACACAGCCCTGTTCCCTGCGGTGAATTCTGGGAGCTGTAGTTTGTGGCTACGAACTACAGTGGGCGTGAGGTTACATGATCAAGGGGTGGAGCTCCCCAACCAATGGGAGCAAAGCAGGAGGTTAATGAAGGTGAGGATGTAACTGGACTTTGTTTGCAGAGGCATCTGAGGAAGGCGCAGGAGCGCCGAAATGCATTATGCCTGCATTTGTCCCATTAAAGGTTTCCGACCGGACCCCCGTGTGGCTTCTTACTTCTCTCGAAACCGGAGTGGTGTGTTTTGGACATATTGCACGTGGGCCAGTGGCGTGCTAAAGAGCCCCCGTTTTGACAAGAGGCTGGAGTTTTTTGCTGGCTCAGCTTTGCTGTTCTTTTGACTGCTACCAAGGATTTGGTAACTCCGGCCCGCCTGTAAGTGTTGACGCGGGACAGGGCTTCTGCCAGGAGCAGCTCGTGACCTACACGAGGGTGAGGGAATCCCTGTATCCCTTCCTGTGGCCCGCCCGGAGTCTTCACAATGGGCTCAAATCGTCAGTGGGGGACCCAAGGAAACCGAGGGCAATATTCAACATAACGAGGCCATCCATCTGGACATCGCTCGCCTTGCCCCTAACACCAGGACTATTCCATCCAGCCATTTTCCACCCCCTACACAGCCCTGTTCCCTGCGGTGAATTCTGGGAGCTGTAGTTTGTGGCTAGGAACTACAGTGGGCGTGAGGTTACATGATCATGGGGTGGAGCTCCCCAACCAATGGGAGCAAAGCAGGAGGTTAATGAAGGTGGGGATGCAACTGGACTTTGTTTGCAGAGGCATCTGAGGAAGGCGCAGGAGCGCCGAAATGCATTATACCTGCATTTGTCCCATTAAAGGTTTCCGACCGGACCCCCGTGTGGCTTCTTACTTCTCTCGAAACCGGAGTGGTGTGTTTTGAACATATTGCACGCGGGCCAATGGCGTGCTAAAGAGGCCCAGTTTTGACAAGAGGCTGGAGTTTTTTGCTGGCTCAGCTTTGCTGTTCTTTTGACTGCTACCAAGGATTTGGTAACTCCGGCCCGCCTGTAAGTGTTGACGCGGGACAGGGCTTCTGCCAGGAGCAGCTCGTGACCTACACGAGGGTGAGAGAATCACTGTATCCCTTCCTGTGGCCGCCCGCAGTCTTCGCCATGGGCTCAAATCGTCAGTGGGGGACCCAAGGAAACCCGAGGGCAATATTCAACATAACGAGGCTATCCATCTGGACATCGCTCGCCTTGCCCCTAACACCAGGACTATTCCAGCCAGCCATTTCCACCCCTCTACACAGCCCTGTTCCCTGCGGTGAATTCTGGGAGCTGTAGTTTGTGGCTACGAACTACAGTGGGCGTGAGGTTACATGATCAAGGGGTGGAGCTCCCCAACCAATGGGAGCAAAGCAGGAGGTTAATGAAGGTGGGGATGTAACTGGACTTTGTTTGCAGAGGCATCTGAGGAAGGCGCAGGAGCGCCAAAATGCATTATGCCTGCATTTGTCCCATTAAAGGTTTCCGACCTGACCCCCATGTGGCTTCTTACCTCTCTCGAAACTGGAGTGGTGTGTTTTGGATATATATATATCTATATTACTATTATAAAGAGAGAACTTTGAACCTTTGAGGCGGGTAAACTCAGGAACCACAGCACCAATCCAAACACCCGATACATCGTTGTAATTGTCAGGGTCTGCAGATGGACATAGGCTATATAAAAAAAAAATATATACTTTCTTTAAAATATTTACGATAAAAAAAAAAGTAGTCCCTTGAAAGTAGCGCCGGCCGCAGATTGCTCTGAAAGCTGTCAAGGAGCGAGCAGTGAAATGGATGCAAATAAACGTGCTGATCTGAACTTCGTGTGGCTTTGCTTTAATTTGGGGCTTCCTGTTTAGACTATATGGATATCGGCTGTTTGCCCAGTCGAGAAGCGAGGCCCACCTGACGAAGGGTTCGTGCAGGCTCTGAGAAGGGGCTTGCAAAGACGGAACGAAGACAAGAGCAGCTCCAATGCAGGTGGTGCTGCCTTGAGCACGAATTCACTGCTGCAAAGCACAATCTGAGGGCTTACAGCGCTTTACTTTACTCCACTTGGTGAATACTTGGTTCAAATTGCAAGGACTGTTGAGTGGCCCCACTGTGGGAAGAGGGCCAGCGTACTACAAGGCACAGAAGGCTTTGCGATTTAGCCACGCCCACTGTGGCAGATGCCAGTGATTATATGAGCAGACGCGGCCAAAAACTGCTCTTCGAGCCCTTCGTGAACAATGCCTCTGAAGAAAGGATTATTTCCTGAAACGCGTCAGGCTTTACATGTTCAAAGATTACTCTGAAAGCTGTCAAGGAGCGAGCAGTGAAATGGATGCAAATAAACGTGCTGATCTGAACTTCGTGTGGCTTTGCTTTAATTTGGGGCTTCCTGTTTAGACTTTATGGATATCGGCTGTTTGCCCAGTCGAGGAGCGAGGCCCACCTTACGAAGGGTTCGTGCAGGCTCTGAGAAGGGGCTTGCAAAGACGGAACGAAGACAAGAGCAGCTCCAATGCAGGTGGTGCTGCCTTGAGCACGAATTCACTGCTGCAAAGCGCAATCTGAGGGCTTACAGCGCTTTACTTTACTCCACTTGGTGAATACTTGGTTCAAATTGCAAGGACTGTTGAGTGGCCCCACTGTGGGAAGAGGGCCAGCGTACTACAAGGCACAGAAGGCTTTGCGATTTAGCCACGCCCACTGTGGCAGGTGCCAGCGATTATATGAGCAGACGCGGCCAAAAACTGCTCTTCCAGCCTGCATTTGTCCCATTAAAGGTTTCCGACCTGACCCCCATGTGGCTTCTTACCTCTCTCGAAACTGGAGTGGTGTGTTTTGGATATATATATATCTATACTACTATTATAAAGAGAGAACTTTGAACCTTTGAGGCGGGTAAACTCAGGAACCACAGCACCAATCCAAACACCCGATATATCGTTGTAATTGTCAGGGTCTGCAGATGGACATAGGCTATATAAAAAAATAAAATATACGTTCTTTAAAATATTTACGATTACAAAAAAAGTAGTCCCTTGGAAGTAGCGCCGGCCGCGACGTGCGTGGAGCGCGGGGAGGAGCGGCGTACAGGAGCGCGAGGAGGAGCGGCGGACATTAGAGCGGGGAGGAGCGGCGGACAGGCGGGGAGTAGCGGTGAGGAGCGGCGGACAGGCGGTGAGGAGCGGCGGACAGGCGGGGAGGAGCGGCGGCTGAGGTAGGTGAAGCGGCCCGTGTGCGGCTCATTGGGGGCCTTGAAAGTGGCGGGTGCGCCCCGGGGGACTCACGGACAACGTCGGGGCGGGCGGGGGCCCTGAAGCCTGAGACAAGGTTGGGGCGGGCGGGGGCCCAGAAGCCTGATTGCTCCCAGACAACGTCGGGACGGGCTGCTAGTATATATATATATATATATATTACCTACTGGCGGTCGCCAGTAGGTAGTTATAGTTAGGACCTACTTTCCATAGGAAATCCACAACATTCTATTTGGAATAACTTTGACGCTGGTGGACGAATCTTCACGAATTTCTCCAAGAAAATGGCCTGCTCCACTCCGCTCCTTCCCTGAAAGTTTGGGGGTGATTCGTCAAGTGGGGGCCAAGATAAAATGGGGGTCCCAAAACATGTTTTCCCCATGCAATTTTCCATAGGGACCTTTAGCCAGGGCTACCGCCCAAACGGCTGAACGGAATTACACCAAATTTGGCAGAGGGGTAGAGTTCGGTTCGCAGATTGCGCTTTTTGTTAAATGGTGTAATTCAGTTCAGTAGTCCCTGAGAAAATCAAAAGTAAAATCATAGCGATATCTAGAGACGAAGTACTGCACGCGTACAGAAATCCGTACAATTACAAGCACAAGCTGCATGCTGATTGGATGTCAACTGTCTGTCAACACTCCAAACCAGGAAGTGTTGGCAGCCATCTTGTGCCTGTAGCAGCGAGTCAGAAGAAAACAGTAAAACAAAGTTGAAAAATAAGGAAAGGGGGCAGGGTAGAAACATGTTGACCCTCTAGGCCTGCTCAGGGGGTCCCACATGGATCTTTAGGCGCAATTATTATTATTTTTTTTTTAATTGAAAACATCGCGGGGTACACGTATGGTACTCGTACGCAAACTAGAAGTCCGTTTTATTCTTAATTAGCTCCCGGGGGGGCCAAATCCCGGTGGTAATTTTTTTCTATAATAGGGGGTTTGGAAGTATCCAACGGGAACAAAAGAATGAAAAAAAAAAATAATGTAGAGGACAGCGATGCTCCTGCTTCCTGCGTTTTATCAGGTCAATAGACTGTTCCCATAACACAAAAGTTTATTGCAAAAAATGCATAGAATTTTAATTTTAGCAAAATCAGGATCAATTTGTGGGTGTGGACTGCTTGCTGAAAATACTGGTGCAGCAGTTGTTGGGGTGTAAGTTCTTCACGTGTCGCTCCATATTTGCTGTGTCAACGGAGTAGTTTTTAGATGGATCACCCCTTGAAAGAGTTGTTTGGCAAATTTTACAGGCTACTTTTGGAGCATTAACCTTTTTTTGCCCTTCTGGAAAAGTAAAGAACTGCTAAATTAGAGCTTCTTTCCTCTTCTTTGGAGGTTCTTCAGGAATGAAATATTCCTCTGAAGAATGGCTGGAAGATGAGTCCATTGCTGTTATTATGGTAAACTTTGTTCTATTTGACAAGATTCTCAGAAGAGATGCTTCTTCTTAGAAAGTCAAAGTAGAATGATTATAATGGGATGGAAGTTTCAACAGTTGTAATAGGAAGTGTTATGAACTAATCAAATGTCTTCTTTTAAAGTCACATGGCTTTCCGTACGCTCACGCTGTGCTTACCGTGCTCTTACGATGCGAGTACGCATGACGTTCCACCGCGATTTGTGTAATTACTTTTAAAAGTAATATAGGTTTATTGAAGCTTCTTTAAAAATGATTTCCTAATTATCCTAGGAAATGTCTTCTGTTAGTATGTTCATTAATTACATAAATATATGTTTTTAAACAATTAAACACATTTGCGTCTGTTGAGTACGGGGCGCCGTACATGACGTCACACGGAAGCTTTGATGCGATGCGTAATGTGAAGCGTATTTGTAGCGTATGCTGAGAATGATTAGCAGTACAAACTATGGTGCAATCACTCTCTCACTGTCAAATCAGAGCACAGGGCGCGCTATGAGAATGGTTACAAGTGGTCACTCATTAGAGATCCGATTCAGCTGTGTGGCTTATCCACGTTATCATAACGTTACTTTTTAGCCTGTTTAATTTGACGTTTGCATGAAATACTATGCTATAGGCAGATATGGATCTTTATCCAGTACTTATCTCCATGAAGCTTGCTTATTACCATTTACATATAGGTGCCTGAGGGAGGGAAAAGAAGTCTATCTGAATGGCGAGGATTGCACAATAGCACCAGATCACTCCTTAATTTGTAGACACATACCCTAATTTGGACTGAGTTTTGAAAGGCACTGCGACACCTGCTATCATACCAACGTTCATTTTACTGGAAACGGGAGTTATTTACTTTGAAATAATGCAGATTGTTGTGCGATGTTAGCAGGCATCACTTACATGATTATGGTAACTGAGCGTGTGGTTTGCTATAAAAAAGTTGTGTTTACTCCTCTGCATGGGAAGCTGGATGTTTCCATCTAGCCGTCGATTCCGACCTTGAAAGCAGAGTCAACTAAATGAGTCGTATAAGAGCGCTATTGTCTCAAAAAGAGGTCGCTCTTACATCTGCTAGAGAAACATTTGTCATTCATGTAGCAAACACCCGCACAGAAGTGCATTCTTTATTAGGTACAGACGTGCTCCTGAATTTTGGAGAGTTAATTTAGAGTATCTTTAATGCGTCCTTGACTACGGGGTTACTTTACTTTTTAAAAGTTAGAAGCAGTGGCCTTGTGACTTCTTTTCAAACTATATTTGGTGTCTTTTCGGGATTTATTCATTCGATTTTTTCCAGCATCTTTGGTGGATTCCGCTTAATACTCACATTAGTTGCCGGTGTGCTTTAATTAATTTGTTTACTTAAATATGGATACACATCCTGCAGCAGACGACAATATGTCCCGGCTGTTGCTGGTCCGCAACCGAATGCTTAGTTATTACGGAGCGCTGCCTCTGGCTACATTGAGTGCAGTTTATGGATTATCATTTCGATTCTCCTTTTTCACATGCGTTCAACCTGTCTTCCATTGCCTGAGCTGCGATTTCGACTGGGCCCTGGATTTGTGTCTCTGCTGTACGGTGTCTCCCAATGCGGATTATGATCAGCTGATGAGCCCCTTAGTGGTTCATGACTTGCTCTGTTCTGGCGGCGGGATTATGGCCTTAGAAGCGATACATGGAATATTGGGACGTTGGAATGTTTTTGCAGCGGCGCTTGAGTTCTTGGCACGCAGTTACATTGAAGATGACCCGTTGAGGAACATGTATGTTCATTCTCACTATTGAATTGGATGGCTGAAGTGTTTTCAGATGAGAACAATGACTTCCTGTTGGAGGCTGTTGCTACATACTGTGCTTATACGCTGTTGGATTAAGACTTTGATTTTTCTACCTATTCTTTATTATTTAGCTACTGTTTTCTATCAAACAGCGAATAATTTTTTTTGCAAATTTGAACTTGACTCTGCTTTTCAGGCTTGGACTCTGCGTTCTTAATTCGCTCACGTTTATATCACGTGCTTCGATCGAGGGAGGGTGTCGCGGGCTGAGCCTTGCACTCACACTGTGTTAAGTTAGCATGGGTTTACTAGAAGCTTAAACGCCATTTTTCCTTTCCTGCTCTGCTTTGCACACGACACGCACTTGTGATATTGTTTAGAGAAGGCTGAGTATTTTGCTTTACATGAGAATATTTTGGTATGCTACATTTGTAGACTGCCTCGCTAGTATTTGAGATGTGATGTCATGAGTGATCTCACTGACCATGTCATGAGTGATGTAATATGTGACGTCGTCAGCAGTGCATTGCGGGCGCGCGAGTTATAGTTAGCTGAACTAACTATAACGGGGGAATTTCAATGGATTTGTATGAGTGAAATGTCCAGCTAACTATAACATGTGTGAAACCTATGGTTTTTTCAGTGAATTTCTAAGGTTTTTTAAATGCTAATTCCTAACTATAACATGTGTGAAACCTCTGTTTTTTTCAATGTATATATATACTTATATATATATATATATATATATATATATATATATATATATATATATTACCTACTGGCGGTTGCCAGTAGGTATATATAGTTAGGATTTTTTCTCTATGGGATTTTTGAAAATTCTATGTCTAATAACTTTGGCGTTTGTGGACGGAATTGGCTGAAATTTTCAGGAAAATGGAACATTCTGTTTCTGAGCAGCCCCTGAAAATTTGGGGGGGTTTCGTCAAGGGGGGGCCGAGAAAAAAGGGGGGTCCCAAAACGTGTTTTTAACATTGAGTTTTCCATAGGGCGGTTGGCCTCACTTTTAGCCCGAACGGCTGAATGGATTTGCACGAAACTTGGCAAAATTGTAGGGACTGGTAGCCCGATGTGCCTTTTGTAGGTCTCAATATATGTGCTCCAGTGGATTTTGAAAAATTAACGTTCAAAAAAAGATATATATCTGTAACAGCGGACCGGGCAGCGCTCCGGTTCGCGGACTTTTCGCGTTACGGAGCTTTGTGAAGCGAAGCTGATTGGTTCTCCGGCGTCTGTAAACATTCCAAACAGTCCGTAGCGGCCGCCATCTTGTCTCTCGGTAGGATCGAGAGACAAGAGGAGGCCAAAGCGAAGGGGCAAATGACCATAAGGGGGCATAGTAGATCCTCCCTGACCCCCTAGGTTTGATGTGGAGGTTTTAAAAGGGCCCCGCGGGGCAAAAAAAAATAAAAATAATAATAATCGAACGGCTGAATGGATTTGCACGAAACTTGGGGAAATTGTAGGTACTGGTAGCCCGATGTGCCTTTGCTAGGTCTCAATATATGTGCTCCAGTGGATTTTGAGAAATTAACGTTCAAAAAAAGATATATATCTGTAACAGCGCTCCGGTTCGCGGACTTTTCGCGTTACGGAGCTTTGTGAAGCGAAGCTGATTGGTTCTCCGGCGTCTGTAAACATTCCAAACAGTCCGTAGCGGCCGCCATCTTGTCTCTCGGTAGGATCGAGAGACAAGAGGAGGTCAAAGCGAAGGGGCAAATGACCATAAGGGGGCATAGTAGATCCTCCCTGACCCCCTAGGTTTGATGTGGAGGCTTTAAAAGGGCCTCGCAGGGCAAAAAAAAAAAATATCGTTTTTTTAGTTCTTTTGCGTGGGGAGCGCCCGGTTCGCGAACCGGGAAGCGTTCTGGGGAGCGTACTTTCTTGAAAATTAGTGAAAAAAGTTAGAGTAAAATAATAATTGTGAGTGATCAGATGTAGGGTAGCTCTGAGAAGAGCTTTTGGGTTTATGGTACATTTAGGTACTTATAAGTAGGTACCAATGCACAGTCTTAAATTCAGAATGAAAATTCTGTTGCCCTCATCTGAGAAGTGAACTCCATCTCCTCTGTAGATATCTTGCATGTAGTAACGCAAGTTATTGTTGTACAAGGAGCCCATTCCATGGTCTCTCATGTAAGCTGAAACAGATTTGTTTACATGCTTCCTCGACTTCTCAATTTGTGGACAAAATTGGTTCGACCACCTCCATTTCTGTCTTTGGCATATATTTGAATATACCAAGGCAGTCTGAGGAAAAAGTGCCATCAATTGCTCAAAGGTGTCCTTTAAAAGCATTTCCAGACCTACCCCAGTCAAAGTGCCCAAGTCATTACCTCCACAGTGCACAATTAACAGGTCAGGTTTTGGCAAATGCATAAAGGTTTTCACCAATGGTATCAATTGGTGACATTTTAATCCTCTGTGGCCAAACCACTTAATTTCCACATCTTGTAAATTGAGGTTAGGTAAATTCCTGTTTTCAGCGTACCTCTGAGCCCAATAGATGTAACTATGTCCAACAATCCAGACAGAAAACATGGCGAGAGAAGGTTCTGCTGCAGTCAGATGAAGTGTGGCAATGAAATGGCAGTTGAAAAAATAAGAGTTTAAAATGAAAAAAACTGTGGAGTTTCTGTGTTAATGAAGCAGTAACAGTGATTGGTGGATTTTGATTGCTGAAAATAGAAAGTTAGGGTGCATGGATGAGTTCGTTGAAAGATGTATTTTGAGTGGCGAAGAAAAAATCATTAAATGGAAGAATGCACTGGATATGCAGGTGCACTGAGAGTTCAGAGTTCAATTGCAACATTGTTGTGTGAACTTGCAAACACCAGAGGTCTTGCAAGAGGTGGTTGCTATGCAAAAAAGCAGAGAGGGCAGAGGGGGGAAGGGTTTTGATTTGAAAAAAAGTGAGGGAAGAGTTTTGATTGGGTGACATGAGAGATATGTGTGAAGAATTACAGCATTTCTGTGCTTTTGATAGCTGCAGACTCTGGAGTGCATACCTTTTGCTCTGCTGAAGACAAATTGGTGTGTTTCTGAGACTGTTTTGAAACTCAAAGTATTTGCTAAGGTGAGAAAAGATTTCTTTAATTTAGATAGAAAATAGTGTGCTTTAAGGAGAAAATTATGAAGAAAGTTGTGTTTTTCAAATGTTGCTTTGTCTCAAGTGTTTTACAAATAGATTTTGTTTCTTTGAGAAATTGTAATTGGAGAAAATGTGAAGTATTAGTACTGACAGGGTTTTTATGTGCATAGGAGCTTTGGAGTGTTTTCAAATTATGATTTGTAAATCGTTTTTGAGGAAAAGGAATGGTTTTAATACTTATGACAAGGACATAATGGTGTATGCTTCTTTATAAGGCAATTGAGTGTCTCTGATGTTATTTTTCCCATTTTAATGTAAGACGTTTCCCTGTGGAGCAAATTGCTTGTAAATATGCTCCCACCTGTGCATGGCAAATTTAGATTTTGAATGTTTGCGTTACATAGGCATGTTAAAGGTGACCGAAACATGCTGCAAAGGCAATCAAAAAACGCTTTCATGTGTCTTAAGGACATTTTAAGTCATTTCCCCATGTGGAGTGTTTTTAAATTATGACTTGAAAATCGTTTTTGGGGAAAATGAATGCTTTTAAAATTTATGACAAGGACATAATGGTGTATGCTTCTTTATAAGGCATTTCAGTGTCTCTGATGTTATTTTTGCAATATTAAATTAAAAGACCTTTCTCCGTGGAGCAAATTCCTTGTAAATATGCTCCCACCTGTGCATGGTAAATTTAGATTTTGACTGTTTGAGTTACTTAGCCATGTTAAAAGTGACCCAAAAAAGTTGCAAAGGCTTTAAAAAAACATTTTCATGTGTCTTGAGGACATTTTAAGTCATTTCTCCGTGGGCAGTGTTTTCAAATTATGAGTTGAAAATCGTTTTTGAGGTAAAGGAATGTTTTCAAAATTTATGTGCGCCATATGCCCCCAAATTTCTTTTTCAGGGGTGCAGCAGGGTGTTCTTGAGACACCCCTGCACCCTCGAAAAAATTCGTAATTTGCGATGAGCTAATTGCTAATCGCAAATTGCACGTTCATTCCTATGGGCCTCCTGCTCCATGGAAATGAATGGGTAATTTGTAATTAGCAAATAGCTCATCGCAAACTAGGAATGGTAAAGAATCGCTATTTATTCCTTAAAGTTCGCTATTTAGGAAATGTAAAAAACTTTGATGATACATATGGCGGTTCATCTCTAACAAGATAAGAAGCTTAGGGATAGATTTATGATGACTGGCGTATCATCAGGGATGTGCCAGTCATCCAATCGCGGGCCGTGGAGGGAGTTACGGTGGGGCAGGGAGGCGGGGAGGGGGAGGGGCAGGGTGGAGGGACCTAAAAACTGGCATATGGATAATTGCAGGTAAGTACACAATTTAATTATTCAAACGAAATTCGTAGCGCGCACAGCATCCCATTTTGCGATGCAGTGCGCGCTACGAAATTCGTTTGAATAATTAAATTGTGTACTTACCTGCAATTATCCATATGCCAGTTTTTAGGTCCCTCCACCCTGCCCCTCCCCCTTCCCGCCTCCCTGCCCCACCGTAACTTCCTCCACGGCCCGCGGCTGCAGTCATCCTGTGCCGCTGTTCCGCCACCCATGGTGTGCTGCATTTACAATGCGGCGCATCATGGGGTAAAAACAGCATAGATGCGTGACGCATCTGTGCCGTAAAGGTGGCGCATTGCTGGAGTTGTATCGCAAGTGTGATGAAGCTCCAGCAAGGCTCAGGGGTGCCCCTGTCGCAGGGTTTCTGTTCTCACACAGAACTGTGCACAGAGGATTGGAACCTCGGCGAATTAGGGTGCCCCAAAACTCACCTTAGTACCGAAAAACCCCTTAGCAAGCTAGCTACAGTGTCACATTGGATATAACAAACTCTCAATGTTTAGACAATCCAGAATATGAACTTACAGTACCTCAGGATACGTGGAACTCATGAACACTCGGTCGTTATATATTCATTACAAACCAGAACATGGAGTTAAGAAGAACACATGTGTATTTGAAATGTTTATTTACTAATGCCGTCTTCTCAGGCGAAGTATCTTAGATAATACAAGTACACATCTTCGTCGCCATTGTAATAATGTGAGAACGTACGTCTTTAAATGTTTTTTAGTTATCTTTATTCCGGAGCGCCGGGGCTAAGCTGTTGCTCAACGGTCGGCGCCAAGCAAACAATATGGACGCCTTCCGCTTTCTGTTTCCCAAATCCTGTTCCTGTGCAGGAACACTAGAACGCTACCACAATTATCAGTAGCAAAATTACCAGCATAGTTACTAGTACATAAAAAGCGAATGGTGACAGTATGTTAACATGCTGTAAATGAATAAGAGTTAGCAACACTTATATCTCACCCTGCCTAATACACATATTATATTATTTGCTAAGAAGGTCTCTTTGGGTTAGTTTAGGGCGTGCCTATACTTTAGTGTCCTAGATTTGAAGGTATCACATCAGCATACACCAGCTCTCTCTTCATGTGAACCGCATCAAGTGTTGTGTATGTGTGTGTTCGGTAGAGCAATAGAAAACCCGCCGCATGCCCAGAATTGGCAGAAGCTGCACTTATGTTATGACTATGAAGTCGTGGAGATCAGACCTCATAACAATTCTGTATCGTGTTGTTCTTGAAACTTCAGCACTCGCTGTACAGATATAGTTTAAGAAGCAAAGCAGATAGTAGAGCAATAACATATTATTGTCATGTAAACCATGATGAACTACTAGGTTGAAAGCTAAAACAACAACTAAGTGTCGTGTGCAGAAGTTGCAAAAAAGGAAAAATGGCGTTTAAACCGGTAATGAGCCCATGTTAACTTAACACGGTGTAAAGATATCCAGGATCTACATGACACCCCTCCATGATCCGGAAACGAACAAAATAAGGTAATAGAAGTGCCATCTCATGAGAGCAGATTGCAACTTTATATGTGCACGGTCCGCAAGGTAAAACATTAAAAACTAGCAAAATTTAATGCTAAGAAAAAATAAAACAGTCAACTAGTTTATCGAGGCTTAAGCCAATAGGCAAGCTAAATAATAAAAACTTGACAAATAAGTCAATGAATTGTCAATGAAATGCTAGTACTCAGCATATCAAACATGAAAAAGGTCTATGACATAATTGTGTATGCAAAATAAGCTGCAACAGCCTCCAATAGGAAGTCACCGTCTTCATCCGAAAAGAGTTCAGCCATCCAATTTAAAAGCGGAAAAGAACATACGTGCTCTCCCAGCACCGGATCCTCTATCACCATCAGAGGACAGCTCGGTGGGTTTTCAAGAAAGCTCTGTTCCAAGAAAGACTGTGTTGCCGCCAGTAAATTCCAGGGACCAATTAGTCCATGCATCAATGCCACAGCCATAATCCTTTCGCCAGGACAAACCAACTCGTGAGCAATGATAGGACTCATCAGCTGATTAAAGTCGACGTCAGGAGAAACCGGTCCGCAGAGACACAAATTAATGGCCCAATCGAAATCACAGGTCAGGCAGTGAAATACAGGCTGGACACAGGTGAAGTAGGAGAATCGAAAAGATAATCCATATGCCGTGCTTAATATCGCCAACGGCATTGTGCCATAATATTCAAGCATGCGATTGCGGAACAGCGTTAGCAGCTGCAGGGCGGGACCTTGCACAGGAGGGACATCCATATTTAAAAATGTAAAAAAGCACAAGAGCGTCCGGTGCTAATGCAAGTAAAACTGGGAATCCACCAAACAAAGTGGAAAAAATAGAATGAAAGAAAGCAGGGATGACTCCAAAGATTTTCTCAAATGAAGTCACGAGACCACTGCTAACAACTTTAAAAAAATGCACCAGGGCCTTTGTGGAGGACGCGTTAAAGATAGTCCGAACCATCTCGCTGAAATGCAAAGGCGAATCAGTATTTAAAAGGGCCTGCACCTCTGTACGGGTGTTCGCTATGTGAAGCACGAAAGTTTCACGGGCCGAACTCAAGGCCACCTCTCTCTGAGACAAAAGAGCCCTTATTCTTGCCATGCCGTTGAAATCTGCTCCCAAGGTTGGTATTTGTGGCCAGATTGAAAACTCCCTATGTTCATGTGTGGGAGGAAATAGAACATTTCTGCAGCAAATAACCCGTTCACTTACTGTTACGATAAAAGGAATACTTTTAATTAACCCAGAACAATCTTCATTATTGAGCATCAAATAACTACCATTTTCCAACAACTTGAACGTGGGGATGATAGCAGGAACTGGCGTGCCTTGCAACACGCAAGCCATATTTGGTCGGTCTTTGTTGCATGAACCGTGTAACTGTATGTGCGTACACATTAGTGAATGATCTGGCGTCTCAGTGCATTCCTCTCCATTCAGATAAACTTCTTGATCATCTTTGAAACATCTGTATGTGTATGGAAGCGACCAGATCTCATGAAGAAAACCACTACCTAAAGGTTCATAACGACCTATTGGTATATATTTCATACAATTTGAAAACTTATATAAAGCAAAAGGCCGCGTTATTAAACCGTGGATAAGGCACGTTGCCAAAGCAGCCAACCTTTTGGATTTATACTGGAAATGTTAAAGGAAGAATTACGGAGTAGGGCCTGTAAATCACTAATGGACAACCGAGTAAAATGACTCCAACCATCATATTCCTCTAACTCCGGGATAGTAGGGGTGTTTAATTTTTTAGAAGTAGCCAATCCAAAGCATTTGGTCTGGGAAATTGTTTCATTCACAAACAACATATGATTTGGGATGAGACATGCACGGTGCAAAGCCTCAGTGCCTTGTACCTGCCAGGTTCGTGAACCCAAAACTGATGTAGATCCTGGATATCTTTACACTGTGTTAAGTTAGCATGGGCTCATTACCGGTTTAAACGCCATTTTTCCTTTTTTGCAACTTCTGCACACGACACTTAGTTGTTGCTTTAGCTTTCAGTCTACCTGCGTCAAGATCTATGCCTGCTTCAAGCAGGCGCAGGGTTTTGACGCAGCTTTGCCCTATCTGATTGTAAATGCGGCACACCATGGGTGGCAGAGCAGCGGTGCACGTTAACTGGTGCATCCCTGGGGATGTGCTAGTTAACATAAATCTGCCCCTTTTATTATTAATTATGTGCAGGGGACACAGAGTCAGTGAGGTTTATCCAAGGTTAAGAAGAGATGAGTCCTGTTCACTGAAAAATTGGACATAGGCTTCACCTCCTCACAGCCGCGGGCCGTGGAGGGAGTTACGGTGGGGCAGGGAGGCGGGGAGGGGGAGGGGCAGGGTGGAGGGACCTAAAAACTGGCATATGGATAATTGCAGGTAAGTACACAATTTAATTATTCAAACGAAATTCGTGGCGCGCACAGCATCGCATTTTGCGATGCAGTGTGCGCTACGAAATTCGTTTGAATAATTAAATTGTGTACTTATCTGCAATTATCCATATGCCAGTTTTTAGGTCCCTCCACCCTGCCCCTCCCCCTTCCCGCCTCCCTGCCCCACCCTAACTTCCTCCACAGCCCGCGGCTGCCTCCTCAGCATCGCTGGACATGGTTAAATAATAGCTGCAAAATGTTACTCTTGTTAAACAATTTTACTATTATAATCTCTGAGATTTGTCTCTTACTCTGCAACATCTCATTGTTGTTATCTTTCTTTAAAGATAAAGACACATCAACATGAGCGACAATCAGCAATTAATTGATTTCGACCTCATCATTGAACTCGTAATTGAAACATCAGTGGATGTTGATCCTTTGGATGATTTAAATCCTGAGGATGAAGAAGAACGTGATGAGGATGCAGATTTGTCAGAATTGTATGACATAGGATGGGAAGCTGACGTGCTTGAGCCTATGGAACTATAAACATTTATTTTATAAATTTATAATAAATAAAAAGTAAAAATGTAAACCGTTTAATTTAAAAATAAAGACACCTTCAAAAACAGGTTATGTGTAGTGTCTTCAATAAAATATTAAAATATGCTCATAAAATTAGATCAGATTCACATATAAAACAGCACAGGTAAAATGAATATAAATTCCATTTCTTTTCTGCTATTTCTGTATTCTAAATTTGCCATGCACAAAAAAATCTTCTATGTAAAAATGTTAAGTAATGTGTTAACTTTTTGATGACTGTTATTGATTTACTGTTGGGTAATAGTGGTTAATAACATTTTTTATTATATTTTACCACAGATTCAACTGCAGATCATTTCAAGATTTCAGCATGCCAACCAAAGAAAGAGTGAGAAAGGCTGCAAAACGTCAAAGACAGCAGCTGAATGAAAAAAAGCAGCAGTCCTCTAACAAAAAGATTTGTCAAGTCACCAAGAAAGCACCGGGTAAGAGTACAAAAACATTCATAAGAAATATCTGTGGTAAAAAAAATATTACTACAGAAAATGTTTCAGTCCAGAAAAGGAGAAGCAATTCAAACGGAAAGGAAAGGCCAATGAAAAATGTTACTGCTAGAGTAAGAGATAACTCTATGCATGAAAGTAGAAGGAAACAACAGTTTAGGGACATTCGTAAACGAATGTTCCGCAACAGGATAATTGGCAATTTGTTAAAAAATATTAAGAAAGGTCAACAGAAAGTGTTTTTTTATAAGAGAAAAAAAATAGTTGAGAAAGTTATTGATCAGGCATTTGAAATTAAACGTAAGTTATTTATTTTGACAATCAATAGAATTAGGAAGCTAAACAAGGCAATTTATGATTTCAAAAGAAATAGTAGATGGAAGAGAATAGTTAATCGTAGTAATTTTTGTGAAGTTTTTTCTGGAGAATGGATGCATAGTTCAAGCTCTGAGGCATTTTTTAATGAGGAGAGTTATTTCCAGGATAATGATTTGGTGCATGCAGTTGACACCAGTGGTCGAGCTTATGAAGTGAAAGATGGTTGTCCAGTTGAAAAAGAAAAACTTGTGACAACAGAGATAGAAGAGGTGTTAGGTAATGAGGTTTTAGGGAGACGTCCTAAGGGTCCTGTGTACACCTGGAAGTGTAGTAGTATTTGCAGTGTACGACAGGATTCCATCAATTTGCTTTGTGATTTTATACGGTCATTTAATAAGAAAAGTTTGAAGCAGAAAATGAAGTTGTTGCAAGAATTAGATCCTTGCAGAGTGAGAGAAGTGATAGGTTTGCATGGTCATTCACTGGCTTGTCTTTCCAGGAGAGTATGCCAGAGTGTTTTTCATCATTTCAGGATGCTAGCAGTGCATCATAATAAAGTGAGGAAATTAGTTAGAATGTTGTATTATGCTAAGAGTCCAGCAATTATGCTTAAACAATTATGCGCTGCTCTTTTGCATGGTTCTGAAATAGATGTGAAGAATATATGTGAAGAAATTGAGTTTTGTTACTTTGGAAGTAAAGAGGAGAATGTTGAAATTGACCAAGAAGAAGAGAGTAATGTGGAAGATAGTGTACAGGTTTCCAGTACAGATAATTTCCAGAGGGAAATTGCGACGTTTGAGGTGAAATCAAGTGAGAGGCCAAATTTCAGTTGTGTGTGTTGTCGACGCACTTATTATAAGAATCAGACTAAGTTAGTGGATTTATATGCAAAAAGTGAAAGGGAAAATAATAGTGAATGGAAGGATTTTACAACATACTTGATGGTAGAAAATTGTTTTGATTTGGGATTGGATCAACGTGTGTGTACTTATTGTTGTAACAAATTAAATCAAAACCAGATGCCTGCTAGAGCAGTTCATAATAATCTGGAATTGGTTGAGATTCCTTCTGAATTGAAGGATTTAAATACTTATGAATCTATTTTGATTCAAAGTATCCATCCCTTTCAGGCTATTGTAAGAATGGAGCCAAAGACAGGAAAATTGCCTCCATCAGATTTACAGAGAGGATTAAAGGGAAGAGTTGTTTATTTGCCTCTAGATTTCAAGAAAAACATTAACACAATTGGAGTAGAAAAAGTGGAAGAGGAACCTCTGGTTATCTTAGTTAATGGGGTTCCGACAAAGAATAAGAAAATATGGCAAGATTTAGTAGATGTTAGGAAAGTCAAAAGGGCAACATTGTATTTGAAAAAAAATAATAAATACTATAAAAATGTATATGTTGCAGAAGAGGAAGTAAGTGAGGAAGGGGATAGCGATTTGTGTGGTGGTCAAATTGAGAAAGTAGAACCCTGTACTAGTGAAGAAATATATGAACATTATAGTGTTCATCCTTTGCATTCCAAGGAAGTTATGGGGAATGCTATTGAGTTGTTTCAAATGAAACAAGCCAAAGGGAGTCCCATTAGTGTTTGGGAGGAAAGTTTGGAAGCTCGGTGTTTCCCACAGCTTTTTCCAACAGGTCAGGGAGGAAGATATGATGAGCGACCTCATCAAATTCCTGCTTCTGAATACCGGACTTTGCGATTGTATGCAGGAGATGCTAGGTTTCGACAATGCATTCCTTATTTGTTTCATCTCCTGTTTGAAAGCGATCTGTCTGGACTGTCATATGCAGTGAACCACATCTTGAAAAGTGGTATACACATGCAAAACACCTCGGCAAGTGACTTTATGGATAAAGTCAATGTCCAAGATAGTATTTTGGATTCTCACCTGATTAATCTCATGGCGTGTCAGCGTGGTACTAATGAGTACTGGTACCGTCGTCATGGTGATTTAAAATGTATGCTGAGGAACTTAGGAACTCCCACATGGTTCCTCACTCTGAGCTGTGCTGAGTATGGCTGGGAAGACTTACTTGAATTTCTACGAGAGGCAAATGCTAACGTAGAAAACATCGAATTCAAGACACCCGGAGAACTGTGCTCTTTGGATCCAGTCAATGCATGTAGGTACTTTAATCATAGATTTGAAGGTATGATGTCTTTCATCATGAATAAGAAGAATCCACCTCTTGGAGAGGTGTTGGATTTCTTCTGGAGAAAGGAGTACCAAGCAAGAGGTGCTCCTCATATACATATGTTGCTGTGGATCAAGGATGCACCTAAATTTGGAACGGATCCAGAAGACTCAGTGATGAGTTTCATAGAACAGTATTCTACGTGTGCTGTTCCAAACGCAAAGGAGAAAAAAAGCCTAAGAGAAAAAGTTCTACGTTTCCAAAGCCATCGATGTGGAAAGTACTGTCGTCGTAAATTCCGAAACAAAGACAAGTTCTACACCAAATGTCGTTTCGGCTTTCCACGACCGGTGATTTCTAAAGGAAGAGTGAACAGTTTGATGTCTTCGCTGCGACATAATGTGATGAAAAAATCACCTAAAAACACATACAATTTGAAGAGGAATGAAGAGTCTAAGTACATCAACGACTACAACCCGGTGATTTTGTCCATGTGGAATGCTAACATGGATATACAGTTTGTGGCTGATAACTGTATGGCTGTGGCTCGGTATGTGACATCTTACATCACCAAAAAAGAGAAGACAGAATTGAAGGATATGTGGGAGGACATTTCCCATGAAAAGAGCCTCAGCAAGAAGTTGTACAGTTTCAGTCTGAAGATGTTGTTGCATCGAGAAATCGGAGCTTACGAATGTTCTGACCGATTGTCTTCAGCAAGTCTCTATGCCAAGTCCAGGAGTATCGTTTGGGCGAGTCTTGGTCTTGCTGCAACGCGTAATCGAGTTCTCAAACCTGTGCGGGAAATTGAGTATTTGGCGGAAAAGGAGCCAAACAGTACCGACATTTTGAAGAGCAACATGTTGGATACATATTATCCAAATCGAAGCAGTCACCTCGAGAATGTTTGTCTGTATGAGGTTCTGCAAAATTACATATTCAAGAGGAACATCAAAGAAGATACTGAGAAAGGAGTGTATGCTGTAATAGGAAGTGAGGGATGTCTGGTGAAGCAAAGAAAATGCCACTTGATAAACCATCGAAAATTGAGTGGCGAATCTCCTGAAAAAAAGGAGTTTTTCTATTTAGCACTTTTGCAACTTTTTAAGCCTTGGCGTGCAGAAGAGGAACTGCTTGGAGATTTCCTCTGTTATGAAGACTCTTTCAATGCTGCCAAGGAGACCATAGAATGTCCTGCTTTTCCCAAATATGTAGAAATGTTGAATGTGGAAATTGAGCAGGAAGCAACGATTGCAGCGGAGATTGCCAGAGACAGTTCTCAGGACAGTCAGAGTTCTGCTTCATTGAGTCAGGATCCACTAGGAGGACCTGTTATCGAAAATGAAGCTGCCACTGCTATGAATGAAGTGGAAAGAGCAATGGCACATGCTCAGGAGGATGCGGTTAACTTAGAAGAGTTGGAAAGACAACTCAACGTTGAGCAGAGGAAAATATATGACGAAGTTACCATGCAAATTGATCATGGATTAAGTCATGACAAGAAAGAGTGCTCATGTACGTCGTTGAAGCCTGTTCAACTGTACGTGAGTGGAGAAGCGGGAACTGGAAAAAGTTTCCTTATTAAAGCAATTTCATGTTATTTGCAGGAAAGGACAGAGTCATCGATGTCTTGTGTTGTCACCGCTCCAACTGGACTGGCAGCACATAACATTAAAGGGATTACTTTACATCGTTTACTGATGCTGCCAGTGGAGCATGACAACAAATTACAATATCACAAGCTATCGGGAGATGCTTGTTTTGAAGTTTCAAGAGTCTTGAGGAAAATGAAACTTCTTATCATTGACGAAGTAAGCATGGTTTCCAATGTCATGCTTGCCTTTGTGCATTTGAGAATGCAAGAAGTTCTCAAAACAGAGTATGATGTGTTATTTGGTGGCAAACACATCATTGTTTTTGGAGATCTTCTGCAGCTGACACCAGTGAAAGGGCAACCTGTGTTCAAAATGCTCACGCATGAAGATACTAGGAAGTGCCTAGGGAGCATTGGCAACGTCAATATATGGTTAAACTTCAATTATGCTGAACTGCATGAAAATATGCGTCAGGCGAAGGATGAAGTTTACAAGACTATTCTACAAGATGTTAGAATTGGAAAAGTGACCGAGCATGGGAAAGAAGCTTTACATGCACGATTACTGACAAATTTATATCCAGACCAAGATGTTGTGCCTGAGAATATTTTTCAGAAAATTACTGAGAAGAAATCTGGAATATGTTTGATGCCAACTCTTGCAGAATGTGCCAAATTCAACAACAAAATGTTGCATTTAGAAAAGCAAGAGATTGTGAAACTGGAAGCTATTGACAGAGTAGAGCATATGGGATCAGCAATTATTTTGTCTGAGAATCTGAAAACAAAATTGGATTCATTAGAGAAGAGTATATCTAAAACTGCAGGTTTTGAAAAGACTCTGAATGTGTGCTTGAACTGCCGTATAATTTTAAGAAGGAATTTACATGTTGAAAGAGGTCTGGTAAATGGATCAATGGGTAATATTGTTGATTTTGTGAAATACAGAAATAGAGATGGAATTGAATTTTTAAAAATTAAATTTGATGGCATTGAGGAAGTACAGCTAATTGGTCGTTGTTCTGCTAGATTTTTGCTTGTAAAAGACTTATATGTTCGTCGTAAGCAGTTTCCTGTTTGCTTGGCATATGCGGTGACAATCCATAAATCGCAAGGTTTAAGTGTAGACAGTGCATTGGTGAATATTGGCAGTTCTGTGTTCAAGGAGGGTATGGCATATGTGGCATTGTCACGAGTTAGAACTTTATCGGGATTGTACTTGATTGAGTGTGATGTCACAAACATTTGTGCCGATCTAGATTGTGTTAAGGAATACAATAGGTTAAGAAGAGAGTATGCGCCACATTTGCCTCAGTATCCTTTGTTTGAGAAACGTGTGGTAGGCCGGAAACGAAGAAATGTGACCAATATTGGGGAGGTTGTAGCAAAAAGACGAAAAGTCGATGAACCTGAAATTATAAGCAGAAACAAAAAGGATTCTGTTGAAGATGTTGTTGGTTTTCAATTTGAAAACAGTTCTGGTGTCAACTGCTATGCTAATGTAGTGGTTAATGTTTTGTTTTCTCTAGAAAATGTAAAAGAAGAGATTGTGGTCAATTCTGATCAAAGATTTTGCAGTTTGTTAAATTCTGTGTTAGAGAAATGTAGCACTGATAGAACAAACATAGAAAGTGTGTCTGAAATTCGAAATCTGTTAGACAGATGTTCAGGCCAAACACAATTCTCTCAAAATAGTCAGCAAGATTGTCAGGAGTTTTTAATGTATATGCTTGATATATTGCATGATGAAGGTATAGATGTAGATCACCTGTTTGGGCTTTCTTATCAATGGCAGCATGACTGCGAGAACTGTAGGGTATCAAGTACTACTAGTGTAGACTCAGAAAGATTTATATATTTAACTTTGCCAGACAGTAAATCAGTCTCTTTTAATAAGCTAGTAAAAGGAGCTGATCACAACATGGAGTGTAGCCAATGTAAATCTGAAATGATGTCCACATTATTTATACGAACATATGGCCAGTATGTCATTTTAATGTTCCAACGATGTAGGTCTGATGGAACAAAATTGACAACTTTAATTAAAAATTTTGTGGCTTCACAGTTGTCAATATCAGGAAGGACTTTTGTAACTGTAGCAATTATATATCATGACGGTCCTTCAATAACATCAGGACATTACACAGCTTATTTAAAGTCTAGAAATGGCTGGTCATTCTGCAATGATTCTGTTTTAATTTTCAAAAAAAAATTGCCGTATGACCTTAAAAACTCTTACCTGGTGTTTTTAAAACCAAAATTTTAGGGAAAGAATCTCGGGATGTGGTCTGAGGAATTTCAAGAAGTTCTAATGGCTCCTACACGATTTGGCCTTGAGGATAAGTGTAGTACAGAGACATAACTTCTTACCATAACACTGGACGTCATGGAGAAATACGTGCACTTTGAATGAGTTCAGAAAAACTGTTTCTTTTTATAAGCTAATTGAAGCAGCCAATCAAAACATGGAGTAGAGGGAATGTAAGTCTGCAATGCTGTCTACTGTTTTACATTGCTTTGTGATTAAAAGTGATGTAGAGAATTAAATAATTGTAGTAGTCATAAAGGTAATGTAAGTCTGCTTCATAGTAAGCAGTATCAGTGTCATAGGAAATGTAGAACATGAGTGAGCAAGAAGGGGAAGATATTACTAGTCCAGGATTGTGAAAATGATCTTGAACATTTTAATTGTGAAAGTTGCGGAAATACAACATGACGGGATTGGCTTACAAGAATTCTAAGAGTTATAAATGGCTCAGACACGATTTGGCCTTGTGGAAACGTGTGGTAGAGAGCGAGAAGTCATTTATTGTATGTAACATGTTTTTGAAAACAATGGAGGTTTTCTTTCAGAAAGTGGCGGGTTGAAAGTAATAACAGCACAACAGAGTGTAAGCTGTTCATAGGACATCCTTCGCCGTCATGGAAAGTAAGTTAACTTTAAGGAGTTCTGAATTCTGATTTGTTATGTTGTATGGGTTTTTTAAACACAATCATTTTGATTGTGTTTTTTTTCCCCCCGCTGTTATATGATGAATACCTTCAAGTCACTGTTTTTAGTGAAATTTGATACATTCTGAGAACAGCTAAAATAAACCATTTAATATGTATAATTAATTCTGTTCTGTTTGCATTTATGATGTACATGTAGAACTGTGTAGGAGGCATGAAGAAGGTGAGGCTTCTGTAAGTGTCAAAGTTGTTGCATACAGTGCTCATATTCTACGTAGTCTTTCATATGATAGACTACATTTCCACAATGAGATACCTAAGCAAAGGAAACACAGGTGATATGATTGTGGAATGAGGAAAAAAAATTGCACGTTTTTCAATTATATTACCTGTGTTTCTTAACATTACACATCACATTGTGTAGATGAGGTTTAGGCCTGTTCCTGGAGACAGAGGAGGTCTAACATTTGTCCAAGAGTGCAGTCGACATGACACACTTGGTTGGTAGGCCTGCACATGTATTTTCTTCTCTGTATTCTTCAATAAGTGTAAATATGATCTGCAACCCTGAGTAGGCCTCACCTTAAACAAACCTCTGGATAGGCCACACCTTATCGTCATCCTGAATCAATCATTTCAAATGTTAGGGACAGATTTATGATAGGTGTATGACTCTTTTGCGCCACTGTGCGTCACTTTTGTGACGCAGTCGCGGTTGAAAAGATTTGGTATGAGGCGACAAAATTATAAAATGATGAATCTAGGCAGATGTGTCATGCTGTAAAAAAACAATGCCACATGAAACCGATGCAGCAGTCATGCAAAAGATGCACAATGTTGCAAGATAGGACTCACTTCATCTGCATCAAGATACTATTAGTTTAAAATGTATATTTTTAGGACTGTGTAGGGGCATGGAGAAGCAGAGGCTTCTGTAAGTGTCAAAGTTCTTGAAAAACTATTTGTCCTTCAATCTTTTCCCTTGTTTTTTCTAATTTATTAAAAACATGTTTTAATATTTTTCAAATGTTTGTTCTCTCTTTCACAGATTTTTTAGTATAAAAAGAACAAATGAGTAACTTAACGACAATTATAAGGTAAATGTTTTGTACTCTTTTTGTTATATTTCTATCACATTTAACTTCTATTAGTTCCACTGCTTTATTTCTTTAAGAATCACTTTCCTACCTTTGCTACTTCGCTCATTCCTTTGTCTATTACTTAATTACTCTACTCCTTCACTATTTTTCTTAGTCCCTCTCTTCTCATACTTCTTCACTCTTGGTCACTCACTCTGTCTCTATTACTTTCACTGTTTCTGACTGATCTAAATTTAAAAAAAAAAAAAGAACAGTAAGTATAAGGGAAGGAAACAGACAGTTATGTTAAAAGAAAGACAGCTATAGGGAGTAAACTAGGGATACTGTTACCCGCAATCCTCTGCTGATGATGTCACTGACCATGTCATGAATGATGTAATATGTGACATCATCAGCAGTGGATTACGGGTAATAGTATCTCTAGTTTACTCCCCTATAGCTGTCTTTCTTTTAACATAACTGTCTGTTTCCTTCCCTTATACTTACTGTTCTTTTTTTTAAAACATTTTTTTTGGTTCGCTCCCGGTTCGCGTACCGGCGAGCGAACTGGGAAGCGAACTAAGAGAAATAGAGGTTGGCAGAGTTCCAAATATTCTACCAATTTTTTAATAACGGGGAGGTAGTTCTGAAAAGAACTTTTTTTTTATTGTTTTTGTTGTTTTATATTTTTTTTATTTTTTTCTGAACATTTTTTTACTTTTTTTGAATTTTTCTGAACGGTTTTATATATTTTTTGGTTTTTTTGGGGGGGGGAAACGAAAACGATTCATTGTAAAGGGCTCAACAGGAGCAACAAAAAAAAAGAATTTATTGTTTGCGGCGTTTCGGACAAATTGGAAGATGATAGTCAATAGCTCTGTTGATCAGAGTGATGCTACTTTCTCTGTAGCAAATGAATCCATTGCAAAGTACGCAGACTTGTTTTACTTCCCCAAATCTCAGTTGTATATTTGGCACCATCTCCCTGCCCTCTGGTCCCGTCACTTCGGGTACAACAGATCTTCTGGCCATAATAGGGGGATTATCTAGTTCGTTACGAAACTGTGCAGCACTGTAGTTGTTAGGATGCCACCTAGTCATATGGCGATGCATTGTGTAGTTTACGTAACTGTATTTCTTCTCGGTCCCTCTGGACAGTCTATCTTGACATATAAGGCAAGTTACGTATCTTGCATTTACTTTTTTCTCGCCTTTGGGAAATTTAAAAAATTGCCAAATGAAGTTTTCTTTCCGGTGAGACCTCCTGGGCTCCTCAGGCAAAAACTGCCTCTCTTCCTGCTCTTCCTCCTCTTCCTCTTCTTCCTCTTCTTCCTCCTCTTGCTGAATGATAACTTCAGCAGGTGGTCCTCTCTTCCTTGGAGGTGGTGGAGGTGGTGGGGAAGCACCAGCTGAAGCTACTAAAGAAGCCATTGCTCACTGGTAACAAAGGGTCTTTCTCTCACAAAGATGAAAGTCAGAGTGAGGAAAGAAGGAGGGGTTTTCATCATTTGGGAAAAACAATAGTTCTCAACCAATGAAAAGTGTTAATTTTATATTACATGACCTAGTGTTACATCATTAGGAAACCAAAAGTGAAATGAACCAATGAAAAGTGTTATTACCAAGTCACATGACCTGCTGTGATTACGTTACGCGCTTTGCGCCGCCTCCCGGTTTGCTTCTGGGAACCTGCGCTTCGCGCCTCGCTTCGCGTACCAGTTCGCTAACGTAGCACGTCATATGACGTATCACGCGACAACGTGAAACGTCATGCGGACGCGAGGCGTCACGATGTTTTCTAACGCGGCAGTTGCGTTAAAGGAACGTTTACCGGTTTGCGGACTATTTCGCGGCATCAAGGTCAGCTAACGGGAAGCTTCCCGATTCGCGAAGCGGGAGGGAAGAAAAAAAATATTAAAATTTTTTTTTATTAATAAACATATAAAATATATTTTTGGATTTAAAGAAGAATACATTTTACAGCTACAGATATTAGCTTTTAAAAAACCAATGAAATTCACTGAAAAAACCATAGGTTATAGACCATATATAGTTAGGAATTAGCATTTACAAAACCTTGAAAATTCACTGAAAAAACCATAGGTTATAGACCATATATAGTTAGGAATTAGCATTTAAAAAACCTTATTTTACTCACACAAAACCATTGAAATTCCATATATAGTTAGTTGCACTAACTATATATCGCGCACCCGCAATCCACTGCTGATGATGTCACATATTACATCATTCATGACATGGTCAGTGACATCACTGATGACATCACTGATGACATCTCAAATGACATCACTGATGACATCACTGATGACATCTCATTTGACATCATTCTTGTGCTAATACGATAAACCTCTTCAGACTCTAATAAAACCTTAGATACACTCAGTGTATACAGACACTCACACACTGTTACTCATCCATGGAGTTACTCACACACCTAGTCAGTCATGCAAAGAATCAATCACACCTCTATTTCCTCAACTATACAGTTATACACACCTTACTTATTCAAACATATACTAACACATATTTACTCTCTTATACAATCCCTGATACAAGTTCACAATGATCCATACAGCCACTCACACATTCAGTGGCTCTCATGCACAGTTATCTATATATGCCAACTCTCACATGTACTGTGTTTTACATATGTACTTACTATGACATGTAGCATTGACATATCCATTCACTCATCAATACACTCATGCACACAGTCAACCGCCCATGTAGCTGTCTCCACATGTACTCTTGAACTCATACACCTAGTGAATCAACTGCTCACACATCTATGCACAGAGTCACACACCTCCCAGCCACCCCCACACAAACTCAATCTCCCATACAAATACTTGGGCAACCAATCAATAACATATGTAGCCTCTCGTATAGCTAATGATCCACACATGCAGCAGTTTACATCACAACAGACATACTGAAGCAAACATTCAGACAGTTTAGTCACTAACCCATGCATTTAGCACGACACATTTATTCACTCACTCATACAGTCAGTCACGCACCTACTAAATCCTTCATCGAGACACTTATACATCCACTCATTCTTCAATATATCTAACATATTTAAACTTTACAGAAACACACAGTCACTGGATGATGTCATCAGTGATGTCATCAGTGATGTCATCAGTGATGTCACTGACCATGTCATGAATGATGTAATATGTGACATCATCAGCAGTGGATTGCGGGTGCGCGATATATAGTTAGTGCAACTAACTATATATGGAATTTCAATGGTTTTGTGTGAGTAAAATAAGGTTTTTTAAATGCTAATTCCTAACTATATATGGTCTATAACCTATGGTTGTTTCAGTGAATTTTCAAGGTTTTGTAAATGCTAATTCCTAACTATATATGGTCTATAACCTATGGTTTTTTCAGTGAATATATATATATATATATATATAGCAAGAACCTCCCTCGGTGAGAAAGGAAGAGGCCACACGGGGAATCCGGTTTGGAGACTTTATTCAAGTAGCAGGTAAGCATTATGCATTTCGACCGGTAGGGCCTTCCTCAGACGCCCCTGCTAAAAAGTACCACAGTCTCACCCTCGTTTAAATAAGTCTTGCCATCCTCTCATTGGTGAGAGCAAATGCCTTCCCCCAATCCAGTGATCACACACCTCACAAACAGCGCTGTAGGCACTCCAAGTCCCAAGATTCTTCTCTATTTGGACGGTATTGTGTGGGGAAAAGGAATAAATCCATGTGGACAGGCGTCCTGCAAGACGAAGCGCTGTGTACCAACTACACTCCTTAAGGCTCCTTACATCCCCACATACGCTCCAACCCAGAAGGAGCAAGTTCTGCCGGGCCGTGAGATGACTATAATAAGTCACAGCTCCATGTGCAGTCACAATCCACCACTGTCGGCAGCCCGTGCAAACCAAGCACTCCGAGGTAGGCTGGCACCGGTCCAATACCTCGGACAAAAAAAGAACTGTGGGAGCAGGAACCAGAATGGCAGCCAGCCAACTTGTAAGAGTGGGGCCTCTTAACGCGTCTCTGGCAGACGCGGAAAATACAGCAAGAACCTCCCTCAGTGAGAAAGGAAGAGGCCACATGGGGAATCCGGTTTGGAGACTTTATTCAAGTAGCAGGTAAGCATTATGCATTTCGGCCGGTAGGGCCTTCCTCAGACGCCCCTGCTAAAAAGTACCACAGTCTCACCCTCGTTTAAATAAGTCTTGCCATCCTCTCATTGGTGAGAGCAAACCCCTTCCCCCAATCCAGTGATCACACACCTCACAAACAGCGCGATAGGCACTCCAAGTCCCAAGATGCTTCACTATTGGGACGGTATTGTGTGGGGAAAAGAAATAAATCCATGTGGACAGGCGTCCTGCAAGACTAAGCGCTGTGTACCAACTACACTCCTTAAGGCTCCTTACATCCCCACATACGCTCCAACCCAGAAGGAGCAAGTTCTGCCGGGCCGTGAGATGACTATAATAAGTCACAGCTCCATGTGCAGTCACAATCCACCACTGGCGGCAGCACGTGCAAACCAAGAACTCCGAGGTAGGCTGGCACCGGTCCAATACCTCGGACAAAAAAGAACTGCGGGAGCAGGAACCAGAATGGCAGCCAGCCAACTTGTAAGAGCGGGGCCTCTTAACGCGTCTCTGGCAGATGCGAAAAATACAGCAAGAACCTCCCTCGGTGAGAAAGGAGAGGCCACACAGGAAATCCGGTTTGGAGACTTTATTGAAATAGCAGGTAAGCATTATACATTTCAGCCGGTAGGGCCTTCCTCAGACGCCCCTGCTAAAAAGTACCACAGTCTCAACCTCATTTAAATAAGTCTTGCCATCCTCTCATTGGTGAGAGCAAATGCCTTCCCCCAATCCAGTGATCACACACCTCACAAACAGCGCTGTAGGCACTCCAAGTCCCAAGATGCTTCACTATTGGGACGGTATTGTGTGGGGAAAAGGAATAAATCCATGTGGACAGGCGTCCTGCAAGATGAAGCGCTGTGTACCAACTACACTCCTTAAGGCTCCTTACATCCCCACATACGCTCCAACCCAGAAGGAGCAAGTTCTGCCGGGCCGTGAGATGACTATAATAAGTCACAGCTCCATGTGCAGTCACAATCCACCACTGGCGGCAGCCCGTGCAAACCAAGCACTCCGAGGTGGGCTGGCACCGGTCCAATACCTCGGACAAAAAAAGAACTGTGGGAGCAGGAACCAGAATGGCAGCCAGCCAACTTGTAAGAGTGGGGCCTCTTAACGCGTCTCTGGCAGACGCGGAAAATACAGCAAGAATCTCCCTCGGTGAGAAAGGAAGAGGCCACATGGGGAATCCGGTTTGGAGACTTTATTGAAGTAGCAGGTAAGCATTATGCATTTCAGCCGGTAGGGCCTTCCTCAGAAGCCCCTGCTAAAAAGTACCACAGTCTCACCCTCGTTTAAATAAGTCTTGCCATCCTCTCATTGGTGAGAGCAAATGCCTTCCCCCAATCCAGTGATCACACACCTCACAAACAGCGCTGTAGGCACTCCAAGTCCCAAGATTCTTCACTATTTGGACGGTATTGTGTGGGGAAAAGGAATAAATCCATGTGGACAGGCGTCCTGCAAGACGAAGCGCTGTGTACCAACTACACTCCTTAAGGCTCCTTACATCCCCACATACGCTCCAACCCAGAAGGAGCAAGTTCTGCCGGGCCGTGAGATGACTATAATAAGTCACAGCTCCATGTGCAGTCACAATCCACCACTGTCGGCAGCCCGTGCAAACCAAGCACTCCGAGGTGGGCTGGCACCGGTCTAATACCTCGGACAAAAAAAGAACTGTGGGAGCAGGAACCAGAATGGCAGCCAGCCAACTTGTAAGAGTGGGGCCTCTTAACGCGTCTCTGGCAGACGCGGAAAATACAGCAAGAACCTCCCTCAGTGAGAAAGGAAGAGGCCACATGGGGAATCCGGTTTGGAGACTTTATTCAAGTAGCAGGTAAGCATTATGCATTTCGGCCGGTAGGGCCTTCCTCAGACGCCCCTGCTAAAAAGTACCACAGTCTCACCCTCGTTTAAATAAGTCTTGCCATCCTCTCATTGGTGAGAGCAAACGCCTTCCCCCAATCCAGTGATCACACACCTCACAAACAGCGCTGTAGGCACTCCAAGTCCCTAGATGCTTCACTATTGGGACAGTATTGTGTGGGGAAAATAAATAAATCCATGTGGACAGGCGTCCTGCAAGACGAAGCGCTGTGTACCAACTAAACTCCTTAAGGCTCCTTACATCCCTACATACGCTCCAACCCAGAAGGAGCATGTTCTGCCGGGCCGTGAGATGACTATAATAAGTCACAGCTCCATGTGCAGTCACAATCCACCACTGGCGGCAGCCCGTGCAAACCAAGCACTCCGAGGTGGGCTGGCACCGGTCCAATACCTCGGACAAAAAAGAACTGCGGGAGCAGGAACCAGAATGGCAGCCAGCCAACTTGTAAGAGCGGGGCCTCTTAACGCGTCTCTGGCAGACGCGGAAAATACAGCAAGAACCTCCATCGATGAGAAAGGAAGAGGCCACACGGGGAATCCGGTTTGGAGACTTTATTGAAGTAGCAGGTAAGCATTATGCATTTCGGCCGGTAGGGCCTTCCTCAGCTGCCCCTGCTAAAAAGTACCACAGTCTCACCCTCATTTAAAAAAGTCTTGGCATCCTCTCATTGGTGAGAGCAAACGCCTTCCCCCAATCCAGTGATCACACACCTCACTAACAGCGCTGTAGGCACTCCAAGTCCCAAGAAGCTTCACTATTGGGACAGTATTGTGTGGGGAAAATAAATAAATCCATGTGGACAGGCGTCCTGCAAGACGAAGCGCTGTGTACCAACTACACTCCTTAAGGCTCCTTACATCCCCGCATACGCTCCAACCTAGAAGGAGCAAGTTCTGCCGGGCCGTGAGATGACTATAATAAGTCACAGCTCCATGGGCAGTCACAATGCACCACTGGCGGCAGCCCGTGCAAACCAAGAACTCCGAGGGGGGCTGGCACCGGTCCAATACCTCGGACAAAAAAGAACTGCGGGAGCAGGAACCAGAATGGCAGCCAGCCAACTTGTAAGAGCGGGGCCTCTTAACGCGTCTCTGGCAGACGCGGAAAATACAGCAAGAATCTCCCTCGGTGAGAAAGGAAGAGGCCACACGGGGAATCCGGTTTGGAGACTTTATTGAAGTAGCAGGTAAGCATTATGCATTTCGGCCGGTAGGGCCTTCCTCAGACGCCCCTGCTAAAAAGTACCACAGTCTCACCCTCGTTAAAATAAGTCTTGCCATCCTCTCATTGGTGAGAGCAAACCCCTTCCCCCAATCCAGTGATCACACACCTCACAAACAGCGCTGTAGGCACTCCAAGTCCCAAGATGCTTCACTATTGGGACGGTATTGTGTGGGGAACAGAAATAAATCCATGTGCACAGGCGTCCTGCAAGACGAAGCGCTGTGTACCAACTACATTCCTTAAGGCTCCTTACGTCCCCGCATACGCTCCAAAACAGAAGGAGCAAGTTCTGCCGGGCCGTGAGATGACTATAATAAGTCACAGCTCCATGTGCAGTCACAATCTACCACTGGCGGCAGCCCGTGCAAACCAAGAACTCCGAGGTGGGCTGGCACCAGTCCAATACCTCGTACAAAAAAGAACTGCGGGAGCAGGAACCAGAATGGCAGCCAGCCAACTTGTAAGAGCGGGGCCTCTTAACGCGTCTTTGGCAGGTGCGGAAAATACAGCAAGAACCTCCCTCAGGGAGAAAGGAAGAGGCCACATGGGGAATCCGGTTTGGAGACTTTATTCAAGTAGCAGGTAAGCATTATGCATTTCGGCCGGTAGGGCCTTCCTAAGACTCCCCTGCTAAAAAGTACCACAGTCTCACCCTTGTTTAAATAAGTCTTGCCATCCTCTCATTGGTGAGAGCAAACGCCTTCCCCCAATCCAGTGATCACAAACCTCACAAACAGCGCTGTAGGCACTTCAAGTCCCAAGATGCTTCACTATTGCGACGGTACTGTGTGGGGAAAAGAAATAAATCCATGTGGACAGGCGTCCTGCAAGACTAAGCGCTGTGTACCAACTACACTCCTTAAGGCTCCTTACATCCCCACATACGCTCCAACCCAGAAGGAGCAAGTTCTGCCGGGACGTGAGATGACTATAATAAGTCACAGCTCCATGTGCAGTCACAATCCACCACTGGCGGCAGCCCGTGCAAACCAAGCACTCCGAGGTGGGCTGGCACCGGTCCAATACCTCGGACAAAAAAGAACTGCGGGAGCAGGAACCAGAATGGCAGCCAGCCAACTTGTAAGAGCGGGGCCTCTTAACGCGTCTCTGGCAGACGCGGAAAATACAGCAAGAACCTCCATCGATGAGAAAGGAAGAGGCCACACGGGGAATCCGGTTTGGAGACTTTATTGAAGTAGCAGGTAAGCATTATGCATTTCGGCCGGTAGGGCCTTCCTCAGCTGCCCCTGCTAAAAAGTACCACAGTCTCACCCTCATTTAAAAAAGTCTTGGCATCCTCTCATTGGTGAGAGCAAACGCCTTCCCCCAATCCAGTGATCACACACCTCACTAACAGCGCTGTAGGCACTCCAAGTCCCAAGAAGCTTCACTATTGGGACAGTATTGTGTGGGGAAAATAAATAAATCCATGTGGACAGGCGTCCTGCAAGACGAAGCGCTGTGTACCAACTACACTCCTTAAGGCTCCTTACATCCCCGCATACGCTCCAACCTAGAAGGAGCAAGTTCTGCCGGGCCGTGAGATGACTATAATAAGTCACAGCTCCATGGGCAGTCACAATGCACCACTGGCGGCAGCCCGTGCAAACCAAGAACTCCGAGGGGGGCTGGCACCGGTCCAATACCTCGGACAAAAAAGAACTGCGGGAGCAGGAACCAGAATGGCAGCCAGCCAACTTGTAAGAGCGGGGCCTCTTAACGCGTCTCTGGCAGACGCGGAAAATACAGCAAGAATCTCCCTCGGTGAGAAAGGAAGAGGCCACACGGGGAATCCGGTTTGGAGACTTTATTGAAGTAGCAGGTAAGCATTATGCATTTCGGCCGGTAGGGCCTTCCTCAGACGCCCCTGCTAAAAAGTACCACAGTCTCACCCTCGTTAAAATAAGTCTTGCCATCCTCTCATTGGTGAGAGCAAACCCCTTCCCCCAATCCAGTGATCACACACCTTACAAACAGCGCTGTAGGCACTCCAAGTCCCAAGATGCTTCACTATTGGGACGGTATTGTGTGGGGAACAGAAATAAATCCATGTGCACAGGCGTCCTGCAAGACGAAGCGCTGTGTACCAACTACATTCCTTAAGGCTCCTTACATCCCCGCATACGCTCCAAAACAGAAGGAGCAAGTTCTGCCGGGCCGTGAGATGACTATAATAAGTCACATCTCCATGTGCAGTCACAATCTACCACTGGCGGCAGCCCGTGCAAACCAAGAACTCCGAGGTGGGCTGGCACCAGTCCAATACCTCGTACAAAAAAGAACTGCGGGAGCAGGAACCAGAATGGCAGCCAGCCAACTTGTAAGAGCGGGGCCTCTTAACGCGTCTTTGGCAGGTGCGGAAAATACAGCAAGAACCTCCCTCAGGGAGAAAGGAAGAGGCCACATGGGGAATCCGGTTTGGAGACTTTATTCAAGTAGCAGGTAAGCATTATGCATTTCGGCCGGTAGGGCCTTCCTAAGACTCCCCTGCTAAAAAGTACCACAGTCTCACCCTTGTTTAAATAAGTCTTGCCATCCTCTCATTGGTGAGAGCAAACGCCTTCCCCCAATCCAGTGATCACAAACCTCACAAACAGCGCTGTAGGCACTCCAAGTCCCAAGATGCTTCACTATTGCGACGGTACTGTGTGGGGAAAAGAAATAAATCCATGTGGACAGGCGTCCTGCAAGACTAAGCGCTGTGTACCAACTACACTCCTTAAGGCTCCTTACATCCCCACATACGCTCCAACCCAGAAGGAGCAAGTTCTGCCGGGCCGTGAGATGACTATAATAAGTCACAGCTCCATGTGCAGTCACAATGCACCACTGGCGGCAGCCCGTGCAAACCAAGAACTCCGAGGTGGGCTGGCACCGGTCCAATACCTCGGACAAAAAAGAACTGCGGGAGCAGGAACCAGAATGGCAGCCAGCCAACTTGTAAGAGCGGGGCCTCTTAACGCGTCTCTGGCAGGCGCGGAAAATACAGCAAGAACCTCCATCGGTGAGAAAGGAAGAGGCCACACGGGGAATCCGGTTTGGAGACTTTATTCAAGTAGCAGGTAAGCATTATGCATTTCGGCCGGTAGGGCCTTCCTCAGACGCCCCTGCTAAAAAGTACCACAGTCTCACCCTCGTTTAAATAAGTCTTGCCATCCTCTCATTGGTGAGAGCAAACTCCTTCCCCCAATCCAGTGATCACACACCTCACAAACAGCACTGTAGGCACTCCAAGCCCCAAGATGCTTCACTATTGGGACGGTATTGTGTGGGGAAAAGAAATAAATCCATGTGGACAGGCGTCCTGCAAGACGAAGCGCTGTGTACCAACTACACTCCTTAAGGCTCCTTACATCCCCACATACGCTCCAACCCAGAAGGAGCAAGTTCTGCCGGGTCGTGAGATGACTATAATAAGTCACAGCTCCATGTGCAGTCACAATCCACCACTGGCGGCAGCCCGTGCAAACCAAGCACTCCGAGGTGGGCTGGCACCGGTCCAATACCTCGGACAAAAAAAGGACTGTGGGAGCAGGAACCAGAATGGCAGCCAGCCAACTTGTAAGATTGGGGCCTCTTAACGCGTCTGTGGCAGACGTGGAAAATACAGCAAGAATCTCCCTCATTGAGAAAGGAAGAGGCCACACGGGGAATCCGGTTTGGAGACTTTATTGAAGTAGCAGGTAAGCATTATGCATTTCGGCCGGTAGGGCCTTCCTCAGACAACCCTGCTAAAAAGTACCACAGTCTCACCCTCGTTTAAATAAGTCTTGCCATCCTCTCATTGGTGAGAGCAAACCCCTTCCCCCAATCCAGTGATCACACACCTCACAAACAGCGCTGTAGGCACTCCAAGTCCCAAGATGCTTCACTATTGGGACGGTATTGTGTGGGGAAAATAAATAAATCCATGTGGACAGGCGTCCTGCAAGACGAAGCGCTGTGTACCAACTACACTCCTTAAGGCTCCTTACGTACCCGCATACGCTCCAACCCAGAAGGAGCAAGTTCTGCCGGGCCGTGAGATGACTATAATAAGTCACAGCTCCATGTGCAGTCACAATGCACCACTGGCGGCAGCCCTTGCAAACCAAGCACTCCGAGGTGGGCTGGCACCGGTCCAATACCTCGGACAAAAAAGAACCGCGGGAGCAGGAACCAGAATGGCAGCCAGCCAACTTCTAAGAGTGGGGCCTCCTAACGCGTCTCTGGCAGGCGCGGAAAATACAGCAAGAACCTCCCTCAGTGAGAAAGGAAGAGGCCACATGGGGAATCCGGTTTGGAGACTTTATTCAAGTAGCAGGTAAGCATTATGCATTTCGACCGGTAGGGCCTTCCTCAGACGCCCCTGCTAAAAAGTACCACAGTCTCACCCTCGTTTAAATAAGTCTTGCCATCCTCTCATTGGTGAGAGCAAATGCCTTCCCCCAATCCAGTGATCACACACCTCACAAACAGCGCTGTAGGCACTCCAAGTCCCAAGATGCTTCACTATTGGGACGGTATTGTGTGGGGAACAGAAATAAATCCATGTGCACAGGCGTCCTGCAAGACGAAGCGCTGTGTACCAACTACATTCCTTAAGGCTCCTTACATCCCCGCATACGCTCCAAAACAGAAGGAGCAAGTTCTGCCGGGCCGTGAGATGACTATAATAAGTCACATCTCCATGTGCAGTCACAATCTACCACTGGCGGCAGCCCGTGCAAACCAAGAACTCCGAGGTGGGCTGGCACCAGTCCAATACCTCGTACAAAAAAGAACTGCGGGAGCAGGAACCAGAATGGCAGCCAGCCAACTTGTAAGAGCGGGGCCTCTTAACGCGTCTTTGGCAGGTGCGGAAAATACAGCAAGAACCTCCCTCAGGGAGAAAGGAAGAGGCCACATGGGGAATCCGGTTTGGAGACTTTATTCAAGTAGCAGGTAAGCATTATGCATTTCGGCCGGTAGGGCCTTCCTAAGACTCCCCTGCTAAAAAGTACCACAGTCTCACCCTTGTTTAAATAAGTCTTGCCATCCTCTCATTGGTGAGAGCAAACGCCTTCCCCCAATCCAGTGATCACAAACCTCACAAACAGCGCTGTAGGCACTCCAAGTCCCAAGATGCTTCACTATTGCGACGGTACTGTGTGGGGAAAAGAAATAAATCCATGTGGACAGGCGTCCTGCAAGACTAAGCGCTGTGTACCAACTACACTCCTTAAGGCTCCTTACATCCCCACATACGCTCCAACCCAGAAGGAGCAAGTTCTGCCGGGCCGTGAGATGACTATAATAAGTCACAGCTCCATGTGCAGTCACAATGCACCACTGGCGGCAGCCCGTGCAAACCAAGAACTCCGAGGTGGGCTGGCACCGGTCCAATACCTCGGACAAAAAAGAACTGCGGGAGCAGGAACCAGAATGGCAGCCAGCCAACTTGTAAGAGCGGGGCCTCTTAACGCGTCTCTGGCAGGCGCGGAAAATACAGCAAGAACCTCCCTCAGGGAGAAAGGAAGAGGCCACATGGGGAATCCGGTTTGGAGACTTTATTCAAGTAGCAGGTAAGCATTATGCATTTCGGCCGGTAGGGCCTTCCTAAGACTCCCCTGCTAAAAAGTACCACAGTCTCACCCTTGTTTAAATAAGTCTTGCCATCCTCTCATTGGTGAGAGCAAACGCCTTCCCCCAATCCAGTGATCACAAACCTCACAAACAGCGCTGTAGGCACTCCAAGTCCCAAGATGCTTCACTATTGCGACGGTACTGTGTGGGGAAAAGAAATAAATCCATGTGGACAGGCGTCCTGCAAGACTAAGCGCTGTGTACCAACTACACTCCTTAAGGCTCCTTACATCCCCACATACGCTCCAACCCAGAAGGAGCAAGTTCTGCCGGGCCGTGAGATGACTATAATAAGTCACAGCTCCATGTGCAGTCACAATGCACCACTGGCGGCAGCCCGTGCAAACAAAGAACTCCGAGGTGGGCTGGCACCGGTCCAATACCTCGGACAAAAAAGAACTGCGGGAGCAGGAACCAGAATGGCAGCCAGCCAACTTGTAAGAGCGGGGCCTCTTAACGCGTCTCTGGCAGGCGCGGAAAATACAGCAAGAACCTCCATCGGTGAGAAAGGAAGAGGCCACACGGGGAATCCGGTTTGGAGACTTTATTCAAGTAGCAGGTAAGCATTATGCATTTCGGCCGGTAGGGCCTTCCTCAGACGCCCCTGCTAAAAAGTACCACAGTCTCACCCTCGTTTAAATAAGTCTTGCCATCCTCTCATTGGTGAGAGCAAACTCCTTCCCCCAATCCAGTGATCACACACCTCACAAACAGCACTGTAGGCACTCCAAGTCCCAAGATGCTTCACTATTGGGACGGTATTGTGTGGGGAAAAGAAATAAATCCATGTGGACAGGCGTCCTGCAAGACGAAGCGCTGTGTACCAACTACACTCCTTAAGGCTCCTTACATCCCCACATACGCTCCAACCCAGAAGGAGCAAGTTCTGCCGGGTCGTGAGATGACTATAATAAGTCACAGCTCCATGTGCAGTCACAATCCACCACTGGCGGCAGCCCGTGCAAACCAAGCACTCCGAGGTGGGCTGGCACCGGTCCAATACCTCGGACAAAAAAAGGACTGTGGGAGCAGGAACCAGAATGGCAGCCAGCCAACTTGTAAGATTGGGGCCTCTTAACGCGTCTGTGGCAGACGTGGAAAATACAGCAAGAATCTCCCTCATTGAGAAAGGAAGAGGCCACACGGGGAATCCGGTTTGGAGACTTTATTGAAGTAGCAGGTAAGCATTATGCATTTCGGCCGGTAGGGCCTTCCTCAGACGCCCCTGCTAAAAAGTACCACAGTCTCACCCTCGTTTAAATAAGTCTTGCCATCCTCTCATTGGTGAGAGCAAACCCCTTCCCCCAATCCAGTGATCACACACCTCACAAACAGCGCTGTAGGCACTCCAAGTCCCAAGATGCTTCACTATTGGGACGGTATTGTGTGGGGAAAATAAATAAATCCATGTGGACAGGCGTCCTGCAAGACGAAGCGCTGTGTACCAACTACACTCCTTAAGGCTCCTTACGTACCCGCATACGCTCCAACCCAGAAGGAGCAAGTTCTGCCGGGCCGTGAGATGACTATAATAAGTCACAGCTCCATGTGCAGTCACAATGCACCACTGGCGGCAGCCCTTGCAAACCAAGCACTCCGAGGTGGGCTGGCACCGGTCCAATACCTCGGACAAAAAAGAACCGCGGGAGCAGGAACCAGAATGGCAGCCAGCCAACTTCTAAGAGTGGGGCCTCCTAACGCGTCTCTGGCAGGCGCGGAAAATACAGCAAGAACCTCCCTCAGTGAGAAAGGAAGAGGCCACATGGGGAATCCGGTTTGGAGACTTTATTCAAGTAGCAGGTAAGCATTATGCATTTCGACCGGTAGGGCCTTCCTCAGACGCCCCTGCTAAAAAGTACCACAGTCTCACCCTCGTTTAAATAAGTCTTGCCATCCTCTCATTGGTGAGAGCAAATGCCTTCCCCCAATCCAGTGATCACACACCTCACAAACAGCGCTGTAGGCACTCCAAGTCCCAAGATTCTTCTCTATTTGGACGGTATTGTGTGGGGAAAAGGAATAAATCCATGTGGACAGGCGTCCTGCAAGACGAAGCGCTGTGTACCAACTACACTCCTTAAGGCTCCTTACATCCCCACATACGCTCCAACCCAGAAGGAGCAAGTTCTGCCGGGCCGTGAGATGACTATAATAAGTCACAGCTCCATGTGCAGTCACAATCCACCACTGTCGGCAGCCCGTGCAAACCAAGCACTCCGAGGTAGGCTGGCACCGGTCCAATACCTCGGACAAAAAAAGAACTGTGGGAGCAGGAACCAGAATGGCAGCCAGCCAACTTGTAAGAGTGGGGCCTCTTAACGCGTCTCTGGCAGACGCGGAAAATACAGCAAGAACCTCCCTCAGTGAGAAAGGAAGAGGCCACATGGGGAATCCGGTTTGGAGACTTTATTCAAGTAGCAGGTAAGCATTATGCATTTCGGCCGGTAGGGCCTTCCTCAGACGCCCCTGCTAAAAAGTACCACAGTCTCACCCTCGTTTAAATAAGTCTTGCCATCCTCTCATTGGTGAGAGCAAACGCCTTCCCCCAATCCAGTGATCACACACCTCACAAACAGCGCTGTAGGCACTCCAAGTCCCTAGATGCTTCACTATTGGGACAGTATTGTGTGGGGAAAATAAATAAATCCATGTGGACAGGCGTCCTGCAAGACGAAGCGCTGTGTACCAACTAAACTCCTTAAGGCTCCTTACATCCCTACATACGCTCCAACCCAGAAGGAGCAAGTTCTGCTGGGCCGTGAGATGACTATAATAAGTCACAGCTCCATGTGCAGTCACAATCCACCACTGGCGGCAGCCCATGCAAACCAAGCACTCCGAGGTGGGCTGGCACCGGTCCAATACCTCGGACAAAAAAAGAACTGTGGGAGCAGGAACGAAATTGGCAGCCAGCCAACTTGTAAGAGTGGGGCCTCTTAACGCGTCTCTGGCAGACGCGGAAAATACAGCAAGAATCTCCCTCGGTGAGAAAGGAAGAGGCCACACGGGGAATCCGGTTTGGAGACTTTATTGAAGTAGCAGGTAAGCATTATGCATTTCGGCCGGTAGGGCCTTCCTCAGACGCCCCTGCTAAAAAGTACCACAGTCTCACCCTTGTTTAAATAAGTCTTGCCATCCTCTCATTGGTGAGAGCAAATGCCTTCCCCCAATCCAGTGATCACACACCTCACAAACAGCACTGTAGGCACTCCAAGTCCCAAGATGCTTCACTATTGGGACGGTATTGTGTGGGGAAAAGAAATAAATCCATGTGGACAGGCGTCCTGCAAGACGAAGCGCTGTGTACCAACTACACTCCTTAAGGCTCCTTACGTCCCCGCATACGCTCCAACCCAGAAGGAGCATGTTCTGCCGGGACGTGAGATGACTATAATAAGTCTCAGCTCCATGTGCAGTCACAATCCACCACTGGCGGCAGCCCGTGCAAACCAAGCACTCCGAGGTGGGCTGGCACCGGTCCAATACCTCGGACAAAAAAGAACTGCGGGAGCAGGAACCAGAATGGCAGCCAGCCAACTTGTAAGAGCGGGGCCTCTGAACGCGTCTCTGGCAGACGCGGAAAATACAGCAAGAACCTCCCTCGATGAGAAAGGAAGAGGCCACACGGGGAATCCGGTTTGGAGACTTTATTGAAGTAGCAGGTAAGCATTATGCATTTCGGCCGGTAGGGCCTTCCTCAGCTGCCCCTGCTAAAAAGTACCACAGTCTCACCCTCATTAAAAAAAGTCTTGGCATCCTCTCATTGGTGAGAGCAAACGCCTTCCCCCAATCCAGTGATCACACACCTCACTAACAGCGCTGTAGGCACTCCAAGTCCCAAGAAGCTTCACTATTGGGACAGTATTGTGTGGGGAAAATAAATAAATCCATGTGGACAGGCGTCCTGCAAGACGAAGCGCTGTGTACCAACTACACTCCTTAAGGCTCCTTACATCCCCGCATACGCTCCAACCTAGAAGGAGCAAGTTCTGCCGGGCCGTGAGATGACTATAATAAGTCACAGCTCCATGGGCAGTCACAATGCACCACTGGCGGCAGCCCGTGCAAACCAAGAACTCCGAGGGGGGCTGGCACCGGTCCAATACCTCGGACAAAAAAGAACTGCGGGAGCAGGAACCAGAATGGCAGCCAGCCAACTTGTAAGAGCGGGGCCTCTTAACGCGTCTCTGGCAGACGCGGAAAATACAGCAAGAATCTCCCTCGGTGAGAAAGGAAGAGGCCACACGGGGAATCCGGTTTGGAGACTTTATTGAAGTAGCAGGTAAGCATTATGCATTTCGGCCGGTAGGGCCTTCCTCAGACGCCCCTGCTAAAAAGTACCACAGTCTCACCCTCGTTAAAATAAGTCTTGCCATCCTCTCATTGGTGAGAGCAAACCCCTTCCCCCAATCCAGTGATCACACACCTCACAAACAGCGCTGTAGGCACTCCAAGTCCCAAGATGCTTCACTATTGGGACGGTATTGTGTGGGGAACAGAAATAAATCCATGTGCACAGGCGTCCTGCAAGACGAAGCGCTGTGTACCAACTACATTCCTTAAGGCTCCTTACGTCCCCGCATACGCTCCAAAACAGAAGGAGCAAGTTCTGCCGGGCCGTGAGATGACTATAATAAGTCACAGCTCCATGTGCAGTCACAATCTACCACTGGCGGCAGCCCGTGCAAACCAAGAACTCCGAGGTGGGCTGGCACCAGTCCAATACCTCGTACAAAAAAGAACTGCGGGAGCAGGAACCAGAATGGCAGCCAGCCAACTTGTAAGAGCGGGGCCTCTTAACGCGTCTTTGTCAGGTGCGGAAAATACAGCAAGAACCTCCCTCAGGGAGAAAGGAAGAGGCCACATGGGGAATCCGGTTTGGAGACTTTATTCAAGTAGCAGGTAAGCATTATGCATTTCGGCCGGTAGGGCCTTCCTAAGACTCCCCTGCTAAAAAGTACCACAGTCTCACCCTTGTTTAAATAAGTCTTGCCATCCTCTCATTGGTGAGAGCAAACGCCTTCCCCCAATCCAGTGATCACAAACCTCACAAACAGCGCTGTAGGCACTCCAAGTCCCAAGATGCTTCACTATTGCGACGGTACTGTGTGGGGAAAAGAAATAAATCCATGTGGACAGGCGTCCTGCAAGACTAAGCGCTGTGTACCAACTACACTCCTTAAGGCTCCTTACATCCCCACATACGCTCCAACCCAGAAGGAGCAAGTTCTGCCGGGCCGTGAGATGACTATAATAAGTCACAGCTCCATGTGCAGTCACAATGCACCACTGGCGGCAGCCCGTGCAAACCAAGAACTCCGAGGTGGGCTGGCACCGGTCCAATACCTCGGACAAAAAAGAACTGCGGGAGCAGGAACCAGAATGGCAGCCAGCCAACTTGTAAGAGCGGGGCCTCTTAACGCGTCTCTGGCAGGCGCGGAAAATACAGCAAGAACCTCCATCGGTGAGAAAGGAAGAGGCCACACGGGGAATCCGGTTTGGAGACTTTATTCAAGTAGCAGGTAAGCATTATGCATTTCGGCCGGTAGGGCCTTCCTCAGACGCCCCTGCTAAAAAGTACCACAGTCTCACCCTCGTTTAAATAAGTCTTGCCATCCTCTCATTGGTGAGAGCAAACTCCTTCCCCCAATCCAGTGATCACACACCTCACAAACAGCACTGTAGGCACTCCAAGTCCCAAGATGCTTCACTATTGGGACGGTATTGTGTGGGGAAAAGAAATAAATCCATGTGGACAGGCGTCCTGCAAGACGAAGCGCTGTGTACCAACTACACTCCTTAAGGCTCCTTACATCCCCACATACGCTCCAACCCAGAAGGAGCAAGTTCTGCCGGGTCGTGAGATGACTATAATAAGTCACAGCTCCATGTGCAGTCACAATCCACCACTGGCGGCAGCCTGTGCAAACCAAGCACTCCGAGGTGGGCTGGCACCGGTCCAATACCTCGGACAAAAAAAGGACTGTGGGAGCAGGAACCAGAATGGCAGCCAGCCAACTTGTAAGAGTGGGGCCTCTTAACGCGTCTCTGGCAGACGTGGAAAATACAGCAAGAATCTCCCTCATTGAGAAAGGAAGAGGCCACACGGGGAATCCGGTTTGGAGACTTTATTGAAGTAGCAGGTAAGCATTATGCATTTCGGCCGGTAGGGCCTTCCTCAGACGCCCCTGCTAAAAAGTACCACAGTCTCACCCTCGTTTAAATAAGTCTTGCCATCCTCTCATTGGTGAGAGCAAACCCCTTCCCCCAATCCAGTGATCACACACCTCACAAACAGCGCTGTAGGCACTCCAAGTCCCAAGATGCTTCACTATTGGGACGGTATTGTGTGGGGAAAAGAAATAAATCCATGTGGACAGGCGTCCTGCAAGACGAAGCGCTGTGTACCAACTACACTCCTTAAGGCTCCTTACGTACCCGCATACGCTCCAACCCAGAAGGAGCAAGTTCTGCCGGGCCGTGAGATGACTATAATAAGTCACAGCTCCATGTGAAGTCACAATGCACCACTGGCGGCAGCCCTTGCAAACCAAGCACTCCGAGGTGGGCTGGCACCGGTCCAATACCTCGGACAAAAAAGAACCGCGGGAGCAGGAACCAGAATGGCAGCCAGCCAACTTCTAAGAGTGGGGCCTCCTAACGCGTCTCTGGCAGGCGCGGAAAATACAGCAAGAACCTCCCTCAGTGAGAAAGGAAGAGGCCACATGGGGAATCCGGTTTGGAGACTTTATTCAAGTAGCAGGTAAGCATTATGCATTTCGACCGGTAGGGCCTTCCTCAGACGCCCCTGCTAAAAAGTACCACAGTCTCACCCTCGTTTAAATAAGTCTTGCCATCCTCTCATTGGTGAGAGCAAATGCCTTCCCCCAATCCAGTGATCACACACCTCACAAACAGCGCTGTAGGCACTCCAAGTCCCAAGATTCTTCTCTATTTGGACGGTATTGTGTGGGGAAAAGGAATAAATCCATGTGGACAGGCGTCCTGCAAGACGAAGCGCTGTGTACCAACTACACTCCTTAAGGCTCCTTACATCCCCACATACGCTCCAACCCAGAAGGAGCAAGTTCTGCCGGGCCGTGAGATGACTATAATAAGTCACAGCTCCATGTGCAGTCACAATCCACCACTGTCGGCAGCCCGTGCAAACCAAGCACTCCGAGGTAGGCTGGCACCGGTCCAATACCTCGGACAAAAAAAGAACTGTGGGAGCAGGAACCAGAATGGCAGCCAGCCAACTTGTAAGAGTGGGGCCTCTTAACGCGTCTCTGGCAGACGCGGAAAATACAGCAAGAACCTCCCTCAGTGAGAAAGGAAGAGGCCACATGGGGAATCCGGTTTGGAGACTTTATTCAAGTAGCAGGTAAGCATTATGCATTTCGGCCGGTAGGGCCTTCCTCAGACGCCCCTGCTAAAAAGTACCACAGTCTCACCCTCGTTTAAATAAGTCTTGCCATCCTCTCATTGGTGAGAGCAAACCCCTTCCCCCAATCCAGTGATCACACACCTCACAAACAGCGCGATAGGCACTCCAAGTCCCAAGATGCTTCACTATTGGGACGGTATTGTGTGGGGAAAAGAAATAAATCCATGTGGACAGGCGTCCTGCAAGACTAAGCGCTGTGTACCAACTACACTCCTTAAGGCTCCTTACATCCCCACATACGCTCCAACCCAGAAGGAGCAAGTTCTGCGGGCCGTGAGATGACTATAATAAGTCACAGCTCCATGTGCTGTCACAATCCACCACTGGCGGCAGCACGTGCAAACCAAGAACTCCGAGGTAGGCTGGCACCGGTCCAATACCTCGGACAAAAAAGAACTGCGGGAGCAGGAACCAGAATGGCAGCCAGCCAACTTGTAAGAGCGGGGCCTCTTAACGCGTCTCTGGCAGATGCGAAAAATACAGCAAGAACCTCCCTCGGTGAGAAAGGAGAGGCCACACAGGAAATCCGGTTTGGAGACTTTATTGAAATAGCAGGTAAGCATTATACATTTCAGCCGGTAGGGCCTTCCTCAGACGCCCCTGCTAAAAAGTACCACAGTCTCAACCTCATTTAAATAAGTCTTGCCATCCTCTCATTGGTGAGAGCAAATGCCTTCCCCCAATCCAGTGATCACACACCTCACAAACAGCGCTGTAGGCACTCCAAGTCCCAAGATTCTTCACTATTGGGACGGTATTGTGTGGGGAAAAGGAATAAATCCATGTGGACAGGCGTCCTGCAAGATGAAGCGCTGTGTACCAACTACACTCCTTAAGGCTCCTTACATCCCCACATACGCTCCAACCCAGAAGGAGCAAGTTCTGCCGGGCCGTGAGATGACTATAATAAGTCACAGCTCCATGTGCAGTCACAATCCACCACTGGCGGCAGCCCGTGCAAACCAAGCACTCCGAGGTGGGCTGGCACCGGTCCAATACCTCGGACAAAAAAAGAACTGTGGGAGCAGGAGCCAGAATGGCAGCCAGCCAACTTGTAAGAGTGGGGCCTCTTAACGCGTCTCTGGCAGACGCGGAAAATACAGCAAGAATCTCCCTCGGTGAGAAAGGAAGAGGCCACATGGGGAATCCGGTTTGGAGACTTTATTGAAGTAGCAGGTAAGCATTATGCATTTCAGCCGGTAGGGCCTTCCTCAGAAGCCCCTGCTAAAAAGTACCACAGTCTCACCCTCGTTTAAATAAGTCTTGCCATCCTCTCATTGGTGAGAGCAAATGCCTTCCCCCAATCCAGTGATCACACACCTCACAAACAGCGCTGTAGGCACTCCAAGTCCCAAGATTCTTCACTATTTGGACGGTATTGTGTGGGGAAAAGGAATAAATCCATGTGGACAGGCGTCCTGCAAGACGAAGCGCTGTGTACCAACTACACTCCTTAAGGCTCCTTACATCCCCACATACGCTCCAACCCAGAAGGAGCAAGTTCTGCCGGGCCGTGAGATGACTATAATAAGTCACAGCTCCATGTGCAGTCACAATCTACCACTGGCGGCAGCCCGTGCAAACCAAGAACTCCGAGGTGGGCTGGCACCAGTCCAATACCTCGTACAAAAAAGAACTGCGGGAGCAGGAACCAGAATGGCAGCCAGCCAACTTGTAAGAGCGGGGCCTCTTAACGCGTCTTTGGCAGGTGCGGAAAATACAGCAAGAACCTCCCTCAGGGAGAAAGGAAGAGGCCACATGGGGAATCCGGTTTGGAGACTTTATTCAAGTAGCAGGTAAGCATTATGCATTTCGGCCGGTAGGGCCTTCCTAAGACTCCCCTGCTAAAAAGTACCACAGTCTCACCCTTGTTTAAATAAGTCTTGCCATCCTCTCATTGGTGAGAGCAAACGCCTTCCCCCAATCCAGTGATCACAAACCTCACAAACAGCGCTGTAGGCACTTCAAGTCCCAAGATGCTTCACTATTGCGACGGTACTGTGTGGGGAAAAGAAATAAATCCATGTGGACAGGCGTCCTGCAAGACTAAGCGCTGTGTACCAACTACACTCCTTAAGGCTCCTTACATCCCCACATACGCTCCAACCCAGAAGGAGCAAGTTCTGCCGGGACGTGAGATGACTATAATAAGTCACAGCTCCATGTGCAGTCACAATCCACCACTGGCGGCAGCCCGTGCAAACCAAGCACTCCGAGGTGGGCTGGCACCGGTCCAATACCTCGGACAAAAAAGAACTGCGGGAGCAGGAACCAGAATGGCAGCCAGCCAACTTGTAAGAGCGGGGCCTCTTAACGCGTCTCTGGCAGACGCGGAAAATACAGCAAGAACCTCCATCGATGAGAAAGGAAGAGGCCACACGGGGAATCCGGTTTGGAGACTTTATTGAAGTAGCAGGTAAGCATTATGCATTTCGGCCGGTAGGGCCTTCCTCAGCTGCCCCTGCTAAAAAGTACCACAGTCTCACCCTCATTTAAAAAAGTCTTGGCATCCTCTCATTGGTGAGAGCAAACGCCTTCCCCCAATCCAGTGATCACACACCTCACTAACAGCGCTGTAGGCACTCCAAGTCCCAAGAAGCTTCACTATTGGGACAGTATTGTGTGGGGAAAATAAATAAATCCATGTGGACAGGCGTCCTGCAAGACGAAGCGCTGTGTACCAACTACACTCCTTAAGGCTCCTTACATCCCCGCATACGCTCCAACCTAGAAGGAGCAAGTTCTGCCGGGCCGTGAGATGACTATAATAAGTCACAGCTCCATGGGCAGTCACAATGCACCACTGGCGGCAGCCCGTGCAAACCAAGAACTCCGAGGGGGGCTGGCACCGGTCCAATACCTCGGACAAAAAAGAACTGCGGGAGCAGGAACCAGAATGGCAGCCAGCCAACTTGTAAGAGCGGGGCCTCTTAACGCGTCTCTGGCAGACGCGGAAAATACAGCAAGAATCTCCCTCGGTGAGAAAGGAAGAGGCCACACGGGGAATCCGGTTTGGAGACTTTATTGAAGTAGCAGGTAAGCATTATGCATTTCGGCCGGTAGGGCCTTCCTCAGACGCCCCTGCTAAAAAGTACCACAGTCTCACCCTCGTTAAAATAAGTCTTGCCATCCTCTCATTGGTGAGAGCAAACCCCTTCCCCCAATCCAGTGATCACACACCTTACAAACAGCGCTGTAGGCACTCCAAGTCCCAAGATGCTTCACTATTGGGACGGTATTGTGTGGGGAACAGAAATAAATCCATGTGCACAGGCGTCCTGCAAGACGAAGCGCTGTGTACCAACTACATTCCTTAAGGCTCCTTACATCCCCGCATACGCTCCAAAACAGAAGGAGCAAGTTCTGCCGGGCCGTGAGATGACTATAATAAGTCACATCTCCATGTGCAGTCACAATCTACCACTGGCGGCAGCCCGTGCAAACCAAGAACTCCGAGGTGGGCTGGCACCAGTCCAATACCTCGTACAAAAAAGAACTGCGGGAGCAGGAACCAGAATGGCAGCCAGCCAACTTGTAAGAGCGGGGCCTCTTAACGCGTCTTTGGCAGGTGCGGAAAATACAGCAAGAACCTCCCTCAGGGAGAAAGGAAGAGGCCACATGGGGAATCCGGTTTGGAGACTTTATTCAAGTAGCAGGTAAGCATTATGCATTTCGGCCGGTAGGGCCTTCCTAAGACTCCCCTGCTAAAAAGTACCACAGTCTCACCCTTGTTTAAATAAGTCTTGCCATCCTCTCATTGGTGAGAGCAAACGCCTTCCCCCAATCCAGTGATCACAAACCTCACAAACAGCGCTGTAGGCACTCCAAGTCCCAAGATGCTTCACTATTGCGACGGTACTGTGTGGGGAAAAGAAATAAATCCATGTGGACAGGCGTCCTGCAAGACTAAGCGCTGTGTACCAACTACACTCCTTAAGGCTCCTTACATCCCCACATACGCTCCAACCCAGAAGGAGCAAGTTCTGCCGGGCCGTGAGATGACTATAATAAGTCACAGCTCCATGTGCAGTCACAATGCACCACTGGCGGCAGCCCGTGCAAACCAAGAACTCCGAGGTGGGCTGGCACCGGTCCAATACCTCGGACAAAAAAGAACTGCGGGAGCAGGAACCAGAATGGCAGCCAGCCAACTTGTAAGAGCGGGGCCTCTTAACGCGTCTCTGGCAGGCGCGGAAAATACAGCAAGAACCTCCATCGGTGAGAAAGGAAGAGGCCACACGGGGAATCCGGTTTGGAGACTTTATTCAAGTAGCAGGTAAGCATTATGCATTTCGGCCGGTAGGGCCTTCCTCAGACGCCCCTGCTAAAAAGTACCACAGTCTCACCCTCGTTTAAATAAGTCTTGCCATCCTCTCATTGGTGAGAGCAAACTCCTTCCCCCAATCCAGTGATCACACACCTCACAAACAGCACTGTAGGCACTCCAAGTCCCAAGATGCTTCACTATTGGGACGGTATTGTGTGGGGAAAAGAAATAAATCCATGTGGACAGGCGTCCTGCAAGACGAAGCGCTGTGTACCAACTACACTCCTTAAGGCTCCTTACATCCCCACATACGCTCCAACCCAGAAGGAGCAAGTTCTGCCGGGTCGTGAGATGACTATAATAAGTCACAGCTCCATGTGCAGTCACAATCCACCACTGGCGGCAGCCCGTGCAAACCAAGCACTCCGAGGTGGGCTGGCACCGGTCCAATACCTCGGACAAAAAAAGGACTGTGGGAGCAGGAACCAGAATGGCAGCCAGCCAACTTGTAAGATTGGGGCCTCTTAACGCGTCTGTGGCAGACGTGGAAAATACAGCAAGAATCTCCCTCATTGAGAAAGGAAGAGGCCACACGGGGAATCCGGTTTGGAGACTTTATTGAAGTAGCAGGTAAGCATTATGCATTTCGGCCGGTAGGGCCTTCCTCAGACGCCCCTGCTAAAAAGTACCACAGTCTCACCCTCGTTTAAATAAGTCTTGCCATCCTCTCATTGGTGAGAGCAAACCCCTTCCCCCAATCCAGTGATCACACACCTCACAAACAGCGCTGTAGGCACTCCAAGTCCCAAGATGCTTCACTATTGGGACGGTATTGTGTGGGGAAAATAAATAAATCCATGTGGACAGGCGTCCTGCAAGACGAAGCGCTGTGTACCAACTACACTCCTTAAGGCTCCTTACGTACCCGCATACGCTCCAACCCAGAAGGAGCAAGTTCTGCCGGGCCGTGAGATGACTATAATAAGTCACAGCTCCATGTGCAGTCACAATGCACCACTGGCGGCAGCCCTTGCAAACCAAGCACTCCGAGGTGGGCTGGCACCGGTCCAATACCTCGGACAAAAAAGAACCGCGGGAGCAGGAACCAGAATGGCAGCCAGCCAACTTCTAAGAGTGGGGCCTCCTAACGCGTCTCTGGCAGGCGCGGAAAATACAGCAAGAACCTCCCTCAGTGAGAAAGGAAGAGGCCACATGGGGAATCCGGTTTGGAGACTTTATTCAAGTAGCAGGTAAGCATTATGCATTTCGACCGGTAGGGCCTTCCTCAGACGCCCCTGCTAAAAAGTACCACAGTCTCACCCTCGTTTAAATAAGTCTTGCCATCCTCTCATTGGTGAGAGCAAATGCCTTCCCCCAATCCAGTGATCACACACCTCACAAACAGCGCTGTAGGCACTCCAAGTCCCAAGATGCTTCACTATTGGGACGGTATTGTGTGGGGAACAGAAATAAATCCATGTGCACAGGCGTCCTGCAAGACGAAGCGCTGTGTACCAACTACATTCCTTAAGGCTCCTTACATCCCCGCATACGCTCCAAAACAGAAGGAGCAAGTTCTGCCGGGCCGTGAGATGACTATAATAAGTCACATCTCCATGTGCAGTCACAATCTACCACTGGCGGCAGCCCGTGCAAACCAAGAACTCCGAGGTGGGCTGGCACCAGTCCAATACCTCGTACAAAAAAGAACTGCGGGAGCAGGAACCAGAATGGCAGCCAGCCAACTTGTAAGAGCGGGGCCTCTTAACGCGTCTTTGGCAGGTGCGGAAAATACAGCAAGAACCTCCCTCAGGGAGAAAGGAAGAGGCCACATGGGGAATCCGGTTTGGAGACTTTATTCAAGTAGCAGGTAAGCATTATGCATTTCGGCCGGTAGGGCCTTCCTAAGACTCCCCTGCTAAAAAGTACCACAGTCTCACCCTTGTTTAAATAAGTCTTGCCATCCTCTCATTGGTGAGAGCAAACGCCTTCACCCAATCCAGTGATCACAAACCTCACAAACAGCGCTGTAGGCACTCCAAGTCCCAAGATGCTTCACTATTGCGACGGTACTGTGTGGGGAAAAGAAATAAATCCATGTGGACAGGCGTCCTGCAAGACTAAGCGCTGTGTACCAACTACACTCCTTAAGGCTCCTTACATCCCCACATACGCTCCAACCCAGAAGGAGCAAGTTCTGCCGGGCCGTGAGATGACTATAATAAGTCACAGCTCCATGTGCAGTCACAATGCACCACTGGCGGCAGCCCGTGCAAACCAAGAACTCCGAGGTGGGCTGGCACCGGTCCAATACCTCGGACAAAAAAGAACTGCGGGAGCAGGAACCAGAATGGCAGCCAGCCAACTTGTAAGAGCGGGGCCTCTTAACGCGTCTCTGGCAGGCGCGGAAAATACAGCAAGAACCTCCATCGGTGAGAAAGGAAGAGGCCACACGGGGAATCCGGTTTGGAGACTTTATTCAAGTAGCAGGTAAGCATTATGCATTTCGGCCGGTAGGGCCTTCCTCAGACGCCCCTGCTAAAAAGTACCACAGTCTCACCCTCGTTTAAATAAGTCTTGCCATCCTCTCATTGGTGAGAGCAAACTCCTTCCCCCAATCCAGTGATCACACACCTCACAAACAGCACTGTAGGCACTCCAAGTCCCAAGATGCTTCACTATTGGGACGGTATTGTGTGGGGAAAAGAAATAAATCCATGTGGACAGGCGTCCTGCAAGACGAAGCGCTGTGTACCAACTACACTCCTTAAGGCTCCTTACATCCCCACATACGCTCCAACCCAGAAGGAGCAAGTTCTGCCGGGTCGTGAGATGACTATAATAAGTCACAGCTCCATGTGCAGTCACAATCCACCACTGGCGGCAGCCCGTGCAAACCAAGCACTCCGAGGTGGGCTGGCACCGGTCCAATACCTCGGACAAAAAAAGGACTGTGGGAGCAGGAACCAGAATGGCAGCCAGCCAACTTGTAAGATTGGGGCCTCTTAACGAGTCTGTGGCAGACGTGGAAAATACAGCAAGAATCTCCCTCATTGAGAAAGGAAGAGGCCACACGGGGAATCCGGTTTGGAGACTTTATTGAAGTAGCAGGTAAGCATTATGCATTTCGGCCGGTAGGGCCTTCCTCAGACGCCCCTGCTAAAAAGTACCACAGTCTCACCCTCGTTTAAATAAGTCTTGCCATCCTCTCATTGGTGAGAGCAAACCCCTTCCCCCAATCCAGTGATCACACACCTCACAAACAGCGCTGTAGGCACTCCAAGTCCCAAGATGCTTCACTATTGGGACGGTATTGTGTGGGGAAAATAAATAAATCCATGTGGACAGGCGTCCTGCAAGACGAAGCGCTGTGTACCAACTACACTCCTTAAGGCTCCTTACGTACCCGCATACGCTCCAACCCAGAAGGAGCAAGTTCTGCCGGGCCGTGAGATGACTATAATAAGTCACAGCTCCATGTGCAGTCACAATGCACCACTGGCGGCAGCCCTTGCAAACCAAGCACTCCGAGGTGGGCTGGCACCGGTCCAATACCTCGGACAAAAAAGAACCGCGGGAGCAGGAACCAGAATGGCAGCCAGCCAACTTCTAAGAGTGGGGCCTCCTAACGCGTCTCTGGCAGGCGCGGAAAATACAGCAAGAACCTCCCTCAGTGAGAAAGGAAGAGGCCACATGGGGAATCCGGTTTGGAGACTTTATTCAAGTAGCAGGTAAGCATTATGCATTTCGACCGGTAGGGCCTTCCTCAGACGCCCCTGCTAAAAAGTACCACAGTCTCACCCTCGTTTAAATAAGTCTTGCCATCCTCTCATTGGTGAGAGCAAATGCCTTCCCCCAATCCAGTGATCACACACCTCACAAACAGCGCTGTAGGCACTCCAAGTCCCAAGATTCTTCTCTATTTGGACGGTATTGTGTGGGGAAAAGGAATAAATCCATGTGGACAGGCGTCCTGCAAGACGAAGCGCTGTGTACCAACTACACTCCTTAAGGCTCCTTACATCCCCACATACGCTCCAACCCAGAAGGAGCAAGTTCTGCCGGGCCGTGAGATGACTATAATAAGTCACAGCTCCATGTGCAGTCACAATCCACCACTGTCGGCAGCCCGTGCAAACCAAGCACTCCGAGGTAGGCTGGCACCGGTCCAATACCTCGGACAAAAAAAGAACTGTGGGAGCAGGAACCAGAATGGCAGCCAGCCAACTTGTAAGAGTGGGGCCTCTTAACGCGTCTCTGGCAGACGCGGAAAATACAGCAAGAACCTCCCTCAGTGAGAAAGGAAGAGGCCACATGGGGAATCCGGTTTGGAGACTTTATTCAAGTAGCAGGTAAGCATTATGCATTTCGGCCGGTAGGGCCTTCCTCAGACGCCCCTGCTAAAAAGTACCACAGTCTCACCCTCGTTTAAATAAGTCTTGCCATCCTCTCATTGGTGAGAGCAAACGCCTTCCCCCAATCCAGTGATCACACACCTCACAAACAGCGCTGTAGGCACTCCAAGTCCCTAGATGCTTCACTATTGGGACAGTATTGTGTGGGGAAAATAAATAAATCCATGTGGACAGGCGTCCTGCAAGACGAAGCGCTGTGTACCAACTAAACTCCTTAAGGCTCCTTACATCCCTACATACGCTCCAACCCAGAAGGAGCAAGTTCTGCTGGGCCGTGAGATGACTATAATAAGTCACAGCTCCATGTGCAGTCACAATCCACCACTGGCGGCAGCCCATGCAAACCAAGCACTCCGAGGTGGGCTGGCACCGGTCCAATACCTCGGACAAAAAAAGAACTGTGGGAGCAGGAACCAAATTGGCAGCCAGCCAACTTGTAAGAGTGGGGCCTCTTAACGCGTCTCTGGCAGACGCGGAAAATACAGCAAGAATCTCCCTCGGTGAGAAAGGAAGAGGCCACACGGGGAATCCGGTTTGGAGACTTTATTGAAGTAGCAGGTAAGCATTATGCATTTCGGCCGGTAGGGCCTTCCTCAGACGCCCCTGCTAAAAAGTACCACAGTCTCACCCTTGTTTAAATAAGTCTTGCCATCCTCTCATTGGTGAGAGCAAATGCCTTCCCCCAATCCAGTGATCACACACCTCACAAACAGCACTGTAGGCACTCCAAGTCCCAAGATGCTTCACTATTGGGACGGTATTGTGTGGGGAAAAGAAATAAATCCATGTGGACAGGCGTCCTGCAAGACGAAGCGCTGTGTACCAACTACACTCCTTAAGGCTCCTTACGTCCCCGCATACGCTCCAACCCAGAAGGAGCATGTTCTGCCGGGACGTGAGATGACTATAATAAGTCTCAGCTCCATGTGCAGTCACAATCCACCACTGGCGGCAGCCCGTGCAAACCAAGCACTCCGAGGTGGGCTGGCACCGGTCCAATACCTCGGACAAAAAAGAACTGCGGGAGCAGGAACCAGAATGGCAGCCAGCCAACTTGTAAGAGCGGGGCCTCTGAACGCGTCTCTGGCAGACGCGGAAAATACAGCAAGAACCTCCCTCGATGAGAAAGGAAGAAGCCACACGGGGAATCCGGTTTGGAGACTTTATTGAAGTAGCAGGTAAGCATTATGCATTTCGGCCGGTAGGGCCTTCCTCAGCTGCCCCTGCTAAAAAGTACCACAGTCTCACCCTCATTAAAAAAAGTCTTGGCATCCTCTCATTGGTGAGAGCAAACGCCTTCCCCCAATCCAGTGATCACACACCTCACTAACAGCGCTGTAGGCACTCCAAGTCCCAAGAAGCTTCACTATTGGGACAGTATTGTGTGGGGAAAATAAATAAATCCATGTGGACAGGCGTCCTGCAAGACGAAGCGCTGTGTACCAACTACACTCCTTAAGGCTCCTTACATCCCCGCATACGCTCCAACCTAGAAGGAGCAAGTTCTGCCGGGCCGTGAGATGACTATAATAAGTCACAGCTCCATGGGCAGTCACAATGCACCACTGGCGGCAGCCCGTGCAAACCAAGAACTCCGAGGGGGGCTGGCACCGGTCCAATACCTCGGACAAAAAAGAACTGCGGGAGCAGGAACCAGAATGGCAGCCAGCCAACTTGTAAGAGCGGGGCCTCTTAACGCGTCTCTGGCAGACGCGGAAAATACAGCAAGAATCTCCCTCGGTGAGAAAGGAAGAGGCCACACGGGGAATCCGGTTTGGAGACTTTATTGAAGTAGCAGGTAAGCATTATGCATTTCGGCCGGTAGGGCCTTCCTCAGACGCCCCTGCTAAAAAGTACCACAGTCTCACCCTCGTTAAAATAAGTCTTGCCATCCTCTCATTGGTGAGAGCAAACCCCTTCCCCCAATCCAGTGATCACACACCTCACAAACAGCGCTGTAGGCACTCCAAGTCCCAAGATGCTTCACTATTGGGACGGTATTGTGTGGGGAACAGAAATAAATCCATGTGCACAGGCGTCCTGCAAGACGAAGCGCTGTGTACCAACTACATTCCTTAAGGCTCCTTACGTCCCCGCATACGCTCCAAAACAGAAGGAGCAAGTTCTGCCGGGCCGTGAGATGACTATAATAAGTCACAGCTCCATGTGCAGTCACAATCTACCACTGGCGGCAGCCCGTGCAAACCAAGAACTCCGAGGTGGGCTGGCACCAGTCCAATACCTCGTACAAAAAAGAACTGCGGGAGCAGGAACCAGAATGGCAGCCAGCCAACTTGTAAGAGCGGGGCCTCTTAACGCGTCTTTGTCAGGTGCGGAAAATACAGCAAGAACCTCCCTCAGGGAGAAAGGAAGAGGCCACATGGGGAATCCGGTTTGGAGACTTTATTCAAGTAGCAGGTAAGCATTATGCATTTCGGCCGGTAGGGCCTTCCTAAGACTCCCCTGCTAAAAAGTACCACAGTCTCACCCTTGTTTAAATAAGTCTTGCCATCCTCTCATTGGTGAGAGCAAACGCCTTCCCCCAATCCAGTGATCACAAACCTCACAAACAGCGCTGTAGGCACTCCAAGTCCCAAGATGCTTCACTATTGCGACGGTACTGTGTGGGGAAAAGAAATAAATCCATGTGGACAGGCGTCCTGCAAGACTAAGCGCTGTGTACCAACTACACTCCTTAAGGCTCCTTACATCCCCACATACGCTCCAACCCAGAAGGAGCAAGTTCTGCCGGGCCGTGAGATGACTATAATAAGTCACAGCTCCATGTGCAGTCACAATGCACCACTGGCGGCAGCCCGTGCAAACCAAGAACTCCGAGGTGGGCTGGCACCGGTCCAATACCTCGGACAAAAAAGAACTGCGGGAGCAGGAACCAGAATGGCAGCCAGCCAACTTGTAAGAGCGGGGCCTCTTAACGCGTCTCTGGCAGGCGCGGAAAATACAGCAAGAACCTCTATCGGTGAGAAAGGAAGAGGCCACACGGGGAATCCGGTTTGGAGACTTTATTCAAGTAGCAGGTAAGCATTATGCATTTCGGCCGGTAGGGCCTTCCTCAGACGCCCCTGCTAAAAAGTACCACAGTCTCACCCTCGTTTAAATAAGTCTTGCCATCCTCTCATTGGTGAGAGCAAACTCCTTCCCCCAATCCAGTGATCACACACCTCACAAACAGCACTGTAGGCACTCCAAGTCCCAAGATGCTTCACTATTGGGACGGTATTGTGTGGGGAAAAGAAATAAATCCATGTGGACAGGCGTCCTGCAAGACGAAGCGCTGTGTACCAACTACACTCCTTAAGGCTCCTTACATCCCCACATACGCTCCAACCCAGAAGGAGCAAGTTCTGCCGGGTCGTGAGATGACTATAATAAGTCACAGCTCCATGTGCAGTCACAATCCACCACTGGCGGCAGCCTGTGCAAACCAAGCACTCCGAGGTGGGCTGGCACCGGTCCAATACCTCGGACAAAAAAAGGACTGTGGGAGCAGGAACCAGAATGGCAGCCAGCCAACTTGTAAGAGTGGGGCCTCTTAACGCGTCTCTGGCAGACGTGGAAAATACAGCAAGAATCTCCCTCATTGAGAAAGGAAGAGGCCACACGGGGAATCCGGTTTGGAGACTTTATTGAAGTAGCAGGTAAGCATTATGCATTTCGGCCGGTAGGGCCTTCCTCAGACGCCCCTGCTAAAAAGTACCACAGTCTCACCCTCGTTTAAATAAGTCTTGCCATCCTCTCATTGGTGAGAGCAAACCCCTTCCCCCAATCCAGTGATCACACACCTCACAAACAGCGCTGTAGGCACTCCAAGTCCCAAGATGCTTCACTATTGGGACGGTATTGTGTGGGGAAAAGAAATAAATCCATGTGGACAGGAGTCCTGCAAGACGAAGCGCTGTGTACCAACTACACTCCTTAAGGCTCCTTACGTACCCGCATACGCTCCAACCCAGAAGGAGCAAGTTCTGCCGGGCCGTGAGATGACTATAATAAGTCACAGCTCCATGTGCAGTCACAATGCACCACTGGTGGCAGCCCTTGCAAACCAAGCACTCCGAGGTGGGCTGGCACCGGTCCAATACCTCGGACAAAAAAGAACCGCGGGAGCAGGAACCAGAATGGCAGCCAGCCAACTTCTAAGAGTGGGGCCTCCTAACGCGTCTCTGGCAGGCGCGGAAAATACAGCAAGAACCTCCCTCAGTGAGAAAGGAAGAGGCCACATGGGGAATCCGGTTTGGAGACTTTATTCAAGTAGCAGGTAAGCATTATGCATTTCGACCGGTAGGGCCTTCCTCAGACGCCCCTGCTAAAAAGTACCACAGTCTCACCCTCGTTTAAATAAGTCTTGCCATCCTCTCATTGGTGAGAGCAAATGCCTTCCCCCAATCCAGTGATCACACACCTCACAAACAGCGCTGTAGGCACTCCAAGTCCCAAGATTCTTCTCTATTTGGACGGTATTGTGTGGGGAAAAGGAATAAATCCATGTGGACAGGCGTCCTGCAAGACGAAGCGCTGTGTACCAACTACACTCATTAAGGCTCCTTACATCCCCACATACGCTCCAACCCAGAAGGAGCAAGTTCTGCCGGGCCGTGAGATGACTATAATAAGTCACAGCTCCATGTGCAGTCACAATCCACCACTGTCGGCAGCCCGTGCAAACCAAGCACTCCGAGGTAGGCTGGCACCGGTCCAATACCTCGGACAAAAAAAGAACTGTGGGAGCAGGAACCAGAATGGCAGCCAGCCAACTTGTAAGAGTGGGGCCTCTTAACGCGTCTCTGGCAGACGCGGAAAATACAGCAAGAACCTCCCTCAGTGAGAAAGGAAGAGGCCACATGGGGAATCCGGTTTGGAGACTTTATTCAAGTAGCAGGTAAGCATTATGCATTTCGGCCGGTAGGGCCTTCCTCAGACGCCCCTGCTAAAAAGTACCACAGTCTCACCCTCGTTTAAATAAGTCTTGCCATCCTCTCATTGGTGAGAGCAAACCCCTTCCCCCAATCCAGTGATCACACACCTCACAAACAGCGCGATAGGCACTCCAAGTCCCAAGATGCTTCACTATTGGGACGGTATTGTGTGGGGAAAAGAAATAAATCCATGTGGACAGGCGTCCTGCAAGACTAAGCGCTGTGTACCAACTACACTCCTTAAGGCTCCTTACATCCCCACATACGCTCCAACCCAGAAGGAGCAAGTTCTGCCGGGCCGTGAGATGACTATAATAAGTCACAGCTCCATGTGCAGTCACAATCCACCACTGGCGGCAGCACGTGCAAACCAAGAACTCCGAGGTAGGCTGGCACCGGTCCAATACCTCGGACAAAAAAGAACTGCGGGAGCAGGAACCAGAATGGCAGCCAGCCAACTTGTAAGAGCGGGGCCTCTTAACGCGTCTCTGGCAGATGCGAAAAATACAGCAAGAACCTCCCTCGGTGAGAAAGGAGAGGCCACACAGGAAATCCGGTTTGGAGACTTTATTGAAATAGCAGGTAAGCATTATACATTTCAGCCGGTAGGGCCTTCCTCAGACGCCCCTGCTAAAAAGTACCACAGTCTCAACCTCATTTAAATAAGTCTTGCCATCCTCTCATTGGTGAGAGCAAATGCCTTCCCCCAATCCAGTGATCACACACCTCACAAACAGCGCTGTAGGCACTCCAAGTCCCAAGATTCTTCACTATTGGGACGGTATTGTGTGGGGAAAAGGAATAAATCCATGTGGACAGGCGTCCTGCAAGATGAAGCGCTGTGTACCAACTACACTCCTTAAGGCTCCTTACATCCCCACATACGCTCCAACCCAGAAGGAGCAAGTTCTGCCGGGCCGTGAGATGACTATAATAAGTCACAGCTCCATGTGCAGTCACAATCCACCACTGGCGGCAGCCCGTGCAAACCAAGCACTCCGAGGTGGGCTGGCACCGGTCCAATACCTCGGACAAAAAAAGAACTGTGGGAGCAGGAACCAGAATGGCAGCCAGCCAACTTGTAAGAGTGGGGCCTCTTAACGCGTCTCTGGCAGACGCGGAAAATACAGCAAGAATCTCCCTCGGTGAGAAAGGAAGAGGCCACATGGGGAATCCGGTTTGGAGACTTTATTGAAGTAGCAGGTAAGCATTATGCATTTCAGCCGGTAGGGCCTTCCTCAGAAGCCCCTGCTAAAAAGTACCACAGTCTCACCCTCGTTTAAATAAGTCTTGCCATCCTCTCATTGGTGAGAGCAAATGCCTTCCCCCAATCCAGTGATCACACACCTCACAAACAGCGCTGTAGGCACTCCAAGTCCCAAGATTCTTCACTATTTGGACGGTATTGTGTGGGGAAAAGGAATAAATCCATGTGGACAGGCGTCCTGCAAGACGAAGCGCTGTGTACCAACTACACTCCTTAAGGCTCCTTACATCCCCACATACGCTCCAACCCAGAAGGAGCAAGTTCTGCCGGGCCGTGAGATGACTATAATAAGTCACAGCTCCATGTGCAGTCACAATCCACCACTGTCGGCAGCCCGTGCAAACCAAGCACTCCGAGGTGGGCTGGCACCGGTCCAATACCTCGGACAAAAAAAGAACTGTGGGAGCAGGAACCAGAATGGCAGCCAGCCAACTTGTAAGAGTGGGGCCTCTTAACGCGTCTCTGGCAGACGCGGAAAATACAGCAAGAACCTCCCTCAGTGAGAAAGGAAGAGGCCACATGGGGAATCCGGTTTGGAGACTTTATTCAAGTAGCAGGTAAGCATTATGCATTTCGGCCGGTAGGGCCTTCCTCAGACGCCCCTGCTAAAAAGTACCACAGTCTCACCCTCGTTTAAATAAGTCTTGCCATCCTCTCATTGGTGAGAGCAAACGCCTTCCCCCAATCCAGTGATCACACACCTCACAAACAGCGCTGTAGGCACTCCAAGTCCCTAGATGCTTCACTATTGGGACAGTATTGTGTGGGGAAAATAAATAAATCCATGTGGACAGGCGTCCTGCAAGACGAAGCGCTGTGTACCAACTAAACTCCTTAAGGCTCCTTACATCCCTACATACGCTCCAACCCAGAAGGAGCATGTTCTGCCGGGCCGTGAGATGACTATAATAAGTCACAGCTCCATGTGCAGTCACAATCCACCACTGGCGGAAGCCCGTGCAAACCAAGCACTCCGAGGTGGGCTGGCACCGGTCCAATACCTCGGACAAAAAAAGAGCTGTGGGAGCAGGAACCAAATTGGCAGCCAGCCAACTTGTAAGAGTGGGGCCTCTTAACGCGTCTCTGGCAGACGCGGAAAATACAGCAAGAATCTCCCTCGGTGAGAAAGGAAGAGGCCACACGGGGAATCCGGTTTGGAGACTTTATTGAAGTAGCAGGTAAGCATTATGCATTTCGGCCGGTAGGGCCTTCCTCAGACGCCCCTGCTAAAAAGTACCACAGTCTCACCCTTGTTTAAATAAGTCTTGCCATCCTCTCATTGGTGAGAGCAAATGCCTTCCCCCAATCCAGTGATCACACACCTCACAAACAGCACTGTAGGCACTCCAAGTCCCAAGATGCTTCACTATTGGGACGGTATTGTGTGGGGAAAAGAAATAAATCCATGTGGACAGGCGTCCTGCAAGACGAAGCGCTGTGTACCAACTACACTCCTTAAGGCTCCTTACGTCCCCGCATACGCTCCAACCCAGAAGGAGCAAGTTCTGCCGGGACGTGAGATGACTATAATAAGTCACAGCTCCATGTGCAGTCACAATCCACCACTGGCGGCAGCCCGTGCAAACCAAGCACTCCGAGGTGGGCTGGCACCGGTCCAATACCTCGGACAAAAAAGAACTGCGGGAGCAGGAACCAGAATGGCAGCCAGCCAACTTGTAAGAGCGGGGCCTCTTAACGCGTCTCTGGCAGACGCGGAAAATACAGCAAGAACCTCCATCGATGAGAAAGGAAGAGGCCACACGGGGAATCAGGTTTGGAGACTTTATTGAAGTAGCAGGTAAGCATTATGCATTTCGGCCGGTAGGGCCTTCCTCAGCTGCCCCTGCTAAAAAGTACCACAGTCTCACCCTCATTTAAAAAAGTCTTGGCATCCTCTCATTGGTGAGAGCAAACGCCTTCCCCCAATCCAGTGATCACACACCTCACTAACAGCGCTGTAGGCACTCCAAGTCCCAAGAAGCTTCACTATTGGGACAGTATTGTGTGGGGAAAATAAATAAATCCATGTGGACAGGCGTCCTGCAAGACGAAGCGCTGTGTACCAACTACACTCCTTAAGGCTCCTTACATCCCCGCATACGCTCCAACCTAGAAGGAGCAAGTTCTGCCGGGCCGTGAGATGACTATAATAAGTCACAATGCACCACTGGCGGCAGCCCGTGCAAACCAAGAACTCCGAGGGGGGCTGGCACCGGTCCAATACCTCGGACAAAAAAGAACTGCGGGAGCAGGAACCAGAATGGCAGCCAGCCAACTTGTAAGAGCGGGGCCTCTTAACGCGTCTCTGGCAGACGCGGAAAATACAGCAAGAATCTCCCTCGGTGAGAAAGGAAGAGGCCACACGGGGAATCCGGTTTGGAGACTTTATTGAAGTAGCAGGTAAGCATTATGCATTTCGGCCGGTAGGGCCTTCCTCAGACGCCCCTGCTAAAAAGTACCACAGTCTCACCCTCGTTAAAATAAGTCTTGCCATCCTCTCATTGGTGAGAGCAAACCCCTTCCCCCAATCCAGTGATCACACACCTCACAAACAGCGCTGTAGGCACTCCAAGTCCCAAGATGCTTCACTATTGGGACGGTATTGTGTGGGGAACAGAAATAAATCCATGTGCACAGGCGTCCTGCAAGACGAAGCGCTGTGTACCAACTACATTCCTTAAGGCTCCTTACGTCCCCGCATACGCTCCAAAACAGAAGGAGCAAGTTCTGCCGGGCCGTGAGATGACTATAATAAGTCACAGCTCCATGTGCAGTCACAATCTACCACTGGCGGCAGCCCGTGCAAACCAAGAACTCCGAGGTGGGCTGGCACCAGTCCAATACCTCGTACAAAAAAGAACTGCGGGAGCAGGAACCAGAATGGCAGCCAGCCAACTTGTAAGAGCGGGGCCTCTTAACGCGTCTTTGGCAGGTGCGGAAAATACAGCAAGAACCTCCCTCAGGGAGAAAGGAAGAGGCCACATGGGGAATCCGGTTTGGAGACTTTATTCAAGTAGCAGGTAAGCATTATGCATTTCGGCCGGTAGGGCCTTCCTAAGACTCCCCTGCTAAAAAGTACCACAGTCTCACCCTTGTTTAAATAAGTCTTGCCATCCTCTCATTGGTGAGAGCAAACGCCTTCCCCCAATCCAGTGATCACAAACCTCACAAACAGCGCTGTAGGCACTCCAAGTCCCAAGATGCTTCACTATTGCGACGGTACTGTGTGGAGAAAATAAATAAATCCATGTGGACAGGCGTCCTGCAAGACTAAGCGCTGTGTACCAACTACACTCCTTAAGGCTCCTTACATCCCCACATACGCTCCAACCCAGAAGGAGCAAGTTCTGCCGGGCCGTGAGATGACTATAATAAGTCACAGCTCCATGTGCAGTCACAATGCACCACTGGCGGCAGCCCGTGCAAACCAAGAACTCCGAGGTGGGCTGGCACCGGTCCAATACCTCGGACAAAAAAGAACTGCGGGAGCAGGAACCAGAATGGCAGCCAGCCAACTTGTAAGAGCGGGGCCTCTTAACGCGTCTCTGGCAGGCGCGGAAAATACAGCAAGAACCTCCATCGGTGAGAAAGGAAGAGGCCACACGGGGAATCCGGTTTGGAGACTTTATTCAAGTAGCAGGTAAGCATTATGCATTTCGGCCGGTAGGGCCTTCCTCAGACGCCCCTGCTAAAAAGTACCACAGTCTCACCCTCGTTTAAATAAGTCTTGCCATCCTCTCATTGGTGAGAGCAAACTCCTTCCCCCAATCCAGTGATCACACACCTCACAAACAGCACTGTAGGCACTCCAAGTCCCAAGATGCTTCACTATTGGGACGGTATTGTGTGGGGAAAAGAAATAAATCCATGTGGACAGGCGTCCTGCAAGACGAAGCGCTGTGTACCAACTACACTCCTTAAGGCTCCTTACATCCCCACATACGCTCCAACCCAGAAGGAGCAAGTTCTGCCGGGTCGTGAGATGACTATAATAAGTCACAGCTCCATGTGCAGTCACAATCCACCACTGGCGGCAGCCCGTGCAAACCAAGCACTCCGAGGTGGGCTGGCACCGGTCCAATACCTCGGACAAAAAAAGGACTGTGGGAGCAGGAACCAGAATGGCAGCCAGCCAACTTGTAAGATTGGGGCCTCTTAACGCGTCTGTGGCAGACGTGGAAAATACAGCAAGAATCTCCCTCATTGAGAAAGGAAGAGGCCACACGGGGAATCCGGTTTGGAGACTTTATTGAAGTAGCAGGTAAGCATTATGCATTTCGGCCGGTAGGGCCTTCCTCAGACGCCCCTGCTAAAAAGTACCACAGTCTCACCCTCGTTTAAATAAGTCTTGCCATCCTCTCATTGGTGAGAGCAAACCCCTTCCCCCAATCCAGTGATCACACACCTCACAAACAGCGCTGTAGGCACTCCAAGTCCCAAGATGCTTCACTATTGGGACGGTATTGTGTGGGGAAAATAAATAAATCCATGTGGACAGGCGTCCTGCAAGACGAAGCGCTGTGTACCAACTACACTCCTTAAGGCTCCTTACGTACCCGCATACGCTCCAACCCAGAAGGAGCAAGTTCTGCCGGGCCGTGAGATGACTATAATAAGTCACAGCTCCATGTGCAGTCACAATGCACCACTGGCGGCAGCCCTTGCAAACCAAGCACTCCGAGGTGGGCTGGCACCGGTCCAATACCTCGGACAAAAAAGAACCGCGGGAGCAGGAACCAGAATGGCAGCCAGCCAACTTCTAAGAGTGGGGCCTCCTAACGCGTCTCAGGCAGGCGCGGAAAATACAGCAAGAACCTCCCTCAGTGAGAAAGGAAGAGGCCACATGGGGAATCCGGTTTGGAGACTTTATTCAAGTAGCAGGTAAGCATTATGCATTTCGACCGGTAGGGCCTTCCTCAGACGCCCCTGCTAAAAAGTACCACAGTCTCACCCTCGTTTAAATAAGTCTTGCCATCCTCTCATTGGTGAGAGCAAATGCCTTCCCCCAATCCAGTGATCACACACCTCACAAACAGCGCTGTAGGCACTCCAAGTCCCAAGATTCTTCTCTATTTGGACGGTATTGTGTGGGGAAAAGGAATAAATCCATGTGGACAGGCGTCCTGCAAGACGAAGCGCTGTGTACCAACTACACTCCTTAAGGCTCCTTACATCCCCACATACGCTCCAACCCAGAAGGAGCAAGTTCTGCCGGGCCGTGAGATGACTATAATAAGTCACAGCTCCATGTGCAGTCACAATCCACCACTGTCGGCAGCCCGTGCAAACCAAGCACTCCGAGGTAGGCTGGCACCGGTCCAATACCTCGGACAAAAAAAGAACTGTGGGAGCAGGAACCAGAATGGCAGCCAGCCAACTTGTAAGAGTGGGGCCTCTTAACGCGTCTCTGGCAGACGCGGAAAATACAGCAAGAACCTCCCTCAGTGAGAAAGGAAGAGGCCACATGGGGAATCCGGTTTGGAGACTTTATTCAAGTAGCAGGTAAGCATTATGCATTTCGGCCGGTAGGGCCTTCCTCAGACGCCCCTGCTAAAAAGTACCACAGTCTCACCCTCGTTTAAATAAGTCTTGCCATCATCTCATTGGTGAGAGCAAACGCCTTCCCCCAATCCAGTGATCACACACCTCACAAACAGCGCTGTAGGCACTCCAAGTCCCTAGATGCTTCACTATTGGGACAGTATTGTGTGGGGAAAATAAATAAATCCATGTGGACAGGCGTCCTGCAAGACGAAGCGCTGTGTACCAACTAAACTCCTTAAGGCTCCTTACATCCCTACATACGCTCCAACCCAGAAGGAGCAAGTTCTGCTGGGCCGTGAGATGACTATAATAAGTCACAGCTCCATGTGCAGTCACAATCCACCACTGGCGGCAGCCCATGCAAACCAAGCACTCCGAGGTGGGCTGGCACCGGTCCAATACCTCGGACAAAAAAAGAACTGTGGGAGCAGGAACCAAATTGGCAGCCAGCCAACTTGTAAGAGTGGGGCCTCTTAACGCGTCTCTGGCAGACGCGGAAAATACAGCAAGAATCTCCCTCGGTGAGAAAGGAAGAGGCCACACGGGGAATCCGGTTTGGAGACTTTATTGAAGTAGCAGGTAAGCATTATGCATTTCGGCCGGTAGGGCCTTCCTCAGACGCCCCTGCTAAAAAGTACCACAGTCTCACCCTTGTTTAAATAAGTCTTGCCATCCTCTCATTGGTGAGAGCAAATGCCTTCCCCCAATCCAGTGATCACACACCTCACAAACAGCACTGTAGGCACTCCAAGTCCCAAGATGCTTCACTATTGGGACGGTATTGTGTGGGGAAAAGAAATAAATCCATGTGGACAGGCGTCCTGCAAGACGAAGCGCTGTGTACCAACTACACTCCTTAAGGCTCCTTACGTCCCCGCATACGCTCCAACCCAGAAGGAGCATGTTCTGCCGGGACGTGAGATGACTATAATAAGTCTCAGCTCCATGTGCAGTCACAATCCACCACTGGCGGCAGCCCGTGCAAACCAAGCACTCCGAGGTGGGCTGGCACCGGTCCAATACCTCGGACAAAAAAGAACTGCGGGAGCAGGAACCAGAATGGCAGCCAGCCAACTTGTAAGAGCGGGGCCTCTGAACGCGTCTCTGGCAGACGCGGAAAATACAGCAAGAACCTCCCTCGATGAGAAAGGAAGAGGCCACACGGGGAATCCGGTTTGGAGACTTTATTGAAGTAGCAGGTAAGCATTATGCATTTCGGCCGGTAGGGCCTTCCTCAGCTGCCCCTGCTAAAAAGTACCACAGTCTCACCCTCATTAAAAAAAGTCTTGGCATCCTCTCATTGGTGAGAGCAAACGCCTTCCCCCAATCCAGTGATCACACACCTCACTAACAGCGCTGTAGGCACTCCAAGTCCCAAGAAGCTTCACTATTGGGACAGTATTGTGTGGGGAAAATAAATAAATCCATGTGGACAGGCGTCCTGCAAGACGAAGCGCTGTGTACCAACTACACTCCTTAAGGCTCCTTACGTCCCCGCATACGCTCCAACCCAGAAGGAGCAAGTTCTTCCGGGCCGTGAGATGACTATAATAAGTCACAGCTCCATGGGCAGTCACAATGCACCACTGGCGGCAGCCCGTGCAAACCAAGAACTCCGAGGGGGGCTGGCACCGGTCCAATACCTCGGACAAAAAAGAACTGCGGGAGCAGGAACCAGAATGGCAGCCAGCCAACTTGTAAGAGCGGGGCCTCTTAACGCGTCTCTGGCAGACGCGGAAAATACAGCAAGAATCTCCCTCGGTGAGAAAGGAAGAGGCCACACGGGGAATCCGGTTTGGAGACTTTATTGAAGTAGCAGGTAAGCATTATGCATTTCGGCCGGTAGGGCCTTCCTCAGACGCCCCTGCTAAAAAGTACCACAGTCTCACCCTCGTTAAAATAAGTCTTGCCATCCTCTCATTGGTGAGAGCAAACCCCTTCCCCCAATCCAGTGATCACACACCTCACAAACAGCGCTGTAGGCACTCCAAGTCCCAAGATGCTTCACTATTGGGACGGTATTGTGTGGGGAACAGAAATAAATCCATGTGCACAGGCGTCCTGCAAGACGAAGCGCTGTGTACCAACTACATTCCTTAAGGCTCCTTACGTCCCCGCATACGCTCCAAAACAGAAGGAGCAAGTTCTGCCGGGCCGTGAGATGACTATAATAAGTCACAGCTCCATGTGCAGTCACAATCTACCACTGGCGGCAGCCCGTGCAAACCAAGAACTCCGAGGTGGGCTGGCACCGGTCCAATACCTCGGACAAAAAAGAACTGCGGGAGCAGGAACCAGAATGGCAGCCAGCCAACTTGTAAGAGCGGGGCCTCTTAACGCGTCTTTGGCAGGTGCGGAAAATACAGCAAGAACCTCCCTCAGGGAGAAAGGAAGAGGCCACATGGGGAATCCGGTTTGGAGACTTTATTGAAGTAGCAGGTAAGCATTATGCATTTCGGCCGGTAGGGCCTTCCTCAGACGCCCCTGCTAAAAAGTACCACAGTCTCACCCTCGTTTAAATAAGTCTTGCCATCCTCTCATTGGTGAGAGCAAACCCCTTCCCCCAATCCAGTGATCACACACCTCACAAACAGCGCTGTAGGCACTCCAAGTCCCAAGATGCTTCACTAGTGGGACGGTATTGTGTGGGGAAAAGAAATAAATCCATGTGGACAGGCGTCCTGCAAGACGAAGCGCTGTGTACCAACTACACTCCTTAAGGCTCCTTACGTACCCGCATACGCTCCAACCCAGAAGGAGCAAGTTCTGCCGGGCCGTGAGATGACTATAATAAGTCACAGCTCCATGTGCAGTCACAATGCACCACTGGCGGCAGCCCTTGCAAACCAAGCACTCCGAGGTGGGCTGGCACCGGTCCAATACCTCGGACAAAAAAGAACCGCGGGACCAGGAACCAGAATGGCAGCCAGCCACCTTGTAAGAGTGGGGCCTCCTAACGCGTCTCCGGCAGGCGCGGAAAATACAGCAAGAACCTCCCTCAGTGAGAAAGGAAGAGGCCACATGGGGAATCCGGTTTGGAGGCTTTATTCAAGTAGCAGGTAAGCATTATGCATTTCGGCCGGTAGGGCCTTCCTCAGACGCCCCTGCTAAAAAGTACCACAGTCTCACCCTTTGTTTAAATAAGTCTTGCCATCCTCTCATTGGTGAGAGCAAACGCCTTCCCCCAATCCAGTGATCACACACCTCACAAAAAGCTCTGTAGGCACTCCAAGTCCCAAGATGCTTCACTATTGGGACGGTATTGTGTGGGGAAAAGAAATAAATCCATGTGGACAGGCGTCCTGCAAGACGAAGCGCTGTGTACCAACTACACTCCTTAATGCTCCTTACATCCCCACATACGCTCCAACCCAGAAGGAGCAAGTTCTGCCGGGCCGTGAGATGACTATAATAAGTCACAGATCCATGTGCAGTCACAATCCAGCACTGGCGGCAGCCCGTGCAAACCAAGCACTCCGAGGTGGGCTGGCACCGGTCCAATACCTCGGACAAAAAAGAACTGCGGGAGCAGGAACCAGAATGGCAGCCAGCCAACTTGTAAGAGCGGGGCCTCTTAACGCGTCTCTGGCAGACGCGGAAAATACAGCAAGAACCTCCCTCAGTGAGAAAGGAAGAGGCCACATGGGGAATCCGGTTTGGAGACTTTATTCAAGTAGCAGGTAAGCATTATGCATTTCGGCCGGTAGGGCCTTCCTCAGATGCCCCTGCAAAAAAGTACCACAGTCTCACCCTCGTTTAAATAAGTCTTGCCATCCTCTCATTGGTGAGAGCAAAGGCCTTTCCCCAATCCAGTGATCACACACCTCACAAACAGCGCTGTAGGCACTCCAAGTCCCAAGATGCTTCACTATTGGGACGGTATTGTGTGGGGAAAAGAAATAAATCCATGTGGACAGGCGTCCTGCAAGACAAAGCGCTGTGTACCAACTACACTCCTTAAGGCTCCTTACGTCCCCGCATACGCTCCAACCCAGAAGCAGCAAGTTCTGCCGAGCCATGAGATGACTATAATAAGTCACAGCTCCATGTGCAGTCACAATGCACCACTGGCGGCAGCCCGTGCAAACCAAGCACTCCGAGGTGGGCTGGCACCGGTCCAATACCTCGGACAAAAAAGAACCGCGGGAGCAGGAACCAGAATGGCAGCCAGCCAACTTGTAAGAGCGGGGCCTCTTAACGCGTCTCTGGCAGGCGCGGAAAATACAGCAAGAACCTCCCTCAGTGAGAAAAGAAGAGGCCACATGGGGAATCCGGTTTGGAGACTTTATTCAAGTAGCAGGTAAACATTATGCATTTCGTCCGGTAGGGCATTCCTCAGACGCCCCTGCTAAAAAGTACCACAGTCTCACCCTCGTTTAAATAAGTCTTCCCATCCTCTCATTGGTGAGAGCAAACGCCTTCCCCCAATCCAGTGATCACACACCTCACCAACAGCGCTGTAGGCACTCCAAGTCCCAAGATGCTTCACTATTGGGACGGTATTGTGTGGGGAAAAGAAATAAATCCATTTGGACAGGCGTCCTGCAAGACGAAGCGCTGTGTACCAACTACACTCCTTAAGGCTCCTTACGTCCCCGCATACGCTCCAACCCAGAAGGAGCAAGTTCTGCTGGGCCGTGAGATGACTATAATAAGTCACAGCTCCATGTGCAGTCACAATCCACCACTGGCGGCAGCCCGTGCAAACCAAGAACTCCGAGGGGGGCTGGCACCGGTCCAATACCTCGGACAAAAAAGAACTGCGGGAGCAGGAACCAGAATGGCAGCCAGCCAACTTGTAAGAGCGGGGCCTCTTTTAACGCGTCTCTGGCAGACGCGGAAAATACCGCAAGAACCTCCCTCAGTGAGAAAGGAAGAGGCCACATGGGGAATCCGGTTTGGAGACTTTATTCAAGTGGCAGGTAAGCATTATGCATTTCGGCCGGTAGGGCCTTCCTCAGACGCCCCTGCTAAAAAGTACCACAGTCTCACCCTCGTTTAAATAAGTCTTGCCATCCTCTCATTGGTGAGAGCAAACGCCTTCCCCCAATCCAGTGATCACACACCTCACAAACAGCGCTGTAGGCACTCCAAGTAGCAAGATGCTTGACTATTGGGACGGTATTGTGTGGGGAAAAGAAATAAATCCATGTGGACAGGCATCCTGCAAGACGAAGCGCTGTGTACCAACTACACTCCTTAAGGCTCTGTACGTCCCCGCATACGCTCCATCCCAGAAGGAGCAAGTTCTGCCGGGCCGTGAGATGACTATAATAAATCACAGCTCCATGTGCAGTCACAATCCAGCACTGGCTGCAGCCTGTGCAAACCAAGAACTCCGAGGTGGGCTGGCACCGGTCCAATACCTCGGACAAAAAAGAACCGCGGGAGCAGGAACCAGAATGGCAGCCAGCCAACTTGTAAGAGCGGGGGCTCTTAACGCGTCCCTGGCAGACGCGGAAAATACAGCAAGAACCTCCCTCGGTGAGAAAGGAAGAGGCCACACGGGGAATCCGGTTTGGAGACTTTATTGAAGTAGCAGGTAAGCATTATGCATTTCAGCCGGTAGCGCCTTCCTCAGACGCCCCTGCTAAAAAGTACCACAGTCTCACCCTCGTTTAAATAAGTCTTGCCATCCTCTCATTGGTGAGAGCAAACGCCTTCCCCCAATCCAGTGATCACACACCTCACAAACAGCGCTGTAGGCACTCCAAGTCTCAAGATGCTTCACTATTGGGACGGTATTGTGTGGGGAAAAGAAATAAATCCATGTGGACAGGCGTCCTGCAAGACGAAGCGCTGTGTACCAACTACACTCCTTAAGGCTCCTTACGTCCCCGCATACGCTCCAACCCAGAAGGAGCAAGTTCTGCCGGGCCGTGAGATTACTATAATAAATCACAGCTCCATGTGCAGTCACAATCCACCACTGGCGGCAGCCTGTGCAAACCAAGCACTCCGAGGTGGACTGGCACCGGTCCAATACCTTGGACAAAAAAGAACTGTGGGAGCAAAACTCCTTCATGCCTGAAAGGTAAAGGCCACACAGGGGATTTCTTTGGAAGCATTTATTTAACCCAGCAAATGGCGTGATGCATTTCGGCTGCCTTCAGCCTTCTTCGGACGCCGCTGTAAATCAAAATGCTGCCACACCTGCGTCCATTAAATAATCCTGTCTACTCCCATTGGCGGGAGCTACTGACACCCCCCACCACAGACCAGCAATAGTGGGAGTGCTTTAGATACTGCATCTCCCAGATAGCACCTTGCTGGACACAATACTGCAAGGGGATGGAATCGTGAATGACAGTTCGAATGGATGTTTTGTGTGCAGGATTTATATATATATATATATAGGAATACCGCAACGCGTAGGTTGTTCGTCTGTTTGAAAAATGACTGAAGAACAAATAAATTACTGGAATTTACCGGCGAGAGTGCACCCTCATTTTGTTTACACTGAGCTCAGTGAAAACGGCGAGAATATATATATATATATATATATATATATATATATATATTACCTACTGGCGGTAGCCAGTAGGTATATATAGTTAGGACCTAGTTTCCATAGGAAGTCCGCAACATTCTATTGGGAATAACTTTGGCGCCGGTTGATGAATCTTCGCGAATTTCTCAAAGAAGATGGCCCGCTCCTTCCCTGAAAGTTTTGGGGGATTCGTCAAGCGGGGGCCGAGAAAAAAGGGGGGTCCCAAAACGTGTTTTCCCCGTGTTATTTTCCATAGGATGATTAGACACGGCTACAGCCGAACGGCTGAACGGAATTACACCAAACTTGGCAAAATGGTAGGGACTGGTACGCAGATCACGCTTTTGGTTAAATGGTGTAAATCCCTCCAGTAGTTGTTGAGAAAATCGATTTTGAAAAAATGTATATATCTATAGGCGCGCACCGTGCGAGCATCCCGCGATTTTTCGGAAAAAAAAAAAATGGGGGGGCCTTGGGGGTCCTTGTGGGACCCCCTGAGCAGGCCTAGAGGGTCAGGGTGCTTTTACCCTGACCCCTTTTTGAGTTCTACACGTTTGTTTTTCTGTTTCCTGTGCCTCAGTCTACCGAGGCACAAGATGGCTGCCAACAATTTCTGTTTTGGAGTGTTGACAGACAGTGGCTGCCAATCAGCATGCCTTCCCGAGAAAGCTGCATGCTCATTGGCTGTCAACACTTCAAACCAGGAAGTGTTGGCATCCATCTTGTGCTCGGTAGACCGAGGCACAAGAAAGCAGAAAAACAAACGTGTAGAACACAAAAAGGGGGCAGGGATCTATAAGCTAAACTGAAAGCATATTTTCTGTAAATTCACATTATCTTTCTCAGTCATGTGAGAATGAAGTCTGACATTCTCAGTAAAACATGTACATCCAACAAGGACAGAGACTGTCAGTTGATTCCTTTGTGTTCTACTGCAGCCTCCTATAGTGTTCTAAAGAACAACTAGAGCGCTAACAGTCTTACTTATGACAAACGTATGGCACACCAGAAGCCATCTTGATTGGAATGAAGTGGTAAGTCTGAAAACATTTAATTTAAAAAGGAACACAATGAGGGGGTTCATTTTGCCATAGAAAGTATGATTAGTGCTTGAGAAAGAAAAATTAGGGCACATTTTGAGTGACTTCTCAAATCCTCTTCTATTTCATTAAAAAAATTCTGACATGCAGACTGAAACATGCACTTTGAATACCAGCAGCAGACTTCCCTGGTGAGCAGTAGCTTTACTACAGTGATCTAATGAGTAACTAGAGGGCTAACATTCAGAATTCATGGCAAATGTGTGACACATCTGAATGCCTTCTTGATGGAACCAAAGTAAACAAGCATTGAAAATGCAATAGATCTCGCCCTCGTTTAAGTTAAAGCCATTCTGTTTGTAATGAGGTGGCTTTTTAGCTTTGCTTTTATTAGTGTTTTTCAAACTTTCATGTAAATAACATGCATATGTATGCATATATGTATATGTATGCATGCATTTATATTTGTATTTATATAGATATGCAGATTATATATGTTTATATATGTATGTATATATATATATATACACACATACATATATATAAATGCATATGCATATATATGCATATATATATGTGTATATGTGTGCGTGTAGAGAGAGGTAGAGAGGTAGAGGTGTAGAGGTAGAGAGGTAGAGGTAGAGAGGTAGAGGTAGATAGGTAGAGACTAGTAGAGAGAGAAGTAGAGAGAGGTAGAGAGGTAGAAAGTAGAGAGTGAGTAATAGAGAGTAGAGAGTGAGTAGTAGAGAGTAGTAGAGAGCAGTAGAGAGAGTAGCAGAGAGTGAGTAGTAGAGAGTAGTAGAGTGAATAGTAGAGTGAGTAGTAGAGAGTAGTAGAGAGTGAGTAGTAGAGAGTGAGTAGTAGAGAGTAGTAGAGAGTAAGTAGTAGAGGGAGTAGTAGAGAGTAGTAGAGAGTGAGTAGTAGAGAATGTACTCTGTACGGTATGCGTACGGTGCGCGTACCCCACGATTTTTTTCATAACAGATTTTATTTCGTTGAAATAGCATGTAATCAGGTCACCGTCCCCTATGGATCAGGGGTCCAATGAACAAGCAGGTAATCAATAAACAACAGCAGTGCAATCAACATTTTCAAAGGAAAGGATCCCCACCAACTCCCCCCTCCCTACTCCCACCCTGGCCCTCCCCTCCCGGATCCCCCCCCCCCCGGCACAGTGTTCGTATGATTCAAAGTATTAGTTCTTGGAGTCGCAATCAGTGTGTTGGCCCCTTCACCCAGAATCAATCGGTAAGTGGTCCACATCGGCGTCCCGCAGCACTGGCGGTTCCAGCCATAGCCCTCTATATTCAGCCCAGCGCTGCCATATTTTAAAGTGCTTTCGGGGGCACCCCCTGGCCTCAAAGACCGGACGTTCCAGCCCCATTGTAAAGTCCAACCCTCTCTTCCACACCTCCAGCACAGGAGCCCGGGGGTCTTTCCAGGCACGAGCCACATCCCGTTTGGCTACTGTAAGGCCCAGGAGTAGCAGATGGCGTTTGTAGATATTCCCTCCCACTTGTTCCATTACGTGAAGGAGACCCAGTTTAGGGGAGCGGGGGAGGTCCCAGCCCAGCACCTCAGACAGGCAGTCCCACACACCCGACCAGAACCGCGTCAGCCGCACACATGACCACACTGTATGTAAGAACGTTCCAACCGTGCTACCACATCTCAGACACTCAGGGGAAGCAATCAGGCCAGCTCGCCACAGCCGTTCTCTGGTGTAGTACGCACGATGCAAATATTTAAACTGAATAAATCTCAGTCGCACCGCAACAGCCGCCCCTCGTGGCGCCTCTAAGGCCTCCCTCCAGTCATCCTCGTCTAAGGCACCAATATCTTCCTCCCATGCCTTGCGTAGCTTATCTAGTGAGGCAGAGCAGTGCGTGACCAGAGTCTGATATATATTGGAGATTTTCTTGTCCCCCAGTTCCCCCATAAAGACCTTGGCTTCCACGGGACTAAATTCGGGCAGTTTGTCCAGTCCTAACAGCGAGGGGGACAGAGCGTGGCGGAATTGTAGGTATTTATAAAATTGGGTCTGCGGCATATCGTATTCATCCCGCAGAGCCTGAAACGATTTAAGGGTCGTGCCTTGCATAACGTGGCCCAGTGTCGAGATGCCTATGTCATCCCAGCCCCGGAACCCCTGGAGAGCCGCGAGTGCCAGCAGACGTCCATTGTGCCAAAGGGGCGTTTCTTGCGTCAAGACATTCCACCAACCCATGCGGCGAAGGGCTCCCCGCCACACTCGGAAAACCACTTGAGTAACAATTGGGAGTTTTTTCCGCTTGCCTGCCGAATAAAGGATGGTGTGGAGCGTGTCCGGGTCCATCAGGTATCGTTCAAGGGCATAGGCCGGGTCTCCCCGGTCTCCATACCACCAGTCATTTAGTATGAGAAGGTGGGAAGCCTGGTAGTAAGATAGGATGTCCGAAGTCGCCAGACCCCCGCAATACGTGGAAAGGAAACAGGTGCGGAGCGCTACTCTGACCGCCCCACCAGCCCAGAGAAACTGGCTCAGTGCAGAGTTTACTTGCCTAAACCAATGTGGTGCAATGGGGCATGGATGATTTTGTAGCTGGTACAAAAGGCGCGGGAGAGCCACCATCTTAAAAATGGCGGAGCGGCCATATATGTTTAGGGGCATCCTGGACCAGACCTTCATGTCTGACCGTACGCGATCCCAGACCGGCACCACATTACGGGTCCAGGCAACTCCCGGAACGTCCGTGAGAAAGACACCGAGGTATTTAATGCCACCTGCCGCCTCCTGTAGCGTCGACGCCCAGTGCCCAAGCCGTCCGCGATGACCCAGTATCCACAGCGTGGATTTCCGTGTATTCAAGTGCAGGCCAGAGACCTCCCCAAATACTCGCATTATTTCCAGAACTCTGGGGCCAGATCTATCAATGTCCGTGAGGAAGAAGAGGACATCGTCCGCATACAGTGCAATACGATCAGACGGTCCCCGCACCCATTCGAGTCCCCGCATCTGCGCGTCAATTCTCACCCATGCCGCCAGCGGCTCCATGGCCAGGGCGAACAGGTACGGCGATAAAGGGCAACCCTGTCGGGTGCCCCGGCCTATGGGGAAGGGGGCCGAGGTCGCTCCCGCTATCCTCACCGAGGCCGTCAGGTCCGTGTATAGTAGGTGCAGATATGAGAGGAATCGAGGCCCAAAGTTCAGACGGGTCAGAAGCGCACGAAGATAGACCCAGCTAACTGAGACGAAGGCTCTATCAATGTCAGCCAGGAGAAGCGCTGTCGGGATCCCGGCGGCTTTGGCTGCCTCTATCACCATCTGTGCGCGCCGGATATTGTGCCTAGTCGCCCTATGGGGCATAAAACCGGCCTGATCCGGGTGTACCAGGTCCGTAATATACGGGAGAAGGCGATTGGCTAGGGCTTTCGCCAGTATTTTCGCTTCAACGTTCAGGAGCGAGATCGGTCTGTACGACGCGTGCTGCTCCGGGGGTCTTCCCGGTTTACAGAAGACAACAATCTCGGCGTGGCGCCAGTCTGCCGGTAGGCGACCACGGTCTCTGGCCTCCTCCAGCGCCTGTCTATAGCGCGCACCCAGTTGAACATGAAATGTCTGAAGGAATTCACCCGGGAACCCATTAGGCCCGGGAGCCTTACCAGTGTTCAGCTCCCCGAGTGCCGCGGTCAATTCGTCTAAGGACAGTGGGTGGTCCAGTAGGTCACGGTCTTCATCTGAGAGGGCCCTTGGCGGGAGGTCCGCTAGGAATTTGTCCACCTCCGCCTCAGGGATTGTTTCTCGCGGGGCGTATTGGGCCTCATAGTATCGGGCGAAACTGGCCGCCAGTTCCACCGGGGCCGTCACAGGCTCTCCTGCCTCGTCGCGAAGTCCCGGTAGAGTCTGTGCATGGAAAGTCCCCTGACAGAGTCTGTATAGCATAGAGCTAGATTTGTCCCCCCACTGATAAATCCTACTCTGTGTAGCCAGCCACAGCTGGCGGGCCTCGTCCATTAGAAGAGAGTTGTATGTCTGCTGCATTAGTAGCAACCGCTCAACGGTATCCACAGACCCTTCGGCAGTACTCTCTTCCTCAAGGTCTCGAACCCGCCTCGCAGTCTCCTCTATCTCACCCCTGCGGGCCTTGCGCGCCGCCGCGCACCAAGCGATGTCTACCCCCCGGAGCACGGGCTTCATGGCTTCCCAGAGGGTTATAGCGTCCATGTCGGGCTGATCGTTGCAGTCCCAGTACAGAGAAATGGCTTCGCGCAAGCGTGACCTGTAGTCGTCCTGGTGTAGCTGCCATGCAGACAAACGCCACCGAAATGGCTGTCGTGTCCTACCAAGAAGGACATCAACCGCGACCGGAGAGTGGTCCGACAAGCCACGCGGGAGTATTGATGAAGAAGCAACCCTTCCCATCCACCCATTAGGAACAAACAAGCAATCAAGTCTGGAGAAGGATTTGTGCACTGCTGAGATGTAGGTAAACTCTCGGCCATGGGGATGGTGGTACCGCCATGCATCAATCCACCCCATCCCTCGTACCATACCACTCAATTTAGTGGGAACATGGGAAATGGTCCCCCCATCTGATCTATATCTATCCTTGTGCCCATCCATGACATCATTCCAATCCCCGCCCACAATAGACATCACACTAGGTATATCAGCCCAGACATCAAACAGTTTCTCAATGAGTGCTTCTTGGAGCGGGGGTGGGGCATACACACTGCCAAAGACCATCGGCTCATCACCCACCATCCCTTTAATGAATATAAACCGTCCCTGCGCATCCACCCACTGCGTCTCATGAGTGTAATTCAGTCGATGGTGTATCAGAATCGCCACTCCCCGTGACCCCCTCACAAAGCCCGCGTGGAACACTTGGTGGTAGCCATATCGTTGGAGGCTAAGCATTTTATTGCCCTGGAGGTGAGTTTCCTGTAAGAATAGCACATCCGCCCTTTCTCTCTTCCCAAGCTGCAGTACTGCACCCCTCTTAATTTTGTCAAGCATCCCACGGACGTTCCAGCTCACCACTCGAAACCCCGCCCGTGTGGGGCTAGACTCCTGTGTACCACCCGCCATCAATAGGTGTATAGATCAAAGATCCGAGCCCTCGGGGCCATCCAAACACCAGCGCTGACAACCAACCTTGAAAGTGTACTGTGCCGAAAACAACCATCCCACCTCCCACCAACCTCCCTCTCCACTCCGTACCCAGATCCCCCGAACCCCCACCTACTCCCCAAACCCCACCACAACCCCAACATTGTCCATCCCCCCTCCCCCCCACCCTATACCTCAGTAACATTGAAGTATCTGTCGCGGTAGAGACAGTCTTCAGCCTCCAACGGGAGACCCCCAACCGTCTATGCCAATGGATCCCCACCAACCACCCACCCAACTTCAACTAACCCGTAACCCGATTAACTACTGTTAGTCCTCGGGGTGGTGACCGCCCACTCATGGGCATCCCCCGACCCACTGCTCGCCCCACACCGCATTCTTGCAGTAAAGCGTGTGGCGGCGTCCATTAGAGTGCTTTAAGGCGTGAAGGATCGTCACGGGTCCGGAGCCGGGGCCTCCACCACCTCGTCACCCCCCGACTCGCCATCCGTGGGAGGTTGGGTCTTCCGAGAGCGCGCCCTCCAGTTGCTTCTGCTACGCGATCTCCTGGGAGTCCTCGAGGGTCTCGTCTCTGAGGAGGGCTCGGAGTTGCGCCTCGGGGGAGTATGCACCTTCACTCTGACCGTCTCGTCTGTCCATTCAAAGACCTCCTCCGGCGTGTTGAAGAACTGCGTCTTGGACTGAAACACGACACGCAGGCGGGCCGGATAGAGCAGGGCGTATTGGATTTTAAGGTCCTGTAGCCGAGCCTTCGCTGCAGTGAAGGACTGTCGCTGTTGCTGCACCAGTTTTGTGTAATCTGGGAAGATCAGGACTCTGTGGTTTTCGTACATCAGGGGTTCCTTAGCTCGCGCCTGCCGGAGGATTGCGTCGCGGTCATGGTAGTTAAGGAGTTTGGCGATGACTGGGCGGGGGCGTGCTCCCAGCGGCGGTTTCGGGAGAAGCGCTCGGTGCGCCCGTTCAATGATGAAGCATCTTGAGAGGGAGTCCGGGGGGAGCCACCCCTCCAGCCATTTTGTCAGAAATGCCTCCATGTTGCCTTTTTCGCAATCCTCCGGCAAACCCACGAATCGCAGGTTATTTCGTCTGGCCCGTCCTTCCGCGTCCTCGACCCTGAGTGCCAAGTTCTTCTGTAGCCCCTCCAGAGTGGCAACCTTCTTCTTCAGGACGACCACATCATCCTCCACCTCCGTTATTCTGGTTTCAGTTTCGGTGATTCTGGCCACCGCGTTCCGTAGATCCTGGCGAAGCAATGTGACATCAGCCCCAACAGCCCCAATTTTTGCGTCCAGCATGTCCCGTGATTGCGTGATTGCCGCCATCAGGGCCGCATTGTCTGGGCCTGGGCCTGGGCCGGGCTGGCCCCCGGACGCTCCTGCTCCACCACTCGGTCCCGTAAACTTATCTATGGGGCCCTGCTTCGTGGCGCCCCCACTGTTGCCGCCTCGCGTCATGATGAGGAGCAGGCCCGGCGTCCAAGTATCTTCCTGCTACTGGCAGCTCCCCTCACGGTCAGGGACTCCCGCGTCGCGTCTTGATCCGAGGGGAAGGTGGGCACGTGTCTAAGGATGCCGGCGTACCTGGCTGTGGAGTCCTCTCCCTGCTGAGCGCCACCTCCCCTCCGCTTCAGCCACTGGAGTATGCCCCCCGTTCCGTTCGCAGAGCCAGGGATAGTAGACCCCCCGGGGGGGCCCTGTGCCTCAGGATCGTCAATAGCTCCGGCCAACAAGGGGGGAAATCCAATCGTCAGATGGCGACCCCCAGCTGTTTCACGGCTCGCCGTCAGCCCCCAGCAGTAGCCCACTCCAGGCCGGGCTTCCACAAGCGTCGTTGGTCCCCACCCGGGGGGGGGGGGGAGGGAGGGGAGAGAGGGGGGTAGGGCCGCACGTATGGAGGCGTCCCCGGGAGCAGGGGCGAAGGCAGGAGCCCCCTAGCACTCCGGGGACCCCCGGCCCCCGCAGCCCGACTTGGCTGCCGAGTGGGTCGGCCTGCAGCAGAGAGTGCTTTCCCCCTCCTTTGTGGCGCTCGCCTCCCCCCGCTGGCTCACCTCACCACTGCCAGTGTCCCGGCTCCAGGGTGGCTCCGCGCTGTCCGCAGGTCTCTCGGGCTCTCCTGTCTCAAGCGGAGATCCGCAGGTCCGGGGAGCCGGTACCGGCCTCGCGACCGACCCCGCCTCCGCCTCACTTCCGGCCGGGCCTCTCGAAACTCGAGGTCCCGGCTGCTGATTGTCGCGCAGGCCCCACCTCGTCCGGGTCGCCGCGCCGGATCTGAAGCACGGAGCGAGCCCAAATCTCCACCGGAGCTTCCCCTCCGCCACCGGATGCTGAGCGTCTGGTCTGGGGGATCGCAGGTCGGGGAAATGCAGGATATATGGCGCGGATGATGTATAGGCGGGACGGAGCTCTCTCAGGCTGCGTCCGCCATGCTCGCCGCCTTCGTACCCCACGATTTTAAAAAAAAATAAAAAAGATTTGGGGCCTGGGGGGTCCTTGTGGGACCCCCTGAGCAGGCCTAGGGGGTCAGGGTGCTTCCCTTTGCGTGGTTTGCACCTTTGTTCCACTGCTTTCTTGTGCCTTGGTTCTACCGAGGCACAAGATGGCTGCCAACACTTTCTGGTTTAGAGTGTTGACAGACAGTGGCAGCCAATCAGCATGCCTTCCTGAGAAAGCTGCATGCTCATTGGCTGTCAACACTTCTAACCAGGAAGTGTTGGCATCCATCTTGTGCTAGTGTTAACAGACAGTGGCAGCCAATCAGCATGCCTTCCCGAGAAAGCTGCATGCTCATACCAGGAAGTGTTGACATCCATCTTGTGCTCGATAGACAAAGGCAAAAGAAAGCAAAAAAACAAATGTGAAGAACACAAAAAGGGGGCAGGGTAGATACACCCTGACACCCTAGGCCTGCCCAAGTGGTCCCACAAGGACAAAAAAGGACCAAATTATTTTTTTTAAAAACCTGGTCTGTTTTTTAAAAAATTACCCCCGGGGGGACCAAATCGCGGGGGCATAGTGATAAAGAAGTGTGGGGGGTCCACATTCCCCCCCCCCACACTTCCCCGGGGACCGCCACCCCCGGGGCAAAGCAATGCAGCCCCTTGGCGCATACTGGAGGTTCCTGATGGGCTAGTTGGCCCCCAGGGACCCCCAGTATGCGAGGGGAATTAGTTCCCCCTCTGCAAACACGCCCGGGGGCTGCGTTGCAGAGAGGTGTAAAAAAGGGTGTGGCCTGATTACACCTCTCTGCAATGCAGCCCCCTGGCGCATACTGCAGGTTCCAGTTGGGCTAGTTGGCCCCCAGGGACCCCCAGTATGCAAGGGGAATTAGTTCCCCTTCTGCAAACACGCCCAGGGGCTGCCTTGCAGAGAGGTGTAAAAAAGGGTGTGGCCTCATTACACCTCTCTGCAATGCAGCCCCCCTGGCTTATACTGGAGGCTCCTGGTGGCCTAGTTGCCCCCCAGGGACCCCCAGTATGCAAGGGGAATTAGTTCCTCCCCTGCAAACGCGCCAGGGGTTGCGCTGCAGAGTGTTGTAAAAAGGGGGCGTGCCCTCTGAACACCTGCCTACAAAAATGTAGTAAATCAGTATAAAAAACCAAATTAATACATTTAAAAATTGTCATTTCAAAAACCTTGCAAATTCAATTAAAAACCCATAGGTTTCAGGCCTCATATAGTTAGGAATTTGCATTTAAAAAACCTTGCAAATTCAATTAAAAAAAACATAGGTTTCAGGCCTTATATTATTAGGAATTTGCATTTAAAAAACCTTGCAAATTCACTGACAAAACCATAGGTTTCAGGCCTTATATAGTTAGGAATTAGCATTTTAAAAACCTTGCAAATTCACTGAAAAAACCATAGGTTTCAGGCCTTATATAGTTAGGAATTAGCTTTTAAAAAACCTTTGAAATTCACTCATTTCAGGGGTGTTATACTTAGCTGGACATTTCACTCATACAAAACCATTGAAATTGCTCCTATATAGTTAGTTGTACTAACTATATTTCGTGCACCCGCAATCCACTGCTGATGATGTCACATATTACATCATTCATGACATGGTCAGTGACATCACTGATGACATCTCAAATGACATCAATGATGACATCACTGATGAAATCATCCACGTGACAATCACATACACCTTTTCATACACTAGTAAAATCTTTCATCACTCTTTGTAAAATACAGAGTATCATATTTGAATCCATTGACACAGCAATACAAGTATCTAAAAAGGATCACTGAAATAATATCGAGGGACAGAATATCGACCATCAAAAATATCGTTGACAAAATATCGACAGTCAAAATATCGAGTTTCTATCTACAAACAGGTAAGTACAAAAATATCGAGTTAAAAATATCGTTTACAAAAATATAGTTGTAAAAAATATCGTATTTACTAAAAACAGTGTTAAATTAAATTAATATTAATAATTAATTACTAAAATATACTTAAAATTACTTAAATTAACTTATAATAATTAAATAATTAATGAAAGTTAAATAAATATTTTTTTATTTCATATTTATTAAAACATATATATATAGTAACAAAATATAATAAAATAATACCCAAAAACTGAAAACTGACCCTGAACCCTAAAAATACCCCTTTACCCAAAAACCCCAAACTGACCCTGAACCCTAAAAATACCCCTTTACCCAAAAACTGAAAACTGACCCTAAACCCTAAAAATACCCCTTTACCCAAAAACTGAAAACTGACCCTGAACCCTAAAAATACCCCTTTACCCAAAAACCCAAAACTGACCCTGAACCCTAAAAATACCCCTTTACCCAAAAACCCCAAACTGACCCTGAACCCTAAAAATAAAAACGAATTTTTTTACTATCTATATTATATACTTACATATTTTCACTTTCTATATTATTTACAGTCGATATTACTTCACTTACCTTAAAAACAATATTTTGGCTGTCTATATTCTGTCCTGTCAATATTTTGTCCAAACGATATTTTTGACTCTATATTCTGTCCAAACGATATTTTGGAGTCGATATTATGTCTGTGCACCATCTAAAAACCCACTCATTGATTCCTAGAGGTATACACACATCTAATCACTTACCTGTAGATTCACTCATACATGCTGTCAATGAACAATAGAACACTTTCAAAAATACTTATACACCTATATCGACATTACACACCAGCACACAACCTATTCACATATGAAGTTATCCTACTCACTTATGCAAACAATGGATCATACTTACATACTTACTTAGCTATACACTTATACAAACACCACTTCATCTATTCATTTAGATAGTAAGTCATATTTAGTATATTATAAAATCATTATTACAAGTATACAGTTATCCATACAGTCACTCACACAATCATTGAGTCTTATGTATACTTATTTATATAAAACAACTGACACATACACTGCCTTTTATTTTTCTAGTTTGTTGGACATGTACCATTGAGAAATATATTTGCTCATCACCACACCCATAAAGATATTCACTCACCCAAACAACTGTTAGAACATGTAGTTTTAACTTCATATATCTACTGAATCAACTATTCACACATCTTTGGGCAGTCACACACCCTCCACCGAACCACACACACATTCACTCTCCCATACAAATACTCAATTAACTAATCAATAACTAATCTAGACTTTCACATAGCTAGTAACCAACTGGAGAACCAGTTTACACAACAACTGACAAAGTGATACAGATATTCACACAGTTTAGTCACTATCCACTATATTTAGTGAGACACTATACATTGTTAAAGTCCTCCATCCAAATATTTATTTTTATATATCCACTTATACTTCAATGCAAATTGCTATATATATAATGCATATTTAAATAACGAAGCAAACCACATTCACTGGATGATGTCATCAGTGATGCCATCATTGATGTCATTTGAGATGTCATCAGTGATGTCACTGACCATGTCATGAAGGATGTAATATGTGACATCATCAGCAGTGGATTGCGGGTGCGCGAAACTAACTATATAGGAGCAATTTCAATGGTTTTGTATGAGTGAAATGTCCAGCTAACTATAACACCCCTGAAATGAGTGAATTTCAAAGGTTTTTTAAAAGATAATTCCTAACTATATAAGGCCTGAAACCTATGTTTTTTTCAGTGAATATATATATATATATATATATATATATATATATATATATATATATATATATATATATATATACATACATACATGAGCACCTCACCAAATGAGAAGTGCAAACAAAGTACCTTTTCACTTAATGGAGCAGTGAAGCCCCCGCACTAACAGGTAAAGGTGTGGTTCCCACTAGGCCTGCTGGGCTCAGAAGCTGAGTCCTACTAAATTGTTGATTAGTTTCTTTATTGGCCTTATCAGTTTGCTTATGCTATTAGATATGATCTTAGGAGAAACCCATAACAGCTTGTGTGGCCAGTAGGAAGAGAGCGAGTGCGGGGGTCATTGAAAGAGAAATGATGAAATAGGGAAAAAAGTGACTGAGTGAGAAGCAAACAAAGAGCATGTGGGTGGGAGAGGTCTGTGGAAAACAACAGGAATTTTGTCTTGGTTGGGTTGAGCTGCAGGTCTGGATAATTTGCAAGCAGTGTGAGAGTCATTGGAGGTATGACTTTGAGGAGACTTTCAAGTAGAGTTGTGTATCATTAAGCATTTTGGTAAATCTTGATGTTGCTATCTGTGAGTAGAGCACAAACTGGCTCCATGTAAAGGTTTAAGATGACCAGAGACACAATGGAACTCTGGCGGACCTCACAGGTTATAACAATCTTTTTTAATCTAAAGGTGCCCATGTGAACAAAATGGTGTTGGTGGAAAGGTAGGAGGTGAACTAGTGAAGGACAATGGTGGTGAATCTCTTTCAAGACTCCAGGGTATGTAGGTGGAATGGCTGACTGTGTCAAAGGCATCATAGAGGTCCTCCAATATCAGGAGGCAAAGATCATCTTAATTTGTAGTCAAGAGGGCATCAGCTACAATGTGTATGGTAGTGGTCTCCATGCTGAAGCATAATCTAAAAACAGATTGATCGTTATGCAGAAGATGGTTATAACCGATGTGATCTTGGACTTGAACATGATCTTGCCGATAAATGGTAAGTGAACGGTAGGCCGGCAGTTGGAGAGGCCATGAGGGTCTAGTGTAGGTTTCTTTAGGAGTGGGAGGATTGAGAAAGGCATTGGTAATGGTAACCAGGGGTAAGAGAGAGTCTCCAGAGAGACCTTTGATGAAGGACAATGGTAAGACACCATCTTCACAAAAACCGCTTTGGTTAGCAATGTGTCTAAGATGCAAAGTAATTGAAAGTGTAGTGAAACAAAAGTATCAAGTGTAATAGATATATGTTTGGTGGAATGTGATCTTGCCTTTCACAACGCTAGTATGAGAATGGATAATGAAAGTACATCAACGCATATAGTTATTTGCAACGGCTGCTTGAGAATTATGGGATTTAGCTTGGTGAGTAATATGAACAGGAAGGCCCATATAGAAGTGAAATGGGCAAACAATAACAACATGAACAAATACTAGAGCATACTTATGCACTTAAAACAGGAACACAATGTTAAATTAATGCAGGGTAACATGAATAGAATCAATCTGCCCTGGTCTCATCTGTCTTAGCGAAAATGCGTGGTCAAGCAGGCCCATGGTGAAAGGCGTAAATTGCTTAAAGCAGAAGCCAGGTGTAGCTCTCATTGATCCTCTGTGCATGTGCTATTCTCCTGGGGCTGACACTACCTGGTGAAGTATACGCTGTTGTCACCAATGGAGGTTGGGGGAAGAGGATAGGGGCGTGAAGGACGAGCAATTAGAGTTACTTCTAAAAGATGGGATGGGACACTCACCAGCAGAGAATGGAACAGACTGGTATAGTTATTGGTGTCATATTGCACAAACCTAGATGAAGATAGAGTGGAACAATTACGAGGATGAGGATGGAGATTCAGATTGGATGAGGGAAAATACAAACGATGGTCTATCATCCAGAGGTTTATGTTACTTGTGGATAAGGTACTTTCGAAAGAAGATGGTCTTTGGTTTCTTCCTAAAGAATAGGGATGAGGGATCTATTCTTTAGCTGTGCACAGTGGCTGAATAGGAAGTTCCAGATAGAGGGAGCACAGCAAGGGAAGGCTTTGCGTGTTGTCTTCTCCTGTGGGCATTTTTGATAGTCTCAAGCTTGATGAGGTAGCACGCTGTGAGCGTCATATGTCCTACCTGAGATGCTGATCTTGCTCGGGATGTGTGAGGCAGTGCTAGAGTGTACTGTTTATAGAAGATGCTGCATGCAGACTTTGAAGGCGGTGCATGCTGGAAGGGTAAGGAAAGGGAGTTCTTTGTTTTTTTTAGGGTGGAAGTGATTCTGTCAAATTTTCTGAGAACCTTGATAATAAAATATTTAGGATGTTGAGATTAATAGAAGAAAGACCACTTCTAACGAGTATAAAAACATTATATGCTAGATGTCCAAAGACAGTTTGTGGTTATAAACCCTGCAATACCCAAAATCACAAGGTTTGTATTCCCAAAGTGGATTTTAAGTATGTATTAAAATTATTTCTTTCCAGCTCTCAAAAGGAGTTGAGCAACCCACACAGAACCATAGTTATGAAGGGGAATAAAAGGAGCGTACCCTCCTAACTGTGATTTGGTATTGTATGTATCGGTGAAACCATTAATCAGTTACCGGCATCCAGAGGAAGGGGTTAGTGATTTTCAAAGGCAAAGGTTACCCTGTGGGACATTGTCGCCATTCTAAATTGTGTTGGGTGCCGTTGGGGAAGTGCCAGTGGGCCAGAAGACCATGGAATGCTGCCCCCTAAAGTTATCCCACCAGATTTCTTTCAAGCAACTCTAACTCCTTTTAGGGAACAAGGGTACTGTAAAAATATTTTTAACAAGTTTTCCATTTGAGAATGCAAACACAGGGACAGTGGTCTGCTGTTACTTGTGGAACATCAGCCCTGTGTTTGTAGCTAATAACAGGTGGTCACAGATAGTGACCTGCCTAATTAATATTCATTATACACCTAATTCTGCAACCCCTGTGACTTGAAATTTTGCTATGTGACCTATTGATACATAGGTAACATCACAAAATCAAAGGCAGGTTGCAAAATGTTGGTGTGAAATTTACAACTACTTTTTGCAAACTGTCTCTTATACATCTCTTATATATCTGGCCCTATATTACGTGAGTTGTGCACCAATGAACTAGTAAAATTGTGAAGTTTCAGCTTTGAAACTAACATATGATGGTTGATATCATTCCATGGCCTGCGTTGTGCCCTTAGTGTGATTAGTGAAGCTCAGTGGCCATCTTATCACGTGGTTGTAGTAAATAAACCAAATCCTAGACTTATGTTGTTATAGGTAAGTAACTTTATTTCTTTGCTGTTCATTATGTGTTTATATTTCTCATACTGGAACTTTACAACTGCACAGTTTCTGCTGACTTGTCTTACATTTTTATTTCCTTAAGAGCTGTGATAGAAAACATATCAAGCCTGGAGTGAAATATTATTATTGTGGCTGTACTTTCTTGAGATTATTTAATAGCTATACTATCCTTGGAAGCACTGCAGGATAGTTAATATTGCAGGCTATGAATATCTTCAGAGCCAGTTCTTCAACGGTATGCACACATTCCTAGTTAATTAAACATTATATTTCATCTGCTGAATTCACATTCATGGTGTGTGCTACTAATTGTACACTAACAACATTTGGATCTCTTTCTTCAAAGCTATGTGTTGACTACTTTTTCATGAAAAATATTTTACTGAGATTTTGTTGGCGGAACACGAATCGACTGGAAATAATATGTCAAGAATGAGAAAGTGAAAGCGGATTCTGCTTAGCTGTAAATTTCCTTTGTTTTATTTTACCTGCATGTTTTTGCATTCCGATCTTGACTTTCCTGCAAATCATGACAATATATATATATATATATATAGATATATATATATCTATATATATATATATATATATAATCCCAAATTGCCTAAGCTTGTGAGAGGCACACTACAGGATTCTTCCCTCCGGGCTGGTAGGCTTTGCGTGACTCGTTGCTTCACTTTTCATTAGTGTGCCCAACGCGTTTCGGGGAACCATCCCCTTCCTCATGGGCTGCAACAAAAAGCACACGAGATTTGCATCAATTTCATCTGGACTTGATTTTATTCATGACAAGCCCCTCTGTGGGCGTATGCTAAGTGCACTTTGCTTACAGCGTATTATGGGACTTGTGGTCCGTTGATGCAATACAATTTTCAAGTCTTTAAGTAAGTTCATGTGTCCATTTGTAAAATAGTGCATGTCTTTATACTGCCTTGAGTAGGCTGATGTGGTCAGAAACCGAGAGGAAGCGGCCATCGAAATGTTCGACAATGCTCCGATTACGGACAATAACCCGAGTAAAAAGGTAATTCAAACGGGGACTGGGAGCAACACCATGAAAGATCTCTTCAGGAAATTAGAGAAAGCCATGCGCACGGAACAGGCGAAATGGTGGGAGAAGAAATCATTAACCCGCTATTTGGAGGTGGAGCGTGTTCCCCGTGGCCTGAGCATAATGTTGGCCCCAAGTTTCGAAAATCCAGATCCGGAGATGCTGCAGAAGTGGGCCCATTGTAATTTAGATAATTCCAGCAGACTATTACGAATACTGGTCGAATATGCTGAGAGCGATAGTGTTAAATTAGGAGTGGTCATAGCGGAGTTAAATGAACAGATTGATAAGCTGGGTGATGCAGAACAAGAACAGAGACTCCGTCAGGTAATGCTACAGAGACTCGCTAAGGAGGAAGAGGTGATTAAGAAAAGAAAAACATTTAAATTCCAGAGGGACAAACTGGACTACCAGAATGGTCGTATATTTACATTTTCTAAAAAATACGATCCACCAGATGGAATGGCCATTCCTCAAGTGGCTGGGACAGGACAGAGTGGGCAGATTGGCAACAGTCCCTCAACGTCGGAATCCAATCTAAGCTCAATACCAGGCAGCGAGTCTGAGAACGAACAGAGGAATGGTGGCGAGGCGGTGGGGTTTACCAAGCGGTCGTTGGGTCAGGAAGTAGAATGCCTGCGAAACAACAGCAAACAGACCCTAAGATCGCACAATGCAGGCATAAGAACAAACAAGAACATAACCTCAAACGCAAGTGGCGGAGGCGGAGTCGTGCAGCAAAACGGCACACGGAAGCCACCCCAGAGGGGTCGAGGTCGCAAACGATGGAATCGTCGATGAATATACAAGTAAGCGGCAAAATGTCTATTATCAATCTGTCTGATATTCATTTGACTCCTAGTGAAACCAGAACGTTATCATTAGGTTTAACTTATTGCCCACCATGCACATTTAATTATGCGCGCACTAGAATGGACTTCTTTAAATATATAAGAAAACTGAAACTTAAGAAGTTGTTTTTACTTAAGAAGTTCAAAGCGCGCACACCATCGCAGATGGGGACTTTGACTGATGTGGATGTAGCCCAATGTCTAGCAGGCGAGGTGGACTTGTATGGGGCTTTGGAAGAACTCAATAGAGAAGGGGAAACATTGGATGACACTGTCACAGAACGACGGTTGGTAACAAATGCTCCAGCGCTAACAGATTTCAAAGCAAAATCAACTTTCAACCCGGTGTTAACCTTTGATAATATAGAGGTATTTAACAATCTGGTAACATCAGACTTGAAGAAATTGCATCATGTATCCCTGGCTAGAGATGCCAAGAATAGACAGTGTAACAATGCATTTGGCAACTTAATGAAAAAACTACAGGAAGACAAGAATGTAATTGTCAAGCAGTCGGACAAGGGGGGGCAATATTGTCCTATGGCCCAAGAGAATGTACATGGAAGAAAGCCTTACATCAACTCAATGACAGAAACTGTTATTGTAGGAGTGATTGGAAGACTGCTAGAGCGGCCTGGGATGCCTATCATACCAGATTGTACATGTGGAAAAGCACGGGGTTATTGAGTGGCGATGAGCAGAAATTCTTGAAATCAAATTATCCAGTGATCCCTGTATTTTATATGATTCCTAAAGTCCACAAGGACTTAATCAAGCCACCGGGCAGGCCAATAATCTCAGCCTGCCAAGGGACATTTGAAAACACCTCCCGATATATCGATCATTTTCTGCAGGAACATGTGAAGGCTTTGCCTTCGTATATCAGAGACACTGGGGACTTCCTTGATAAAATTGGTACTGTGGTGTGGCAGAAGGATTACTTACTGCTGACACTTGATGTAACGTCTTTGTATACGAGCATAAATCATGTTGACGGCTTGCGAGCAGTAGATCGTTATCTAAAGAAAAGGCCGGCCTGTATGCTACAACATAATAACATGATCAGTGAAATGACAGAGATCTGCCTTAGAAGCAACTACTTTCTGTTTCAAAAACAGGTGTTTCAACAGCTAAGGGGAGTTGCGATGGGGGCCTGCTTCTCCCCAAGCTATGCGTGCTTGCACATGGGGCTTTGGGAGGAGCAGGTCCTTGGGGGGACCTATCAAAAGATAATGACTAACAATATCGTGTCTTGGTATAGGTTCATTGACGACCTCTTCATTATTTGGAGAGGGTCAGAGAGTGATGCATCTCTGTTCATCTCGGATATCAATAAGAACGATTTGAATCTGAGATTCACTGGTCAGATTAGCAAAACGATGGTTACCTTTTTGGATGTGGAGGTCAGCATTTCTAATGGAGAATTAGTTACAGACTTACATCGGAAGGAGACAGAGGGTAATACGATCCTGCACGCCACTAGTCACCACCCAGCCCACCTGATTCGAAGCATCCCCTATGGGGAGATGCTAAGGATCAGGAGGATTTGCAGCACAGAAGAGAATTGCACTAGAGCCCAAAATGCAAGTAAGGAAAGATTTGTAGAGAGAGGGTACTCAAGACAAATGGTGGAAGGAGCAATAAGACGAGCTAACAAACCCCCTGTGCAAAATGAGAGTCCAGATGTTGTTTCAACACAGACACGGGAGGACAAGGAGTCTGGGCAGCCCAGGTTGATAATAGCCTACAGCCGACAACATAAGGAGATACACAACATAGTTCGCAAGAACTGGCAGGTCATCAAAGGAGATCCTATAATTGGGGGGATCCTAGCAGATAGGCCAGCATTAACATTCAGTCGGGCCAGATCCATGAGCGATATGTTGGTTAGTAGTAGTCCTGAAGTGGTTGAGGACAACTGGCTGGGGAAGAGCAAAGGCTTTATCAAATGTGCAGTATGTAAGGCGTGTAGAATAGGGAAAAGTCGTACCACCTACACTACGCCTTTCAGTGAAGAGGTGAGAAGTATTAACAAGAAAATCACCTGCAAATCAGATTTTGTAGTCTACGTGTTGGAGTGCACTTGTGGACTGCGATACGTGGGCAGCACGAAATTGCAGGTCCACAAGCGCATTCTACAACATCTGAGGGCAGTTAACAACAGGGATGAGACCTACCCTGTTGCAAGACACATAAACTCTTGCCATGGGGGTGACATTGGGTGTCTCCAATATTATGCCATAGATATGGTGCCACCCCTTCGAAGAGGGGGAGATAGGGAGGCACGTTTGAGAATATTGGAGACCCGGTACATCCTAGAGCTCAACTCAAAGACCCCGAATGGTTTGAACCAAACTGAGGACCTACACTCATGCTTATATGAAATTTGAACAGAATTTGCAAGGGGTGGTTTTGATCGAACAAAGGTTCTGGATTGTTATGAAGTTTGGTTGCATAGGATAGGCAAGCAACAATGATGAACATTCGATGGTCTGCTTAACAGACAGATTTTATGGTGATGGGCTGAGTGTGATATTTTTTAAATTTTTCTCAAATATTGGTTATTCACTGGATACAACTAAAAAATAGATGCAGTTTAGAGTGCAGTAGAAGCTGTCCCTGAGTAAATCAGCAGTGTGGACGCAGTGGTGACAGGAGCTGATATGCCCACTTGGGCTTTATTTGGTGATCAAGAGGTCCCTCAACATGTATTCTTCATCAAAATACCTATGGTTTTCCCATTGGCAATATTTGCACTTTATATAGCGAATTTGCACAGAATATAAGAGAATGTATAATTTTTAGTCATGATTTTAACATGCATTATACAATATTAATTTATTTTCTTAATTGATTTTATTCGAGTCAATTTAATCAATGGGAATGTACGACAGGCACGATCTGAGGAATAGAAGTCAACATATGTAGAAAAAATAATAATTTCTCAAATGTTGGAAATTTTATTTATACATGTTTTTAATTAGTACAAGTGGACTAAGATCAAGAATTGTTTTGCACGGAAATGTGACTCACGATGTAATGGAATATTTCTTCCTGAAACCAGGCTGAAGTCTGTTTTTTATATCCACAGGCTGAAGGGTCAGCAGACGACGCACTTGCACTTTAAATTGATTGGTGGGATGCCAGACCATGTCATGTGATCAAGGGGCCGAGGTCCCGAAACGTGTCATGGCGGCGTGTGTTTTTTGCACGGGGATGAATAAATAAATTTTGCAATTTTCCATCAGGGTCCGGATTCGTTTTTTGTTCCGAAGTTGCATTTGGACTAAACGGAGTTCTTCTCATATATATATATATATATATATTCCAGGAACTTCGTCTAAATATCCATTATCACCGGACAAAAAGAACGAACCGGACCCATTCAGGTGAATTTGCTGAATTTTATTTAGTGCATCCCTCTGTTCGCCATGACGCGTTTCGGGCCCTGGAGCCCTTGATCACATGACATGGTCAACCTATCCTCGTGATTTGAGGTGCATGCATGGGTCATCTGACCATGGGCCTGTAGACATAAACAACAGACTTCCGCCTAATCCACAATAATTGAACATATCGGCGAGATGATGCATATATATGGCAATCACCAACAATGTTGTTAAAATATGTACATTACAGCATTCTCACCTTATTGTTTCACCCCTTAAAAAACCCTTGGACTACAGAATTTTTTTTTATGTTGTGCTTATTAGTCCCCCATATTTTACGTCATTCATGGGCAAATTTCGCAAATAAATAAATAAATACATACATGACTATCTAAATACAACCCAAATAGATTTATAATACATCGAATGTAAAATCATGGTTCGATATTTCATTATATATATAAAAAAATTAATATAAATAAACATTCTATATTTATTTGTGCAAATATGCTGAATTATGTGCAACATTCGCTGAAATCTGTGCAAAATACGCATTGTTCTACACAAATGGGTTCAAAAAAAGGGGTGAATTAAATAAAGCCCAGTCATTTGGTCACGTGACTGATTAATACTACAACTCCCATAGTGCATTAAAAAAGTCATTATGTATTTCGGAAGTCCGTATTACAAATATAGTGCTCACTTGTAACAATGTCTTTAATGCACTGGCATTTGATATTAAGTACAAATGGAAAATCAGCACGTGAATGCTCTTCTTGACATAATGCTGGCACTTCTCCGGACCGATCAGCACAGGATGTTATCGTTGCCAAATCCCTTCCATGCGCACACACGTTTGCTTTCATTAGCCTTCTTTGGTAAGTATGCGTGCACAAGTGGGTCATGCTCCTTTATATATGTATATATATAATCTACTGGCGGTCGCAAGTAGATAGTTATAGTTAGGACCTAGTTTCCATAGGAAAAGCGTTGCTTCTTTTCCCAATAACTTTGTCGCCGGTTGACTAATCTTCGCGAAATTTTCAAAACTAGTGGGGCGCTTTGGTCAGCTGCTGTCTTGAATGTTTTGGGGTGATTTGCCAAGCAGGGGCCGAGAAAAAAAGGGGGTCCCAAAATGTGTTTTCTCCATATTATTTTCCATAGAAAACATTAGACACGGCTACAGCCCAAATTGCTGAGCGGAATTACACCAAATTTAGCAAAAAGGTAGCCCTTGGTTCAGTGAGAGCCCTTTTCTTTTAAATGGTGTAAATCTGTTCAGTAGTTGCTGAGAAAATAAAAAAATAAAAGTGTTGATATCTCCCAACCACGAGCTTTATTCTAATTGGCTGTCAACACTCCAAACCAGGAAGTGCTGGCAGCCATCTTGTAACTCGGTAGAACCGAGTCACAAGAAAACAGTAAAACAAATGCGAAAAACAAGAAAAGGGGGCAGGGTAGAAACACCCTGACCCCCTAGGCCTGTTCAGGGGGTCCCACAAGGACCCCCAGGGCCCAAAAAAGCATTTAACAAAAAAAATCAGCCAAATTCGCGATGGGTGCGCAAATCTGGCTGAGAAAATAAAAAAAAGACGTCATTCATTGAATTTAAGACCCCGGGTGAGCCAGGCCCCGGGGGCACTGAAAAAAAATGTGTGGGGGGGCCCAATCTCCCCCACACTGCCGCGGAGACCACCACCTCCCGGGGGCTTTAAATAGTTGGGAGGGGGGCCGTGCGGCCCACCCCGTGGAGCCCTTTATGGCCCTGGGGACAGCTACCCCCATGACACCGCTGTTTGTACCGCTTTGTTTGCCATAAGTTGGCAGGGTATGCTCAGACGTGAGTCCCTTGCTAACTTTGCCACTGGGTTCAAGCAAGCCTGGCTGAAGACGGCTGAAATGCCAGAAACCGGTCCTAGGAAGCTTGTTTCCGGTCCACGGAAGGCATGGCTTGGCAATTCGGGCTGGACTGTTCCCATGAGGCACAGGGTCAGACTGATTTGCATATGGCCATGTCAGAACTGGGGTGGCAGAGTGGGCTAAAGAACGGTGATGGATTAAACCCAGATCTGTTGACTGGGTGTGAGTGTTTGATTGGTTCAGATGCTCCGTCCGTCACCACCCCCTTTTGTACCGGTTTGTATGATAGGCAGGAGCATGGCTCCCGCCCTGTAATAGAAAACACTGGTTTGGATTTTGTAAGCAAGAGCAGGTTTCCTGCTCTCGCTTACAAAATCCAAACCAGATTGATTTTCAACAAGGGGAGCTGCATGTCAGCAGCTCCCCGTGTGGAAAAGCAAGGCTGGCTCCCGCAGGAGGCGGGTAGCCGGCGGGACCGTGGGAGAATTGGGGTCCCCCCAAAGTCCCCAACAGAAAGACCAGGCCCCGGGGGATGGGATCCCCGGGGCCATGCGTGGCCTAGGAGGGGGCCACGCTGCCCCCTCCCTGAATTAAGAAAAAATAAACTAATAAAAAAAGAGGCACATCCCCGGGGGATGGGGTCCCCGGGGCTAATAGAGGCCTCAAGAGGGGGGCCACACAGCCCCCTCCTACATTTTTTAAAAAACATTTAAATTATGGCCATGCCCCGGGGCATGGGGTCCCCGGGGCCAAAATTGGTCTCGGGAGGGGAGCCATGAGGACCCCTTCCCGTTTACATTTTTTTTTGTTTAACAAAAAGGAGTCAGGCCCTAGGGGATGGGGTCCCCAGGGCCCAGAAAAAGGAAAGAGAAGAGGGGCACACAGCCCCCCTTCTTAAAAATGTACAATGTGCCAGGGGGTGCATTTGCACAGTGGTGCACGGAGGGGTCGGGGACTGGCATACCAAGTGTGCAAGTGCACCCCCCGGCACATTGTAAATTGGGGGATTAATCCACTTCAATCCTGAGGGTCCCTGGGGGCCAAATAGCCCACCAGGTACCTCCAGTAAGCGTCAAAGAGCTGCGTTTCAGAGACGTGTAAAAAGGGGCGTGGCTTCTGAATACCTCTCTGCAACATAGCTCCCTGGCGCATACTGGAGGAACCTGGTGGGCTAGTTGGCCCCCAGGGACCCTCAGGATTCAAGGGGACTTAATCCCCTAACTTAAAATGAGCCACAGGGTGCATTTGCACACTTGTCACATCAGGCCTGCCCCCTCCCTGCACCACTGTGCAAACGCGTCCCGTGGCCCGTTTTAAGTTGGGGGATTAAGTCCTCTTGAATTCTGAGGGTCCCTGGGGGCCAACTAGCCCACCAGGTACCTCTGGTAAGAGCCAGGGAGCTGCCTTGCAGAGAGGTGGTCCAAAGCCACACCCCCTTTTTACACCACTCTGCAAAACAGCTCGGTGGCTGGTGGGCTAGTTGGCCCCCAGGGGCCCTCAAGACTCAAGGGGACTTAATCCCCCAATTTACAATGAACCAGAGGGTGCGTTTGCACAGTGGTGCAGGGAGGGGACGTGGCCTGATGTGACAAGTGTGAAAACGCGCCCTGTGGCGCATTTTAAGTTGGGGAATTAAGTCCCCTTGAATCCTGAGGGTCCCTGGGGGCCAACTAGCACACCAGGTACGTCCAGTAAGCACCACAGAGTTGCGTTGCAGAGAGGTGTAAAAAGGGGCGTGGCCTTGGACCACCTCTCTGCAACGCAGCTCTGTGGCGCTTACTGGAGGTACATGGTGGGCTAGTTGGCCCCAACGGACCCTCAGGATTCAAGGGGAATTAATCCACCAAATTAAAAAACCCCAGGGTACGCGTTTGCACAGTGGTGAAGGGAGGGGGCAGGGCCTGATGGGACATGTGTGTACATATGCATTCACTCCACCAAAACCCAAGCACTTATAAATTCACCATGCACTCTTTGCAGCACTTTAATCATCCAGTCACTACCCATGCACTCATGCAATGACCCATGCACTAACTCATGCACTGCTACAATACCCCGAGTAGTACCCATGCAGTCTATCCATCGCCCTGTCATTACCCATGCACTCATCCAATCACCCAGCGAGCACCATGTACTTATCCAGTCACTCCGCCAAAACCCAGGCACTTAGAAATTCACCATGTACTCTCCTTGCAGTGCTCTAATCTTCTAATCAGTACCCATGTACTCATGGTGTGACCCAGGCACTAACACATGCACTGCTACAACCCCTTTTGCACTACCCATGCAGACCTCTAACAACCTACACAGTACTGATTAACTCCTCCAATTACCCAGGTTGTACCCATGCACTCCAGAAATCCCTCTGTCACAACCCATGCACTCTTCCAATCACCCATCCAGCAACCTGTACTTATCCAATCACTCTGCCAAAACCCAAGCAGTTATAAAATCACCATGCACTGTCCTTGCAGCACTCTAATAATCCAGTCACTACCCATGTACTCATGCTATGACCCAGGCACTAACTCATGGCAAATACAGAGGAGGTCATACTCATTACAGGGGTACCCAACGCATAGTGTTCCCTAGTGTATGTAGGTGTTTTCACTGTATTCTAAGTGTCTTTTAGCATAGCACTGGCTCCGTTCCTGGTTAGTGAGAGTCAGTTACCACCTGTACCCGTCACTAAAAATTTGGGGGCACAGGATCACTTTCTGCTCCTCTGTTGGTTCTTTCTGCACATCTCTTGCTTCTTCCTGCAATTTTCTTCGTCTTTCTGGATTTCTGTTGCCTCTTTCTGCATTTGTCTTGCTTCTTGCTGCACTTTTCTTCGTCTATCTTCACATGTCCTAACTTTGTAGACATCGTTAGAAATTAGCATTTAAAAAACGATTGAAATTCTCTGAAAAAAAACATAGGATTCAGGCACGTTATAGTTAGAAATTAGCATTTAAAAAACCTTAGAAATTCACTTAGTAATTTGAGATGTCATCAGTGATGTCATCAGTGATGTCACTGACCATGTCATGAATGATGTAATATGTGACATCATCAGCAGTGCATTGCGGGGGCGCGAGTTATAGTTAGCTGAACTAATTATAACAAGGGAATTTCTATGGTTTTGTACGAGTGCAATGTCCAAATAACTATAACGTCCCTGAAACCTATGGTTTTTTCAATGAATATATATATATATATATATATATACAACCTACTGGCAGTCGCCAGTAAGTAGTTATAGTTAGAAGCTAGTTTCCATAGGAAAAGCGTTTTTGATTTGCTAATAACTTTGGCGTCGTTTGACGAATGTTCGCGAAATTCTCCGAAAAAAAGGTCTATCCAGGTCAGCTCCTCTCCTAAAAGTTTGGGGGTGATTCATCAAGCGGGGGCTAAGAAAAAGGGTGTCCCAAAAAGTATTTTCTCCATGTTAATTTCTATAGGAAATTTTATTACAGGCTACAGCCCTAACTGCTGAACGGAATTACACCAAATTTGGCAAAAGGGTAGCTCTTGGTTCAGAAAGCAACGTTTTTTTTTAAATGGTGTAAATCCGTTCAGCAGTTGCTGAGAAATTCAAAAAGTATATGTTTTTATATCTGGGGCTGCGGTGGGTCCGCGCACCCTCCTGACCACAAGCTGCACAGTGATTGGCTGCCATGACCACAAGCTTCACTGTCATTGGCTGCCAACACTCCAAACCAGGAAGTGTTTTGTAGCCATCTTGTGACTCGGTAGAACCGAGTCACAGGAAAACAATAGACAAAATATTGAAAAAGAAGAAAAAGGGGCAGGGTAGAAACTCCCTGGCCCCCTAGGCCTGCTCAGGGGGTCCCACAAGGACCCCCGAAACAGCAAAAAAAATGTTCGAATGCGTGCTGGGTGCGCAAATCCGGACGAACATTTTTTTTTAAAATAAAGCCGGGGCTCCCCCACTTTATTTAAAATAACCAAGGAGTGGGCCAGGTCCCGGGGGCAATCCTATAATTATATTGCAGGGGCCTGCAGGGCCCCCGCTGCCCTGGGGACCGCCACCTCCCTGGAACTATGTAAATTAGGTGCGGGAGGGCGCACAGCCCTTCCGCAGCCCCGGGGACCGCCACCTCCCTGGGGCTTGTTTTACAATTAGTGGGGGGCCTCCGAGGCCCTCCTAAGCTCCGGGGACCGCCACCCCCGGGGCTTTAATTAAATATGCAGGGGGGCCTTGGGGACCCCCCCACCGAAGCCCCGGGGACCACCACCTCCCCCGGGCATTGAAAATAGAGGGAGGGTGGCCGCACGGCCCACCTCCTGGAGCCATTGAGGGCCCTTGGGACCGCCACTTCCCCAGGGTCGGCTCATGCAATGACCGGGGGTACCCACCGGGACATTGCTGTTTGCTATGGTTGGGGGAGCATGAATCCCGTCCTGTTATAGCAAACCCTGCTTTGCTTGATTGAAGCGAGAGCAGGAAAACCTGCTCTCGCTTAAATGAAGCAAAGTAGGATTGCTTTTGGGCAAGGGGAGCTGCATTTTAGCAGCTCCCCTTGCCCAAAAGCAATGCCGGTACCTGCAGGAGGCAGGGAGGCGGTGGGACCGTGGGGGCATTGAGTTCCCCCCACGGTCTCCAACGAAGAGGCCAGGCCCCGGGGAATGGGGTCGCAGGGCCAGAAGTGGACAAGGGAATAGAGACCACGGGCTCCCCTTCCTAATGATTAATAAAAACATTCAAGAATTGGGCATGCCCCGGGGGATAGGGTCCTCGGGGCAAATATAAATTAATGTAAGTGGACTGTTTTTTTAGAAGTTTGGAGTGGCGATCCTAACGTGGTGCTCAGCACGGCCCCCTAGTGTGAATGCGCTGGGTGCGCGGCTCTCAGCGCGACACGCTAGTGTGAGCACGCTGGGTGCGCGGCTCTCAGCGCAGCCCCTTAGAGTGAACGAGCTGGGTGCGCGGCTCTCAGTGCGGCACCCGAGTACTTCACAGGTCTTTAAAAGACCATTTACCTGTTAATGAGGCTTTGTTGTGTTTTCACCCCTTCTTAGAGCCCCTGCAGCTCCAATCTGTCTATGACTGGAAGAATGAGCCCCCCGCGAAATTTTTATCAGCCTTCCCCGAAATTTGGCTGTAGTCGCGCCCCTGACGGGCATACGCCAGCTCTGCCCACTCCGCTTACGCTTACAGAATTCCGTAAATTCTATCCGCTGTATGCCAATGATCTAGCTGTGGGACTGGGAACTCTTACAGACAGGATTCTGGGCCTTTTATTACCGGTGCTCCACGGACTCAGCAGCTCACTTTAGGGGATGCAGTGGAAGGAACTCCGGGGATCCAACAGTCAGAATTCCTTGATCTAGAGATTAACGACCTGGGAGGGTATCCACTGAATGAAAATGCAGTACACCAACCACAATAAGAATTCCAAGGTCCTGGACTCGGTTTTCAAGGCATCCGTGTGGTATCCGCTAGCCAGAGGCCCAGGTTTTAGTGGGCGGGAACCCAGGGTACTACAGCAAAGGTTGTGGGGATCCCTTCGCAAAGAAGGCGGATACCTCAGGAACCGGCGCTGTGTGTTCCGTACTTGGCGTTGGCTCCTCCGGGATTGCCACTGGTTGGCAGCAAATTAGAGACAAGCTCGTGCTCGGAGGTTAGGCTCGGCCAACATATGTACTTATCCAATCACTCCGCCAATCCCCAAGCACTTATACATTCACCATACACTCTCCTTGCAGCACTGTATTCATCTAGACTCAACCCATGTCAATATAACTTTGTCAACCCAGACAAAGTTATATAACTGAGGTCTTCCCCACTGCCAGAGGTAACATGGTTGAGTGCGCAGTCAACAGCACAATGTAATGTGGTAGGGCCCAGGGCCATCATGCATACCTAATGAACACACGGACATAGTTAGATAGATAGTGGAACTGGCTACGGGCACATGCGCTCTGCCCCTTTTTATTACCAGGGTCACATGTCCAGTGGCGTCTGTGCTGGATGCGCGTGGGGTGAGTGTAAGCCAGCCTCAGGGCAACAACTACAACAGTGATCATCGGATCACACACAGATATTCAATCATAAAGGCTCTATGACTTGTGGTGCACTAAGATAGGGCACCAGATCTAAATCACACACAAAAAATTGTATCGTAAAGGGTCCATGAGTTGTGGTGCACTGAGGTAGGGGCACCAGAGATGAGCGAGCTCATGTGAAGAAATTGTTAATGTCCCTTTGGGATATTCCTGCTGCCTGAGGTGACATTGTTGCGTCCGGTGTGTACAGCGCAAAAGTCAATCATATAGGGTCCATGAGTTGTGATGCACAGAATTAGTGGCACCTGAAGAACTCAACGTGTGCGCAGCCAGCGATGATGGCGTGTCCTTGCAGGACAGGATTGGATTGGATATGTGTGAGACCTTCTGACCGCAGGGTAGGCCGGAGGCAGCAGTGAACAAGGGCCCACAACCATGTGGTGTTGACTTATGGTGCACTGAGTTAGTGGCATCAGAAGCATTCAGCAAGGTGCAGCCAGCGATGACGCGGGCCGCACTGGGAGCAATGTCTGTTGCCTACTGGACTGTGTCATCTGCAATCGCGACTCGATCTGAATTGTGAGCCTCGCTGTCCGCAGTGTAGATGGAGGGCAGTAGTCAGCACAGACATTGGAGAATGCTTTTTGTTATTTCCTCTTGACAAAATCCGACGACATAGAGTACAATTAATTTTGCAATTAACAAATCAAGACTGAATTCAAATTGTGAGCTCTGCTGACTGCAGTGTAGGTGTATGGATTAAATATGTATGGAATACATTGTCAAAATATGTAGGTTTCAGGGACGTTAAAGTTAATTGCCTCTGGACTCTGAAATTAATGAATCAAGACTGAATTTGAATTGTGAGACCTGCTTATCGCAGTGTAGGCCAGAGGCAGCCATCAGTAAGGGCCCACAGGCATGTGGAATTGAGTTGAGCTGCACAGTTAGTGGCACCTGAAGCACTCAGCGTGTGCACAGGCAGCGATGATGCGTTGTCTGGCCGGGCCGCACTGTGGGAGTAATGTCTGTTGCCTACTGGACTGTGCTATTAATGAATCAAGACTGAATTTTAATTGTGAGCCCTGCTGACCGCAGTGTAGGCCGGGGGCAGTGGTCAGCAAGTGCCCACAGCCACATGGCGTTGACTTGAGCAGCACATATTGGGAGCATTTGGTCTTCTTAACCGATTATACTCTTACACAATTTGCATCTGCACTAATCTTGAATTATAAGTCCTACTGACCGCAGTGTAGGCCGGAGGCAGCGGTCAGCAAGGGCTCACAGCCATGTGGCGTGGACTTGAGCTGCACAAAGTTAGTGGTACCTGAAGCACTCAGCGTGTGCACAGCCAGCGATGATGCGTGGTCCGGACGGGCCATACTGGTAGCAATGTCTGTTGCCTACTGGACTGCATCATCTGCAATCGCGACTCTATCTGAATTGTCAGCCCTGCTGACTGCAGTGTAGGCCGGAGGCAGCGATCAGCAAGGGCCATCAGCTACGTGGCATTCACTTGAGCTGTACAGAGTTAGTGGCACCTGGAAGCACTCAGCGTGTGTGCAGCCATTGATGATGCATGTTCCGGGCGGGCCGCACTGGGAGCAATGTCTTTTGCCTATTGAATTCTCCCTCAATAAGGCTATGTGGCTGTGAATTGTAGTGCATTGAGTTAGTGGTACCTGAAGCACTCAGCGTGTGCGCAGCCAGCGATGATGCGTGGTCCGGGAGGGCCACACTGGTAGATATGTCTGTTGCCTACTGGACTGCGTCAAATGTAATTGCGACTCGATCTGAATTGTGGGCCTTGCTGTCCGCAGTGTAGGCCGGTGGAGGCGGCCAGCAAGGGCCCACAGCCACGTGGCGTTGAGTTGAGCTGCACAGTTAGTGGCACAAGAAGCATTCAGCGTATGCGCAGCCTTCGATAATGCGTGCTCCAGGCGGGTCGCATTGGTAGCAATGTCTGTTGCCTACTGGACTGCGTCATCTGCAATCGCGACTCGATCTGAATTGTGAGCCCTGCTGTCTGCAGTGTACATCGAAGGCAGTAGTCTGTACAGACATGACTCTGTGGTGCTGTGCAGCTGGGTTCGCAGGGGGCCTGTGTCGAGGAGGCCAGCGGTCCAGGCGGCGGCCTCCTGGCAGGATGAGGGCCGACGCTCTGGCAGAGCGTTATCCTTCCCAGAAGTCAACCACGCCCAGAGTCCCGGCCTATTTTTCACACTCCTACCCTGGAGTGGCATACGTCGGACCAGCTCACTCCGCTTCCGCTTACAGGGAGGGGCGACACTGCTACATGACCGATATCTTTCCCACTGTCTGAGGTAACATGGTTGCGTCCACTGTCCACAACACTACAAGTACCGGCAGTATATATGCACATGGTCTGTGCTCTGCATAGTGAGGTCTGTCCAGCACATCACCGCTACACTTGGATTTGTGTGCATTGGTATTGATGGGTGACTTGCCTCCTTCACACTTACTTGGTTCCCACCCCTCCCAACATTCAGCTATTGTGTGGCTGAGGGTCCATACCATTTTGGGAAGGTCCGCTGTCCTGTTCTGCGCTGCCTCAGTGGTACGAAGCTGCATGATCAGTAGCTCTATGACATGTGTTGGGCTCCCTTTCACACTGTAGGTAGTCGTCCTGCTTTACACCAGTTAAAGGCAGATGTTAAATTCTTACTGCTAACGTGCCTTATCGCCTATTTTTGGATCACATCAGAGATTTGGCTGGTCGTTGAAAATATAGGGAAGTGGTGTTTTCATGTTTTTTTGCACGAGAAAGCCTACTCTGCATATCATTAGGGTTAGTTGTCGCTCTCATTCGTGGAGATGTTTTTTGCGGAAGCTATAGCTGGAAAACTTGCGATATCTGTAGTTTTCACGAGGTTGAGAATGGGATGATAGTTCTTTCGCCACTTTTGCTGCGCTAAAGTGCCTATAACTCAGCAATAAATCCTTGAGAATAGGCCCCATCGTTTTTTTTTCATCCGAAGTCGTGCACCCAGCAGCTTTTTAAAAAAAAAATAGTGCTATTTTTTGGCCCTGGGGGGTTTTGTGTGATCCCCTGAGCAGGCCTAGGGGATCAGGGTGTTTGTACCGTGACCACTTTTCTTGTTGTTTCATCTTTTTTCTTGTGATTCGCATGTAGCTACAACAAAGTCCTAATAAACACAAGGGCTTGTTTTAGAGTCACCCTATAACTCAACAGTGGGGACTTATCGCCGAGTTACCTGCACTTTAGCGCAGCAAAAGTGGCGAAAGAATTATCACCCCATTCTCAAGTTGGTGCACACTGCCACATTGCCCACAGGCTGACGGTAGCAACACAGCGGACAATCAACATCCTTCCGCAGACAAAGCTGCGGCTGTGCTGCAACTGTTGGCCTCTGGTACCTTCCAACTAACATATGCGAGAGTCGGAGGAGTCTCACAGCCAGCCCTATTAAACTTTCTCACACGTCTTGGATGCATGTCCACAAAAGCAACGTAGGGCCCCTGTATCCGCACCACCCACTCGTCCCAATTCATAGTATTCCTGCACAACCAACCCCAACCCCAGCCATTGCTTGACACCTCTGTGCTCCAGATCCAAGATTGTAGTCACTGAAATGGGGGTGCGCCAGGTCATGTAGTCTAGTATTCAACAGTAGTGGAAAAACAGTACTTTATTAGAAAAACATGAATTCACAACATCAAACATCGAGTGACATTCCCAACGGGGAACATCAACTTGTGGATCGGAGTACCTGTAGATCGTCCTGGAAATCCCAAAACTCCGTATTCAGAAACCTGTTGGATAAATTAAGACAATGGTCAAGCGTTAGTATGGTCACAAACGTAATATGGTACAATATATTGCACTTGGACAAACCGGAATGCTTACAGATATGACCAATCCTGCACAAAATGACCGTAAAAGAAGTTTGTATGGTCGTAACTTTTGTAGGAAAGAAAAGGAATGTTACAACCACGCAAACTTCTGTTAGGGTCTCATTATGCAGGATTTATCATACCTGTAAGCATCACGGTTCGTTTCAGCTTGACACCTGCATGTTCACTTCACCCGCACTGGACAGGAACAGCTGCAGACCAAGCAAAGGACCCACGCCATAGCAGGCTTCCTGTATGTGTTGGGGGAAATTGACTGCACACATGTACTACTTGTGCCCCCTGCCGACACTTCACACAATCACTGCAACATAAACCACACGCATTCTTATAATGTGGAGGCAAAACTGGACCACCAGGGCCTGTATACTAATGTTGTCGCAAACTTCTCAGGCAGTGTGCATGATTCCTACATCTTTCGCAAGCATCCCAGCCCTGGTCCCCAGACCAGTCCACTGCCCACCGATGACTGCCCGACCCTGCGCACCCAGACCTCCATGCTCACCTGCCGCCACTGGTGTGTCTCCAAGAGGGCCCACCACGTGCCGGAGAACCCTCTTCAGCCGTCGCTGGATTCCGTGGCACAGGCCCCCAGCGCATCCTGCTGCACCCGCCGAGGAGTTATGTCTGTACAGCCAGCTACCTTTGGCATACACGCAGTGCAGCCGAGATCACAATTCAAATCAGGTCTTGATTGCCAGGATGGTGTATCGAGACCTACGCATCATCGCAGGATGCACACCTGCTCAGGTCTGGTGGCACTAACTCAGTGCAGCTCAAGTCATCGCCACGTGGTGGGAGGCCCGTGTTGGCCAAAATGCCTCGGCTGCCACCAACTCTGCGTACCTCAAGTCATCGGCACGTGGCAGGAGGCTAGTGTTGGGCAAAGTGCTTCGGCTGCCACCAACTCTGTGCACCTCAAGTCAGTCATCGCCACCTTGCGGGAGGCCTGTGTCGGCCAAAGTACCTCGGCTACCACCAACATAATAACCACAGGGATAAACCCAGATAGAGAGTGGAAATGGCGTCGGGCACGTGCCCCCGGCCCTTTTTATTGGCAGGGTCACATGTCCTGTGACGCCTGTGCTGCATGGGTGTGATGTGGGTGTAAACCAGCCATGAGGGAGTGGCTTTGGCATACTGACAACTAGACTTGCAATCACTACAGGGAAGACCTGGGACATGTAGCTTTGTAGTTCCCTCCCTGTAAGCGTAAGCGGAGTGGGCTGGCTGAAACGTGCATCCTGCACGACTGTACCAATATGGCAGTTTGAATCCACACACCCACCGAGATAGGTGCAAAAGGGGTACGCAACTCCATTTTCTTCTACAAAAAACGTATATATATATATATATATATATTCTTAAAACAATGCATCCTCGATGTGAAAGCGCACTCCAACACCAGAAATTTTTCCAGGCAAACTGCATTTATTCATGTATAAGGTTGGTTTCTTTTGCCTTACGCATTTCGGGGCTCCTGTCCCCTTGGTCACAGGCATTTAGACATGCAAAGGGCGGAATTTCATTTGAACAAGCATTTGCAGCACGTGACCTTTAAGTGATTTTCAATTGGCCACCTTTAAACACAGTCCAATGCTGCATGCTGGTATTGAGAGTCCGTGCTGTTTTAGTTATAATTACAATGTCTTGTTAAGTGTTACCTTCAGTAGGCTCTGCTCCTTTTGCAAATTTGGATCCATTTCACAACCCTCAGTGGGTCCTTGACACGAACAGCAGTCTTTTTTATAGCCAGCTGGTGTTCCATAACCTGGAGACTTCGAACAGTTTCTGTGGTTCCAGATGGCCCTCAGACATCAGAGACGGTGCGTTTTCGCGGTTGGAATACCACCGCATTCCTTATTCTTAAAACAATGCATCCTCGATGTGAAAGCGCACTCCAACACCAGAAATTTTTCCAGGCAAACTGCATTTATTCATGTATAAGGTTGGTTTCTTTCGCCTTACGCGTTTCGGGGCTCCTGTCCCCTTGGTCACAGGCATTTAGACATGCAAAGGGCGGAATTTCTTTTGAACAAGCATTTGCAGCACGTGACCTTTAAGTGATTTTCAATGGGCCACCTTTAAACACAGTCCAATGCTGCATGCTGGTATTGAGAGTTCGTGCTGTTTTAGTTATAATTACAATGTCTTGTTAAGTGTTACCTTCAGTAGGCTCTGCTCCTTTTGCAAATTTGGATCCATTTCACAACCCTCAGTGGGTCCTTGACACGAACAGCAGTCTTTTTTATAGCCAGCTGGTGTTCCATAACCTGGAGACTTCAAACAGTTTCTGTGTCTCCAGATGGCCCTCAGACATCAAAGACGGTGCGTTTTCGCGGTTGGAATGCCACCGCATTCTTTATTCTTAAAACAATGCATCCTCGATGTGATACAGACTACCATTTTCGAAACAATCGACACACCAATACCAGTCACTACATATGTACTCACTGATTCCTAGGTCTACACATACATCCACTCATTCACCCATACAATCACTCATCAATACAACACTATCATAAGCACTCATACACCTATACAGACACTTACACACCACCACTCATCCAGAGTTACTCACACACCTAGTCAGTCATGCAAACAATCAATCACACTTCCATTTACTGATCTATACAGTTAAACACACACCACATCACTTATTCAAACAGAAACAAATGCATATTTAATGTCTTATACAATCACTGATACAAGTACACACTTATCCATACAGCCATTCTCTCAATCACTGACTCTCACGTATAGTCATTTATATACTTCAACTTTCACATACACTGCCTTTTACATATATAGTTACTTGGACATGTAACATTGAGACATCCATTCACTCACCAACACACCCAAACACACACTCACCCACCCGTACAGCTGTTTCCACATGCACTCTTGAACCCATTCACACAGTGAATCAACCACTCAAACATCTATGCACAGAGTCACACACCTCCCACCCACCCACACACATACATACAAATACTCAGGCAACCAATCGATAACCCATATAGACACTCATGTAGCTATTGACCAACCCATGCAGCAGCTTATACAACAACAGACAGACTAATACAGACATTCACACAGTTTAGTCACTAACCCATGCATTCAGTAAGACACATGTAATCACTCACTTAAACAGTCAGTCACGCACCTACTAAATACTCCATTCAGACACTTATACAACCACTCCTTCTTCAATACACATTGGCATATATATAATACATATTTAAACTTTAAAGAAAAACACAGTCACTGGATGATGTCATCAGTGATGTCATTTGAGATGTCATCAGTGATCTCATCAGTGATGTCACTGACCATGTCATGAATGATGTAATATGTGACGTCATCAGCAGTGCATTGCGGGGGTACGAGTTATAGTTAGCTGAACTAACTATAACGGGGGAATTTCTATGGTTTTGTACAAGAGAAATGTCCAACTAACTATAACGTCCCTGAAACCTATGTTTTTTTCAGTGAATTTCTAAGGTTTTTTAAATGCTAATTTCTAACTATAAGGTGCCTGAAACCTATTGTTTTTTTCTGTGAACATTTTTTTTATATATATATATATATCTATCTATATATATAAAAATGAAAGTATGTCAGTTTGTCCTTTATGCATTACTACACCATTCATCCGATCGACATGAAACTTTGGGAAGTTGTTGAGTACACTCCCGCAAAGGTTTTTGGCAAAAAAAAAAAATTTGTTAAATATCGGTCCCCCAGCCCCCCAGGGCCCTCATAATCTTTCCAATACTGAACGTTTACAGTTTCCAGTGCGACTCGCTTTTGCAATGACCATCAACAAAGCACAAGGACAATCGCTGCAAGTGTGTGGACTAGATTTGGAGAATCCGTGCTTCTCACATGGACAACTGTATGTGGCCAGCTCACACGTCGGAAAACCTTCTGATTTATTTGTGTATGCACCAGACGGAAGAACAAAAAACACCGTCTATCCACAAGCACTCGAATAAATAAACAGAATTAAAGCAACACTTTAAAATGTTTTCCATATTAAAATGAATAAGTTTCAATAAAAATGACACAATGTAAATTGAATGTTATCATAACAAGTTTCCTTAAATTTCCTTTCTTCTGAGATCGCAGCAACGCGCGACCGGTAAGCTAGTATATATATATATATATTTTCACTATATGGCCAAGGTCATCCGACAATCTGGGCTTAGGCCTTGATGGTCCCTACCGGCCTGATTACAATCAGAGGCCTCAGTAAGAAGGGGCCCTGGATTCATGCAGCTACGATTAATACCCGCTCACTTAGAAGACATTATCAGGACATCTTTGACCTTCTCTCTGATAAGCTGGTGGATCTTTTGTTTATTACCGAAACCTGGCAAATGAGTCTTCTAATCCTATAGTTGCAATGGCCATAATGGGGGATATAAGATCTCTTGTGTGGACCGTAAAACGGGCAGAGGGATAGGTGTAGTGGTCATCTATAGGGATAACTGGACCTTCCATCGTGGTGAGGAGCTGCTGTTGGGAGAGTGCGAAGCTCTAGTCTTTAGCATTGGCATCTCCACTCACTCCTTGTTGGGGGGAACCATGGTGTATAGGCCCCCGGGGTCGGTAGGGGCCATCCTCAAAGTTCTGGAGAAGGCTATTGTCCCTCGTGCACTATGATATTCCAACTATCTCCTGCTTAGGGATCTTAACATTCAGGTAGACCTGGCTCGTGCCAGGGACACTAGGGATTTTTTGGATCTATAGAACCTTGCCCAGCTCACCCAATAGGCTAAGCTACCTACTCATCAAGGTGGGCATATTCTGAACCCAATTTGCTCCAACTTTCACATCTCTGTTGAAGATCCTGTGCTGGTGCTTTCGTCCGACCATTTCCTGTCCTACTTCTCTTGGTTGTCGGATGGCAATATTTTACCGAGTCGGCCGGTTCAAGGCCCGACATTTGCTAAAATTGACCCCTCATTCTTCTTTTTTTAAATTCTTTTTATTAATCATGAAAACAAGCTTCAGATAATCATCATATACATGTTTACAGTACAGGATAAACATTTGTTACAGGTATCCCAAAACATGGCAAATATCTATAACAATTACTAGCTGTTACCATCCGTACACTCGAGGGGTATATAAACATCCCATCCTCCTGGCAGTTTCTGGAACACTCCTTATGGCACTGCCCATTGGCCTCTGTACTTCACCCACACTCCCCATATCTTTTCTCCTTTACGTGGGCAGCCCGACTCTGATATATCACTTGCTCCATCCCCTGGCACCAATCCATATCTTTCTTTCAGGCTTCCAATGTAGGGGCCATCACTGCCCCCCATGCCTGGGCAATGTTCCTCTTGGCCAACCCCCCGCTAAGGCCAGCCAGTTCTTGGCCCATTGTGGCCACGTCGTCTCTCCCGTTACTCCTAGAATATGCCATCTCGGCTTGGGCGGGACACTCTCTCCTGACACCGCCATCATCACTCGGGCAATACCATCCCAGTACTTTTGAATTATGTGGCAAGACCACAATATGTGAAAGAAGGACCCTTTCTCACCACATCGCCTAACACATTCATCATTCGTACAATGACCCATTCGGACTTGAACCATTCATGAGGTGTAGGATCTATGGAGAATACGGAGCTGGATAAGCCTAAAGCGTGCCCTAATAGCTATTTCTCTGGGGCTCTGTAAGGCTTCGGTCCAGTCATCGTCCTCGAGTAGGCCCACATCCGATTCCCAGGCCTCTCGCAGAGGGCCCATTCAGTCTGGGGAGTTGTTCATGAGTTTTTTATATGTGAGGGGCATTGCTTTGTTAATCATGGGGTCTAGGAGGAGACGGTCCTCAAGTGGTGAATACTCCTGTATCCGAGTCCCATCCTTCAAGTGACAATGAAGCGCATGGTGCTGCTGACGGTATCGAAGGTATTCCCCCCTCCCCATTTGGAGCCCCTCCCGCAAGATGTCAAAGTCTATCATTTTTCCTCCCTTCCAGACATCCCCAAAAGGTCTCCCAACAAGGCTCCATTTCCGAAAGCCCTTTAATTGTTTCAGTTCTCCTAGGTAATTTCCCTCCCATAGAGGGGTCTGCTTCATGAGTTCAGCCTCCCATCCTGTCATTTTGTTTGCCTTATGCCACACTTCAATGACTGTTCGAGTATGTACCAGGAGGAGTGAATTGCCTCTCCCTCTACGGTACAGCTCTGTCAAGTAGCACCCTTTGCTCATTACTGGTCAGTACACTCTATATGCCGGCACCTTGAGCAGTTAGAAAATGCATCCGTTAATCTTGACCAGTTGGGAGGCCCAATAGTATTTTCTCAGATCAGGGACAGCCACTCCCCCTTCATATACGCCTCCCTGGAGTTTCCTAAGTGCAATCCTGAGGCTGCCACCCCCCCACAGCAGTGTACGCTGTTCGGACTCAACAAAACGTAAGAATGTCTCCTGTATCTGATTCGGGGTATTCTGAACCACATACAGCAAACATGGGAGGGCCATCATCTTAAAAAGAACCACTCTGCCAGCAAGGGAGACAGGTAGCCTGACTCCCTAATTTTTAGCCGTGTTCTGGCAGAGTCAAGACCTGCTCGCTCTAATGACTTAGAGAGAGCCCTTGCCAGCTTCTACAGCTGGATCACGCAAGGGTGGTTCTCCTTTCCCCCTTGCCCCTTCATAGGCGTTTGAGGAATTCTCCCTCAAAAACCTTGGTTTATACCGAAACTTAAAGAACTGAAGCAGCAATGTAAAAATTAAGAGCGCTGTTGGTGGAAGGACTTCTGTCCTTTGGTGAAGCTGATGCTTAGTAAAGCCCAGAAAGTTTATTAGACCGCGATTGTATTGATCTTGCCAGAAATAACTCCAAGGAGATTTTCTCCATTGTTCAGAGCTTTCTAGCCCCAAAAAGCTGAATCGTCTGCAATGCTTTCCTCGGATGCTTGGTATGAGAAGCTTTTGAGTTTTTTATGGATAAGATTAGTTCTATTCAGGTTTCGCTCACCATATGCAATCAGGCAATCCACCTGTTCAGCTCCTACTTTGGTGGCCTTTGCATCTATCAATTTGGATGACTCTCTCAGGGTCCGCAAGGCTTTGAAATCAGGCTCTCCTTCTGACCCTTGTGCTGCCCGACTTCTGGCTTTGGTCGCTGAGACAATTAACTCAGAAGTTAACAGGCTCATCAATCTGTCCCTTCAAGAAGCCTTTGTCCCGGGGTTGTGGAAACAGGCTAAGATTCTACCTCTTCTAAAAAAGCAGTCAGTAGACCCATTGATGCCGGCGAGCTACTGTCCAATCACCCTCTATTCTAGCATGGCGAAAGTCTGCAAAAAAGTTGTCAATATACAACTTACTGACTTTATTGAATGCTAGGGCTTACCCAGCCCAATCTGGATTTAGAACATCCTATAGCACCGAATCAGCCCTTGTGGAAATCTAGGAAGCCATTCGGGAGTGTCTGGATGCTGGTGGAAGGGCAGCTTTGATCTTGCTGGACCTTTCGGCAGCATTCAATACCGTTCCCCACTCCCTGTTACAGACATAGGAATAACGGGCACTGCCTGGTGCTGGCTGAAATCATTTTTAGAGGATCGCTAGCAGCAGATATGCCTCCCCCTGTTCGCCTCTTCATCGCAGAGGGTGGCCACTGGGGTGGTTCAGGGGTCCTCTCTGAGTCCCCTTCTTTTTAACATGTATGTGACTCCTCTAATTCAGCTTGCGGCAGACCTTGGTGTCAAAATTATTGCCTATGCTGACGACACGCAGCTCCTGTTTACTTGGAAAAAAACTGAGTGCTCCACTTCATCCGCTCTAAACTGTCTGTCAGCTGTCTTCCATTAGCTCTCCTCAGCACAACTGAAATGCAATAAGGACAAACCAGAAATCCTCCTCTGCTGTAGCTTCCCACCTCAGTTTAGGGAAGCACTTTGCCCAGTTGGTTATCCTTTGCCGGCCTCAACAGGCCAACCCGCCAAGAATCTTGGTGTCTGGTTTGAAGAGAATTTGTCTCTCTCGACCCAGATTAAGAGACTTGCTGGGTGCTGTTTTGGGGAACTTAAATCCCTCATGAAATTTCTTCCGCTTCTCCCTAGGGACGCCAAGGAAACGGTCACTCGAGCTTTGATACTTTCACGTATCAATTATGCCAATGCCCTGTATGTTGACCTAACGAGTTACCTGCTTAACAGACTACTGGTAGTCCAAAATGCAGCAGCCAGGATTCTTCTCAACTTCCCCATTAGAAGCAGTGTAAGGCAGCATGTGCGCACTCTCCACTGGCTGCCTGTGGCTGAACGCGTTAAGTTCAAAGCCCTAGTCTCGGTGCACCGTGATCTGCTGGATTTCGGCCCAATCTATTTAAGGAGGAGCTTTATGTTCTACACACCAGCTAGACAGCTTCGTTCAGCCTCCCAGCTTCTGGCACATATGCCTCGCTTTCGCTTGCAGAAGATGGGTGGCAGCTCTCTTGCTTTTAGGGTTGCGTCTGCATGGAATCTGCTCCCATTTGCTCTGCGCACCAAACTGGACCCCAATCTTTTTCTTGCGGTATCCATGCTTGTTATAAGCTTGAATAACATAACATAACATATATATACATATATAGTCACTGAAAAAAACATAGGTTTCAGGCACGTTATAGTTAGAAATTAGCATTTAAAAAAACATTGAAATTCGCTGAAAAAAACATAGGTTTCAGGCACGTTATAGTTAGAAATTAGAATTTAAAAAACCTTAGAAATTCACTGAAAAAACCATAGGTATCAGGGATGTTATAGTTAGTTGGACATTTCACTCGTACAAAACCATAGAAATGTCCCCGTTATAGTTAGTTCAGCTCACTATAACTCGCACCACGCAATGCACTGCTGATGACGTCACATATTACATCATTCGTAACATGGTCAGTGACATCACTGATGACATCTCAAATGACATCACTGATGACATCATCCAGTGACTGTGTGTTTCTGTAAAGTTTAAATATGTTTTATATATGTGCCAAGGTGTATTGAAGAATGCGTGGGTGTATAAGTGTCCGGGTTAAGGATTTAGTATGTGCGTGACTGACTGTATAAGTGAGTGATTAAATGTGTCTTAGTGAATGCATGGGCTAGTGACAAAACTGTGTGAATGTCTGTATCAGTCTGTCTGATGTTCTGTAAGGTGCTGCATGTGTTGGACAGTAGCTACATGAGTGTCTATATTGGTTATTGATTGGTTGCCTGAGTATTTGTATGGGAGACTGAGTGTGTGTGTGGGTGGGTAGGGGGTATGTGACTGTGTGCATAGATATCTGAGTGGTTCATTCACTGGGTGTATGGGTTCAAGAGTGCATGTGGAAACAGCTGTATGGGTGGTTGAGTGTGTGTATGGGTGTGTTGGTAAGTGAACGGATGTCTCAGTGATACATGTCCAAGTAACTACATATGTAAAAGGCAGTGTATGTGAGAGTTGGAGTATATAAATGTCTATCCATGAGAGTCAATGATTGTGATAGTGGCTGTATGGATGAGTGTGTACTTCTATCAGTGATTGTATAAGAGAGTAAGTATGAGTTAGTATATGTTTGAATAAGTGAGGTGGTGTGTGTATATATGTTTAAGTGAGGAAATGGGAGTGTGATTGATTCTTTGCATGACTGACTAGGTGTGTGAGTAGCTCCATGGATGAAGGGCGGTATGCGAGTGCCTGTATTGGTGTATGAGTGCATATGATGGAGTTGTATTGATGAGTGACTGTATGTATGAGTGATTGTATGGGTGAATGAATGGATGTGGGTGTATAGACCTAGGAATCAGTGAGTGCATATGTAGTAACTGGTATTGGTGTGTCGATGGTTTCGAAAATGGTAGTCTGTATTTTACAGTGGGTGTATCAAAGATTATATGAGAGTGTGAGAAGGTGCATCAGATTTTGTTGTGAATTATGTCGTCAGTGATATCATCAGTGATGTCATTTGAGATGTCATCAGTGATGTCACTGACCATGTCATGAATGATGTAATATGTGACGTTCTCAGCAGTGCATTGCTGGGGCACGAGTTATAGTTAGCTGAACTTACTACAAGGGGGAATTTCTTTGGTTTTTTATGAGTGAAATGTTCAACTAAGTATAACGTCCCTGAAACCTATGGTTTTTTTCAGTGAATTTCTAAGGTTTTTTAAATGCTAATTTCTAACTATAACGTGCCTGGCACCTATGTTTTTTTCAGTGAATTTCAATGTTTTTTTAAATGCTAATTTCTAACTATACTTGCCTGAAACCTATGGTTTTTTCAGTGAATTTCAATGTTTTTTTAAATGCTAATTTCTAACGATGCCGACAAAGTTAAAACATGTGAAGAAAGAGGAAAAAATGCGCAACAAGAAGCAAGACAAATGAAGAAAGAGGCAACAAAAGTTCAAAAAGGCAAAAAAAAGTGCAGGAAGAAGCAAGAGATGTGCAGAAAGAACCAACAGAAGAGCAGAAAGTCCTCCTGTGCCCCCAACTTTTTAGTGACGGGTACTTGTGGTAACTGACTCTGACTAACCAGGACCAGAGCCACTGATAAGCTAAAAGACACTTGAAATACAGTGAAAACACCTACATACACTAGGTAACACTATGCATTGGGGTACCCCTGTAATGAGCATGACCTCCTCTGTATTTGCCATGAGTTAGTGCCTGGTCATTACATGAGTACATGGGTAGTGACTGGATGATTGGAGTGCTGCAAGGACAGTGCATGGTGATTTTATAACTGCTTGGGTTTTGGCGGAGTGATTGGATTTTTTTTAACTCTTTATTCAAGATTGATTACAACAAGGTAGCACTTTCACGTATTAATACATGTACCTTCCATCAGTCCCATTTTCGTCTTTTCTTGGCGGAGTGATTGGATAAGTACATGATGCTGGATGGGTGATTGGAGGAGTGCATGGGTAGTAACAGAGGGATTTCTAGAGTGCATGGGTACAACCTGGGTAATTGGAGGAGTGAATCAGTACTGTGTAGGTGGTTAGAGGTCTGCATGGGTAGTGCACAGGGGATTGTAGCAGTGCATGTGTTAGTGTCTGGGTCACTCCATTAGTACATGGGTACTGACTGGAAGATTAGAGTACTAAAGGAGAGTGCATGGTGAATTTATAAGTGCCTGGGTTTTGGCGGAGTTATTGGATAAGTACATGGTGGAGAAGTGTGGCTCAATGGTTAGAGCGGCAGACCTTGATGCAGAGCTCTGGCCCGGGACCAGGGTTCGATTCCCGCCTCGGCGGGTCTCGGGCTCAAATTCCTCTGACCGGATATTCTCGCCTAAGTGCCTATTCTAACCATGGGTCCCACGCTGCAACTCTGGGCAATAGCTTGCTTAATCTCCACAACGGCCCCAACAGCGCCTGGTTTCACCATGGGGTGCCCAGGGGTGGAATCTTCACAAGGAAAACCAGGAAGGGTTCCTTAGCGGTATGAGTACAAGTACAAGCGCCGGGAGACCCGGTCCGGGTAGCTGCGTGCTATACAAGTACAAAAACATTTACAACAACAACATGGTGCTCGCTGGGTGAATGGATGAGTGCATGGGTAGTGACAGGGCAATGGCTGGACTGCAGGGGTGCTGCTCAGGGTATTGTAGCAGTGCATGAGTTAGTGCATGGGTAGTGACTGGATGATTAGAGTGCTGCAAAGGGAGTGCATGGTGAATTTATAAGTGCTTGGGTTTTGGTGGAGTGATTGCATAAGTACACACATGTTCCATCAGGCCCGCCCCCTCCCTTCACCACTGTGCAAACGCACACCCTGGTGGGGTTTCATTTGGAGGATTGATTCCCCTTGAATCCTGAGGGTCCCTGGGGGACAACTAGCCCACCATGTACCTCCAGTAAACGCCACAGAGCTGTGTTGCAGAGGGGTGTTCTGAGGCCATGCCCCTTTTTACACCTCTCTGCAACGCAACTCTGTGACGCTTACTGGACGTAGCTTGTGGGCTATTTGGCCCCCAGGGACCCTCAGGATTTGCACACTTGTCACATAAGACCACGCCCCCTCCCTGCACCACTGTGCCCTCCCCACACTTTTTTTTAACCCCTTCGATGCTCATGACGAGCTCAGCTCGTCATGAGTTATGCCTCTCGTACACTCATGACGAGCTGAGCTCGTCATGTAACGCGGGTTTTTTAAAAACTCAGCGCACAGCGGGAAAACGCTTAGCGCGCATGCGGTCGCATGCGGTTAACGAATCCCCGGAGAGGTGGTGGTCCCCAGGGCTGCGTGGGGGGGATTGGGGCCCCTACACTTTTTAAAAAACAAATATTAAAATGAGCCCCTGGGAGGTGGCGGTCCCTGGGCTGCAGGGGGGTGCATGCCTCCCGCAACTCATAAATCTTGCCCTGGGGATGTGGTTGTCCCCGGGGCAGTGTGGGGGGGATTGGGCCCCCCTACACATTTTTTTAGTGCCCTTGGGACCTGGCCCACATGGGGGCTTAAATTCAATGAAGCGCGGAAGCCCGCGCTTCGTTTTTTAAAAATGTTCTCTTCCGGAAAATTACAACTCGCTGTGCCGCAAGGAAACTGCGGGGAACACAGTGCTGCATGCAGCCAGTCACCATACTGTTACCCTGGTACAGAGCATACCCTATGGTGATTTGCTGGGGGCTCGCCAAAATTGCAGCACAAATGAGAATTTCCAAAAGGAGCAGCTTGATATAGTTACCCGTTACAGAGAGAGAGTATACAAGGAAGACACACTTACGAAAGCTAGGGAAAAAGTAAAGAATACAACTCAGCACGAGTTACTGTTTAGACCATCCAACAGTTCAGCTAGAAGAGTCAATAGAGATGCACCAGACAACAGCAGAGCACCAAGAATGATAACACAATTTAGCAGAGGGGCATGGGCCCTTCGGAAGATAATGAAAAGGCATTGCAATCTCCTGGTAGAAGACCCCATAATAGGCAAACATGTGGGAGCCGGGCCACTGGTTACGTACAAAAGAGCCAGGTCGTTACGGGATCGCTTAGTACATAGCTATCCCCTAGAGGATACAGGTTCCCAATGGCTCAGAGCACCTAATGGGTTCACCACAGGCAGAACATATAAAGATGTAAAGCATGTCGCAATGAGAAGAATTGCAAAGAATATATAGCTGGTACCAATGAAGTCAGGATTATCAAAAAAACTATTAATTGCAACAGCCAATTTGCTGTCTACATACTGGAGTGCCTTGTGGCCTCCGCTACGTAGGCAGCACTAAGCTTTCCCTCAAACTAAGAATATTGCAGCATTTACGTGCCATTACTAATCATGATCATAATTATCCCATGGCACTTCACTACGCAGAATGTCACAAAAGCAACAACAGTAGTCTTAAATTATTTGGGATTGACAAAATTCCAAAACATATACGAGGGGGTGATCGTGAAAGACGCCTTGGAACTCTGGAGTCCAGATATATTATCGCGTTTGGACTGTAAGGATCCCAAAGGGCTCAATAGTGGGGAGGAGCTAGCCACACATATAGGCCAATAGTGTCCAGAGATAAGAGCTGATCCTCTCGTTATTCAGATTTTAACATAGTTTATGTAGTTAGTTGTCCGTAAGTAAGGGTACTCGCACTTTTAAAAAAAAAAGGGGAAATAGGAGGGCAGGTAATAGTACCATGCGATATGATTCTTATTCAGGAATTAAGAGTTGGCATTAACCACAATTGTGGAGCCGTACTCAGCAACTCGTAAGAGTGTTATTGCGGATACTCTGCCCGCCCACTTTTTCCACCTTATGGCTTAAACACAGGTGTATGGACACACACTCACTCACTAAATCAGTCCCATTCACATATAGCACACTTTGCACCCAGTACCAGGAATGATCTATACCTCCATAGTAACTAGTATTAGACTATGATATAAATAAGCTTGCAGTACAAGTGGAGTTGCACGGTGGCGGTTATTATAAGTCCCTTTTTCTCCCTTATAGAATACTATCAGTGGGAACATGATGAGGCTAAAGCAGTGCTCCGATTAATGTTGTGTGCTAAACATGGCCAGAGAAAATTTTTGCATGTACTTCTCATGCAAGTAATGGGGAGTCAGGGCGGCATTTAAGCGTTAACTCATGTATCAATACACATAGATAAAGTGTGACACGCATGATATATAGAAAAGCATGGATAAATTGTGATGTGAACAATACATATAAAATTCGGGGCATTCTACGTGAAAGACATATCCACGTATAGCAACTCTTCTATGTCTATTGATGATTGGGCTATTTTTAATTGACGGTCACGAATGATGAATTTACCAGAATTTATTGAAGTAATAATTGGAATCATGAATTAGTAATTGTTGCAATGAATTTATCATGTTTTGTACATTGTATATATGCATGAATTTGTTTAAATGTATCTTCCGGTACTTTTTCCATATTCGTAAGATTTCTTCTATGTCCATCAACCATTAAGCCTATTTCTAAGGGAAATGGAAGTATGGTAAGTTACTTAACAATGGCTACTGCCGAGACGCTTCAGCCTTAAAGTTTGGTGCACAATAAATCTGTTGTGCCGTTTCCTGATGTGCCGCCTCTTGATTTTTACCATTGAGTGTGGATTAAGAAACTTGGACATATATATATATATATATTCCACTCATTTTGGGCTACCTATGTAAGTGAAATTTAAACGGCTTTTGTCCAGCCGCGGAGTGATGCCCACTGTGGTAGCGGATCCGTGCTGGCTTCAAGTTGGCTGGAAATTACGGGAGACACGGCGCCTCTTGCAGGGTGGTGCCGCCTTCGAACTCAGATTGGCGTCTTAAAAGCAGAGCAGCCCACATGGGTAATTAACTGTTCTTAATGTTTTTGGGATGAAAGCATGCCCACTGTGGATATGACAACCCCGCACCACAACAACCAGAATGCCGTCTGAGGGCCATGCCCATCGGGGCGGGTTGTTTTAAAGGGACAGGTGTGTGGTGAATGTTGCTTTCTTTCATTGAACAGACGCCATTGAGAAAGGGCTTAAGGACTCCCGAAACGCGTCTGGCGTTGGATTGATTTTGATACCTGTTCCTGTCTGCTTCCTGGGTGCATTTTTGCCAATCAATAAATAAGTGAGTTGATCAAGTTTTGGAGGCTGAACTCCTTTTGGGCTACCTGCATGAGTGGAATTTAAACGGCTTTTGTCCAGCCGCGGAGTGAGGCCCACTGTGGTAGCGGGTCCGTGCTGGCTTCAAGTTGGCTGGCAATTACGGGAGACACGCAAGTTCGGCGCCTCTTGCAGGGTGGTGCCGCCTTGGAACTCAGATTGGCGTCTTAAAAGCGGAGCAGGCCGCTGGCAAGACTCGACATCAGCCCACGTGGGTAATTAACTGTTCTTAATTTTTTTGGGATGAAAGCATGCCCACTGTGGATATGACAACCCCGCACCACAGCAACCAGAATGCCGTCAGAGGGCCACGCCCATCGGGGGGGCGTTGTTTTAATGGGACAGGTGTGTGGTGAACCTTGCTTTATTTCATTGAACACACGCCATTGAGAAAGGGATTAAGGACTCCCGAAACGCGTCTGGCGTTGGATTGATTTTGATGCCTGTTCTCTGTCTGCTGCCTGCGTGCATTTTCGCCAATCAATAAATAAGTGAGTTGAACAAGTGTCGGAGGCTGAACTCCTTTTGGTCTACCTGCATGAGTGGAATTTAAACGGCTTTTGTCCAGCCGCGGAGTGAGGCCCACCATGGTAGCGGGTCCGTGCTGGCTTCAAGTTGGCAGGCAATTACGGGAGACACGCAATTTCGGCGCCTCTTGCAGGGTGGTGCCGCCTTGGAACTCAGATTGGCGTCTCAAAAGCGGAGCAGGCCGCTGGCAAGACTCGACATCAGCCCACATGGGTAATTAACTGTTCTTAATTTTGTTTGGGATGAAAGCATGCCCACTGTGGACATGACAACCCCGCACCACAACAACCAGAATGCCGTCAGAGGGCTACGCCCATCCGGGCGGGTTGTTTCAATGGGACAGGTGTGTGGTGAACGTTGCTTTCTTTCATTGGACACACGCCATTGAGAAAGGGTTTAAGGACTCCCGAAACGCGTCTGGCGTTGGATTGATTTTGATGCCTGTTCTCTGTCTGCTGCCTGCGTGCATTTTCGCCAATCAATAAATAAGTGAGTTGATCAAGTGTCGGAGGCTGAACTCCTTTTGGGCTACCTGCATATATATATATATATATAGATATATATATATATATATATATATATATATCTATATATATATATATAAATGTAAATGTTAGTTTGTTTAAAATCGTAAATCTCCGAAAGTTCTTCTCTGATTGCTTTGAAATTTTGACACAACGTTGGATTCGAATACGTGCGTGTTTTTATATACACAACGTTGGATTCAAATACATGCGTGTCGAATACTCGCGTGTTTTTAATTGAAAAGCCCGAACAGACACATAAAAATTTCAATGTTCGTTTGTTCAAAATCTTAAATCTCCAAAAGTTGTTCACCGATTGCTTTGAAATTTTTCACGCAACGTTAGATTCGATTAAGCGCGTGTTTATATATACACAACGTTGGATTTGAATACGCGCGTGTCCAGTACGCACGTGTTTTTAATCGAAAGGCCGAACAGACCCTATCGATTTGGTTGCTGTGCAACAACTACAATGGACGCATAGAGACAATAGTCTACATATATTAGGATGGATAGTTGGTGTCAGGATGGCAGACCGGGAAGTGGGTGGAGGGAGGGGGCAGGAGTTGGTTCACTTTGCAACATTAAGAAAGGACGCATAGAGACAATAGTCTACATATATTAGGATGGACAGTTGGTGTCAGGATGGCAGACCGGGAAGTGGGTAGAGGGAGGGGGAGGAGTTGTTTCACTTTGCAACATTAGCGCGTTTTTATATATACACAAGTTTGGATTCGAATTCACGTGTGTCCAATACGCACGTGTTTTTAATCGAAAGGCCGATCAGACCCTATTGATTTAGTTGCTGCGCAACAAATACAAGGGACGCATAGAGACAATAGTCTACATATAGTAGGATGGACAGATGTTGTCAGGATGGCAGACCGGGAAGTGGGTGGAGGGAGGGGGGAGGAGTTGGTTTACTTTGCAACATTAAGAAAGGACGCATAGAGACAATAGTCTACATATATTAGGATGGACAGTTGGTGTCAGGATGGCAGACCGGGAAGTGGGTGGAGGGAGGGGGGAGGAATTGGTTCACTTTGCAACATTAGCGCGTGTTTATATATACACAACGTTGGATTCGAATACGCGCGTGTTTTTAATCGTAAGGGCGAACAGACCCTATCGATTTGCTTGCTGCGCAACAACTACAAGGGACGCATACAGACAATAGTCACAAAAACATATTGTATACCCACAAGCATTGTGAAATTAAACATATTAGAAACGTGCTCTTACTCTTTTCTTTCTCTTCCATTTAACTAATGGGATCTCTTTTTGACCTCGCTAAAATAGAAACATTAGGAACAACCCCTCATGACAAATACAAAACTAGTGAGATGAACTGAACTCCACACAATGATGGCTGGAAAACAGCTTGGCTCCGCCACCCACCCCGCCCAAAAAAACGATAAAGAGCGGCTGCCATGATTGGTTGCGGAATGGCCACGACGGAGCTACGAAATGGTGCTGCTCTCATGCTAACCCCAGCTTCAGTCTGAATATCCAGAAACACTGTAGACTACCAATTCGATCAGTTCCGGTAGCGCCCCAATGTAACCCGGTAAAGAAGAACTAGCCCTCCCCTTTGACTGATGGTTCTTGTTGCCTGTCCCTTCTGTTGTCATTTAACAGAACTATTTAGCCTGCTGAAAGGGGTTGTGTTCCAACCGCTGGTTGGTGGAGACATTTTGACTATATTCTGGACCTGCGTTGTCGCGTAATGCGTCAAATAACGCGCCGCGTTAGCGCATCCGGAAGTCATCCGGGGCGCGCAGCGCGTAACGTAAGCATAACAAGTCATGTGACTTGTTAATAAAACTTTTCATTGGTTCATTTTACTTTTCTTATTCTAATGATGAAAGGCTTGGTCATATGACCTAAAAATTACGCTTTTTATTACTTCCGAACATTATTTTTTCTTAAATATATGTTATAATGTTCCAGGCTAATGTACTTTCCCGGAAAATTTACAACTGTCCTGCAAGTAAAATATATTCTTTTTTCGAGAAAAAGAGCGTTTCTTCGTCCCATGACGGAGCCGTTGAGCAAAAGAGGGTCGACCTGCTGTCTTAGTCGCCGATACGCCTGAATATGAGATTCTTATCGATCACTTTATGTTGCAGGAGTAGAAAACACAACAGCCCTTGACCATTTATCTTTACTGCGTTCCTTCGAATTATACCTTTTACCCTTCATGTAATTGGTCTGCTTTATTTCACTTGCCTTTTACTGATTCTAAAACAGTGACTATTATTAAAAACTTTACCAATGTATATACTACTACCATGTTTTCTTTTAAAAACCTTTATTGTGAAAATTTCATTATACAAATACGAGCCTATAACCACGTGGGCCGGCCACGGAGCAAACTGTAATCGTATATGATGAGTAGACATTTACACTGTAGAGGAACGTAACGGGCGGGCCATTAGGTTGCAAGAACTAAGGTGTCTAACAGTTACGGAATCGGTGGACGTACATTTTATAATTAAAATACGACAGGGCCAGTTACAATAAAATTATCTAGATATACATTTGCGGGCAAGTACCATGGGTGACGTTAATTCGAACTTTCAATAGTACAGTAATCAATAACACATCAGAACTTAATATCAATAGGGATGTCGAAATATTCAATCAATTCTCGTCCCCGCCCGCCATGTGCTTCAAAACTGCATACGTATCTCGTGATTTCAAGGTTCTGCAACCAGTACACAACAAGGAGTTACGAGTCCCATTTATTCCGGCGCCATTTTGGGCGAGGACGGGCAGGTCCAGGATATAGTCAAAATGTCTCTACCAACCATCGACTATGATGATGTTCATATGCTGTATTTATTAGAGTAACACTCATCTGTCCACATGAAATTAATTTGCCACAATCTAAACATGTCATTTTAATCTTTCCAAAGTTCTTCTAAATATTTGGGACCGTTTCCCTTGCCTCTGATGCTGTCAGTGCCACTTCTTTGATAAATGTACTAGCAGGTCAGGGGTTCTCCTCCAAATCTCTCTTTTATGCAGCACTATAATTAATTGGTGCCACCTCTCCATATGACGATGTATGGTATAGTTACCATAACTATATATTTTTTCGGTTCCTCTGGAGAGTTCATCGTGGCAGATGAAGCGTGTAACGTACCGGGCATTTACCTTTTTTTGCATGTACAGGAAAGGAAAAAAAAAATCGAGCGTCCGAGTTCTAAGGTGTCCCAGGGCCATTTTAGTGGACCAGGCCCAAATCCAAAGAACAGGCCGCCATTTTGAGAGTCCTGTTGCAGCCGCCTGTCGCTGTAGCATCAAGAGCAGCCGAAACTCAGCTGAATGGCAACTGAAACGGTAAAGGGGCGCCCCACTACAGCAGACGAGCCTCCACCTAGGAAGGCCCGTTCACGCCGCCTCCCCCCCCCCTTCGGGCACCCCACGCCGTTATTCGGAGCAGTATTGTAGGATGGCCACACCAGTGCGGCAACTTGCTAGACATCACCTCGGTGGTAACCGAATCTCAACGCCTTGTGGTGTCTTCTATTCAGAAAACATTGTTATGCTGCCTTCGACCTATTCGCCGCAAGTGCGCACACAACTCAACTGCAGAGCTTGCTAGACACCACCTCGGTGCCATCCGGATCTTGGAATCTCAGCGCCTTTTGGTGTCTTCTCTTCAGAAAATATTGTTGCGCTGCCTTTGGCCCCATTCGCACATCGGTCCGCTACTGACGCCATCTCACAGGCTAATGGGGCGCCCCACGCCGACTTTCAGCATTGTAGGATGACCACACCAGTACAGCAACTTGCTAGACATCACCTCGGTGCCATCCGGATCTCGGCGCCCCACTGCAGATGAAGTGCCTCTCAACTATGAAACCACCACGGTGACATCCGGATCTTGGCGCGTTGTGCTGCCTTCGGCCTATTCGCACATCGGTCCGCTACTGACGCCATCTCACAGGCTAATGGGGCGCCCCACGCCGACTTTCAGCATTGTAGGATGACCACACCAGTACAGCAACTTGCTAGACATCACCTCGGTGCCATCCGGATCTTGGCATCTCAACGCCTAGTGGTATCTTCCATACAGAAAATATTGTTGCGCTGCCTTTGACCCCATTCGCACATCGGTCCGCAACTTAGACATCACCTCGGTGCCATCCGGATCTTGGCATCTCAGCGCCTTGTGGTGTCAGTCAGAAAATATTGTTGCGCTGCCTTTGGCCCCATTCGCACATCAGTCCGCTACTGACACCATCTCACAGGCCAACAGGGCGCCCCACGCCGACTTAGGTGAGTAGGTGCATGAGTGTTTGACTTAGTGGCTGAGTGCATCTGTGAGTGGGTATGTGAGTGTCTGCGTGGGTCTGGCAGTGGGTGTGAGTGCCTGAGTGTGTCAGTGGGTGCCTTTTTATCCAACAAGAGTCCACAGTTTTGCACAAAATATCTACCCAAGTGGAGTTCTTTCTAATTGTTAATTACTAAACGCTACCTTCTTGAGTAAATGTCCAGAAGGTATTTTGCACTACGGCTGTATAATGGACCATGAGGAAATGTCACCAGTCACCTTTTGTTCGTTTTGGCAATGTGATTGTTCATGGTGCATCTTTGTCCAGAAATCTTTGATAACATGAATCCTTCTATAGAGAAAACAACAAGACTACAAAGATGTAAATCTCTACCAAACAAGGGTCCTTCTCCTTAATGATATGAAGTAGGTTTCTTTGATGGAGATGTCCTCATCTTCCCGCTGCATCTAGAATGTGTTACTAAAATCGCCGAAAAACGAGTTGGAGGGCCTCTTGTTAAGCTGTCCATTATCCTGGCAAAATGCAGAAAGAACTTTGCATATTACTAAGGTGGACAGGGCGGGGCACCTGCTATGTTTGTATCCGTAAGTGCCTCCCATTGAACTGTAATTTCTGTTTAAGCATCAGGAGTCAGACCAGGTGGGACCCAGGGACCCAGGCCAATTTCTGCTCCAGGGGCCCCAGGGTCCAGCCATGTCTTCCTGGGAGCCCTTTGTCCCACCTTGGGCACCCATGTGTTTTGGGGCAGCGGGGGATTAGATAAGGGCCCTGTGGTTCCAGCCGGCTCCCCGGCACCCTGCAGGAGGTGGCATTGCTCTTGCACACAGGGAGCTGCTAGAAATGCACATGTCTGCGGGCAGGGAGAGAGATGAAAAATCTGCTTCCAGCAAGCAGGAGCATTTTGACAGCTCCCTTTTGCTGGAATCAGAGTGTTTGCTTTTGCTTGATGGGACCCTCTCTAAAGTCTTGAATTTCACCCCAGGGAGGTGGTAGTTCTCAGAGCATCAAGTAGCCCTAGAAGTGGGGGTCTGTGCGTCCCCCTCCTTTTTTAAAACAGCCCAGGGGAGGTGGTTATCCCAGGGGCCCGGGGGGGTCTGTTTGCTCCTCCCATATATGTGTTTGTAGCCCAGGGGAGGTGATGGTCCCTGGGCAGGCATAAATATGCACTTGGAGCAGGGCCACATGTGCAAGACCCTGGGTCTCTCTGCAGCCCCAGGACCAAGGCTATGGGGTTAGGGTATTCCAACCCTGCCCCCTTTTCTTTTTTTCATATTTTTTGGGGTAGTCCCAAGATGGCTGCCAGCACTACCTGGTTGAAGTGTTCGCAGCCAATCAGAGCCCTGCAGATCGTTGCACAGGCTAGCCATTATTCACGAAGGCTTTGAGACCACAGATATACAAATTTGGATTGCCTTTATTATAAACCACTGAATGGATGTACACAAATACCAAAAAGCCCAATTTGCGAACCAAAAGCAATCTTTCCGCCATATCTGGTGAAATTCCATCCAGAGGTTCGGGCTGCAGGTGTGTCTAAAGGGTCTATGGGAATTAACATTGGAAACCCCCCTTTTTCTCGTTCCCTGCTTGACAGATTGCCCCGAAACTTTCCATGCAAAACAAGAATCACCGGTGTACTTTTTAAGGAAAATGTTGTGAAGATTTGTCAAACTACACCAAAGAAATAGGCAAGTAAAAAAACGCTTTTTCTATAGAAACATTGTCCGAACTATAACTACCTACTGTAGGCGATATATATATATATATCCACTGAAAAAAACTATAGTTAGGTTAAGTGTTCAGTAACAACATAACATTTTAAACTCTAAAAACGACAGAAATTCACCAGTAATAGTTTTAGTTATAAACCCTAAGGTAACTATAACTCGAGCCCCTACCATGCGCAGTTTTCTCATCAATAATTTCACTGCAACTATTGCAGTGATATTTTTAATGATGTGATAGAAGATTTCATGAGTAATGTAATATGTGAGGTAATTAGCAGTGCAAGGCTAGGGCATGAGTTATAGTTACTTGAGATAACTATAACTATAACTGATTAATTTCTGTGGTGTTTGGAGTTTAAAACGTTATGTTGTTACTGAACATTTCCCCTAACTATAACATTGCTTTAACCTTTGTTTATTTGTGTATTTCTTATTTCTAGTTTTTTTGTAAGTTAATTAATAATTAAATGCAATACGTAGAAGCCATGCACAGCAGGGAGTTGCTGCAAGGCTGCAGCACAGTTGGCAGTGAAACAGATCACAAGTCCTCTCCCAGCAGACGGAACCATTTTTAAAGCTCTCACCAGTTGGGAGTGGACTTGATGTTTTCTCCCGCTTGGCAGGAGATTTGAAAATACTCCCACCAAGCAAGAGCAACACATGTTCCCCTGTCCGGGCCAGTGCAGACAGGGAAACTGTGTTGTCCCGAGGGTGGGCATCCCGGAAAATAATATTTCAGCTGGCTCTGGGCAATGGGCCCCCCGGGGCTATTAATAGCTCAGGGAGGGGGGCCACATAGTTCCCTTCCCTTTTTGGACAGCTCATGGCCCTGAGGGAGGGTGTCCCCGAGGCCTCTACAGGCTCGGAGAGGGGTCCGAGTGGTCCTCCCTCTCCTTAGAGCATCTGGCAGGCCCTGGGGGATGGGGCCCCTAGGGGCTGAATGTAGCGGGGTGGGGGCTGCGTTACTCCCCCCACCCCTCTCTACACATGCGGCTGGGCACAGGGGCCTGTCACTGTGCACCCGAACCAGGGAGATTATATTGATGTCTGGAGCGTAGCTCTTTCCCCTATTCCAAGTGACTTGGAAACTTCCTGCCTTTCATCGTACTAGTTCGGATATGTGCGCTTTTAATCATCCCTCCCCTAAACATTGTCAACAGTTACAGCTTTGTCAAATGATTTGCATCTAAGCCTGATAAAGAATTTATCATAAACAAGACATGCTATAATCAGCAACTAATACAATATGTAGTTCTCCAGCATTGAGTCTTTCATACAGTGAAAGTATTTTGAATTATTCCCGACAGTCAAAATGGCAACATTACCAAGGATTCATACCTTGGTAAGCACATGGTTGTAGTTTATAAACCAATCCTAGACACATGTTGTTATAGGTAAGTAACTTTATTTCTTTGCTGTTCATTACGTGTTTATATTTCTCACTCTGGAACTACACAACTGCACAGTTTCTGCTGGCTTGTTTTACCTTTTTATTTCCTTGACAGCTGTGATAGAAAACACATCAAGCCTGAAGTGAAATATTTTTATTGTGGCTGCAGCCTCTTGAGATTATTTACTATTCTGAATATTCTTGGAAGCACTGCAGTATAGTCAATCTTGCATGCTATGAATATCTTGACAGCCAGCTCTTCTATGGTATGCACGCATTCCCAGTAAATTAAACATTATATTTAATCTACTGGTTTCTCATTCATGGGCAGGACAGGCCTGGCCGTAGTGGGAACCGGACGTTTCCCCGGAAGGGTGAGGGCCGTTTTTTGTTGCTGGGTGCCGGTTTTGCAGAAGTGTTGCAAAATCAACCCTTGTAACAAAATTTACGCTTGACCCCCACCTGTTGTTCCTCCTCACCCCCCACCGCCGGCCGGTTGGACGTAATTGCCAGGGCTGGTCTGCGATCCCAGTCTGGGACTTTTCATGGTGTGTGTTACTAATCGTACACTTAACAGCATTTGGATATCTCTTCAAAGCTATGTGTTGATTATCACTATTCTGCTAGAATTCTTTTTCATAAAGAATATTTTTCTGAGATTTTGTCGGTGTCACACAAATCGACTAGAGAAAGGGCCCCGATCACTCGTTCACTATTGTCTTCCTATACTCCCAGGAGATCCTTGTGTTCCTCCAGTACCCATCTGGCCAAGGTACCTGTCAGAGGGCTAAATATGGAGCACACTCTTTTGCATATAATGCAACCAAACTATGCAATATCCTCCAGCTCTCTCTTTGTTCAATTAAAAATCAACTTCCTTTTTGAAAATCATTAAAGACTTTGCTTTTCTAGGATGGGCCTCTCTCATTCCCCTATTGTTTGTGTGCTTCACTTTTAGGGCTGGGATGCCAACGGGTAGCTATGCGCTCTACAAGTGCTTCATAGAATAGAATAGAATAGAATAGACTAGAATAGAATAGAGATAATATATCAAGAATGACAAAGTGAAAGTGGATTCTGCTTGGCTGTAAATCTCCTCTTCCCTATGTTTTATTTTACCTATATGTGTTTGCGTTCCAATCTTGACTTTTCTGCTAGACCAGAGATATATATCTCTTGACAGAGCATGTCAAGGGATATATCACTTGGGTGGAATTGCAGTCAGTACATTTTCTTTGCTTCTAGCAGGAGCTCGTGTGTAAAGTCACTTGTTTACTCTGATGGTTTTGACCACACAAGTTACAAAAACACTGGGCTGTTGTCCTGTGAAGAGTGGAGGTTCCCATAAAGTGTTCGCAGTTGTTCATAGATTCTTGAGTCATCTGTGAAATGAAAGCCATAGTATAACTGTAACTGTATCAGCCATTTTGTCCCACTCATGCTAACCCTTCCTGAGGGAAGTGCTTGTCTATGCCATTTATAGCCTCCCTTTCACATCTTGGCTTACAAGATGAGCAATTAAGTCCAGCTTGCTCAGCTGAAAACTTTTACATTCCTGTAACTATCTGCCGGTCCTCTGCTTCTTCCTTTCTCATGACCTAAGACTCAGATACCTGTGTACTCCCTTTGTCAGGTTTTCTTTAACAGTCCTGGTTTGTGGTGCAGAGAAGTGCTGATGCTCGATCAGATGTGGAGACAGGGGCTGAACTAGACTCCACACAACAACCAGAAGCACCTCTAAGGTAGGATGAGCATTCTCTGGGGTGGGGGGGGGGTGGTAATGTAGCAAAGAGGGACTGGGGTGGAGCTCCCCCCTAAGCAGGATATGCTGGGTGTACCACAAGACTCACATTGGAACAGAGCAGCACCAGTATAAGGGCAGACAAGAGAGGTACAGCAAATCCAGCAGAAGTGATAGCAGTGATCATGGTGACAGCGTCAAGCAACAGTGTGACTGCTGCAAGGACAAGACTAGAGGCTGACAAAACAATACACCACTTGCCACCCCAATGAGATCTTGTTGAGTACTTCACCGCCCTGAAGCAATGCATCAGAGTGGTAGTACTCGCAGTCTACTACTTGAGATACTCTAAGGATGACTGCAGGACGAAGGATGTTATCTTACTCTTGCAAGTGTATTGAAGTTATTGATGTATGTCCTGTGAAAACCGATTGTACTAAGAGTAATAATTGCAAACAGAACCAATATAAAAACCAATGATGCTTACCTTGATCATTTGAAAGATGTTTTTTATTGTTATTCCAGGATTGATAAATATATGGAAACCACTCAAGAAGCAGAAGCAGCTGTGTACCATCTGGATTGGATAGAAAAGTAAAGGTCTTTTTGAATTGTTTTATGTTGCAAATCACTGTGTTGTTGTATAATAAAGATGGAACCTACTGAATCTGAGCTAATGTCTTTACAGGGCAATCTTTCCAACAAAATGGCAGAAGAAGGGGCTGGAGAGGATTGGTTAGTAAAAATGACTTTGGAGGCATTGACCACAAGGCGGTGTACAGGGAGGTTGGAGGTCCAGACTGGGGCAGTGGTGGCAAAGCTGGCCTCCTCTGCCTGGTGATCCCTCAAGTTTCAACTGCAAACAATTGCAGCACTGGAAACGCAATTTTACTCTCTATCTCCTCTGGTGAATTGATGCACTTTACAGTTATAACGCATGATCCTCACTACATTGCTGATCTTGTATCTATCAATTTTGGTCCTACCAATTACTGAGATTCCTTTCTCTTAAGCCTTACCTCTCTTACAAATCTCCCAGGGATGAAATCTCATTGGGATCAATTTGTGGTAATTGAAATACACTGCATGGTACCAACAACAGAGTCTATTGGAATGTTTCTCTGGAGAACAATAACGCTGTCCTAGTGGTCCTTTTTCAAAGTACTGATTCATGTAAAACCAACATTACTGTGAAAAGTTCAGCTCCCTCAATTTCTGATTTGCTTGCTAAAGTTATTTCTACTTTGTAGTCTTAACATGCTAATGATGGCGGACACACTGAATCTGTAAGAATCGAAGTGAATTCTATTAAAAAAACTCTGCCTGTACCCATGACTGCTACATATTTTGCTGTCAATTTGTGTTCCGCTTCCTTTTATATCCTATACCTCCTGATATCCAACATTTCCTATTCACTAATTTTCTGGAGGCCATCTCACATGGTCTCAGTTCCCACAAGGGTGTACAAGACACTGTCCATCTTTTTGCAGGCTCTCAAGAAAGATCAGTACACCCTCAACTTCCTAGAAGGATCTACAGTAGTTCAATATGTTGAGGGACTTGTTACTTGCTTCTGACTCTTTGACCCAATGTAATGAGGATTCCATATATCTGCTCACTGACCTGGCTAAAATGAAGTACAAAGTGTCTAAACAGTTCTGATTACTGTGTTTTCGATATTTAGTTTACCACATATCAGTGTGGGAGTCACACCTGTCCATGGACCGCATAGAAGCAGTCCATAAATTACTGAGCCCCATTACTATCTTACAGGTACAAACTCTTTTGGGGGTGAGATATTGTCTCCAGTGGATTATGGTGTATGCCAATATTGTCAAGCCATTGCAAAATTGCAGTGATACAGGTACACCTGAACTGTTGCTCTGGTCCAATGAGGAAGAACAAGCCTTTGTAACTTTGAAACAAGCATTGTCCTTCACACATACTTTGGGATTCTCTATTTATAATACGTCTTTGAGGTTGCACTGGCATGAGAGGGAGGGCTCTGCTTTGAGAATGTTGGTACAAGATCATGATAACAAAGTAAAATAAATTGCTTACTATTCGTTTACAACTGATGCTAGTGCAAAACAGGTCTTATCTTGATCAGAGTGGCTTTATGGCACCTATCCCACATTTATGCTATAGTGCACTGAATTGACTTGAAACTATTTTTAATTCATCGAACAGATTTATTTGCTAAGTATTGGTAATTCCAAGAGGAGGAATCTAGACTCAAGTCTCAGAAAAATATTAATTGAGTCAATGGAAAGAGAATGTTCTGTACTCTGACAATAATCAATGTAAAGAAAATATAAAGTAGAGTTTTTTATCATTGAAGTACTGTTTATTTGGAAAGGTGTTTCAGTCTCATTAGAGCTCTGTATACATGGCGAAAGGCTTTATCCCTTTCTAGCTCGGCATGGATGGCACTGTGCTAATCCTATGCTTAAAAACTTTGCTAGAAAAGCAGACATTTGAGGTGAGCAGATTCAGAGTGTTGCTTATGTTACAGGCTCTATATAGGTGCTGCTCTCCACTTAAATTTGGAAACTACCCAGAGTTCTCTGTTTCCTATTAAGCATATTTTATTCGCCATTCTAAGCCTGAAAGGGTATTGTTTTGATATATATATTCTCCAAGCATCTGTCAAACGACCAAAAAGACAGCGGGTACACCAGGATGTGAGGTATGGTTATATTTATTCACCAAACTTAACATATATATATATATATATATATATATATATATATATATATTCACTGAAAAAACCATAGGTTATAGACCATATATAGTTAGGAATTAGCATTTACAAAACCTTGAAAATTCACTGAAAAAACCATAGGTTATAGACCATATATAGTTAGGAATTAGCATTTAAAAAACCTTATTTTACTCACACAAAACCATTGAAATTCCATATATAGTTAGTTGCACTAACTATATATTGCGCACCCGCAATCCACTGCTGATGATGTCACATATTACATCATTCATGACATGGTCAGTGACATCACTGATGACATCACTGATGACATCTCAAATGACATCACTGATGACATCACTGATGACATCATCCATTGACTGTGTGTTTCTGTAAAGTTTAAATATGTTTTACATATTGAAAAATGAGTAGATGTAGAAGTGCCTAAATAAAAGATTTAGTAGGTGCGTGACTGACTTTATGAATGAGTAAGTGATTAAATGTGTCTCACTGAGTGCATGGGTTAGTGACTAAACTGTCTTAATTTGTGCATCATTATGTCTGTTGTTCTGTAAAGTGCTGCATGTGTTGATCAGTAGCTATATGAGTAACTATATGGGTTATTGATTGATTGTCCAAGTATTTGTATGGGAGACTGAGTGTGTGTGTGGCTGGCTGGGAGATGTCTGACTCTGTGCAGATCAATGTGTTCTTGTATCAATGATTGTATAAGAGAGTAAGTATGTGTTAGTATATGTTTGAAAATGTAAGGTACTCTATGTTTAACTGTATAGATTAGAAAATGGAAGTGTGATTGATTGATTCTTTACAGGACTGACTAGGTGTGTGAGTAACTCCATGGATCAGTGGCAGAGTGTGAGTGTCTGTATAGGTGTATGAGTGCATATGATAGTGTTGTAAAGATGAGTGATTGTATGTATGAATGATTGTATGGGTGAATGAGTGAATGTGTGTGTAGACGAAGGAATCAGTGAGTGCGTATGTAGTAACTAGTATTGGTGTGTCAATGGTTTAAAAAATTATATTCTGTATTTAACACTGGGTGTAACAGAGGTTATATTAAAGTGTGAGGAGATGCATTGTATTGTCACATGAATGATATCATCAGTGATGTGACCATTGATGTCAAATGAGATGTCATCAGTGATGTCATTTGAGATGTCATCAGTGATGTCATCAGGGATGTCATTTGAGATGTTATCAGTGATGTCATTTGAGATGTCATCCGTGATGTCATCAGTGATGTCATTTGAGATGTCATCAGTGATGTCATCAGTGATGTCACTGACCATGTCATGAATGATGTAATATGTGACATCATCAGCAGTGGATTGCGGGTGCGCAATATATAGTTAGTGCAACTAACTATATATGGAATTTCAATGGTTTTGTGTGAGTAAAATAAGGTTTTTTAAATGCTAATTCCTAACTATATATGGTCTATAACCTATGGTTTTTTCAGTGAATTTTCAAGGTTTTGTAAATGCTAATTCCTAACTATATATGGTCTATAACCTATGGTTTTTTCAGTGAATTTCAATGGTTTTTTAATAGCAAATATCATAAGCTGTCGAATGTCAAGTACGTGGTAAGTGAAAACATTTTCGTGTTTATGCACACTGATCTGCTTTGAATGGTGCCCCCCCCCTCATTTCTATTAGGAGTACTCTCTCTTTGCAGATAGTGAAAGGTAGTTAACGCAGGCCTTTGCCCCCGTTGTAATCCGTCGTGCCTGCTTCTCTCTCCATTTGATTGATTGTTATCCAAGTATTTACTGTTTTAGAATTAGTTCTGTTTGGTTCATTCTCTATTTGCAAACAAACACAGAGTCGCAATACTCTGTTTAGTCTTTGCAGATAACGAAAAATCGTGTAAAAAAAAAGAAAAGGAATCGAGCAAAATCAGTAGGCCACTAATGGGATCTCTTTTTGACCTCGCTAAAATAGAAACATTAGGAACAACCCCTCATGACAAATACAAAACTAGTGAGATGAACTGAACTCCACACAATGATGGCTGCAAAACAGCTCGGCTCCGCCACCCACCCCGCCCAAAATAACGATAAAGAGCGGCTGCCATGATTGGTTGCGGAATGGCCACGACGGAGCTACGAAATGGTGCTGCTCTCATGCTAACCCCAGCTTCAGTCTGAAACATCCAGAAACACTGTAGACTACCAATTCGATCAGTTCCGGTAGCGCCCCAATGTAACCCGGTAGAGAAGAACTAGCCCTCCCCTCTTTGACTGATGGTTCTTGGTGCCTGTCCCTTCTGTTGTCATTTAACAGAACTATTTAGCCTGCTGAAAGGGGTTGTGTTCCGACCGCTGGTTGGTGGAGACATTTTGACTATATTCTGGACCTGCGTTGTCGCGTAATGCGTCATATGACGCGCCGCGTTAGCGCATCCGGAAGTCATCCGGGGCGCGCAGCGCGTAACGTAAGCATAACAAGTCATGTGACTTGTTAATAAAACGTTTCATTGGTTCATTTTACTTTTCTTATTGTAATGATGAAAGGCTTGGTCATATGACCTAAAAATTACGCTTTTCATTACTTCCGAACATTATTTTTTCTTAAATATATGTTAGAATGTTCCAGGCTAATGTACTTTCCCGGAAATTTTACAACTGTCCTGCAAGTAAAATATATTCTTTTTTCGAGAAAAAGAGCGTTTCTTCGTCCCATGACGGAGCCGTTGAGCAAAAGAGGGTCGACCTGCTGTCTTAGTCGCCGATACGCCTGAATATGAGATTCTTATCGATCACTTTATGTTGCAGGAATAGAAAACACAACAGCCCTTGACCATTTATCTTTACTGCGTTCCTTCGTATTATACCTTTTACCCTTCATGTAATTGGTCTGCTTTATTTCACTTGCCTTTTAATGATTCTAAAACAGTCACTATTATTAAAAACTTTACCAATGTATATACTACTACCATGTTTTCTTTTAAAAACCTTTATTGTGAAAATTTCATTATACAAATACGAGCCTATAGCCACGTGGGCCTGCCACGGAGCAAACTGTAATCGTATATGATGAATAGACATTTACACTGTAGAGGAACGTAACGGGCGGGCCATTAGGTTGCAAGAACTAAGGTGTCTAACAGTTACGGAATCGGTGGACGTACATTTTATAATTAAAATACGACAGGGCCAGTTACAATAAAATTATCTAGATATACATTTGCGGGCAAGTACCATGGGTGACGTTAATTCGAACTTTCAACAGTACAGTAATCAATAACACATCAGAACTTAATATCAATAGGGATGTCGAAATATTCAATCAATTCTCGTCCCCGCCCGCCATGTGCTTCAAAACTGCATACGTATCTCGTGATTTCAAGGTTCTGCAACCAGTACACAACAAGGAGTTACGAGTCCCATTTATTCCGGCGCCATTTTGGGCGAGGACGGGCAGGTCCAGGATATAGTCAAAATGTCTCTACCAACCATCGACTATGATGATGTTCATATGCTGTATTTATTAGAGTAACACTCATCTGTCCACATGAAATTAATTTGCCACAATCTAAACATGTCATTTTAATCTTTCCAAAGTTCTTCTAAATATTTGGGACCGTTTCCCTTGCCTCTGAAGCTCTCAGTGCCACTTCTTTGATGAATGTACTAGCAGGTCAGGGGTTCTCCTCCAAATCTCTCTTTTATGCAGCACTATAATTAATTGGTGCCACCTCTCCATATGACGATGCATGGTATAGTTACCACAACTATATTTTTTTTCGGTTCCTCTGGAGAGTTCATCGTGGCAGATGAAGCGTGTAACGTACCGGGCATTTACCTTTTTTTGCATGTACAGGAAAGGAAAAAAAAATCGAGCGTCCGAGTTCTAAGGTGTCCCAGGGCCATTTTAGTGGACCAGGCCCAAATCCAAAGAACAGGCCGCCATTTTGAGAGTCCTCTTGCAGCCGCCTGTCGCTGTAGCATCAAGAGCAGCCGAAACTCAGCTGAATGGCAACTGAAACGGTAAAGGGGCGCCCCACTACAGCAGACGAGCCTCCACCTAGGAAGGCCCATTCACGCCGGCTCCCCCCCCCTTCGGGCACCCCACGCCGTTATTCGGAGCAGTATTGTAGGATGGCCACACCAGTGCGGCAACTTGCTAGACATCACCTCGGTGGTAACCGAATCTCAACGCCTTGTGGTGTCTTCTATTCAGAAAACATTGTTATGCTGCCTTCGACCTATTCGCCGCAAGTGCGCAAACAACTCAACTGCATAGCTTGCCAGACACCACCTCGGTGCCATCCGGATCTTGGAATGTCAGCACCTTTTGGTGTCTTCTCTTCAGAAAATATTGTTGCGCTGCCTTTGGCCCCATTCGCACATCAGTCCGCTACTGACGCCATCTCACAGGCTAATGGGGCGCCCCACGCCGACTTTCAGCATTGTAGAATGACCACACCAGTACAGCAACTTGCTAGACATCACCTCGGTGCCATCCGGATCTCGGCGCCCCACTGCAGATGAAGTGCCTCTCAACTATGAAACCACCACGGTGACATCCGGATCTTGGCGCGTTGTGCTGCCTTCGGCCTATTCGCACATCGGTCCGCTACTGACGCCATCTCACAGGCTAATGGGGCGACCCACGCCGAGTTTCAGCATTGTAGGATGACCACGCCAGTACAGCAACTTGCTAGTCATCACCTCGGTGCCATCCGAATCTTGGCATCTCAACGCCTAGTGGTATCTTCCATACAAAAAATATTGTTACGCTGCCTTTGGCCCCATTCGCACATCAGTCCGCAACTTAGACATCACCTCGGTGCCATCCGGATCTTGGCATCTCAGCGCCTTGTGGTGTCAGTCAGAAAATATTGTTGCGCTGCCTTTGGCCCCATTCGCACATCAGTCCGCTACTGACACCATCTCACAGGCCAACAGGGCGCCCCACGCCGACTTTTACCATTGTACGATGGCCACACCAGTGCCACAACTTGCTAGACACCACCTCGGTGCCATCCGGATCTTGGCATCTCAGCGCCTTGTGGTGTCTTCAAATCAGAAAATATTGTTGCGCTGCCTTTGGCCCCATTCGCACATCGGTCCGCTACTGACGCCATCTCACAGGCCAACGGGGCGCCCCACGCCGACTTTCAACATTGTAGGATGGCCATAGAAGTGCGACAACTTACTAGACACCACCTCGGTGCCATCCGGATCTTGGCGCGTTGTGCTGCCTTCGGCCTATTCGCACATCGGTCCGCTACTGACGCAAACTCACAGGCCAACGGGGCGCCCCACGCTGACTTTCAGCATTGTAGGATGGCCACACCAGTGCACCTTACTAGACACCACCTCGGTGCCATCCGGATCTTGACGCGTAGTGAAGCTGCAGCAGCTGCAAATAAGCTTCAGACAGTGTTACAACCGCTGCTCAGAACTCTCAACTATGACACCACCTCGGTGCCATCCGGATCTTGGCGCGTTGTGCTGCCTTCGGCCTATTCGCACATCGGTCCGCTACTGACGCAAACTCACAGGCCAACGGGGCGCCCCACGCCGACTTTCAGCATTGTTGGATGGCCACACCAGTGCGGCAACTTACTAGACACCACCTCGGTGCCATCCGGATCTTGGCGCGTTGTGCTGCCTTCGGCCTATTCGCACATTGGTCCGCTACTGACGCAAACTCACAGGCCAACGGGGCGCCCCACGCCGACTTTCAGCATTGTAGGATGGCCACACCAGTGCTGCATCTTGCTGGACACCACCTCGGTGCCATCCGGATCTTGGCGCGTTGTATTGCCTTCGGCCTATTCGCACATCGGTCCGCTACTGACGCCGCCTCACGTGCCAACGTATTTTCTCCGCATTTTATACCCTATGCCGCATAACATGTCATGTGACTTGTTTATAAAACTTTTCATTGGTTCATTTTACTTTTGGTTTCCTAATGATGGAAGGCTTGATCATATGACCTAAAAACAACACTTTTCATTGGATGAAAACTTTTTTTTTTCCCAAACGATGAAAGCCCCACCTTGTTTCTGGATGTTTCAGACTAAACTGGCGTCAGCATGAGAGCACCACCATCTCGTAGCTCCGTCGTGGTCATTCCGCGAGCAATCATGGCAGCCGCTCCCCACCAGAAGCCTGCAGGGGTCGGGGCCCCCAAAACTTTTGATGAATTCTCAAGGCGGAGGGGACGCTTTCGAGAATGGGGTCCAAGACCTAGCAGACAAGCGTCCGATTTCCAAGGTGTCCCAGGGCCATTTCAGTGGACCAGGCCCAAAAAGGAAAGAGCCTGCCGCCATTTTGAGAGTCCTGTGACAGCCGCCTATCGCTGCACCGCAAGAGTGGGCGCAACTCAGCTGAATGGCGGCTTTTGACACAGTGGACCAAAAACGGACGGAATGGCAACTGAAACGGTAAAGGGGCGCCCCACTACAACAGATGACACTCCACCTGGAGAGGCCCGTTCACGCCGCCTCCCCCGGGGCGCCCCACGCCGTTATTCGGAGCAGCATTGTAGGATACCAAAACCAGTGCGGCAACTTACTGGACATCACCTTGGTGCCATCGTTCTGCTGCCTTGGAACTATTCGCACAACAGTTTGCTACTGATGACCCACCCCCCGCGACGCCCCACGCCGTTATTTGCTGGGTGGCAACTTACTAGACATCACTTTCGTGTCATCTAGATTTCGGCGCGTTCTGCTGCCTTGGAACTATTCGCACAACAGTTTGCTACTGATGACCCACCCCCGCGACGCCCCACGCCGGAAATCTGGACGTTGTGCTGCGTTGGGACTATTCGCACAGCCGACCGCTACTTCGTTGTTTTTCCCTAAAAATGTTTATATGTTATTACTATTTTTTTTTTCTTGTATATATTTATAAATTATTAAAGTTTTATAATCTTACTACTTTGTCGGAGTGCTATATATTTTTAATGTGACACATAATTGTAAAAACTTTGATGTACAAAGAGTCATCCCTGGAATCTTCCGCTTCACGCTCGGTCCCCTCCCCAATCACAATACAGGATGGTTTTCAGATAATAGCAACGCTTCTGCTGTGACGGATCTCATCGAGTGTGGGCCTTGATCTACTATAACTCCTTTGAAGAGGGGTGATTCTTTACAGCTGTGGCCATAAACTACATCTGCAGGGCTAGCTGATAGCCTAGGACCGGCCTGGACAATCGGACACAGAGGAAAAGGAGTGTCAGAGGGTGCTGTAGTGAATAGGGCGAAAGGGAGGTGTCGGGCGGGCACAGGGTGTGATTCTCAGGGAAGAGCAGCGCAGATGGGGGGAGGTTTATTACCCATGCATAAGACAGAGAGCGGGGGTGACCACTGCCTGGGTGAGATGCTTGCGAGGGTGGGGAGCCATGCTAAGGATCGACAGCGTGCACAGAGTGGGTCTGGTCAAGGCATCTAAAATGGCTGCCATGCACGACAAAAGTGTGGCATTTGAAAAAAGACAAGATGGCGCAGACAATGTTTTTCAACACTTCCTGATTTCCTTCGAATCGAACGTTAACAGACGTTGGGGCATATTACCAAAGTTAAGCGATATTTATCCCTAACGATGCATTGCAAAGATTTTTTTACCGTCAGAAATTATCGCAGATAAACCTTGCTATTATCAAGGTTTATCGCAAATACGATAAAAAACGACCGCAATGCATTAATATCGCTGAAAACTCAGCGATATTCATGCATTACCGAGCTAATGCTCTTAGCCATGTTATCCACCTCCCATTGGATAACATGGCTAAGAACTGCTCAGGGCAGCTGTTACTTTTTGGAGATATTCGCGCTTATCTCGAATATTTCCAAAAGTTGATAATAGGAGATAGCGATGTTAGCGACTGTTTCCAGTCGCTAACATCTTGGCATGCCCACTTTGCATGTCATTAGTGATAAATATCACTCACATGCAAAGTGGGGCCCAAGATGGTCGCTATCTCCTACTAGCCGTCGCTAACTGGTGTTAGCAACAGCTAGGTAATACAGATATAATTTTATCTCCGCGAAGCGGAGCGCTGTTACAGATATATATCTTGTTTTTGAACGTTAATTTCTCAAAATGCACTGAAGCACATATATTGAGACCTAGCAAAGGCACATCGGGCTACCAGTCCCTAATATTTTACCAAGTTTCGTGCAAATCCATTCAGCCGTTCGATTATTATTATTATTTTTTTTTTTTGCCCCGCGGGGCCCTTTTAAAACCTCCACATCAAACCTAGGGGGTCAGCGAGGATCTACTATGCCCCCTTATGGTCATTTGCCCCTTCGCTTTGGCCTCCTTTTGTCTCTCGATCCTACCGAGAGACAAGATGGTGGCCGCTACGGACTGTTTGGAATGTTTACAGACACCGGAGAGCTAATCAGCTTCGCTTCGCAAAGCTCCGTAACGCGAAAAGTACGCGAAGCGGTGCGCTGTTACAGATATATATCTTTTTTTGAACGTTAATTTCTCAAAATCCACTGAAGCACATATATTGAGACCTAGCAAAGGCACATCGGGCTACCAGTCCCTACAATTTTGCCAAGTTTCGTGCAAATCCATTCAGCCGTTCGATTATTATTATTATTTTTATTTTTTGCCCCGCGGGGCCCTTTTAAAACCTCCACATCAAACCTAGGGGGTCAGCGAGGATCTACTATTCCCCCTTATGGTCATTTGCCCCTTCGCTTTGGCCTCCTCTTGTCTCTCGATCCTACCGAGAGACAAGATGGCGGCCGCTACGGACTGTTTGGAATGTTGACAGACGCCGGAGAACCAATCAGCTTCGCTTCACAAAGCTCCGTTGCGCGAAAAGTACGCGTCCTGGAGCGCTGCCCGGTCCGCTGTTACAGATATATATCTTTTTTTAAACGTTAATTTCTCAAAATCCACTGTAGCACATATATTGAGACCTACAAAAGGCACATCGGGCTACCAGTCCCTACAATTTTGCCAAGTTTCGTGCAAATCCATTCAGCCGTTCGGGCTAAAAGTGAGGCCAACCGCCCTATGGAAAACTCAATGTTAAAAACACGTTTTGGGACCCCCCTTTTTTCTCGACCCCCCCTGGACGAACCCCCCCCCAATTTTCAGGGGCTGCTCAGAAACAAAATGTGCCATTTTCCTGAAAATTTCAGCCAATTCCGTCCACAAACGCCAAAGTTATTAGACATAGAATTTTCAAAAAACCCATAGAGAAAAAATCCTAACTATATATACCTACTGGCGACCGCCAGTAGGTAATATATATATATATATATATATATATATATATATATATATATATATATATATATATATATATATATATATATAAATATATATATATATATATTCATGAGCAATATCCCTTAAGCTTTCAAGAGGTCACATGACGCACTGCCAGCCATCCGGTTTTCGTGCCTTTCAAAGCATGCAGTTCTGACCTTCAATATTCATTGTGAGTGTCTCTGTCCGACGCGTTTCAAGGCAACAACGCCCCTTCATCATGGACTGTGCACAGGGGGAGAGACAAGCTTCACTGCAACTTCATTTCCTGTCCTTTATTACAGAAACGGCCGTCACAGTGGGCGTGGCTTAATCCAGGTATCCAGCATGATGCTGGTATTTGTAGCCCACTCAGGGAGATAATTTACCTTCACTGCATCAGGACTACAAATACCAGCATCATGCTGGATACCTGGAATAAGCCACGCCCACTGTGACGCCCGTTTATATATATATATATATATATATATATATATATTCACTGAAAAAACCATAGGTTATAGACCATATATAGTTAGGAATTAGCATTTAAAAAACCTTATTTTACTCACACAAAACCATTGAAATTCCATATATAGTTAGTTGCACTAACTATATATCGCGCACCCGCAATCCACTGCTGATCATGTCACATATTACATCATTCATGACATGGTCAGTGACATCACTGATGACATCACTGATGACATCTCAAATGACATCACTGATGACATCACTGATGACAACATCCAGTGACTGTATTTTTCTGTAAAGTTAAAATATGTCTTGAGTGGATGTATAAGTGTCTGGATGAAGGATTTAGTAGGTGCATGACTGACTGTATGAGTGAGTGATTAAATGTGTCTCACTGAATGCATGGGTTAGTGACTAAACTGTCTTAATTTGTGCATCATTATGTCTGTTGTTCTGTAAACTGCTGCATGTGTTGATCATTAGCTATACGAGAGGCTATATGTGTTATTAATTGGTTGCCCAAGTATTTCTATGGGAGATTGAGTTTGTGTGGGGGTGGCTGGAAGGTGTGAGACTCTATGCATAGATGTGTGAGCAGTTTATTCACTAGGTGTATGAGTTCAAGAGTGCATGTGGAAACAGCTACATGGGCAGTTGACTGTGTGCATGAGTGTATTGATGAGTGAATGGATATCTCAATGCTACATGTCATAGTAAGTACATATGTAAAACACAGTACATGTGAGAGTTGGCATATATAAATAACTGTGCATGAGAGCCACTGAATGAGTGAGTGGTTGTATCGATCATTGTGAACTTGTATCAGGGATTGTATAAGAGAGTAAATATGTGTTAGTATATGTTTCAATAAGTAAGGTGTGTTTAACTGTATAGTTGAAGAAATGGAGGTGAGATTGTTTCTTTGCATGACTGACTGGGTGTGTGAGTAACTCCATGGATGAGTGGCAGTGTGTGAGTGTCTGTATACACTGAGTGTATCTAAGGTTATATTAGAGTCTGAAGAGGTTTATCGTATTAGCACAAGAATGATGTCAAATGAGATGTCATCAGTGATGTCATCAGTGATGTCATTTGAGATGTCATCAGTGATGTCATCAGTGATGTCACTGACCATGTCATGAATGATGTAATATGTGACATGATCAGCAGTGGATTGCGGGTGCGCGATATATAGTTAGTGCAACTAACTATATATGGAATTTCAATGGTTTTGTGTGAGTAAAATAAGGTTTTTTAAATGCTAATTCCTAACTATATATGGTCTATAACCTATGGTTTTTTCAGTGAATTTTCAAGGTTTTGTAAATGCTAATTCCTAACTATATATGGTCTATAACCTATGGTTTTTTCAGTGAATTTTCAAGGTTTTGTAAATGCTAATTCCTAACTATATATGGTCCATAACCTATGGTTTTTTCTGTGAATTTCATTGGTTTTTTAACAGCTAATATCTGTAGCTGTAAAATGTATTCTTCTTTAAATCCAAAAATATATTTTATATGTTTATGAATAATTTTTTTTTAAAATATTTTTTTTTCTTCGTTCCCGCTTCGCAAATCGGGAAGCTTCCCGTTAGCTGACCTTGATGCCGCGAAATAGACCGCGAGCCGGTAAACGTTTCTTTACCGCAAGTGCCGCGTTACAAAACAACATCGTGACGCCTCCCGTCCGCATGACGTTTCACGTTGTCGCGTGATACGTCATATGACGTACTACGTTAGCGAACTGGTACGCGAAGCGAGTCGCAAAGCGCAGGTTTCTGGAAGCAAACCGGGAGGCCCTGCAAAGCGCTTAACGTAAACACAGCAAGTCATGTGACTTGGTAATAACACTTTTCATTGGTTCATTTCACTTTTGGTTTCCTAATGATGTAAGACTAGGTCATATAATCTAAAATGAACACTTTTGATTGGTTGAGAACTCTTGTTTTTCCCAAATGATGAAAATCCCTCCTTCTTTCCTCACTCTGACTTTCATCATTGTGAGAGAAAGACCCTTTGTGATCACTGAGCAATGGCTTCTTTAGTAGCTTCAGCTGGTGCTTCCCCACCACCTCCACCACATCCAAGGAAGAGTGGACCACCTGCTCAAGTTATAATTCAACAAGAAGAAGAAGAAGAGGAACAGGAGGACGAGCACGAAGAGAGGCAGTTTTTGCCTGAGCAGCCCAGGACGTCTCACCGGAAAGAAAACTTCATTTGGCAATTTTTTAAAATTCCCAAAGGTCAGAAAAAAGTAAATGCAAGATACGTAACTTGCCTTATATGTCAAGATAGACTGTCCAGAGGGACCGACAAAAAATACAGTTTCGGAAACTACACAATGCATCGCCATATGACTAGGTGGCATCCTAACAACTACAGTGCTGCACAGTTTCGGAACGACCTAGATAATCTCCCTATTATGGCCAGAAGATCTGTTGTACCGGAAGTAACGGGACCAGAGGGCAGGGAGATGGTGCCAAATATACAAATGAGATTTGGTGAAGTAAAACACACCTGCGTATTTTGCGATGGATTCATTTCCTACGGAGAAAGAAGCATCACTCTGATCAACAGAGCTATTGACTATCATATGCAAGTTTGTCCGAAACGCCCAAAATAATAAATACTTCTTTTTTTTGTTTTGTTGCTCCTGTTGAGCCCTTTACAATGAATCGTTTTCATTGCCCCCTCCAAGAAAAACCCAAAAAAATATAAAACTGTTCTGAAAAATTCAAAAACAGTAAAAAAATGTTCAGAAAAATAAAAAAAAAAGTTCTTTTCAGAACTACCTCCCCGTTATTAAAAAATTGGTACAATATTTGGAACTGTGCCAACCTCTATTTCTCTTAGTTCGCTTCCTAGTTCGCTCGCCGGTACGCGAACTGGAAGCGAACCAAAAACAGTAAGTATAAGGGAGGGAAACACACACTTATGTTAAAATAAAGACAGCTATAGGGGAGTAAACTAGAGATACTATTACCCGTAATCCACTGCTGATGATGTCACATATTACAGCATTCATGACATGCTCAGTGACATCATCAGCAGAGGATTGCGGGTTTTTTGACAACATGCCTTATCCACGGTTTAATAACGCTGCCTTTTGCTTTATATAAGTTTTCAAATTGTATGAAATATATACCAATAGGTCGTTATGAACCTTTAGGTAGTGCTTTTCTTCATGAGGTCTGGTCGCTTCCATACACATACAGATGTTTCAAAGATGATCAAGAAGTTTATCTGAATGGAGAGGAATGCACTGAGACGCCAGATCATTCACTAATGTGTAGGCACATACAGTTACACGGTTCATGCAACAAACACCGACCAAATATGGCTTGCGTGTTGCAAGGCACGCCAGTTCCTGCTATCATCCCCACGTTCAAGTTGTTGGAAAATGGTAGTTATTTGATGCTCAATAATGAAGATTGTTCTGAGTTAATTAAAAGTATTCCTTTTATCGTAACAGTAAGTGAACGGGTTATTTGCTGCAGAAATGTTCTATTTCCTCCCACACATGAACATAGGGAGTTTTCAATCTGGCCACAAATACCAACCTTGGGACACGTTTCAACGGCATGGCAAGAATAAGAGCTCTTTTGTCTCAGAGAGAGGTGGCCTTGAGTTCGGCCCGTGAAACTTTCGTACTTCACATAGCGAACACCCGTACAGAGGTGCACACCCTTTTCAATTAAGATTTGCCTTTCAATTTCAGCAACATGTTTCCGACTATCTTTAACGCATCCTCCACAAAGTCCCTGACACACTTTTTTAAAGTTGTTACCAGTGGTCTCGTGACTTCATTTGAGAAAATCTTTGGAGTCATCCCTGCTTCCTTTCATTGTATTTTCTGCACTCTGGTTCGTGGATTGGCATTTTTACTTGCATTACCAGCGGACGCTCTTGTGCTTTTTTACATTTTTAAATATGGATGTCCCTCCTATGCAACCTCCGACCCTGCAGCTGCTGACACTGTTCCGCAATCGCATGCTAGAATATTATGGCACAATGCCGTTGGCGATATTAAGCACGGCATATGGATTATCTTTTCGGTTCTCCTACTTCACCTGTGTCCAGCCTGTATTTCACTGCCTGACCTGTGATTTCGATTGGGCCATTGATTTGTGTCTCTGCGGACCGGTTTCTCCTGACGTCGACTTTAATCAGCTGATGACTCCTATCATTACTCACGAGTTGGTTTGTCCTGGCGAAAGGATTATGGCTGTGGCATTGATGCATGGACTACTTGGTCCCTGGAATTTACTGGCGGCAGCACAGTCTTTCTTGGAAGAGAGCTTTCTTGAAAACCCACCGAGCTGTCCTCTGATGGTGATAGAGGATCCGGTGCTGGGAGAGCACGTATGTTCTTTTCCGCTTTTAAATTGGATGGCTGAACTGTTTTCGGATGAAGACGGTGACTTCCTATTGGAGGCTGTTGCAGCTTATTTTGCATACACAGTTATGTCATAGACCTTTTTCATGTTTGATATGCTGAGTACTAGCATTTCATTGACAATTCATTGACTTATTTGTCAAGTTTTTATTATTTACCTTGCCTATTGGCTTAAGACTCGATAAAGTACTTGGCTGTTTTATTTTTCTTTAGCATTAAATTTTCCTAGTTTTTAATGCTTTACCTTGCGGACCGTCCACATATAAACTTGCAATCTGCTCTCATGAGATGGCACTTCTATTATCTTATTCAGTTCGTTTCCGGATCATGAGGAGGTGTCATCTAGGTCCTGGATATCTTTACACCGTGTTAAGTTAGCATGGGCTCATTACCGGTTTAAACGCCATTTTTCCTTTTTTGCAACTTCTGCACACGACACTTAGTTGTTGCTTTAGCTTTCCACCTAGTAGTTCATCGTGGTTTACATGAGAATAATATGTTATTGGTCTACTATCTGCTTTACTTGTTAAACTATATCTGTACAGCGAGTGCTAAAGTTTCAAGAACAACACGATACAGAATTGTTATGAGGTCTGATCTCCACGACTTCATACTCATAACATAAGTGCAACTTCTGCCAATTCTGGGCATGAGGCGGGTTTTATATTGCTTTGCCGAACACACATACACAACAGTTGATGCGGTTCACATGAAGAGAGAGCTGGTGTATGGTGATGTGATTCCTTCAAATCTAAGACACTAAAGTATGGGCACGCCCTAAACCAACACAAAGAGACCTTCTTAGCAAATAATATAATATGTGTATTAGGGAGGGTGAGATATAAGCAGCCGCGGGCCGTGGAGGGAGTTACGATGGGGCAGGGAGGCGGGGAGGGGGAGAAGCAGGGTGGAGCCCTCTCTACCTTGCCCCTCCCCCTCCCCGCCTCCCTGCCCCACCGTAACTCCCTCCACGGCCCGCGGCTGCTTATAAGTGTTGCTAACTCTTATTCATTTACAGCATGTTAACATACTGTCACCATTCGCTTTTTATGTACTAGTAACTATGCTGGTAATTTTGCTACTGATAATATGTGTACTTGTATTCTCCACCCTGCTTCTCCCCCTCCCCGCCTCCCTGCCTCACCGTAACTCCCTCCACGGCCCGCGGCTGCTTATAAGTGTTGCTAACTCTTATTCATTTACAGCATGTTAACATACTATCACCATTCACTTTTTATGTACTAGTAACTATGCTGGTAATTTTGCTACTGATAATATGTGTACTTTTATTATCTAAGGTACTACGCCTGAGAAGACGGCATTAGTAAATAAACATTTCAAATACACATCTGTTCTTCTTAACTCCATGTTCTGGTTTCTAAGAAATCTATAACGACCGACTGTTCATGAGTTCCACGTATCCTGAGGTACTATAAGTTCATATTCTGGATTGTCTAAACATTGAGAGTTTGTTATATCCAATGTGACACTGTACCTAGCTTGCTAAGGAGTTTTTGATTACTAACGTGAGTTTTGGGACACCCTAATTCGCCGAGGTTCCAATCCTCTGTCCACAGTTCTGTGTGACAACAGAAACCCTGCGACAGGGGCACCCCCGACCCTTGCTGGAGCTTCATCACACTTGCGATACAACTCCAGCAATGCATTCGCCGAGGTTCCAATCCTCTGTCCACAGTTCTGTGTGAGAACAGAAACCCTGCGACAGGGGCACCCCCGACCCTTGCTGGAGCTTCATCACACTTGCGATACAACTCCAGCAATGCGCCACCTTTACGGCACAGATACATCACGCATCTGTGCTGTTTTTGCCCCATGATGCGCCGCATTGTAAATGCAGCACACCATAGGTGACGGAACAGCGGCACAGAATGACTAACACATCCCTGGTGATGCGCCAGTCATCATAAATGTATCCCTATGCTTCTTATCTTGTTAGAGATGAACCGCCATATATATCATCAAAGTTTTTTGCATTTCCTAAATAGCGAACTTTAAGGAATAAATAGCGATTCTTTACCATTCCTAGTTTGCGATGAGCTATTTGCTAATTAGCCGAATGTAGCCCAATGAAGCCCAATGTAGCCCAATGTAGCCCAAAGATGGCCGCCAGACACACAAAAAAACAAATGTAGCCCAAATATCAGCCAGATGTAGCCCAACTATAGCCCAGTGACAGAATGACCAATCAGCTTCGCAAACCTCCGTTACGCGAAGCGGAGCGCTGTTACAGATATATATCTTTTTTTGAACGTTAATTTCTCAAAATCCACTGGAGCACATATATTGAGACCTAGCAAAGGCACATCGGGCTACCAGTCCCTAATATTTTGCCAAGTTTCGTGCAAATCCATTCAGCCGTTCAATTATTATTATTATTTTTTTTTTTTGCCCCGCGGGGCCCTTTTAAAACCTCCACATCAAACCTAGGGGGTCAGCGAGGATCTACTATGCCCCCTTATAGTTATTTCCCCCTTTGTTTTGACCTCCTCTTGTCTCTCGATCCTACCGAGAGACAAGATGGCGGCCGCTACGGACTGTTTGGAATGTTGACAGACGCCGGAGAACCAATCAGCTTCGCTTCACAAAGCTCCGTTGCGCGAAAAGTCCGCGAACCAGAGCGCTGCCCGGTCCGCTGTTACAGATATATATATTTTTTTAAACGTTAATTTCTCAAAATCCACTGGAGCACATATATTGAGACCTACAAAAGGCACATCGGGCTAGCAGTCCCTACAATTTTGCCAAGTTTCGTGCAAATCCATTCAGCCGTTCGGGCTAAAAGTGAGGCCAACCGCCCTATGGAAAACTCAATGTTAAAAACACGTTTTGGGACCCCCCTTTTTTCTCGGCCCCCACTGGACGAACCCCCCCCAAATTTTCAAGGGCTGCTCAGAAACAAAATGTGCCATTTTCCTGAAAATTTCAGCCAATTCCGTCCACAAACGCCAAAGTTATTAGACATAGAATTTTCAAAAAACCCATAGAGAAAAAATCCTAACTATATATACCTACTGGCGACCGCCAGTAGGTAATATATATATACATATATATATATATATATATATATATATATATATATATATATATATATATATGTAGGAACAGGCTTTTCACCGTCATCGCACCGCACACCTTGGGTGCCTCCTGTACGCGGTTGTGAACCGCTTTACACAATGTTCCACAGTCGTAGACAAACTTGTGTGTCAGCCGACAGGAGCACGCTCAAACCAGGCCCATGAAAAATATATTTATTTAATTTCAGACCACCCTCGGTGCTGACACATATATATATATATATAGATAGATATAGATATGTATATATATATATATATATATATGTATATATATATATATATATATATCTGTCACTTGGCTCCCTTCCTCTTCGATAGGCGCTGCTTTCTTGGTCGCGTTACCCCTGCGGATGAGCCAGCCGCTCACAATTTACAACATGTTTTCCCCGGTCCCGGGGAGGGTGGGGTCGCAGAAACAAAACGGAATTCAATCGCTTGTAGTCTTGATAGTTTCTTTATTTCACAAATCCATGGGGGAACAAAAAACAACCCCCATGGATTTGTGAAATAAAGAAACTATCAAGACTACAAGCGATTGAATTCCGTTTTGTTTCTGCGACCCCACCCTCCCCGAGACCGGGGAAAACATGTTGTAAAATATATATATATATATATATATATATATATATATATTCACTGAAAAAACCATAGGTTATAGACCATATATAGTTAGGAATTAGCATTTAAAAAACCTTATTTTACTCACACAAAACCATTGAAATTCCATATATAGTTAGTTGTACTAACTATATATCGCGCACCCGCAATCCACTGCTGATGATGTCACATATTACATCATTCATGACATGGTCAGTGACATCACTGATGACATCACTGATGACATCTCAAATGACATCACTGATGACATCACTGATGACAACATCCAGTGACTGTATGTTTCTGTAAAGTTAAAATATGTCTTATATATTGAAGAATGAGTGGATGTATAAGTGTCTGGATGATGTATTTAGTAGGTGCATGACTGACTGTATAAGTGAGTGATTAAATGTGTCTCACTGAGTGCATGGGTTAGTGACTAAACTGTTTTAAATTGTGCACCATTGTGCCTGTTGTTTTGTAATCTGATGCAATTGTTGATCATTAGCTATATGACTAACTATATGGGTTATTGATTAGTTGGCCAAGTATTTGTATGGGAGACTGAGTGTGTGTGTGTGTGTGTGGGTGTCTGGGAGGTGTATGACTCTGTGCATAGATGTGTGAGCAGTTGATTCACTAGATGTATGGGTTCAAAAGTGCATGTGGAAACAGCTGTATGGGCGGTTTACTGTGTGCATGAGTGTATTGGTGAGTGAATGGATATCTCAGTGCTACATGTCAAAGTAAGTACATATGTAAAACACAGTACATGTGGTAGTTGACATATATAAATAACTGTGCATAAGAGCCAGTGAATGTGTGAGTGGCTGTATGGATTATTGTGAACTTGTATCAGGGATTGTATAACAGAGTAAATATGTGTTATTATATGTTTCAATAAGTAAGGTGTGTTTAACTATATAGTTGAGGAAATGGAGGTGTGATTGATTCTTTGCAAGACTGATTAGGTGTGTGAGTAACTCCATGGATGAGTGACAGTCTGTGAGTGTCTGTTTACACTGAGTGTATCTAAGGTTATATTAGAGTCTGAAGAGGTTCATCGTATCATCACATGAATGATGTCATGAGTAATGTCAAATGAGATGTCATCAGTGATGTCATCAGTGATGTCATTTGAGATGTCATCAGTGATGTCATCAGTGATGTCACTGACCATGTCATGAATGATGTAATATGTGACATCATCAGCAGTGGATTGCGGGTGCGCGATATATAGTTAGTACAACTAACTATATATGGAATTTCAATGGTTTTGTGTGAGTAAAATAAGGTTTTTTAAATGCTAATTCCTAACTATATATGGTCTATAACCTATGGTTTTTTCAGTGACTTTTCAAGGTTTTGTAAATGCTAATTCCTAACTATATATGGTCTATAACCTATGTTTTTTTCAGTGAATTTCATAGGTTTTTTAATAGCAAATCTTTATAAAAATAATACATTTTAAATCGAATTTTATATTTTATAATTTTTTTATTTATTTTTTATATTATTTTTGGTGCGCTCCCGGGGCGCGGACAGGTGAACGCACGGGTAAGCGCAATCTTGCGGCGCACCCCGGGGCGTGTACTGATGCGCGTCCCGGAAGCGCTATTGCCGCGAACGAAAACAACATCGTGACGTATCGCGTAGCCGCCACGCCTTGCATCATAACACACATATCGCGTAGCCGCGAGATGCGTCATATGACACACCGCGTAAGCGCACCCGGAAGCGCATACGATCGCGCAACGTAAGCGCCCCGATGCGCTTACGATACACGCCCGGGACGCGCCCCGGGGCGCGTAGCGTAAGCGCGTCAAACCATGTGACTTTAAAATAACACTTTTCATTGGTTCAGAACTTTTTTTTTCTCCAAATTGTGTGAAACCCACCCATTTCTCTCACTATTGCTTTGTACTTGGAGAGAGCAAGAGCTGTTCTGTCTACTCTATCTCCTACTTTTCTGATCTCCAGCAATGGCTGCAAGAGAGTCATCCAGCAGTGATTCAGATGGATTTTTAGATGAGGACCCTCCTCAGCAAAAGAAAAAAACCCATTTCATCTGGAAATTTTACGACATCCCTGAAGGACAGAAAAAAGTCAACGCTCCCAAAGTAACCTGAAAATATGTGGGAGTAGTTTATCCAGAGGCAATCCTCTGAAAAAATATAGTTTTGGGAATGCTAATTTGATCAGGCAAGTGAAAAGAAGACACCCTAACAACTTTGCCAGTTAGAGTGTCAGAGAGCTGGCACGGAATGTACCAACAGATGGCGGCAGCACCTCCACTGGTGGAGCAACACCTTCGGGACCACCCCGTGGAAGAATGGTCCCTAACATTCAGCCGGTGTTTGCAGGCATCAAATTTTTGTGCACGGAGTGTGACGAACTGCTCTGCTATGGGGAGCAGAGTGTTGAACTCATTGCCCTAAAGAAACAGCAACACCGCTGCTCTTCCAGTCCCTAAATTTTCTAATTTTTTAGCTCCTGTTGAGCAGTTTTGGAATCCTTGTTTTTGTTTTTCCCTTGACAAAAATCCCCAAAAAATATAAAATTGTTTTAAAAAGTCTAAAAAAAATATAAAACAACAAAAACAAAAAAAATATATATAAAACAACAAAATCAAAACAAAAGTTCTTTTCAGAACTACCTCCAATTTATAAAAAGAAGCTTTTTTTTTTTTTTAAAAAGTCTGTCATTTTTTATCTCCATGGTACGCTCCCCCGTACGCTCCCCGGTGCGCGTACCGGGCGCTCCCCCCCCGCGAAAATCGTTTTTTTTTTTTTTTTTTTTGACCCGCGGGAGCCTTTTATGGCCCCCACATCAAAAGTAGGGGGTCAGGGGGGTGTACCCTGCACCCTTTTGCTCATTTCCCCCCTTTGATTCTTGCCACCTCTTGTGTCTCAATCCTACCGAGACACAAGATGGCGGCCGCTGCGGACTGTTTCGAATGTTTACAGACACCCGAGAACCAATCAGCTTGCCGTGCGCAAGTCGCGTGGCGCGCCTGGAGCGCTCCCCGGTACGCGTACCGGGCGCGGCTCTAGATATATATCTTTTTTTAAACCTAATTTACTCAAAATTCACAGGACCACATATCTTGAGACCTAACAAAGGCACATCGGGCAAACAATATCTACAATTTTGCCAAGTTTCGTGGAAATCCATTCAGCCGTTCGAGCTAAAAGTGAGGCCAACCGCCCTATGGAAAATTGCATGGCAAAAACACGTTTTGGGACCCCCCTTTTTTCTCGGCCCCCCCTTGACGACCCCCCCCCAAATTTTCAGGGGCTGCTCAGAAACAAAATGTTCCATTTTCCTGAAAATTTCAGCCAATTCCGTCCACAAACGCCAAAGTTATTAGACATAGAATTTTCAAAAATCTCATAGAGAAAAAATCCTAACTATATATACCTACTGGCGACCGCCAGTAGGTAATATATAGATATAGATATATATACATATATTCACTGAAAAAACCACAGGTTTCAGGGGTGTTATAGTTAGTTGAACATTTCACTCGTACAAAACCATTGAAATTCCCCGTCATCAGTGATGTCATCAGTGATGTCACTGACCATATCATGAATTATGTAATGTGTGATCATCAGCAGTGGATTGCGGGCGCGTGAGTTATAGTTAGTACAACTAACTATAACGGAAGAATTTTAATGGTTTTGTACAAGTGAAATGTCCAACTAACTATAACACCCCTGAAACCTGTGGTTTTTTCAGTGAATTTCTGAAGTTTTGTAAATGACAATTTTTAAATATATTTATTGTTATATTTATTTTTTTGATACTGATTTACTAATTTTTTTTTAACTATTTATTTTTAGATATTTTATTTTTTAAATTACATTATATTGTGTGGCCCCCCTTCCTTTTACTTTTTTGGGGCCCTGGACCCCATCCCCTAGAGCCTGACCGGCAAATCTAAATGTATTCATTTTTTTTTTATAGGAAGGGGATTCCTATGGAAGGAAATACAAGTTACTTGTAAGTATGCTTAGAACTACTTTTCAAGGTCAGTGCTGGGCTAAAAGATGCAGCACTGGTTTCTCTCCTGATAACAGGTGAGTAAATTGGAATTTGTTGTTCGGATGATTTTAGGTGAATATTTTAAAGTTCCAAAACTCCACACAGAAGAATTTGCAAGTGAAACCAGTGAATGTTAGCCTATGAAAGGAAATTCACTTAGCAGGTTAATAGTGTTATCGTTACCTTTTCTTACTCAGTGGTGGATCCTGGATCCAGCACTGCTGCATCTCCTCTAAACAGATGAAAGAATGCAAATTACCAAAGACGCGCGGAAGCCCATGTCTCTTTTTTTTTTATATCGCTAGAATACGCGGATCATACGCGTATCCCGCGATTTTACCCCAAAAAAAACCCTGAGCAGACCTAGAGGATCAGGGTGTGTCTACCCTCCCCCTTTTCACGTTTTAAACACACATTTCACACGTTTCTTCAGCCTCCCTTGCACCGAGACATAAAATGGCTGCCAACAGTTTCTAGTTTCGAATGTTAACAACCTCTTGACAGCCAATTAGCTTTCAGCGCGTGATCGGAAGGGTGTGCTTATGGTACGATGACAATAAGCAGAGTATCGGTATTCAATTTTTTTATGGTAAGGGTGACGGGTGGCCCCCCTCCCGTGGCCAATTCCGGGCACCAGGGTCCCCAGCCCCCGGGGCATGGCTAATTGTATATTATAATTTTATGGAGGAGGGCTGCAGGCCTCAAGGACCCCATTCCCCAGGGACGGCCTTTTTCTTTTATTTATTTTGGCCGTCACAGGAGGGAACCGTAGGAGGGTCTCCAATTCCCCCACTGTCCCGCCGGCTCCCCGCCTCCTGCGGGAGCCGGTGTTCTATCAACATCCGAACTCCATCTATGTATGTACCCTCTAGGAGTTGCCTTCACTTTGCACATGCATGTTTGTGGTAGCGCATGCGTGGTGATGTTACGCATGCGCATAATACATCCCACCGTCTGGCTATGTGCCCCTAACGTATTTCATTTTATTTGCGCATGGCCAATTAGAACATTCCTAATCACAGCTCTCACACCCAGTGACATAATGCTCAACCAATCATCCTTCTGCAAAGCATTTATAACCTGCAACCTTCTTGAACTTTTCCTATTCTGCAGTCACAGCCATTGATAGTGTTCGTATCCACTTCTTCGTATGTGAGCATTTTTTTGGGGAGTAATTAAATTATTAATCTGAACGATCTTTAAATACCGCGTAAATGCAAATTTTTGTTCGATTTGACAATGTTGTTTCTAAGCACGCTTTCCTGCTTTTTTATATTGTTAAAGTTGACTTCGTAACTTTTGTTTCTGGGCAAATCACTTAATCCTGCAGTGTTTCTTTAATTTGCCAAGCGCGACGTGCTGTTCCCGCAGAAGTGTGCTATGTGCTGTTCAACTTAATGCGATGTAGTTTTTCTCGTGTAAGTATTGCATCACGTGCCCCATGCATTGCAAAAGTAATGTTTTTGGCAATAGTGTATTTTAGCACGGTTTCCATCTCTTATACCTCAAATATCTTGCCTTAATAGGCGATGTTTCTGTGCAAATCACTTAATCCTGCTGCCTTTCATTTTTTATGTAGCGCGCCACGTGCTGCTTGATCCCCCTGCACTGCACATGTAATCGATTGGTCAATGTTGTATTTTAGCACGCTCTGCCTGTTTTTTTTTAATAACGTTAAACTTGATTTCTTATCCTTTGCTCTGTGCAAATCACTTAATCCTGCCACGTTTCTTTAATTTGCCAAGCGCCACGTGGCCGTTCCCGCAGCAGTGTGCTACGTGCTGTTCATCTTAATGCGATGAAGTTTTTCTCGTGTAAGTAGTGTGTCACGTGCCCCATGCATTGCAAAAGTAATGTTTTTGGCAATAGTGTATTTTAGCATGGTTTTCAGCTCTTATACCTCATATATCTTGCCTTCGTAGGCGATGTTTCTGGGCAAATCTTTTAATCCTGCCGCCTTTAATTTTTTTAAGTAGTGCGCCACATGCTGCTTCCTCCCCATGCAATGAACATGTAATTGATTGGCCAATGTTGTGTTTTAGCACGCTCTCCAAAAATTTTTAATAACCTTAAACTTGATTTGTCCCCTGTTCTATCTTATTATACAGATGTCTCAACCATGGGACGTACTGGTCGCCACAAGCTGTTTATTCCTGCCCATGCACTTTACCAGGTGGTGATGAACAACTCGACACACCAGATCCACTGACTGCTCTCCATATGTTAGCAGCCGAAAATTGCAATGGACCTAATGGAGTTATCAGGTTTGACTTCAACATTTCATGATAGAAAAGCATTCTGAGATAAGCATTTGTGAATTTCATGTGTTTGCAGACAGATAACTGTGCTGTTCTCATATTTTGGTCGAATTATTGGGCATTCTCATATCAACAAAATGAAAAAAGCAAGTCCTCCCGATTTATTCTTATAAAATATAAATCTCCATTGTGACAGTCTTATACACGTTTGTTTCTGCAACCCATATGTTTCTCATTTAAATATTCGTTATACGTTTTCAGCCTGCACTTCAGATACAAAGTGAAAATGTTGTTTTGAATTTTTTTATTTCAAGACGTGTCTTTCAATTTTTCTTGATGTTTATTTCTCAATTTCTAGATCATGGAAGTCCAACAAGGGTTCTATCTGTTCAAGGCCAGGAGTATGTGAATGAAGTGAGTGACTAATCTCGGCCTAACATTTCTATAATGCAATGCTATTTCCTATTTTGCTGGCCAAATTTAACCTCTGATGATTGCTTTTCATCCCAAATCCTATTGAGAACAATTGTTTTTATGAACATTAAAATTAACCTTGGACATATGTGCAACATATACATTTTTAACTCTTTTTTCAGTTTGCAGAATGTTACATAAGTCAGCAGCAAATTGCAGAGATTGAAGAAAGTATATCCTCCTGTTCCAGTTCATAACACCGAAGTCTCAAATATGGCATGATCTAGTTGTGTGAAGCCAGAAAGATTCACAAATTTTTAACGGATATTGTTAAGGTAAATATTCTCAATATGACTAGTCGACGAAGTTAAAAAGTAACGGATATAAGTACTTGAGCGGTTTTTAGTGGCAGATAATCTCCAATTCACACTTGTACGGATGGGTCTGATACAGGGTTGATCTCTGTATAACTAATGGATAATTAGGTATTAGGATGGCATACAGAGCTTCTTACTTTTTCTCTTAAAGGGTTCCTAATTGGGGACGAATATTGGGCTGAGCAGTAGAGGTTGAGGGTGTTGCTCCACTGGTACTGGGCCTTCTCATGAAGCAGGAGGAGCCTCTCTCAATCTGCTTAACTCTTCCTGTGCAAAGTTGACCGGTTTCTTAGTCTGCAAGTGCTTCCGCATACTTGCAGTTCCACATCGGTATTCTTTATTGGGGTCTCCTCTTGAAAGCAGTCTTGCATATGCGGCAAGTAATTTTTCTTGCATTCACCTTTTTTAAGACTTGTGGAAATTAATTTAAAAACATTCAATAAATACGGTGTCACTATGCATTGTGTCAAATGCTTTATTAAAAATATGCAGAAAAATGGTCCCTTTATTTGTCGTAACGCACACAGCCAGATAAGAATGAACACTGCAACTGGAGTGCATTACACAAAGGTAGTAAGAATGGAATTACATGATTGGGTATTAGGATGCCATACAGAATTCACATATAAAGTGGTTTCTCAGCCTTCTTACATTTTCTCTTGAAGGCTTGATAAGCTCTTTACAAGACAATTTGAAAGGAGAAAGTAGGAGATAAAGAACCGAGGTAGGACGTTATATCTCAAAGTGCAAAAATTGATAAAAAGGGAGGACCAAAGTCTGCATGTACAATGGCCAGTGGAAGCGTTTTGAGAGTGAGTACATCCAAGGTCAAGTGAAGAGATCTGATTGATAAGGCATAGCAAAGGAGGTGGAGACAACGGGGAGGAAGGTCCATGGGTGGTGGAGGCTGGGTTTGTAAATCTGCTCCATCTATAACTTTCTCTCTCTCACAGTTTTAATGTCGTTTTCTCTCTCTTTTTCTCTCTCATCGTTTCTCTTTCTTTTTTAAAGTTATGGACGCTGCTGTCCACTCTGACGTGTAGAACTAAAGCTGAGTTGAAGTTGTGAACTCTACTGTTCACAGTGTTTCAACAAAGTAAGCAGACCAGCCTAGATATACAATGCCTCCGATTAAATGCATTAGAAATAAAAGAGCTTATTTACAAACCCCTTGCGTCACTTTCGCGTCACTTTCAACATGAGAAAAGTAACACAGAATTGGCAAAAGAGTTTTGTAAATAATCCTTAAAAAATATTGTCCTGCATAATGACTTGATCTCTCACCTAATTCTGTCTCATCTCTGAATCATTTTAAAGACCTGTTCATCTGTAATATAAATATGACGCAGTAGGCAATTCTATACAGACACCGTTTGAATGCAAGCCTATAAGATAAGTGAAATCTCTCAGGCACACTGCACACGTTAAAAAAACAGTAAATATCATCAAGTGTTACTCTGACTTGTAATGGTTGACCTCATTTAGTCACATCGATCTAATTTTAAACACTAATTTTCTTTTTTGTTTTGCAAATTAACTACAGTACTTCTATTGGAGTCCATATTATGTGTTGTTTATTATATTGTTTTGTTAAAGTTATGGTTCTAGGTATTTATTATATTGTTATCATTTAGTTATATTTCCAGTTATTTATTGTTTTAATAAAAGTTAATTAAAAAAGTACATACGTCTTTTTTTTGTGGGGGTAGCAGTCCTCAAAAGAAATTATATTTATATTTTGAAGTATAATTCTGAGGCTAACTCTTAACTAGATCTTTACCAGAGTCTATACCTACAACTAATGGTTCCAATTCAAAAGTTTTTAAACTACAACGCCATTAGCAACATAGTGTGGTGAACTTCTAACCTCTGTGCTCACGTAAGTGTTCCATGAACTGTTACTATGGTAACAGGCAGAAAGCCGTTTGGGGGTAGGGTTAAAAGTTACTGGCTGTACAAAAACCGTTATATTTACCCAGGATCCTCTACATGACAGAAAGGAAAACAAAGTAAAACAAAACACTTTGTACCAGATTTAGAAACCCCCTTGCACCACTTTCGCGTCCAACCCCCCCTACAAAATTACAAGTATGTGGGCCTCAACGACCCCCCTCAAGCTCCGGAAATCACCACCCCCAGGAATTTGTGTATTACGGGAGGCAGACTGAGTGGTCCTCTGCCTGGTGCCCTCAAGGGCCCTGGGAACTACCATGACCTGCTCCTGCAGTGTCCCAGGGTGCCTACCCTCGGTATACTGCTGTTTGCTTTCACAGTGCGAAACTCTCACGACTCCCGCCCTACAATAGCAAACTTAGTTTGCATTTTGAAAGAAAGATCAGTGAAATCTGTTCTCACTTTCAAAATCCAAAGCAGATTGCATTTCCACATACAAATTAGCATCTCCCCATGCAAAAAAGCAATGCCGGCTCCCGAAGAACACAAAAGTTCATCAGACAATGTTGCTAAATAAAACAGCAAGTGTGCTCGACTTCTAAATATACAACCTTACCCTACGTAATGTTATTTTCAATCACGTTATGATAACCAATAAGAATCATGCTTTTAAAAAACAGAAACATGCACCATAGTATTCTGTGTAGAATGTTGTCAAACAACCAATCATTTCTTTTCTGTTTTAATTTCACTTTTCCCCCAAACTCCCTTTAACTATTCTAACATATGCCGAAGGCAGAAATTCAACTAGTCCAATCAATTTTGTCCACAAATTGGGAAAGCTAGGAAACATGTGAATAAATCTGTTTCTACTTTTATACGAGACTATAGAATGGTGTCCATATACCACAACAATCTGCGTTTCAATATGCATGTCATCTATAGAAGAGATAGTGTACATTTTACAGATGAAGGGAACAGAGTCTTCCTCATGAACTTTAGACTCTGCATTGATACTTACTTGTAAGTACTAAAATCTCTCAATAAACACAGGGGCTCTTTTTAGAGCCACCCAACATCTATACACATAAGTGTGATATATATATCTCAAAAATACATGCTTCGTTTTTTTCAGCGGCGAAATGCGCGGATCCGACGTGCATCCTGTGACTTTTTTTGTAAAAGAAATGTGTACTTTTTTTGCCCTACGGGTCCTTATGAGACCCCCTGAGCAGGCCTAGGGGGTCAGGGTGTGTCTACCCTGCCCCTGTTCACGTTTTCAACACATATTTCACAGACTTCTTCACCCTCGCTTTTACCGAGGCACAACATGGCTGCCAACAGTTCCTGATTTCGAATGTTTACAACCGCTTGACAGCCAATTAGAATTGAGCGCTTATGCTACGATGACAATCCTCGCACAATCCGCGGATCCGTCGCGCCCATAGATATATAAATGAATTTAACCCTAATTTTCTCAGAAACTACTGTACATATTGACACCAGATAAGCCAAAGGCACAAGTCGGAACTGAGGACTACCTCAATGCCAAATTTGATGTAATTCCATTCAGCCGTTCGGGCTATAGCTGTGTCTAAAGGTCCTATGGAAAATGTCATGGGGAAAACACGTTTTGGGACCCCCCTTTTATCTCGGCCCCGCTTGACCAATCACCCCCACACTTTCAGGGAAGGAGCGGAACTGAGCTGGCCAAAAGTTTGTCAAATCTCGAGAACATTCATCAATCGGCGCCAAAGTTATTGGCAATAGAATGTTGTGGTTATCCTATGGATAATAGGTCCTAACTATAACTACCTACTGGCGACTGCCAGTAGGTAATTTATATATATATATACTACGCGGACGCCAGTAGGTAGTTATAGTTAGGACCTAGTTTCCATGGGAAATCCGCAACATTCTATTGGGAATAACTTTGGCGCCGGTTGATGAATCTCTGCGAATTTCTCAAAGAATATGGCCCGCTCCGCTCCGCTCATTCCCTGAAAGTTTTGGGGGGATTCGTGAAGTGGGGGCTGAGAAAAAAGGGGGGTCCCAAAATGTGTTTTCCCCATGTTATTTTCCATAGGACGATTAGACACGGCTACAGCCTGAACGGCTGAACGGAATTACAAGAAATTTGGCAAAATGGTAAAGTCTCATTCGCAGATCACCCTTTTGTTTAAATGGTGTAAATCCCTCCAGTAGTTGTTGAGAAAATCAAATGTGAAAAAGTTATATCTCAATATGTGCGCACCCGTGCGCGCACCGTGCGAGCACCCCGCGATTTTTCGGAATTTTTTTTTTCGGGGGGGGGGGGCCTTGAAGGTCCTTGTGGGACCCCCTGAGCAGGCCTAGAGGGTCAGGGTGCTTATACCCTGCCCCCTTTTTGAGTTCTACACGTTTGTTTTTCTGCTTTCCTGTGCCTCAGTCCACCGAGGCACAAGATGGCTGCCAACAATTTCTGTTTTGGAGTGTTGACAGACAGTGGCAGCCAATCAGCTTGCGTTCCCGAGGAAAGCTGCATGCTCATTGGCTGTAAACACTTCAAACGAGGAAGTGTTGGCATCCATCTTGTGCTCGGTAGACCGAGGCACAAGAAAGCAGAAAAACAAACGTGTAGAACACAAAAAAGGGGCAGGGCAGACACACCCTGACCCCCTAGGCCTGCCCAGGTGGTCCCACAAGGACCCCCAAGGCCCAATCTTTTTTTTTTAAACCCGGTCTGTTTTTTTTCAAATTACCCCCCCGGGGGGACTAAATCGCGGGGGCATAGTGATAAAGAAGTGTGGGGGGTCTCCAATCCCCCCCACACTGCCCCGGGGACCGCCACCCCCCCGGGGCAAAGCAACGCAGCCCCCTGGCGCATACTGGAGGCTCCTGGTGGGCTAGTTGGCCCCCAGGGACCCCCTGTATGCAAGGGGAATAAGTTCCCCCTCTGCAAACGCACCAGGGGGCTGCGTTGCAGAGAGGTGTAAAAAGGGGCATAGCCTCATTACACCTCTCTGCAATGCAGCCCCCTGGCGCATACTGGAGGTTCCAGGTGGGCTAGTTGGCCCCCAGGGACTCCCAGTACGCAAGGGGAATTAGTTCCCCCTCTGCAAACATGCCCGAGGGTTGCGTTACAGAGAGGTGTAAAAAAGGGTGTGGCCTCATTACACCTCTCTGCAATGCAGCCCCCTGGCGCATACTGGAGGTTCCAGGTGGACTAGTTGGCCCCCAGGCACCCCCAGTATGCAAGGGGAATTAGTTCCCCCTCTGCAAACGCGCCGCGGGGCTGCGTTGCATAGAGGTGTGAAAACATTTTTTTAAAAATTTATATTAAAAATATGTAATGTAATTTAAAAAATAAAATATCTAAAAATAAATAATTTAAAATAATGTAGTAAATCAGTATAAAAAATATAACAATTAATACATTTAAAAATTATCATTTACAAAACCATTGAAATTCACTGAAAAAACCTTAGGTTTCAGCCACGTTATAGTTAGGAATTAGCATTTAAAAAATCTTGTAAATTCACTGAAAAAACCATAGGTTTCACACAAGTTATAGTTAGGAATTAGCATTTTAAAAACCTTTGAAATTCACTGAAAAAAACATAGGTTTCACACCAGTTATAGTTAGCTGGTCATTTTACTCATACAAAACATTTGAAATTCCCCCGTTATAGTTAGTTCAGCTAACTATAACTCGCGCGCCCGCAATGCACTGCTGAGGATGTCACATATTACATCACTCATGACATGGTCAGTGACATCACTCATGACATCACTGATGACATCTCAAATGACATCACTGATGACATCATCCTTTTGAAAGAGTGACAGACCTCCTCTCAATCTAATATAACCTTTGATGCACACATTCAAAAATAGAAACAAAAATGTTCAAGAAAATGGAGATACCAATACCAGTTACAACAACCTATTCCAACATCTACTTCCACATCCACTCATTCACCAACAGTTCTATATAGTCACTCATACATGTACTCAATCACCATATGTACTCATACACCTATACATCTTGTTACACACCGATACTCATCCATAGAGTTACTTACACACATACTCACACATGCAAATAAACTATCAAACATCCATTTACTTGCATATACAGCTATACACACAAACATACACATACTGACTCTCTTAAACGATCACTTATAGAAACAGATAATTAGTTATACAGGAACTCTTCAAATCTCTAACTCTCATATATACTCACTTATATACACCAATACTCACATATAGTAGTTTAACACATATGTACTTAGTCATAAAAATAGTATTGAGACACTCATGCACTCACTAACACACCTATACACATACTCATCCACCCATACAGTCCTGCACAAATGCTGTCTTCAAAACACATATAAACAGTGAGTCACTCATTAATGCATCTATGTGCTAAGTAATATCCCCCACCAAACCATATAAACACTCAGACACTCATACTGATACTCAAAAAACCAACTAATAACCTATATAGACACTTATGTAGTTACTCACCAACCCATGCAGCCACTTATTCAAAAAGTGTGTGAGATTGATACAGATATTTACATATTTAAACATTACTCACTAACCCATGTATTCACTAAGATACAATTAATCAGTCAGTTATACAATCAATTTTACAAAAAAGTCATCCATTTAGAAACGTACTTACCCATTTATTCTTCCATCGACCTTTAGATATGCATATATAAAAAATATTTATTTTTCAGAAAGACACACATCCACTGGATGATGTCATCAGTGTTGTCATTTGAGATGTCATCAGTGATGTCATGAGTGATGTCACTGACCATGTCATGAGTGATGTAATATGTGACGTCATCAGCAGTGCATTGTGAGCGCGCGAGTTATAGTTAGCTGAACTAACTATAACGGGGGAATTTCAAAGGTTTTGTATGAGTAAAATGACCAGCTAACTATAACTGGTGTGAAACCTATGGTTTTTTCAGTGAATTTCAAAGGTTTTTAAAATTCTAATTCCTAACTATAACGTGTGTGAAACCTATGGTTTTTTCAGTGAATATATATATATATATACACGTATATATATCTATACTACTATTATAAAGGAAGAACTTTGAACCTTTGAGGCGGGTAAACTCGGGAACCACAGCGTCAATCCACACACCCAATACATCGTTGTAATTGTCAGGGTGTGCAGATGGACATAGGCTATATAAATAAATAAAAAAAAGCTATTTAAAAAATTTACGAGAAAAAAAAAGTAGTCCCATGGAAGTAGCGCCGGCCGCGACGTGCGTGCTGACATCAGGAGCGCGGGGAGGAGCGGCGTCCAGGAGCGCGATGAGGAGCGGCGGACATGAGCGCGGGGAGGAGCGGCGGACAGGCGGGGAGGAGCGGTGAGGAGCTGCGGACAGGCTGGGAGGAGCGGAGAGCAGCGGCGGACAGGCGGGGAGGAGCGGCGAGGAGCGGCGGACCGGTGAACTGAGGAGCGTGGGGAGGTGCGACGGATGAGGTAAGGCTCCGGGGGACCCAGGGACAATGTCGGGGCGGGCGGGGGCCCTGAAGCCAAGGTCCGGACTGGCTGCCACTCCGGGGGACCCACGGACAATGTCGGGTCGGGCGGGGGCCGGGGCGGGCGGGGGCCCTGAAGCCCGATTGCTAGCGGCGGACCGGTGAACTTAGGAGCGTGGGGAGGTGCGGCGGATGAGGGAAGGCTCCGGGGGACCCACGGACAATGCCGGGCGGGCGGGGGCCCTGAAGCCAAGGTCGGGACGGGCTGCTACTCCGGGGGACCCACGGACAATGTCGGGGCGGGCGGGGGCCGGGGCGGGTGGGGGCCCTGAAGCCTGATTGCTCCCGGACAAGGTCGGGACGGGCTGCTAGTATATATATATATATGATGAATTTTCAAAGGACAGTATAAATAAACTACGTCTCCCATAATGCTCCACTGTACCATATGACCTCCCATCCAGGGGTGTGTGGAAAAATGCATTTAACAGGAAGTGGGAGGCGTGCACGTAATTGTTCCATCCAGCCTCTGAGGAAGAAGGAAACTCCTTCGAAACGCGTCAGGCGATGAAGAGTGGAGCAACTGAAACCTGTATCGCGAGACAGTAGACGTTTGTACCTGATTAAAGCCTTACAAAGGAACACTAGTTTTGGGTGCTGCTTTTTGCGAGGGCAAACTTTGGAGCGTTGATATTAGGCGGTGGTCTCGCCGCCAAAGCTTGCACCACCCCATAACGGAGGCCGTGGGTTTTGAATATAAATGAACCACATCGCGGAAACCAGTGAAGGATTTAAAACGGACACTACCAAACGAGGCCCATCTGTGGGCTGATGAATTTTCAAAGGACAGTATGAATAAACTACGTCTCCCATAATGCTCCACTGTGCCATATGACCTCCCATCCAGGGGTGTGTGGAAAAATGCATTTAACAGGAAGTGGGAGGCGTGCACGTAATTGTTCCATCCAGCCTCTGAGGAAGAAGAAAAATTAAAGCCTTACAAAGGAACACTAGTTTTGGGTGCTGCTTTTTGCGAGGGCAAACTTTGGAGCGTTGATATATATATATATATATATATATATATATATATATATATATATATATATATATATATATATATATATATATATATATATCACAAAACACAACTCCACCGGGCAGCCGAACATAGCAGTGGGTGCCTCCGTAGACGGTAGGTGAGTCCGTCTTGTTACACAACAACTCCAGCACGCAGAGCACTCACGGGGATTAAAAAATGGTTTTATTTCACAGATGCATTTCGGTTCATACCTTCTTCAGTGTTAAAAAAACATTTGAAGATTCTGCTCAGTTTTTAGTCCTTTGTGCACTAATAAGCACTCCATTGGTGGGGCTAGAGCCAATCAGGAACAGCACTTCCCACATCGGCATGAATGACAGGTGAGCGGGGCCTCAATGTCCCATAATGCACCATTAATCATAATTGCAAATGCGTTATTCATGTCCTTAACAATTCAACAGTTAGTCATTTTGCCAATTTTGTGTAGTCCGGAGTGGGTAGCCACTTCATTTTCTGTGCAAACTGTGCTCATCCCCTCGCCTACCGCTGTTAACAATCGCATATACATATATATATATATATATGCTACCTGATAGTTGGATTTATAGGAGCCTTGCACAGCCGCCGAAGAAAGCCCACTGCTGTCTGCGGGTCCGTTCTGGTTCCAACGGGAGCCAGAAGACATCAGAAGGAAGAAGTGCAGGGTGTATTTCAGGGCTGCAGCCTGCACCAAGTTCGCATCGATGCCTATAAAGCAGGGCAGCCACAGCGCCCAGTACTGTGCACCAACCCACCAGGGTTTACTGTTTGTGAAAATCCAGGAGTGAATGCGCACCCACTTGGGATGAATTTAAACGAACTACAAACACCATGAGGCTGTGGGAGTGCCACGCCCACATGGGCAGGTGTTTGAAATTATAACAGCGCAATGCTTCATTCCTTCATTTTGCCACTGAAGAAAGGATCGAAGAATCCTGAAACGCGTCTGGCTTAGAGACTGTGAAGCCTGAACCGGGATGAGGTGACTGCTGGCAAGTTGCCGATTTTAATAAAACAAACTAAATAAAGCTACCAGTGGCCTTCCTCTTTGGTGCTACCTGATAGTTGGATATATATATATATTCACTCAAAAAACCATAGGTTTCACACCAGTTATAGTTAGGAATTAGCATTTTAAAAACCTATTAAATTCACTGAAAAAACCATAGGTTTGACACCAGTTATAGTTAGCTGGAAATTTTACTGACATAAAACCATTGAAATTCCCACGTTATAGTTAGTTGGACTCACTAAAACTCGCGCGCCCGCAATGCACTGCTGATGATGTCACATATTACATCATTCATGACATGGTTAGTGACATCACTGATGACATCACTGATGACATCTCAAATGACATCACTGATGACATCACTGATGACATCTCAAATGACATCACTGATGACATCATCCATGTGATAATACAATACACCTCCTCACACTCTAATCTAACACATGATACACCTAGTGTTAAATACAAACTACCATTCCTGAAACCATTGACCCGGGGCGCGTAGCGTAAGCGCGTCGGGTCATGTGACCTGAAAATAACACTTTTCATTGGTTCAGAACAGTTTTGTTTTCCAAATGAAAATAACACTTTTCATTGGTTCAGAACAGTTTTGTTTTCCAAATGATGAAAGCCCCCACCTTTTTCCTCATTCTCACTTTGTTCTTTGAGTGAGGAAGACCTGTTTCTATTCATTGAGAAATGGCTACAGTAGCAGCAGCAGCAGGAGCATCTGCACCACCATTACCACCACTACCACCACAAGGACCACCACAACACCACAGTGGTGGTGAAGAAGAAGAAGAGGAGGAGGAGGAGGAGGATCACAGGCACTTCCTGCCTGAAGATAATCCCCCATATAAACCTAAGGAGCACTTTGAGTGGGAGTTTTTTAAAATCCCAAGGGACCAAAAGAAAGTGAATGCGCCAAAAGTGACATGTCTGATCTGTGGCACTGTACTTTCCAGGGGGAACCCTGCAAAAAAATATTCATTTGGGAACCACACAATGCTTCGCCACATGCAACGCAGGCACCCTAACAACTATGCTGTGGCAGAGGTCAGAGAACTGACCGGAAACCCTCCCCAATCTTCTCCGAGCACCTCCAAAAGCAAACAACCCACTCCATCGGGTCCAGAGACAAGGGAGATGGTCCCAAACATCCAACGCCAGTTTGGAGAATACAAAATAGTTTGCATATTTTGTGGGACTACAATTTCGTATGGTGAGCAAAGCATCAAACTCATCAACCGTGCTGGAGACAACCACAACTGTAGAAAGAAATCTTAATTTTTTTCTGATTTTTTTTGCTCCAGTTGAGCCGTTTACTATTCCCTGTTTTTTGTTTGTCCCCATAAAAACTACAAAAAAATATAAAATTGTTCATAAAAGCCAAAAAAAGTAAAAAATGTTCAAAAAAACAATACAAAAAATGTAAAACAACAAAAAGAATAAAAAAACAGTTCTTTTTAGAACTACCTCCAATTTATAAAAAAATGCTACATTTTTTAAAAACTCTGTCATTCTTTTTTCTCCATGGTGCGCTCCCGGTACGCTCCCCGGTGCGCGTACCGGGCGCTCCCCCCGCATAAATCGAAAAAAAAATAATCTTTTTTTTGCCCCGCGGGGCCCTTTTATGGCCCCCACATCAAACCTAGGGGGTCAGGGGGGGTCTACCCTGCCCCCTTTTGGTCATTTCCCCCTTTGTTTTTGCCACCTCTTGTGTCTCGATCCTACCGAGACACAAGATGGCGGCAGCTCAGGACTGTTTGGAATGTTGACAGACACCCGAGAGCCAATCAGCTTTCTGCTCGCGTACTCGCGTAGCGCGATGGTACGCGCCCCGGTGCGCGTACCGGGGCGCGCTTATAGATATATATATATTTTTTAACCTAAATTACTCAAAATCCACTGGAGCACATATCTTGAGACAAAGCAAAGGCACATCGGGCTACCAGTCCCTACAATTTTGCCAAGTTTGGTGGAAATCCATTCAGCCGTTCGGGCTAAAAGTGAGTCCAACCGCCCTATGGAAATTAACATGGGGAAAACACGTTTTGGGACCCCTCTTTTATCTCGGCCCCCGCTTGACGAATCCCTCCCCAACTTTCAGGGAAGGAGCGGAGCGGAGCTGGCCATTTTCTTGGAGAAATTCAGCCAATTCCGTCCATCAACGCCAAAGTTATTCCCAATAGAATGTTGCGGATTTCCTATGGAAACTAGGTCCTAACTATAACTACCTACTGGCGACCGCCAGTAGGTAATATATATATATATTACCTACTGGCGGTCGCCAGTAGGTAGTTATAGTTAGGATCGTTTTCCATAGGAAATCCGCAACATTCTATTGGGAATAACTTTGGCGCCGAATGAGGGATCTGCCTGCAATTTTCCTTAACGTTGCCTCGCTGCGCTCCGCTCCTTCCCGAAAGTTTCGGGGGGATCCGTCAAGCGGGGGCCGAGATAAAAGGGGGGTCCCAAAACGTGTTTTCCCCATGTTAATTTCCATAGGGCGGTTGGACTCACTTTTAGCCCGAACGGCTGAATGGATTTCCACCAAACTTGGCAAAATTGTAGGGACTGGTACCCCGATGTGCCTTTGCTATGTCCCAAGATATATGCTCCAGTGGTTTTTACGAAAATTAACTTTGAAAAAATATATATTGGGCTTCATTGGGCTATATATATGTTAGAGCCCAAATGTAGCCCAATGTAGCCCAATGTAGCCCAATGTAGCCCAATGTAGCCCAAAGATGGCCACCAGAGACAAAAAAAAACAAATGTAGCCCAAATATCAGCCAGATGTAGCCCAACTATAGCCCAATGACAGAATGTCCCAGAGTGTTCTAAAGAACAACTAGAGCGCTAACAGTCTTACTTATGACAAAAGTATGGCACACCTGAAGTCATCTTGATTGGAATAAAGTGTTAACACTTAAAACATTTAATTTGCAAAGGAACAAAATGAGGGGGTTCATTTTGCCATAGAAATTATGATTAGTGCTGAAGAAAGAAAAATTAGGGCACATTTTGAGTGACTTCTCAAATCCTCTTATATTTCATTAAAAACATTCTGATATGCAGTCTCCCAAGATGGCCACCAGAGACAAAGGAGCCCAAATGTAGCCCAAATATCAGTCAGATGTAGCCCAACTATAGCCCAATGACAGAATGTCCCAGAGTGTTCTAAAGAACAACTAGAACGCTAACAGTCTTACTTATGACAAAAGTATGGCACACCTGAAGTCATCTTGATTGGAATAAAGTGGTAACACTTAATACATTTAATTTGAAAAGGAACAAAATGAGGGGTTTCATTTTGCCATAGAAATTTTATATATATATATATATATATATATATATATATATATATATATATATATATATATATATATAAATCCCATAAGCGAGCGCAAGCGCCCGCAGCGCCTTTCCCAGCCGCTTTGATGAAGGCGGTCCGTTGCGAGGCAGGAAGCCTCTTCAAATCTCACAGAATCGTGTTAACACCAAGCTGAAACACGACAGCAAAGGACACACCAGAAGTTTGTGCAGCAATCGGAGATTTATTCTTCGATGGTCTTACAGGCAAGAACAATACTCGACGCGTTTCAGTGCAGACGCACCTTAGTCATGAGTAATGGATCTACCGGTGCTTACATTTTTAAATACCACGTGACACTTGTGAAAAAAGTGAAAGTGAAAACAGACTCAGTAATTAAAATAATTACAAAACACGTACTCAGCCGAGTACAAGCTTAATATTGTGTACTAAAGTAATAGTGAGATGCATAACCGCTTGTCTTTAAGTAAACCACTTGTATAATAATTGCAGTGCTCGCCCACAGCGGATCTGAAAATGTGCTTTTCATGCATATCAATAAAGTTTTCTGAGAGATCTGCAAAAACATGACTGTGCTTGCGTTAGTCCAACAGCAGTACTAAGTATAAATAAAAATTGGTATAATCCAAAGATCTATCTATTTACAAACCGGAATACAACGAGTTGGAAACTGACTCGTGTTACAAAGGAATGGCGACGGCAAGATATGAAAAGCGCTCTGAAGCGGCAAGCAAATTGTTTGATGTATGTCAACATAGAGACACATCAGCGAATGCTAATGTTTTCACTTTCACTTTTTTCACAAGTGTCACGTGGTATTTAAAAATGTAAGCACCGGTAGATCCATTACTCATGACTAAGGTGCGTCTGCACTGAAACGCGTCGAGTATTGTTCTTGCCTGTAAGACCATCGAAGAATAAATCTCCGATTGCTGCACAAACTTCTGGTGTGTCCTTTGCTGTCGTGTTTCAGCTTGGTGTTAACACGATTCTGTGAGAGATATATATATATATATATATATATATTCACTGAAAAAAACCATAGGTTTCACACCAGTTATAGTTAGGAATTAGCATTTAAAAAACCTATTAAATTCACTGAAAAAAACATAGGTTTCACACCAGTTATAGTTAGGTGGAAATTTTACTCGCATAAAACCATTGAAATTCCCACGTTATAGTTAGTTGGACTCACTATAACTTGCGCGTGCAATGCACTGATGATGACGTCACATATTACATCACTCATGACATGGTCAGTGACATCACTGATGACATCTCAAATGACATCACTGATGACATCATCCAGTGAATGTGTATCTTTCTGAAAAATAAATATTTTTTATATATGTTTATCTAAAGGTTGATGGAAGAATAAATGGGTAAATAAATGTCTAAATGGATGTTTTTTTTGTGTAAAATTGATTGGTTAACTGACTTATTAAATGTATCTTAGTGAATACATATATTAGCGAGTAATGTTTAAATATTTAAATATCTGTATCTGTGTCTCACTTTGTGTATAAGTGGCTACATGGGTTGGTGAGTAGCTACATGAGTGTGTATATGGGTTATTAGTTGTTTTTTTGAGTATCAGTATCAGTGTCTGTATGGTTCGGTGGGGGATATTACTTAGAGCACAGATGCATGAATGAGTGACTCACTATTTGTATGTATTTTGAAGACAGCATGTGTGCAAGACTGTATGGGTGGATGATTGTGTGTATGGGTGGGTTAGTGAGTATGTGTTTTTATAATTGATTGTTTAAGAGAGTAAATATGTTTCCGTTTCTGTAGAAGTATGTGTAGTGGTGTGTATATAGCAGTATAATCAAGTAAATAGTTTTTTGATAGTTTATTTGCATGTGTGAATTTGTGCTTGAGTAACTATATGGATGAGTATTAGTGTGTAACAGGATGTATAGGTGTATGAGTACATATGATGAGTAAGTACATGCATGAGTGACTATATAGAACTGTTGGTGAATGAGTGGATGTGTATGTAGATGTTGGAATTACCTAATAAGTTGTTGTAATTGGTATTGGTTTCTCCTTTTTTAAGAAAATGTTAGTTTCTATTTTTGAATGTGTGTGTCAAAGGTTATTTTATGCTGATAGGAGGTCTGCCACTTTGTCACAAGGATGTTGTCATCAGTGATGTCATTTGAGATGTCATCAGTGATGTCATGAGTGATGTCACTGACCATGTCATGAGTGATGTAATATGTGACGTCATCAGCAGTGCATTGCATGCGCAAGTTATACTGAGTCCAACTTACTATAACGTGGGAATTTCAATGGTTTTATGCAAGTAAAATTTCCACCTAACTATAACTGGTGTGAAACCTATGTTTTTTTCAGTGAATATATATATATATATATATATATATATATATATATACATATATATATGATTATACAAAGTTCCCAGCGCAATGAGTGAGCACTCGACAGATCTCAGCCCTCCGGCAGTGTCATGCAGCCTGCATTTCAGCTCCGTGTTAATTCAAAAAGCCAACGCGTTTCACAGCATAAAGCCGCTTCTTCATGGGCTACTCCAAAGACACGATAAGGCACACACTTTACCTGCCATTTTCCGGCTCTTTTTATTTCATTTGCATGCTCGCCTCCTATGGGCGTGTGCTGATGAGCACGCTCGTTTAATGCATGATGGACTTTTTAGTTCCGAAAAGCAAGCAAAGTTTATGGTCTCAAAGTCTCTTTAATTTCAGAGCATAATTCAGAGCAGGCTGCATGACACTGCCGGAGGGCTGAGATCTGTCGAGTGCTCACTCATTGCGCTGGGAACTTTGTATAATCACATTTCTCACGGCATCCCTGCCATGGAGAGGGCACCATCTTCAGCTGGACAAGAAAGTGCAAGTCCATTTGAAAGAGGGTGGGATTCCGAACTTATCGTGATCTAAACAGCACAGGACTCAAGATGCAAAATTGAGCCTGCAACAACGCTCTGATACCTACTACAGGTTTGAAAAATTATGCTCTGAAATTAAAGAGACTTTGAGACCATAAACTTTGCTTGCTTTTCGGAACTAAAAAGTCCATCATGCATTAAACGAGCGTGCTCATCAGCACACGCCCATAGGAGGCGAGCATGCAAATGAAATAAAAAGAGCCGGAAAATGGCAGGTAAAGTGTGTACCTTATCGTGTCTTTGGAGTAGCCCATGAAGAAGCGGCTTTATGCTGTGAAACGCGTTGGCTTTTTGAATTAACTCGGAGCTGAAATGCAGGCTGCATGACACTGCCGGAGGGCTGAGATCTGTCGAGTGCTCACTCATTGCGCTGGGAACTTTGTATAATCACATTTCTCACGGCATCCCTGCCGTGGAGAGGGCACCATCTTCAGCTGGACAAGAAAGTGCAAGTCCATTTGAAAGAGGCTGGGATTCCGAACTTATCATGATCTAAACAGCACAGGACTCAAGATGCAAAATTGAGCCTGCAACAACGCTCTGATACCTACTACAGGTTTGAAAAATTATGCTCTGAAATTAAAGAGACTTTGAGACCATAAACTTTGCTTATTTTTCGGAACTAAAAAGTCCATCATGCATTAAACGAGCGTGCTCATCAGCCACACGCCCATAGGAGGCGAGCATGCAAATGAAATAAAAAGAGCCGGAAAATGGCAGGTAAAGTGTGTGCCTTATCGTGTCTTTGGAGTAGCCCATGAAGAAGCGGCTTTATGCTGTGAAACGCGTTGGCTTTTTGAATTAACTCGGAGCTGAAATGCAGGCTGCATGACACTGCCGGAGGGCTGAGATCTGTCGAGTGCTCACTCATTGCGCTGGGAACTTTGTATGTATATATATATATATATATCTTCCATTCATTGCTTTATTTCGATCACAGAAGATCATAAAAGAACACAGCACAGTATACGATAAGAGGCAGACAATTGAACATAAATAAGTAAAAACATCATGTAAAGGTGTTAAGATAAAATCACATGAGTTAAAAACAGAATACATCATAAAGTGCTATTCGTGGGCCAAGATCACGGGACATGTCCAAAGAAGATTTTTAACAAATTACATGGCGTCTCCATAAAACTGTATTTAAGATCACATAGATTTAGAAGTGCAATGCGTCATAAAGTGCATTTCAAACGCTTTATCCATAATGCCTGCCAAAATCTAAATAGACCTAGACCAAAGACCACTACTCTACGAGTGTCAGTACACAGAATTTTGAGGACTTCTAAATATCAGCCCCTGCCAACTAGCTTGCAAAGTGGTAATATCCATTTTTTCCTAATAAGTTTATAGTTAGGGCAGAAAAATAGAAGATGCACAATAGATTCTGGGGTTGCATTGCATGCTGGACAGAGATCATCCATAGGGACATCATTTCACCACTTTTTGCTAAAATGTTTTGTGGGTTTAGTCATATATCGAAACTGGAAGAATAATTTACGAGCCATGGGGGGGACAATTTCATCTAGTGTTTCCTCAAAACAAGGAAACGATTTAAAATTTAAAAATTCAGAGGTCTGTCGGCCCTCTGCTTTAGCCAAGATTTACAATGATATTACTTCCCATATTTTTTCTTTCAGGCTCTATTGATATATATCTACCAAACTATCTGGGTCATTCCAAAAGCCCTCCATCCCAAGTTTCACCAGTAACACTGTAAGGTTATTGATGGTGACTTCAATCAATCAAAGAAGTGTCTCCCTATATGGCAAGAGTTTGTCCACAGTTCACAGCCTATGCCAGAAAATGAGATGTTTATAGCTTAGCTTATGTGCTAGCTGTATTTGTGCAAGATCCAGGCATAGTGGCAGCAGCAGGGTACTTGCAGGTAAATCTACCAAAGATCTAATAAAACGATTCTCCATTCTGGACAAGCAATTTGTCAACCCAATGCCCCACAGTTCGGCTCCAGCTCATTTTTGCCACCGCTGCTGCAAGGGGACTCCTGCCCCCATAACTCATTGCGCCAGGTGGCGCCACTGCCAACGCAAAACTGCAAGCGCCCGAAGGCACTTAAAACCAGCACGGGTCTCCTGCTGCGTGGGAGCCCACTCGTTTTTGCCACTGCTGCTGCCAGGGGACTCTAGCCCCCATAACTCATTGCGCCAGGAGGCTCCACCGCCAACGCGAGACTGCAAGCATCCGGAGGCGCTGAAAACCAGCGTGGGTTTCCCGCTGTGCGGTAGCCTGCTCGTTGTTGCTACCGCTGCTGCCAGGGGACTCCAGCCCCCATAACTCATTCCGCCAGAAGGCACCTCAGCCAACGTGAGATGGTAAGCACCCGGAGGTGCTTAAAACCACATGGGTTTCCCGCTGTGCAGGAGCCCGCTCGTTGTTGCCACGCTTCTGCCAGGGGACTTGTAGTATCTTGAAAGGATAAAAGTAGTCGTGCAGAATTGTAGTAATCTATTTAATTGAATAAACAGAAGCAGGAACGAAGGACACAAGCAGCTCAAGTGGAGCTGACTGAATAACCAATTGAATCATAACATTCTTTTGTAAAACAGGAACAGTGATTACATATACAAGGTTCTACAACAACACATTCTATAAATACATGTACAGTATTCCTAAACCATATTCCATAAAGGAATATGCCATTACTACACATCCCCTTTTCTTAACATATTTAACAGAAACAATAAAAGAGAAACAAAGAAAAGAAACATAAACAAAGTAAACTCAGAAACGGACGTAATCCTGAAATTTCTTTGGCGTGACTACACGTCTTCCTCCCCTAGTGGATTTGTTAACAACCTCACCATCAGAAACAACCATGCCTTCCCCCAATGTAGACTCCTCTCTTGGTAAATGAACCTGAGAATCAACATGATGAAATTCACTACTAGTATGGTTGTCAACTCCCATTTCTCTAGAGGAAGAATCCACCAATACATCACCAAGTGCAGGGTGAGGATCTACCGGACCCTCCAAAGGAATTAGATCTTGCCTTTGACTCTCTGCAGAAACTCCAGACTCATCCCCTTTCTCCAAATTCGGTAAAACTTCCAACCACCAGTAGTTTCTCTCCTTAGCAAAAGCATTCCTCTTTATGACTCCAGAATTACCAGCCAAAGCAATACTATTCAAATGATGTATAGTACCATCATCTAATTCAACCGTGTTCCTCATAACTTTGGTAATAACCTTTGGGTTCGAAAACTTAGACTCTAATTTTCCAGACTTCCTACTAGACTTGACCCTAACACATTGTCCAACTTTGACACTCACCTCTCTAGTACCATGTTTCGTGTCAAAGTACAATTTATTCCTATCTTGAGATTTAATGATGGCTTGTTTAACATGTTTTAAATAACAGTGGACCCTAGTTTATGAGGATCATGAAAATGATAGGCATACACTAAATAGTACGTATGTCCTTTGTCCAGCCGGACAGGATTTTATTAGTTTCAGTGTTTGGCAATAGTTCATATAAACAGCATATATACACAAGTGGGCACGACCCGTGACCCACAGAAGACAAGACAAAACAAGAAAATAATTTTTATGCAGGGGCACATAAGGCGGTCTGTACTAATATTTAGTTGGCAGACTTGATTCTGTTTCAGTACACCATTGTAACATTGTGTGACAATATTTAATACATATGGTGCTCTATGGTCGACGACATTTCGATGCCTCAACTTAGATAAAGGGCATCATCATCAGGACAAAAATTATAAATCATGTTTGTCTAGAAAGCATTTTGAAGAAATTCAGCCTGCGTGATTTACACGCGTTCTCTGATGTGGAGATGCAGAGTTGCAGTCTTCGTTTTACTCGTTTAACAGAGCAAGTTAGTTCTGCGGGGTAAACCGGCCTGTCACGGAGAATGGCGGCACGGCAGGGTAACAGTGGGGATCACTTTCTGCAAGTTGGGGTGACGGAGGGGATCGCTATATGGCGTTCCTCTGGTTCAGAACCCTGGGCGCGGCAGCATTGGCCGGGATGAATTGGAAAGAATCTTGCACAATGGCAGGTCGGGTGGGGTTCTGGCGGTAATCGCTTGTTTAACATGATCAGGATCCCATTCATACTTCTTACTCCTGCCAATCCAACCTGGATTTAATCTACAATGAGGAAACCTTCCTCTCATCAATTCAAAAGGACTCTCTCCCACCGTATTGCAAAACACCTTTCAAAACTCTGATCATTCTTTCCACCACAGAATTTCCTCTAGGATGGTACAGCGCTGTAAACCTTTGTTCAATCCCTGTATAACACAAAAATTTCTTCATAAGTTCAGACTTAAACTGCACACCATTATCGGTTAAAATTGAAACTGGAAAACCTTCCCTCAAAAAACACTTATCCAAAAAATCGATCATCACTTGTGTGTTGACACTTGTGACTACCTCAACTTCAATCCACCTTGAAAATAAATCCACAAGAACCAAAATGTACTTTGAAATGCCATCTTGCCAGACCACTGGACCCATTATATCCAACGCAATATGCTCCCAAGGTATATTTGGACAACCCAAAGAAGACATAGGCGGATTAAGAGTTTTTTGTGACTTGTCCGCACTCTCACTCTGGATACAGTCTCAAACATATCTTTCAATTTCCAGATCCACTCTGGGCCACCAGTACAAAATTTTAATATTCCTTTTAGTGCGAGAAATACCTTGATGTCCCTCATGACCCAAAATTACAATACTGTCTCTTATGCCTACAGGAGGTATAATTTTCCCAGCTCTACACAAAAATACACCATCAACACTTAACTCATCATGGACCTCCCAAAAAGGTCTCAGTTTAGGATTCAATTTACAATCCTTACTCCAACCTTGTATGACCTTGTCTTTCACAGTCTGCAGAAGTTCATCCTTTTTGTTCTCCTCATCCCAATTATCCTTAGATAAACCCGGGGTATCTGTAAAGACAGCAGCCACACACATATCATTCCAAGGATCAGGATCAACCTCTCTGAGAGGCAAAGGAAGCCTGCTGAGGAAATCTGCAATGACATTTTTAGCCCCCGGAACATATTGCACATCATAAACAAAATCCTGAATCCTCATTGACATTCTTGCAATTCTCGCAGATGCTTTGGATAAACCCTCCGTGGTAAGCAATTTTGTTAGTGGTTTATGGTCTGATCTCAATAAAAACTTCTTTCCCCAAATGAACTTCCTAAAATGTTCCATGGCCCATACACATGCTAATGTCTCCCGCTCTATTACTGAATACTTTGCTTCAACAGGAGACAACGAGCGGGATGCGAACGCAATGACCACTTCATCTCCTTTTTCTGAGATCTGAGATAATACACCCCCCAAACCTGTTCCACTGGCATCAGTCGTGACAATATTCTCTGCACGAGGATCAAAACCCTGCAGTGCAGGTGCATTTTCAATTGCTTTCTTGATGCAATCAAAAGATTTCTGACAGCCCTCATTCCAAAGAAAAGGAACCTTGTTTTTCAATAGTAACCGCATCTCATAAGTCTTCTGCGAAAAATTTTAGACAAATTTCGCATAAAACTCGGCCAAACCCAAGAATGAACACAAATCATCCTTTGATTTGGGAGCAGGGGCATTGAGAATAGCTTCCACTAAGGAACTTTTAGGTTTAATACCATCGTCTCCAATTTCATGGCCTAGGTATGTGACTGACCTGTCAGAAAACTTACATTTGGTACCCTCAGCTACTAAACCATTGTTCTTAAGAATAGACAAAACCTCTCTTAATAAAGCATCGTGCTGGACTTTGTCCTTCCCCATTATCAAGATGTCATCTTGAAAAAATACAACCTCTTTGATATGGTCAACTAAATTAGACATGAGCCTTTGAAAAACGGCTGCAGCCGACGCCAATCCAAAAGGCACACGTCTAAACCTGTAACACCCGAAGGGTGTACAAAACGAAGTAAATTGCCTGCTATTTTTGTCCAGCACCACTTGATGATATGCCGCAGAAAGGTCCAATGTTGAGAACCATCTTGCAACACGTGTCAAAGCAAGCATCTCATCGATTCTGGGAAGTGGAAACTGGTCGACCAAGATGTTATTGTTCAGATACCTAAGATCCACACACAAACGGGCCTTGCCATTGGACTTACGGGCTACGACCAATGGAGAAACCCATTCGGCAGCTTCTATAGGTTCAATAACCTTGTTAGCAAGCATTTTGTCTAACTCCTCTTTGACTTCTTCCCTGACAATGAACGGGATGTTCCTAGCTTTATGAACTTTAGGACATGCCCCCTCCTTCAAGCGAATTTGATGAGTGAAGCCTTTTAATTTCCCAATACGACTCTCAAATACTTCTGGAAACTCCTGTAAAACCCACTTCTTAGTGTCTACACTTTCACAAGATACTAGTACCTGCTCTTTGCTATTCGGATTAAGAATTATGTCCAACATCTTCTGGTCCTTCCATCCCAAAACCGATGGCCCTTCCTCAGATATGTACAGCTTACCAGTACATTGTCTTTCCTTAAAGCGGAAGATCAAAGTTCTATATCCTAACATTTCTACACTTTTACCAGTATAACCTTCAGCTGCAATGTCATTTGGTTCTAACCATTCTCCTATGCTGTTGACAAATTTACTCCTCCAAACATGCTGTGATACAATTGTAAAAGGTAAACCAGAATCAGCGGCTAATTGTATCATAACTCCACCCAACGAAATGTGACACAAAGGTTTAGAAGAAACATCGCCAGTGATATTCAGCACTACTTTCTTCAATTGTACCAAATTCACTTGCGAATCCGTGTCACTTGAGGATGAAGAGGAGGAGTCTTGTACAAACGCAACTTTACCTTTAGAAGGTTTCTTGCTTTTACGATTACAAACCCTAGAAAAATGGCCAACCAAACCACATTCTATGCATTTTGCAGCTTTTGCAGGGCACCTATCATACGTAGCAGAATGAGAATAGCTGCCACATCTGTAACAAATCACAGTGCTAAACTTTTTCTGTCCTTCATTACTTTTCTTATCAGGAAAATTCATTTTCTTTTTCTCAAACTTGGTATTCTTGTTGTTTTTATACCCAACTTTCTTTTCAGTAATTTTCCCAACAATTTCTTCAGGACTTTTTCTGTCTTGGGAAAGAGTGACCTTTGCACACCTTTCAAAAAGTTCCGCCTTTTTTACCATGGCAATAATGTCCTCGAGACATTTATCACCCTCCACCCACAACTTGTCCTGTAAACTCTTATTTTTTGCATACATGACTACCTGAGCCCTGATTAGCTCTTCCTGCAATTGTGCGAATTTACACTTGGCCGCCAGTTTTTTAATGCAGAGACATACTCTTCTACGGATTCATGTTTCTCTTGTTTTCTGTGAAAGAAAGAATGCCTAGTAACACCAATACAGACTGAAGGAGAAAAATGATCATCAAGGTTTAACAAAGCCACCTTAAAAACATCTAAATCCCCATCGGCCCTTTCTTGTGTATGTACATCATTGAAGATGTGCAAACCTTCTGGACCTAAAGAATATAACAGCATTCTCCTTTTCCTTTCTGGAGAAAATGTACCATTAACGTCTTCTAAATTCGCCAAATAATTTAGGAAGTATTCTTTCCAGTCTAACCATGATACTATAGGTTCGCCTGGAACAGATAAAAATTCTTTAGGTGAATTAATTTGAAGATTAGGCACATTGCTATCCCCAGAGGTGTTTGGTCTTGAAGAAGAGTTCTCCGTCGTCATGTTTTTATGTAATGCCAAATGAGATCACAGTCTGTTAATTTGATGAGAGTGGTAAAAGTGTAGGTAAAGTATACAGTAAAATAAAGTTTCAAAAATAGGGTTTACCACTTCAAGAAAAAAAAATATATAAGAAAACACCACTTCGAGAATTTGATGCTGCAAGTATCCTTTTCCCAAAAATGTTTGAAAGTACCTTTCAAAATCGCCGCTGTTCAGAGTTTCATAAATCCTCTTAATTAACCAAATGAATATGCTGGTGTTCACTCGATAAAAGCAAATCGCCTGGTTGCTATGGAAACTGAAATATTTGGTTTACCAAAATGGCCGCCTTGCGTGACCTTTTGCGCGGTGACGTGCCCTCTGAAGTATGCCGTGACGTGTTGAAGTGAGTGTTGGCTTACGTTGATGACTCCCGTGACGTGTTGAGGTGAGCGCACGTCAGAAACGAAGTCCTGCTCGAGCTGAACGCACACGCACAACAGCGGCAAATTCAAAGGTAAGCGTGTTAACGCTCGCTCACCAACCGCAATGTAATTTGTGAAACAACATACGAAAATATGTAATTTCGGCCAGAAATGAACAACAGCGTTGCGATTTTGCATAGCAGTCAGCTCTTTAAATCCTTTATCTTCCGGCAGACAGTCCTTTAAATCCTTTTTCTTCAAATACGCGTACAATAGCAATAACATGCCATAATCTTGCACCCATAGGTAAAATAACACACAGTGTTAAAATCGAAGATAATATGCAGACACCAGTGCAGCTTCAAACGGTAGACACGCGTATAAATTGGATTATAGTACTCACAAAACAATTAAAGTCCATAAAGAACGATTCCAGTGGCTTTTTGTTGTTCCAAGTTCTTGTGATAACCCTCTTCGCCAAAAACTGTAGTATCTTGAACGGATAAAAGTAGTCGTGCAGAATTGTAGTAATCTATTTAATTGAATAAACAGAAGCAGGAACGAAGGAAACAAGCAGCTCAAGTGGAGCTGACTGAATAACCAATTGAATCATAATATTCTTTTGTAAAACAGGAACAGTGATTACATATACAAGGTTCTACAACAACACATTCTATAATTACATGTACAGTATTCCTAAACCATATTCCATAAAGGAATATGCCATTACTACAGGACTCCAGGCCCCATAACTCATTGCACCAGGAGGCGCCAACGCGAGACTGCAAGCGCCCGGAGGCGCTTAAAACCAGCGCGGGTGTGCGCTTCTTCAATAGAGAAAGAAAGACCTCCGCCCTCATTTACAGACCACTGGCCTAGACCCTGAGGTGTCTCCTCAACCTTAGCATCCCTTGACTCATAGAGAGAGACAAAATATACTACCCTGTCTTCTGGTTGGATTGTATATTCTAGGGCTCTCTCTTCTCCTTTTAGCCAATATGCTGCTATGCTCCAGGAGCTCTTTGACTCTTTGACTGACAATGCTTTTCGTAGGGATGATCACAAAGAGCCTTCTCACTCCTTCTTTGCGGATTCAATTGCTCACTTATATTTAGCTTTACAGGCGGCTATCTCAGTATGTTCTTTTTGCTTAGTTGCCTTTAAGAGCGCCTTCTTGTGCAGCCTACATTCGTTATTGTACCAGACACCCTGCTGGGCTGTTCTCCGGTGTGTACTAATGCTTTCCTTCTTTTGAGAATTTGGTGATTTTCCAAGTAATTCCCTTAGTTCATTATATAGGGATTCATGTCCAGAGCCCATTTGCTTCACAAAATTGTCAAAAGTAAGGCTGGCTATTTCCTCCAATAGCAGACGAAGCTTGCTCTTGGCCATATCTAAGACCCCTGGATGAGACTGCAAGCGCCCGGAGGCGCTTTAAACCAGCACTGGTCTCCCGCTATGTGGGACGCGCAGGCATGCCTGGGCTAAGCCAGGGCTAAGGGCTGGCCCGACTGCACCCGTCAGAGCTAGGAAGAGGCAGGGTGTGGCCACCCCCCTTGGCTGTTATGGAGGACACTGTTGAACTGTAAGTGACCGGCATCATTGACTCAAAGAATTTATGACTCTGTGTTGTATTTCATGAACACCTGGATAATATTTTTATATTTTGTCCATCGCTGTCCCAGTCTTGTCTTGTCTCTTGACTTCGCTACCTCCAGCACATTTGGTGGGGTGGGGGCTTGTTTTTGGCTAAAATCACCCTGCTAGTAGAGCTGATAACCCTTTGAAAAAGTTGTGAAGCCTAGATTGCGAAATGGGCAAAAGAAAGGCACAGGGCCAGCAATCGCAAAAGAAGAAGCCTTCAAGTGTGTCCTGTCATGAGACAATTGATAGGATTGAGACTATCTTACCAGAATGCCAGGATATAGCTAACTCTGCCTGCACAATTTCCCAATCGGCCCATGTGATAGTCCGACTAGCACTACAAACGTTCTTGGCTCTATGACCACCACTTCTCCTGAACCACTCCCTGCTAAAACATCAGCCAAGCACATTCCATTATTGTTAAAAAAACATAACAAAAGGCGTAGTAAGACCTTAGACGCTGGGCCCCATGTAGAACTGAGTGTAGCAGCAAGTTAATCTGGAAATGATGAAAAGAAAATGCACACTACAACATCTAATGCTAATATCAAATGTCAAAAAAGATTTGAGGTCCTTGAAATTGAGGATGAAGAGGTGGGGGCAGTGGGTGATGACCCTGCAGGGGCATGTAAAATCACTGGGAAGAGGTAATTTCACTTAGAGCCAATGTCGCTGGTCTGCTGGAGAGGGCCAATGATGGGAAGTTACTGGCACCAGAAACTATGCCACCACAAATGCATAGGGCAATCCTAGAGCCCAAGCGACCATGGACATTGAGTCAACACCACACACCACTGGGGAATGTAGTTCACAAGTTATTGTTAACAAAACCCAGAGGAATCTCACTGGTCCCATATAAGGTAGAGATATAGGTATAGATAGAGGAGATGTTGTTTTGGATGAAGGCAACACCCATATTCAAGAAGTTGAGAAGATACCAAACAGGGGGATTGTATGGGATGGTGTTTATATGAGACCAAGGGTACAGGAACATTGTGCAGTGATTTATCTCACTGAAGTTCCTTAAGATCAGGACTCGCTCAAGAATAAGGTCATCTATTGGTTCGGGTCTACCTGTCACTGCTACTCAATCATCAAGGATGATATCAAATGGGCTAGAAGAATCCCTATGCAGATGTCACCTTTGGATATGATCAAGGTTAGCTTTCATGACGTTGGCATCATTACCGGTCTATTGTCAATTGACTCACGTACAATTCCACTAGAAAATTCCTGTATTTCCATTCGATATAGACCACCAGCCGGTGCCCTCTTGAGACCTCTATTGACCAAAATGCTCATACTCACACAAGATTGCCACTTTCAATTTATGGGCCAGCCGTACCAGGGTTGCTGTGAACAAACATGGGTGAATAGAGAGAGTATAGTTGACCAATGCCTGAACTGCAGATCGAGAAGTAGAAGGTGTAGAGGGGGGAAAACCGCCAACCCACTCGTTAAGGGTATTTATATAGAATGTGGCCAGGATTTCCAAGCTACTGGCTATATATATACATATTAGCCAGTGGCGGTCGCCATTGGGTAATTATAGCTAGGGCCTCGTTTCCATAGGAACATTCTTTTTGTGATTTGGTGTAAATCCATTCAGTTGTTTTAGGGTAATTTAGGGTAATTTAGTTTCAAAAGCCATGTATATTTCACACTACGGATGATCTCCACTGTCTTGTACAAAAGACAGAAAAAATATATAGGGTGGGGGCAGAGTAGGGATAGCTTGCCCCTTCCCAATGAGAATCCCCCACACCCCCCAGGCTAAAAACATATTTTTAATGGAAATGGAAATTGATGCATTATCTTCAAAGGATCTGAACAGTTGAATTTGTGGCAGTGTGCTTGAAGGGAACTGTTTCTACACACAGGAGTGTCACATACACTGACCCTTTATCTGAAACTCATTTGTCTATGGCAGAGGTCTTCAAATGTTTGTAGGTTGAGCCCCCCCGGCTGAATTTTTTTTAGATGTTGGCCCCCCCCCAACCACCTAACAGAAATTTTGGGAATCCGGTACACTATACAATCAACCGCCACGCGCATATAATGGGTCATATCTGGCAAGTAATGTTCAACACAATAAGAGTATTTAGTAAACTGCAGGTTTGTGATCTAAAATAAACTTTGTTATGGTTGTTACATGAAACAAACACATTTCCCTGCAAATAGTAATAGACTCTCTTACATCATTCACATTAAAAAGAAATTAAACAAAATGGTATTTACAAGAATCTGTTTAGGAATTATTCCAGGCCATCAGGGCAAAAAACAGAGCTGCCTCTATCAAGGGGCCCCCAGAAAGGCTGGATTGCAGTGCATTTAAATGTGTCCTTTTGTAATTTAGAACAAAAGCCTTGATGGGACACGACAGGCCATACTTGTGTACAGGGGCGCAACTAGACCGAACTTCAGGTGGGGGCTAACACTCCCAGCCATAGCAGGCCCTAGCACTGGTCGCACACAGTGCAACAGTCTGTTTTGGCAGACCCCTCCTCCATTTCCTCCATCTCCATGAATTCCCTCACTGCCACTCACCAACATTGCACCTCATCTCTCTATAGCACCTTTCTGACAAACATTTCATGTTTTTTTTAGCACTTCTCATTGTTTACTCACACTCAGTTCTTTGATCTGCATAGTACACGTTCTTTGTAGCAGGCACATTAATCCTCTGCGCTGTTTAGGTGGCAAGATTACCCACGTGAGTGCACGGTGACCCATGCGACAGTGTGAGAGTAGGGTAAGAGGAATGACTGCAGGGTGAGTGAGGTGACCATATGAATTTGGGTGAGTGCAGAGTGGGACGAATGAATGCACGGTTATTGATGGGTCTATTTGAGTGAAATTCCAGATTGAGCAGTGAGGGGGACAGGTGAGTGAAGTGTCACATGAGTACAGGTTGAGTAGTGTGCTCGTGTGACTGCAGGGTGAGGTACAGGGTGAACAGCAACAGTGCATTGTGAGTGCAGAGTGATCACTGTGAGTGCAGGGTAAGCAGGTGAATGGTGTGAGTGCATGGTGATCAGTGTGAGTGCATTGTGATCGCTGTGAGTGCTGGGTGAGCGTGAAAGTGAAGGGTAAGAATGAGGAGCGATTTTTCTGAATTCAGGGTGCATTCCCTGACACTTGAACTAACTCAGCATGTTATTGACTGCAGCGTAGGGTTTCAAATATAAGCTAAAACTATTGCTATTATGGCATTAACCAGGGATCAGGGTGGAGGAAATAAAAGTGCTTATCTTGTAACAAACTTGGGGGCATATCAACAAGGGAATTATCTCTGCTTTTTTGGCTTTAAAAGCCAAAAATGCGGAGATAAAACTTTCTCCCTATTTAAAAGTGGGCGCTAACAAGCATTAGCGCATGTTAGCGCCCGTTTTCCCGACGCCTCGCTTTGCATCTCTAATGAGATGCAAAGTGGGAGTAACTGGGCAGTACTGCGTGTAAAATATTGCTGATGTGCACATCGCTATATTTACCAGGAGGCCTGCGCATTTTAGCAGATGTTAGTTTTTGGCGAAAAACGCGGTTTTCGCCAAAAACTAACGTCTGCTAAAATGCTGACTTACCTATACTTTACATTGGGGTGGATTATGCTGATACGACCACAGGGTCTTATCAGCAAGGTTATCGCCGTTTTCCATGGAACATCACTGGAAAAGCAGCGATGTTCCATGGAAAACACCGCTATCGCTGGAATAATTATCGCCATTGCGCTATGCGTTGTTAATACAGTGCTAGCATGGCAATAATTTCCAACGATAGCCGGCTATAACAAATCTCACGCTACGCGCAGCCAGCAATAATTATCCCTGCCGCTTGATAATATGCCCCTTCCAGTTTTATAATTAGGGTTGCCAGGTCATTATTTTGATGCCCCAGGCAATACAAAATTAAGCAGTCACCTAAAGCTGTATTGTCAGCACTTGTCTGTGTGTACTTCGAACAGGACATAAATAGAGAGCACTTTTAATTGTGTTCTAGGGCTGCCTGAGTGATCTATGACTGATGATAAAAGGGAACAAAGACAGAAAAGTCACATTACAAATTAATACATATTTCTTTATTTATAAGCATATTTAATGTCAAGACAAGTAATTTGCAGGGTGTTTAAACAACACATGGGTGGCTGGCATTTTGCTTTTGGCAACTTGAAGCCCTTTTAGGCCTGTGGGGCATTGTGCACCTGCCTGTGTAATTTTAAAAGAAACTTTGTCTCCTTTTTGCTAAGAGCTAACCCTCCCAAGACGGGTTAACTTCATAGAGCCGAAATTCTTCACCTGCAGTGGGAGGCAGGATGTCTCCTCTGCTATGAAATCTAATGCAAAGAAACAGGACTGTCTGTTTCCAGTCGTGCCCCATCTATCTCCCCCTCCCACCCCCTCCAACTCTCTGTTACTGGAGTTCTCCATTTGAGATGGTTTGTAGAATTGCGACGCGGGACAGTTAAAGATCACCACAGTTAAGGTTTTATGGTGGAGTGCGCGCCCCCCCCTGAGATGGTGTCGCACTGCCCTGGGGGGCGCGCCCCACAGATTGAAGAACTCTGGTCTATGGTAAAATGGGGCAGGGAATTAAACAGTGACTGCAGACCTCTGGCTTGATCGGCATCCTGGCAAAGTTAAGTCAGCCTCCCATACTTCCATGGTTGGTAAATTCAGTGCCACAACATATGAGTAAAGGCACACCTGTTATTCACAGCACTCAGGACCGGTTGAAGTGGTTAACGATGTGACATGCAAACGTTAATACTTGTATATATGTGGGTTGTCTGACCAGCTAACCTTATGGAGGCCAATATCCAAATGATGGATGGGATGCAAGTGATATTTTACTCTACCTCACTGCCTGACAAAAAAAGTTCTCTACAGTCCTCCAAGCTGCAACCAACTTCTGTCATGACTATAGAAATATCTTGATTGATTTTTGTGAAATTATTTCAAATTGTGCTTAAACAGTGGATTTAAATGCAAGGAACAGATTGAACCTGTTCCATTAAAGCATCTCATAAAACATTAAATAAACATCAGCAGCAGCTGGTGAAAGGTTAGATTATGAAACAGCTTTCAGAAGTCAGTTGCAATGTCATATGGAGCATCACCAATTCCAACATACTCACCAGTCAAGTCTACGTTGGAAGTATGGAACAGAGACAGCTATTGTGAATATATTGTATACATTCAAAAGGAAGTTGATCAGGGTGATCTTTTGTACCCAATATCTCTCGTCAGCCTTCGACACAGATGCCACTGCACCTTCCCTGATCACTTAAGTTCAGTATAGGGCCTCAGATCATGCTTAGGATTGTTTGCCTCTTTTTAGCATGTGGAGCGCTGGGAGTTAAGCTTGTAACTTTACTTCAGCAACATCAACCATTAAATGTGGGGTCCCTCATGGCTTGGCACTGTCGACTTTTCTAATTAATGCCTAAATCAGGTCGTTGCTAGAACTTATTAAATCTGAATAGATACATTTCATTTACTGATTAAAAGCACATTTATTTTCATGTCAATGGTACAGAAGATACATTTAAAGGCATTGCATATAGGCTATATAAGCTTGGCAACTAGCTAGGAAATATTGGTCTTAAACTGAATGTGGACAAAACAGCAGGTATTCTTTTAGATCCAAAACATATGCTTAAATTCCCCACTCTGTATCTGCAAATGTCAACTTTATTAGAAATTGCCACCACATTGAAGGGTAGTGGTTTAATACCTTTGAAGAACCTGGGGACCAGTTTGCTTAGGGCCATGGTCTGTTGTGTGTCAGAATATCAACTACTGGCAATCGTGCTACCAAAATATCATGACCAAAATATTGAGGACAAAAATATTGAGAAGGTAAATGAGTAAAATAAGTAGAAATTCCAATTTTTAACTTCATATGTAGTCCACATGTATGCACCTTGACAATGGTTTGGAAATACAGCTCTTCACACCTGAGAACATGCATAAGATGGTAATTGCAACCTTGATAAACTCCAAACATATGGTGGCAGAACACAGTGGGTTGGTGATGGCGAGGTGGGGAATAGTATTCCAAGTAAATGTATGAATATTGCTAGTTTGAGAGTGATAAGAATAGTTATTTCTTTGCAGAAGTTGTTTATAGATGCAACAATGTGTGACCAGGATGTTTGCTCATGCTTTAAGAGATTTGGTGGGTATCATATTGCTGAGCGGGCAGCAGGTTTTAACTTTTCAGTGCTTTCTTAGTGGTAGTTAAAGGGATCACAAGAGTGGCTAGTTTTTTAGATCTCACCTAGGCAGCACATGCACTGTCTCTTTGAGACATGCTGTATCTACTCTGTGGGCTTACACTCCACCCATCGCTTTTAATTTGTTCCGTTGTGCGTCCTTTGCAAAGGCTTGCGTCTCTGTAGTCAATGTGGGTTGTATGTCGCTCCTTTTTGTGTGTGGATCCCTCCCATGGAGCATTCCCTATTACTTGTAGGCATGCCCTTTTGTGCATGTAGGTTTTTTTAAGAGCACAATTTTTTTAAATTTTTTTCTCCATGTGTTTTCAAAGTGTCTGCCTTTTCATCTTGCATGAGCTCACCCGACAGTAGTTTGTTTGCCGTACTGCTAATAAACGTACTTGTACTGGCATTCTGCATTTGTCATTTTGTTTCCATTTCACCATTGTTTATTTTGTTAACAATCGCCATGCATGTAAATAGATTTTTTTTGTAGGCACGAGGGGAACTGTTCCCCATTTCCAAAGTCAGCAGCTCTGGATGTCACGTCACATCATCTCCCCAAATACTGCTGGGCATAGGCGTCGGTGTGATATATTTGAAACTTGAAGAGCCCGCAGTTTTATTATTGCAACCTACAAGGCTCTGAGCAGAAGTAAACAAAATAAATACTGGATTGTTTAGTCGCAGAGGCCCAGTGAGAGCGTGGAAAACATAAACACGTGGCAGAAAAAAAGTAAAATGAAGCAGCTACTGACAGGCATGTATTTAAAGAGATAGATTTACAACATGATTTCCCACTCTGCTTTTTTGTGGCTATTGCTCTTCGCCTCCCAAGACCACTAGCCGCACCCCATCCTTCAACCATTTCTCAGTGTCGGAGTGGCAGGTATGTGTCTGGTCATTGGCTTTTTTTCCATTTTTCACTAGTCATGTCTGACCCAGGGGAAACATTTGCCTTCCAAATGTGCGAAAGGCCCAGCGACAAACTTAATACTCAAGCTAGCTATAGTTGCAAGCACACAGAGCTCTTGTGGGAGTTTAAGGCTAGCCTCAGGCAAAGCAGGAAAGGCCCTGGCTGAAAGGAAGTGAGCAGCTGGTGATCAAAATCTCACGCCCTTGTGGTTTGCTCTCTGTTTCGAAGAATGCGTGTAAGTGTCAGAAAGTTTGACATCCATATTACTGAAATCAGCATCTGTGAGAGGATTTCTATACAGTTTAGTAAGGCACTGGATTTCAGAACATGTTCCCACTTTTTACTGACAAGGGAATGGAGCCATGGGGCTTTAATGAGCTTGTGTCAAAATCCCAAGGTTTAGCAAGTGAGGCAGCCAGGACTATGCCTAGCAGTTTCAATGTCCACAGTTTAGGGATATTTTAACTTATTCGCACTCTATAATTCACAGAAATATGTTTATGTACCTTTTGCTTCTCACCCACCCAACCCCACCCCATTGTTTCTGTTCTATTTCACCAGGACCCGTTTGGCCACATTTATCCATCCAAGGCCTCTCTCACTGTAGATTGTGAGGGGAAGCTTGGTATTTGGCGTCCTCTTTGCAGACCCTCATTGGAGACGTGGAAGGAACTAATAAAGGGCAGACACAGGGCCATATTTGGGGTACAACCAAAGCAAGGCACTCCTCTGTAACACGTGGAAGGTCTATGTTATTTTTGGGTCAATAAAGGTGACTGGAAGCAACACTTTTCTTTATGCACAACACAAAATGTTTTGAACATAACCGTTGGTGTCCTTGTCTTACTACAGATAGTACAATTATGTGACATTGGGTACATAACACGAGTTTGAAGTTAGCAAGGATTATGGTACACCATCTCTGCTGATGTCACTTTACTTTTGAGTCCTAAAAGTGGAAACTGCCAACTTTTTCAGCACGTAGGAAAAGACATTTGAAAATAGATGATATATTGAAAACCTTCCACTGCTCCCGGTAGATTTATTTCCGAGAATATTGATGAGGTAATAGGGTGTCAGCATGGGGCTGGACATTTGCACTATGCAGTTATCCACACAATGTTCATTGACAGATCCCTACCGCCCGAACATCTTCCACAGAGCCACCACTGCCATCACTCCAGAACTAAGACGCACCATCAGTGCCACGTTCGAGACCGGCATCTTTTCCAATGACTGGAACCATGCGGAAGTCAGACCCCTGCTCAAGAAGCCCTCTGCAGATCCCACAGACCTCAAGAACTACCAACCCATCTCCCTCCACCCCTTCATGGTCAAAGTAACCAAGAAGAAGGTCAACGTCCAACTAACTAAATTCATTGAAGAAAATGGCATCCTCGACCCCTCCCAATCCAGAGTCCAGTGCAACCACAGCACCGAGACCGCTATACTCGCCACCACAGACGACCTCCGCACCCTCCTTGACCAAGGCCACACCGCGGCCCTGATCCTGTTTGACCTCTCTGCAGCGTTCAACACCTTCTCCCACCGCACACTCACCGCCAGACTCAACGACGCCGGCATACAGAGAACGACCTCAACTGGATCCGCTCCTTCCTCGTCGGCAGAACCCAAAGACTGCCACCCTTCCTCTTGGATCCCATGGAAATCAACTGTGGAGTACCACAAGGATCGTCGCTCAACCCATGTTCTTAAACATCTACATGGCCCCCCTCGCCACCATCCTCAGACAGCACAGACTCAGCATAGTATCCTACGCTGATGACACCCAACTCATCCTCTCCCTCACCGACGACCCCATCACCACCAGACTCAATTTCCAGCAAGTAATAAAGAATGTCGCATCCTGGATGAGCAGCACCTGTCTGAAGCTCAGATTGGGGAAGACAGAGGTCCTCGTCCTCAGACCCTTCCCCTATGCATGGGACAACACCTGGTGGCCCACCGCCCTTGGCAGCCCTCCCACCCCCACGGCCAACGCCCAAAACCTCGGCATCGCACTTGACTCCTCCCTCTCCATGACCCGACAGGTCAGCGCTGTCGCCTCCAGCTGCTTCAACACCCTCCGCATCCTCCGAAAAACCTTCAAATGGATCCCCCGAATCAAGAAAGACCGTCACCCACGCACTCATAACCAGCAGACTGGACTATGGAAAGGCCCTCTACCAACAAGTCTCTGCTCTGCAAACTCCAGACCATTCAGAACACCGCAGCCCGAATCATCCTCGGCATCCTTCGACACGAACACATCACCTAACACCTGCAGAACCTCCACTGGCTCCCCATTGAGAAGAGAGTAACTTTCAAGATACCCAGCCACACCTGCAAATGCCTCCACAACACCAGACCCCAATACCTCAACGAGAGAATCTCCTTCCATGTACCCAAGAGAAATGTACACTCCTCCGACCTCGCGGAAATCCAGCGCATCGGCAGAGCCAGAACAGGTGGAAGAACCTTCTCATACATTGTAGTCAAGACCTGGCTCTTCAACTGAACAGGACTGCTTACCCCCCTACATCCCCCCAGCGCCTTGAGACCCTTGCAGGTGAGTAGCATGCTTTATACCCCTCTGATTGATTGATTGACTTCAGAGTCGGAGCAGTGCCTTCTGAAACATAACACGCTGCCTGCTCCCAGGGAATGCTAACATCTTGGCATGCAAGACTTTTTCAAAGATTGATTACATTTCTGATGCAGCAAACCCAATTTTGAGATTCGGTAACCTGTTACCGAATCGCAAAATGGCTTTGCGATTCGCTATTTGAAGGGGCGTGTTTAGGGCGTCCCTTCCAAATAGCGAATCCTAACGGTATGCATGAATATTTTGTGACCGTGAATGCGGTTGCAAAGCATTCGCATTTTACTACCTACTTCAAGTAGGTGGTAACACATTCACAAAGGGGAAGAGGTCCCCATGGGACCCCTTGCCCTTTGAGAATGTAAGTAAAATCATTTTTCAAAAGCAGACAGTGGTCTCACAGACCACTGCCTGCACTTGAAAAATATAAAGAAATGTTTTCTTTTTTTTCTTTAAACGCATCCCTTCTTCCTTTAAGGAAAACAGGCTGCATTTAAAAAAAAAAGAATTGCTTCATTCAAAAGCAATCACAGACATGATGGTCACCTAGGAATCGCTAAAAGTGTTAAACACACTTTCATGCATTCCGTTTTGTGATTTCCTAATTGCAAATCACAAAGATTCGCAATTAGGAAATGTCAAAACAGGGCCTTCATACATCGGGCCATTAAAGTGTTTTGAAGACAGTACAGTACACAGTTGAATATATGACAAAGAGAAATCACACGGAAAGTAGGGGGAGCTATTAAAAGAAAATAACTAAAGTGTAAGAAAGAAAGAAAGAAAGAAAGAAAGAAAGAAAGAAAGAAAGAAAGAAAGAAAGAAAGAAAGAAAGAAAGAAAGAAAGAAAATAATTTAAGAAAATGTTTACCTGCGAAGTTAATTCATTTCCTTTGCAGAGGAAATGCCTTTTTGCTTTACTTTTGAGAATGACTTGCATTATTTGGGGATAGCTGTGGTAAGATTAGATTTGATGTAGTTAGCATGGCTCTAGGCTGATTTATTACCTCGTGTTTGTGTTTGAGTGTTCTTTGTTTAAATTTTCTTTATGGGTGTCACACATAAACGTAGTCATACATGTATCCACTACAGCTTCCAAAGCATAGCCAGTATTAGATGACTGCTCACACATTAGATGTACACAGTAACAAATGGCACCATGTTCTAGTCTTGACATCTTTTTTCTGCTTAATCCTTCAGTGTTTGTTACGTGTCTAAGTGATCTGAGGGAGTACTTAAGCTTTTCATGTTATCTTATCCCTAAGCGTTGTCGGAGGTAGATAAAAATACCTGAAGGATTCACGAAGGAGGTCTTGAGATGCTCCTGTATGTCATGCGAGCAACTGCGTGGTTGCTTGTGTTACGATTTTATTGGTGTGAGCATTTTGGTGCAGTGGTGGGAATAGCCTTTGTGGGGATCAAGCTCATGATGTGGTTTTGTTTTTCTTTGTTTTCGAAGTTATGCAAGAGTGAGATGAAAGGGGCAAATTACCTGTTAGTTTAATGCAGAGCTATGACATTCTGAGTGATCATCAGCAAATTCTGTTATAGAACAAGGGCCATATTTACCAACGGTTGTGTCGCTTGCGCAACACGCAAGGGGCTACAACAGTGACGCCATTGAGATGCGATTAAGCAGCCATGAAAGGCTACCTTGCGCGGCCCTGAGTGGCTTGATAAAACCAGAGTAACGCAACACCTTGCAAATTACTGCCTTGCATTACTCTGCCCCAGGGAGGCATTCTATGGGTGGTACATGGATGTTCCTATGCAAAACCCATGGTTTTTGACGCATTCCCAGATAAGTGTTAGACCTGGCAATGCACCAAAACTGCTATGCTTCCCCAGGTGAGGCGTAACAAGGGGAAATGTGTTTTTATTTCTCTTTGTTTTTTCTTCTTGGATTTTTGATTCATAAAGGCACAGGCACAGTGCGACAGGCGTAGCGCCAACACGAGATTTATTGAAATTCTAGTTTTACCTTAGAATAACCGAGTGCACAGGGTTAACAAACTTTGTTGACTGCATTTTGCAGCACACATAGAAAGAGGAAACTGACTCAGGGGATTGTTTTTGTGCAGGAAGGTAACAACGCAGGCACGCTTGCACTGTGGCGCACATTGTGTGCCAGCGCTGGGAAAAGACAGGAATGTGCCATACTATGTTAAGTATGGCTCATTCCTGCCCTTTCCCTATCACGCAGTGCTATGCCCCTCAGTTTACTGATGTGCCGAAGATGAGGACGCTTTTTCCAGGTAATGTCTTACTCAGGATTTCAGTTGGAAGATGAGGCAGATGGAAAAAGGTGTTCATTGATTGACGTTCTATGACTCACTTAATATAAATTTGTCTGGAAACATGAAACTTTTTAATATATCAAAACTTTACAGAAATTTATACTTTTAAAATGGTGCATTAAAAAGGAATACATTAGTTTGCTCTGCCATATAAATTGTTGCCTTTCAAGCTAGGAGTTAACTCTTGATTCCAGCTTCTCCCCTTCATGAAAGTGTGCACTGCTGAGAAAGTCACCCTTTCTTCGTGTAGCTCAATTCCCTTGTGTAATGGTAGGTTTAAAAAGAATCTAGGCTTCGCTGACCCAGTTGAACTATAGCCATGTTTTGTTGAATGTCCTCCATTTTCTGAATAGCTGGTATTTTAATACGTTCTTGGAAAGATCATTAAAATGTGATATGGCTTTCTTTGAAAATACAGCAGCTGCCTCCGAGCTGTAGAACTGTATAATCTGTGCAACCCACAATGTCACTTGTGATTGCGATTCAGCTGTTAAAACGCTGACTTGCTCACAAACCCCACCATGACCTGTAAAATAATTGGTCTTTGCTAACAACATCATTTGAGAGACCCAAAGTATAGGGTGCCTAAGGGAAGACGAGAGGGCCTGCTGTGCCTGCTGAATTTATATTGTTTATTCTTTTTTTCATGTTAGATTGATATTACGTCATTCTTATAACCACGATACAGAGAAATTAAAATCAGGAAATAGCCTCCAAATCCCCTTCCATGTCTGTGTTGTAATTTCGGAGACCTCTCCAAGGTGTCTTTTCAGAGATGCAAGCATAGATTTTTCCTTATGGGACCATAATGCTTGTAATGAATACCAAAGGTATAACGATGGACCCTTTCTAGTGTCAGCACCTAACTATTTTTCACCCCAAATGATAATTAACCCTAAGATGACTAAAGGGAAGTGTGTGCACACTGGCTAGCACCCATCGTTACTGTGCTGATTCCATATGGAATTATGTACAAATTAAACAACTGCAAAGGTGCACCACAAAAAACAATGAACAAATTTCAATGCCATTAATAAGCAACAGAAAAGAACGTTTTGCATAAACGGGATGTTGATGTTCTTCAAATGATCTTTATTTTCAATTTATTCCAAAAACAAGTACAGCCGACGCGTTTCGTCCCAAGCCGGGACTTCTTCAGGGCTGTCAGTAAAAACATACAAACAGATAATTACTTCTACTAACTACATCAAATGACCAACATTTCAACAACGTACAAAATTTCAAAAACATTTTTTTTAAAAAACACACTTGAAAGACAAGAGCTTAGGAGCTTGTGCAAACAGACGGCATCGACCCTCACAAACCATGTTGGAAGGAGGCCTCTAACTTTGACATGAACAATTGAATACACTAAGGTTTATATATACAATATTTACAGGGTTTACAAATATAAAGGTATAGATCCTTAGCCGGAAAATCAATGTTTTACATCTATTTCTAAGCAATGAAAAAATTCGGCGAAAGACGAGTACCCCCATATAAATGAACATTGGGTGCCTATATGTAAATAAACTATTATATACAAGTGATTCTATATACCATCTACACATTTGTAAAGGAATAAATCCTCAATCAAGCGCTGGATATAAAATATTACAATCTGGCAGGGAAAAAACTCAATGGATATTAACAATCTCATTTGGAGATTCTTTAACTGTGACCAAATTCCTTCATATATAACCACGTAATTCACAGCACACAGAAACTAAGAATGGTGGGGACACCCCAGGGGTCGTATCCGAAATGGAAAAGCAATCCAATATACGTGTATGTCAAAGTCTAATATTGTTGAGAATTGCCCAGTTGGTTGTGCTTGTAATAAAGATAATCAGGGTTGTGTTATAAACCCCGCATTCACCAGACAATAAAAGCAGTTAACTTGATTACCTTTTGGAAATATTAGCTGTCCCATAAGAAATGAGAATATGGAGAGAAATTGGAGAGTCTGGACCACGTGTTCCCAGATTCAGTCATCCATTATGCATTTATAGGTGTATTCAGTTTCTGATGATTCCTTTTCTCAATCAGTATGGAACAAACAGGGTTGTACCTCCAGGGAACAGAGGGGAGAGTAAGAGCGATATCAGATTCAGTGAAAAGCAAAGTCAACGATAGATTACGAGATTCCCCTATTCTAATGTGTCTGGTCAGAGCATAAACCTTACCTACTATGTATTTTTGTATTGAGTCTGGACAGGGTCAGGTTGGGATCCTAAATATAGGCAGTGAAAAGATCTCACAGATTCATATATTTGAACATCTTCATGTCAAAGTTAGAGGCCTCCTTCCAACATGGTTTGTGAGGGTCGATGCCGTCTGTTTGCACAAGCTCCTAAGCTCTTGTCTTTCAAGTGTGTTTTTTAAAAAAAATGTTTTTTAAATTTTGTACGTTGTTGAAATGTTGGTCATTTGATGTAGTTAGTAGAAGTAATTATCTGTTTGTATGTTTTTACTGACAGCCCTGAAGAAGTCCCGGCTTGGGACGAAACGCGTCGGCTGTACTTGTTTTTGGAATAAATTGAAAATAAAGATCATTTGAAGAACATCAACATCCCGTTTATGCAAAACGTTCTTTTCTGTTGCTTATTAATGGCATTGAAATTTGTTCATTGTTTTTTGTGGTGCACCTTTGCAGTTGTTTAATAAATAATGCTTGTAATGGCCTGTAACTGTAATGTAGATTTTCATTGTAAATTATTTAGGAAATTCTAAATTTTAGTGAAGATACGGAGGCGAGTATTATGCTTTTCTAATCTTGCTTTATTTAACAGCAGCAGTCAAGAACGTTAAAACGACTACAAATCCCATCAGGCTTAAGAACAATAAGCCAATGGGAGGCAAACAGTAGTATTACAATTGACCAATCAGGTCCCCGTGACCCCCTAAAATACCAATCTTGTGTGAGGAGTAAGTAGGTATTGAACAATGGTAAAATAAGAAACACAATGGATATGCAAAAACAAATGTAAATATATCTTGAAAAAAGACCAGAAAACTGGGTCCAAAAGGAAGAGAACTTAACATGGAAGAAGTGTAGAGGAGGATTGGAGACTTTGCATCTGTAAGATCCAAGGATATTGAGTGGAGGGAGTCTGGACACCTTTTACTTGGATGCAGATGTTGGTGGCATGGATACTGTTAGGTCGGGGAAGAACACATGAGTAATCCAGTGTTGCAGAGGGATAATACTTGCCTTCGTGTCTTTATTAAAATTAAGACTATCCTTCATAATTTACGAGGAAAATCTACATTTTATGGCAAGACCAGAGGCTCATATTTTGCTTGTTCAAACCATATTAATTACTACAGAAAAGGCATTATTAACAGGTTGTTATGTTAAAGGTATTTATCAAGTGCACATTCACCGGATGGCTTCTTGGCACTGGAGTGGAAGTAAGGTAGCAGCAGAGGGGAGAAGCCTAGTTGTCAAATGCCTGGGAAAACAGCTAGGTCTTCAGCTGTTTCCTGAATAGTGCACAGGAAGTGACAGACCTCTACTCCTCAGGGAGCGAATTCCAGAACTGGGGGGCTAAGACTGCAAATCGGGAGCCACCATATTTCTTGCGTTTAAAAGTGGGAGTGACGGGGGCGTGGCCAAGATGGCGGTGCGGTAGGACGCAGGATCGCGTTCCTCCGGCACCGCCAATTCTAAGCCTTGTATTATCTCCCGTTCCTGCTGCCCTTGCGCACCGCAAATACCCGGAGGGTCACTGGGGGACTGCAAAGCTTCTCTGGAGTGACGAAGTGCGTTACGGCCCGTGCCGGCGAGCCGGCCTAGAAAGCCTTGCCGGTCCGCGGCTCGGCGCACGGGTTGCTCCTGGGGCGGACTGGTGGTTGCCATGTGTGGGGGGGTTTGAGGGGCCGATATTCCCTAGCATTGCAGTGCTTGAGTCTGGTTGAGTATTCCCTAGCAATGCAGTGCTTGAGTCCTGTTGGCACACAGCAGGCGGTCGGCGGCTTCCTTCCCCCCCTCTGTTGGCAGAACTGGAGGGGCAGCGCCGGGGGGCCCTGGGCTCATTTGGTCCACCCGCACTTCAGGCGTAACTTGCCCTGCTGTCCCTGGGAGCTGCGCGTAGAGCAGATCGGGTGCACGGCACCATCGGTCGGCATTTTGGCGGTCGGTGTACGCTGTGCCCCTGGGGTTCCCCGAACTTGTCTGAAGGATAGGGGATTGCAAAACTGCCGACCACCAAAGGGACTCATGTGTGGTGCTGACCCTGCCACCACAACAACTCACTGTATGGAGCAATTTGCCCACCGCCCGACTTGGGTGCCATGGCGGCTGCACGCACCAGGAGGTAGAAGTCTCTGAAGAAGCTCCTCCTGAAACAGACTGGGCAGTCGCAGTCCTCGGCGCAGGGTGAGAAAACCCCAGGGGCAATGGACGGCACGCCGGCCACCAAATCATTCATGGTGGAACTATTTGCTGCCATAAAAGATGACATCCAGGACCTCAAGAACCAGCTTACGGCAGACCTAACTGAAATGCATTGAAATGTCGATAAAATTGGAGAGAGAGTAGCGACCCTTAAGGAACACGATGTCAGCAGGGATGAAGAGATCCACCACCTACAACAGGACCTGCTGTGCCTCCAGGAGCAGAACATTGACTTACAGGCCCATGCCGAAGATCTCGAAAATCGTTCCCGGCGGAATAACGTAAGGATTGGAAGCATACCGTGGAAGGAAGAAGGGGACAACCTCCGGGCCTATGTTGGGGCTCTGTTCCAGCAGATCCTGGGAGAGGAGGAGCTGGCGACCATACAAATGGACAGAGTCCATAGAGTGGGACTCCCATGAGGTAACAAAGCCCCGCCACTGGGCGTACTCGTGCGTGTACATGATTTCCAATTAAAGGAACGCATTATTAAGGCAATACAGTTCCGAGGCCACTCTCCGGCAATTTATCAAGACCTAGCGGCTTCCACAGTCAACAAACGCTGTGAATTCAAGGTTGTGACCAATCATCTTAGTGAGCATAATGTCCCGTACTCTTGGGGCCATCCCTTTCGCCTCATCTTTAAACATGGAGGCAAACTGCTGCAGATCCGCTCTCTCACCGAGGCCCTAAAGATTCTTGGCCTTGAAAGCAACAATGCGAGGTGGTGCAATCTAGCACGCCGCGCACCCGCCCATCTGGAGGATGGCAGCGAGTGGGAAGGGCGACACCCACCAAAAAGCCCGATCAGGTCACACAAGACAAGGTACTTTCCACCTTAACACAATCGACCACCCGTCCTACCACCCTATGACCTACGACTCTGATGGCTCTGGAACGGCCACCTAGAGGGGTGCCGGGGGGACGACTTTGACTGTCGCATGGAACTTACGGACAGTCCCCCTGCAGGTAGGCAGCCTAGTATTGGATCTTTCCCGATCCGGCCACAGCGCCGGCCTTACCCCCCTGGACTCCTTGCACTATGACAGACCTAGTCATGTTTTGGTTTTTGATTCTCCACCCTTCCTTGGCGTTTCTTCCTTGTTGCAGGTTTTGATGTTTTCCCCTCTGTGGGTGGGTTTGGGTGGGTTTCCTCCTCAGTGTGCTCCCCTTTTGAAACCACACGTAACTGCTGCATGCTCTCGACCCTTAGCTACCTTCCCCCTGTCACAGCCGAACGGCATTCCTGAGTAGCTTCTCCCCCCTTATCTGCCCTCTGGATATTAGGATAGTCAGTCTTAATGTCCGGTGTCTCAACAACCTAGTTAAATGACGGGCCGTCTTGTCTCTCTTAGAACACTCGGGGGTCATATGCCTCATCCAAGAGACCCACCTGTTGCAGTCTGACACTCACCGCATGCAGCAAAGTCATTTCCCTCACCAGTTTTGGTCTTCACCCGGTAGCAATAGGGGGGATGTAGCCGCCCTCATAGCCAAACACTTTAGCGCGTCTGTAGTGGGGCCCTTCACGGATGTCAAGGGCCGCCTCTTGGCGCTCCGGCTCCAAATGGGTTCCTCCTCCTGCACGGTGGATTCTATTTTTCCCCCCAATTTCCACCCAGAGAAGTTTCTGCTGGAGGCTTGTGCAGAGGTATTATGCTCCCCATATTGGGAGGTGGTGGTGGGGGGTGACCGTAACCTCTTGATGAACAGTAGACAAGATCGATCTGGCTCCTGTCTGGAGGCGCCGGTGCACTGTCCACAAAGGGGGGGAGTGGTTGTGCAACGTCGGGGTAAGAGATGCTTGGCGCTGCCTACACCCACACGATTTAGATTTTACGTACTACTCGGCGGCCCATAAAACGTACGCCCGACTAGACCACTTCCTAGTGACCTCAGCTGCCTGGGCCCTTGTCACGGAATCTACTATTGAAGCACTGGCCCTCTCCGACCACGCACCCATTACCCTATCCTTATGCTTCCCTACAGTGCGTTCTGCTTTTACACCGCACTGGCGCCTGTGCGACTCCCTTCTCCGGTCCCCGGATGTGGTCACTGACATAAAACAATGCATCTCTGACTACATAGCAATGAATGACAGAGCAGACACATCACTCTCCTCGATTTGGGAAGAAAAAAGCTAGTAGTTCGCGGAGCGCTCACTGTTAAGGCCGCCTTTGCAAATCAGACCAGACGGACAAAGCGCGCAGAGCTTAAGGCCACCGTTAAGGAATTAGAGCCATAAACAAGCGCACCGGTGCCCCCTGCATTTGGCGACAGCTGGAAAACGAAAGCCTGCAACTCCGGAGTCTTGATCGGATCAAGCCGAGCATGCCGTTATCCGCCTAAAGCATAAATATTTTGTCGCCTCTAACAAAGGGGGACGCATGTTGGCACACTGCCTTCGCAGCCAACAAGAAGCTCACTCTGTCTGATCAGTGAGTGATGAGTCTGGTCGACTCTTAACTGGGGATGCCTTTCAATCCTTCTACCACTCGTTTATGAGGCCGACCCCTCCTTACTACCCGACCCAGCTGTCTACCTGAAAGAGGCTGCAGTGACGCCTCTACTCGAGGGTGCAGCAGCCGCTCTGGAGGCACCCATACGCATTGAGGAAGTTATATCAGCAATCACTCGCCTGAAGTTGCAAAAGGCCCCCAGCCCGGATGGCTTCAGTGCTCTATTTTACAAAATGTACAGTGCTGATCTTGCCCCTCTACTTTCTCGCCTGTTTAACTCGTTCGCAGACTCGGGATCTCTCATCCCATCTATGCTACAGGCCTCTATCTCAGTCATCCTAAACCCGGGCAAGGACCCTGAGTCCTGCAGTTCTTTGGCCAATTTCCTTCTTGAATATGGACGTAAATTTGTTCTCCAGTATCCTGGCAAACCTTATGTTAACAACAAAGAAGGAGTGCCCCCCGTAGGGAAAGAAACAGACGTATTCTCTACTTATTACAGAAGGCCAAGGTTAGCACAATGTGCTCCAACCCGTTACCGGACAATATATGTCCTTTGAGAAGACCCCTCACTCACCAACCTAGTTGGTGACATGCTTCATCATCGGGGTCCCACCCCATAGGCCGAGTGCCCATATTCTGATCCTGAATTTACACCAACGTCCAAAGGTGATGACAATTCCGATGCCTCAAGCAACACATCTAACAATACTTCCAACTCAAGTGGGAACTCCAGCGGTGGAACTCCCAGACAGAGAGGCAGAGGACGGGGAAGAGGGAGAGGCAACTGGCCTACTTTTAACCCTATGCCTATGCAGGCCTTCCCTGATCCATTTAACCACCCACAAAACTTCCAGAAGAACCGAATTCGAACCAGAACAGGAACAACCCCCAACATGCGGGACCGAGCAACCGGAGAACTTAGTTACTAACCTCTCTGCTAGACCCCTCAATAACTATGAGATGTCGGTCCTGAACAAGGGCCTAGGGTTCGTCCCTACGGCAAACCTAGACAAATTCAGACTGCAGTGCGAACTAGCTTCCTTCTTTAGGAAATTAAGATTGAAAGCATTTTTTGAGAAACGAACTGATACTGAAGCAAGTACGGATACAAATGAAACTGGACTACGGAACAAATCGAACTTCATGCCTCCACCACACATGATCCCAGTGGAAATCTCCACGTTAGAACAAGCCGTCTTTAATGACGTGGAAAGTGCCACGCCAATGAAACCATACATGAATCTCACAAGACAAGAAAGGATTGCACTAAAGGACCTACAAAATGATGACTCCATCATTATCAAGCCCGCGGACAAAGGCGGAGGGATAGTCGTGCTAGACAAAGTCTCATATCAAACTGAATGTCTCAAACTATTGGCAGACCATAGGAATTACCGAAGACTCCTGGTTGACCCTACGGAAGACCTAAGGAATGAGATCACATCACTCGTGGAATATGGAGAAGCTGAAGGATATTTATCAAAACAGGAGGCGGATTTTCTATGTAAAAGTGAAGGGAAGGTGCCCTACTTTTACACAATTCAAAAAATGCACAAAAACAAGATACCCCCCCCCGGGCAGACCCATCGTTTCAGGTCTCGGTTCCCTTTTGGAACCAATGTCACGGTTCTGTGACGTGTTCTTCAAGGCTCTAGTACAAAAAACAAGAACCTATTTACAGGACACTAAAAGCGTGTTGCAACTCTTGGATCAACTCACCGTGGAAGAAGACACCATCCTGGTGAGTTTCGATATCGAGAGCTTATATACAAGCATACCCCAGGACGCCACACTCGAGGTCCTTAAGAGAGCTCTGGACAAAGAAGAATGGACATCGAGAACACCCAGAGAATTCATCCTGGAATGTGCAAGGTTGGCTCTTAAGAGAAATTATTTCGAGTACGAAGAGCAGATATACCTGCAGATTGGGGGTACATCAATGGGCAGTACATTTGCCCCAAGTGTGGCGGGCCTATATGTCCATGATTTTGAGGAGAAATACATCCTGAGTGACACCAACCCCTATAGCGCAAACATCATGTTATGGAGACGGTACATTGATGATGTGCTGACGATCTGGAAGGGTACTGAAGAATCTTTATTGTCCTTCTTTGATTGGATCAATACATGTGATGATCATCTGAAGTTCACATGTGTGAAAGATCCAAACACTTTGGTCTTCCTGGACCTAACAATAACAAAAGAGGATGGGAGGCTGACAACAGTCACTCACTATAAACCCACTGCTAAAAACAACTTATTACGGTTTGAAAGCTTTAATCCGAGACAACTACGTGAAAACCTGCCCTACGGTCAATATCTGCGCATTCGTAGAAATTGCAGTGAACTTGTTGACTACAAAAGACAGGCCCAAGATCTCACTGTCAAATTACAGGATCGGGGTTACCCTGAGAAGATACTGCACAAAAGTCAAAAACGCGCCCGTAATCAGCCGAGATCTGCTCTTCTGGAGAATCAAACTAAAAGAATGGAGGAGCCTCCACTGACCTGTGTAATGACATACAACACCATCTCCAACATGGTTACCAGAATAATAGGTAAGCATTGGAGCATATTGAACACAGGAAATCTGAGGTGGGAGAAACCCCTTTTCTCCTACAGAAAAGCACGAAGCATAAAAGATGCTGTAGTCAACACCAGACCCAAAAAAGAGATGAGAGAGCAAGAAACAGTTCTCAATGCATGGGGTTTGCCAAAAGTGACAGGCCACTACAAATGCGGGAGCTGCAGCGTATGCCCTTTCACGCATAACACGAAGACTACAACTTGAACCCAACAAGATCTGGACGATCAAAGGGCAAACTAACTGCAACAGTGAAAACGTAGTGTATAGAGTGACCTGCCCGTGTGACCTACATTATATAGGTATGACAAGCAGAAAGGTCAAGATACGTATTGGAGAACACAGGAGCAACATTCGTTGCAAAAAATCCAACACTAAACTGACTGAACACTACCTGGCAAAGGGGTACACACCGGACGATCTGCAATGGACTGTTATTGAACAGGTCAAACCAGGAGCCAATCTGAACCAACGCCTGTTTGAGAAAGAACAGAGATGGGTGTATATGCTCTCAACCCATAAGACTGGTTTGAACGATAACATCCCTTGGAATACGGTGATGTGATGAATTATGAGTAATTATTAATGCAGTATAGCTCTCTTTTGTCACCACACGAGCTATTTTAATCAATGCGGTAAATCGCTATTACTCCGTCGCCCCACAGAGACTCCTGATACTCCTCTATTCCTGCCCCGTTAAATGACTCCCTTTCACTACCAACGTGTATGCTGCCACGATTCCAATTGCACAATCCCCAGTAGAAATGCGCGATCACCATGGTAACCAGACCGCCACACGTCACACTGCTGTAGTCACGTCAGCGGAACCCAATGATAGGCACACCCCTGAGGCGCGCTAGGATTGGCTATTGAGACGGTGACGCTTCGCGCCACGCCCAACCAGGAAATACCGATCAGGTTATTTTACCAGCATCTACCGAAGCACCGATCACGCTACGGGGCTTCCGAAGCAGTAACCAAGTAGGTTTACCGCTAGATGACTGCATACCGCAAGTAAGTACAGACTCAGCAGGCCCGGGTACAACGAGATGTGCCTGCTCCGCACCCGAGTACCACGTTTGTGAGTCTGACACGAGCATTGTCATTGATCTGTATATGCTTGTGTTTTTAAACTTCCCCAGATGACGGACATTTGCCGTCTTGGTAGCTAAGAAGCCCATGAAGCGACAATCATCGCTTCGAGTGTAAGCATTGCATGAGTTGGGTTTTTCTTACTAGCACTGAAAAGCTACTCGTAGCACGTAACAATGAATTTCCGAGTCGAATGTTTATCGGCCGGTTACGAGTCTTATATCTATCGGCCGTTATCATTTTCATTGAGAAACTCATGAGCATCCCGTTTCACAGCACTAAAACGATCATCTTTCACTCCTCCCCTGCCAGCTTAAATAAGCCCAGAACCTCGCCGATCACCACGGCACTTGACGATGCGAATGACACTGGAGCACATTTCGATCTTGCATGAACAATGTACCTATGCGTTCGCAATCCATAGGCAGTCACCTATTGGGGGTGACCTCACTCAGCACTTTATATATTATATGTTAAGTGTACACCCTCGTTTATGTCTGCCCATGTACGTAATCCCAACCCAGTTTCCCCATTTTCTCCTTACAGGTTTTTTTCCGGAACAAGGACAAAAGACACACCATTTTAAGTAAGACCACAATTTTGTGGTCTTCATATTGCGCGAGGGCTGGGCGCACCTTAGCGTGTGCGTACCACCCCGTGCAATTTCCACGGTCCTGACGAAAACCATAGAATTTTTACGATGGTTGAAACATGTAGACCTTACTAGTTTTCTTTGTAAATATATACATAGCACACTTCGCTATTTTTAATAAATACACTACACTTTTTGAGACACCAAAGCCTTCCTAATTAGGCACAGGTGCCACACTGGTTTTATAGGGGTTCAGGCACTCAGGAATAAAGTCTTGAAGTGAGTAGTACTGGCCCCTTTTTAATACACTTGTTCACTATAATTTTAAGCACATATAATAAAGAAACAATAACCCGCTCCACTGTAGTCAGGTGTCGTAGCACACCCTATGAGCACTCGGCCTATGGGGTGGGACCCCGATAATGAAGCATGTCACCAACTAGGTTGGTGAGTGAGGGGTCTTCTCAAAGAACATATATTGTCAGGTAACGGGTTGGAGCACATTGTGCTAACCTGGGCCTTCTGAAATAAGTAGAGAATACGTCTGCTTCTTTCCCTACGGGGGGCACTCCTTCTTTGTTGTTAACATTTATCCCGGGGACCAGGAGTTCCCACCTCACATAGCCTGTGTAACTACCCTCACTCTCCCCCTTGTTATAAACATATTAGGCAGCGCATAGCTGCGAGAGTTACACACACCAGCTACACTTGTACTTTACCAACTGCAACCATGGCCGAGAACCAGGGCCTGTCCTACACCGCGCAAGAGGTTGAGGATGTTATGAATGATCTCTCTGTATTTGCAGATACGAATATAGCTCAGAGTATTTCTGCAACAAAAGACTGGGAAAACTTAACGGAACTCAAAAGGAATAGAATCAGGACTATCTTACATGGGACGATCCTTAAACAGTACTTGAGCAACAATATGGCCCCCAAGGGGTTACTTGTCACCAATGCCCCCCGCATTTTTCTGGAAGATGAATTGTTTAGAAAAGATTGGGCAGCCATAGCGTGGCATTGCACGCATGACTGGATAGTCTTGATTTTGAAGACTGCCCTAAGACTTTCTGAGAAAATCCAGGTGGAAATACAAGTGGCAGAAGGCCATATGAAAACAACCATTACCGGTTTCAAAAAGAAACTTGACGAGCTGAATAAAGAGATGACGGACTACAAGGATAACCTGACACAGCAAAAAGTGTTGAAATTCCAAAAAGATTTGAAAAGGTTTTCAATGGTAAAAGCATACCCTTATTCTGATCCTGAATTTACACCAACGTCCAAAGGTGATGACAATTCCGATGCCTCAAGCAACACATCTAACAATACTTCTAACTCAAGTGGGAACTCCAGCGGTGGAACTCCCAGACAGAGAGGCAGAGGACGGGGAAGAGGGAGAGGCAACTGGCCTACTTTTAACCCTATGCCTATGCAGGCCTTCCCTGATCCATTTAACCACCCACAAAACTTCCCAATGTACGGGTGGCAACCGCCTTTTCAACAACCATTCTATTGTTATGAATCATGGAGGTGGGCAGCCTCGAACACTGCCTTGAGACGTTTCTGTTGCAGACTACACTTCCCATGGTCCTTGGAGAGCGACGCGACGCACCGTCTGATGACGTCATACGCGGAAGATTCAAGTCGGAGCCGGGGCGATTGCATCTTGCCGTTTATTCTGCCTGTTACTACTACGATACGGTAGGGGTGTTTACACCAAGTTTATGATTATCCTTTTGAGTACCTCGGCTCGTCAGCTGTACTGTTCTGGTGTGTTCCCGTTTGAGCCTACGCGAGTGGGAGCGCTTCCTTGTGCGGAGTCCAGTGTGGCTGAAGGGCTCCGATTCCCGAGGTTTTACGGAGGAGTGTCCTTGCAGCTTTCTTTTTCCGGAGACCTTTCTCTGTTTGTAAGAGGTATAGCGACTTTGTGTTTAGGCTCCCGGATTGGGGCCACGAAGTATATTCATTTTTTCTTGTTTCCTTATTTTGGCAAAACAGAGACATTACTTCCAAGTCCAGTGTGGGCTTGTTGTACAGTCGGGTGCTATAATTCTCTGGATTAAGAGTGACTTTATTTTTCCTTTTCCTTAAAGAGTACCTTGGTACAGTGGGACAATACAGTTTGGGACATCTCATTCCACTGTGTGGATATATGTGATTGTGTGGACCTTTCATACAGCAATTCTGTTTGTAGGATTTCCCATGTATTGTTATGTCATGTGAATATATTTATGTTCTAAGCCCATATTACACATCACTGTTTCTCCATAGTGAAGTTAACCAGGAGTTGATATCCTTTTGGATCCTTGACTAATTATTGTGTACATTGGGTTTTCCTACAACAGGGGTTTATGTGCTTCGCCTGGCAGGCTGTTCCATTTGCCCTCTGTTGAAGCCTTATCTGGTAGTACAATTGGTACGTGTTTCCTATATTTGTGAGATATTAGGTAATGTACCAGAGATCTGAAGAATAACGTGTGGTTCTTGCTTTTTAGATAAAATGATTGCCAGGCAAAGCCAACCTTTTTCCTTCCTACAGGTATTGATTGTTTGAGTCTTGAATATCATATGTGTTACAGGTTAATGCATTTAGAGACGGTGTTTCCATTGTATGTGTTTGACTCATAGTGCCTTGTTCTCGTTACAGCTTCCTCTCCCCGCCGTCCCTATCCTACCCTTCCTTTTATCCCTCGCTCGACCACCCCTTCGGATCTGTGTTCATTCAGACCTAGGGGCTGTCGAGAGGTGGAACACATAGAGCATCGTACGATTCTGAGGACCCACGGACCTGACAGAATAAACGGCCCAAGAATCTTAGTCCTCCCGATCGTACGATACGATGTCCACCATTGATGATGTTATGGCTACTCTAGCACTAGTGCAGTCTGAGTTGCAGGCGTCTAGGGCAGAAACAGCTACGTTACAGGCTCAGGTGGACAGGTTGAGTCGTAACCCTTTTGATGCTGGCACCTCCCCGACTTCTTCCCTGGTGGTTGAAGTGCCAGCTCCAATACCCCTTGCCCCACCAGATAGGTTCTATGGAGAGAGCAGCAAGGTGCAAGTATTTCTCACACAAGTATCTTTACACTTTTCTTGCAAACCTAAGATCTTCAACACAAACCATGCCAGGGTGGCTTTCCTTATTTCATATTTAGCTGGGGACGCAGCCCAATGGGCAGTGCCTTTAGTGAAGAGCGATGATGCCATATTGAGGGATTGGGAGGCTTTTCTTCTGGAGTTTGAGAAAACATTCAATCGCAGATCGGCCACTCTCTCAGCCGACAGGGAATTGCTAGAATTGAAACAGGGGAACAGGGACTTGATAGCTTATCTCAATGATTTCCGGCGGCTCATAGCAGAAACAGAGTGGCCGGAGGAGAAACGACATGCCATCTTTTATAAAGGCCTGAAGGAGGAGATGAAGGATATATTGGCACAGATAGATCCTCAACCCCGCACATGTGAGGATATGATTAGTCTGGTCCTGAGATTGGATCACCGCCTCAGTGACAGGAAAGGAGATACACGGCGGAAGGAAAGGCTACCACCGCATTACGAACATTCTAGAGTCACGGAGGGTACTGTTGCAGCTAAAGCGGAACCCATGGAGATAGGGGCAGTAAGGTCACCCTTAACTACGGAGGAAAGAGAATACAGAAGAAAGAAAGGACTCTGCATATATTGCGGTAGGAAGGGGCATTTCATTAGAGAATGCCCTTCGAGAACAAGACCCAAATTTGAATACAAGAAGGTTTCAGTGGTTGCTTCAGACCAGTTGTCGGGAAACGAGAAGGCTTGAAGGCGGACGAAGGGATCCCTTCAAGTAAGTTGTTTATCCCTTCATTGGACGGTGATGTGATCAAGGAAGGTCAGCATTTTTATATGGAGATTGGGTTGGAAATACACAATGAGTGGTTGATGCTACGAGCGATGTTGGATTCAGGAGCTACGGGTTGCTTCATGGACGAGACCAAGGCTAATGACTTAGGCATAGTACTGTTGGAAAAGGAGACACCCGAAGCTGTTTTTGCAGTAGATGTTAGAAAGCTGGATTCGGGACCTATCAAGTTACAAACCGGGGATCTTAGTATGTCCATGGGCATGGAACATCACGAAAGGGTGAGCTTTAACATCATTCGAGCACCTCAGTATGGATTAATCCTAGGCCTGCCCTGGCTATGAAAACATAACCCCACGGTGGATTGGGAAGGGCAGACCGTACTATTTACATCGGAGTATTGTCAACAGAACTGCTTCCATTCCAGACTTAGTCCTGCTTCAGGTCTAGCTTGTATACATCATGTAGCCACAGCAGCAGAACAAGACGTGGAACTCCCGATGGAGTATCAGGGCATGGCGGAAGTCTTTAGTGAGGCTATGGCTGAGGTGTTACCACCACACCGATCTTATGATTGTCAGATCGATCTGATTCCAGGGGCAAGAATACCAGCAGGACGGGTTTATGCGCTTACGGAGCCAGAGACGTTACATCTACGGTCCTATCTTGATAAGCTGTTGAAGCTTGGATTCATCCGAGAATCAAAGTCCCCTGCTGCCTCCCCGTTGTTCTTTATTCCTAAGGCTAATGGAGAACTCAGGGCTTGTGCGGATTATAGGGCTTTGAATGCCATTACGATAAAGAATAGGTATCCCCTCCCCCTCATTAACGTGCTGCTGGAGCAGGTGAAGAAGGCTGTGATATTCACAAGGCTGGATTTGAAGGGAGCATACCACTTAGTCAGAATGAGATCAGGGGACGAGTGGAAGACTGCCATCAAAACCCGTTTCGGGCTCTATGAGTACCTTGTGATGCCCTTCGGGTTATGCAACGCGCCTGCCGCCTTCCAATTCTTCCTGGATGATGTGCTCAAGGACTATTTAGAGCGCTTCGTCGTGGTATATATTGACGACATTTTGGTCTATTCATCTACCAAAGAAGAACATGCGGAGCATGTAAAGATCGTCTTGCGTACCTTGCTGGAACATAGTCTTTACTGTAAACTCAGCAAATGTGAGTTTAATTCTACCTCCGAGGAATTCCTAGGGGTGATGCTCACTCCGAAAGGACAGGAAATGTCGGAAAGAAAGATCTTGGCAGTAAAGAATTGGCCCACGTCCAAGACAGTGAGGGACATCTAATGTTTTATTGGGTTTGCGAATTTTTATCGCAGGTTTATTGTGAACTTTTCCGCTATGGCCACCCCAATGACAAAGCTCTTGAGAAAGAAGGTACCTTTCGTATGGACGGAAGAAGCTCAAAGAAGTTTTGACAATCTGAAGAATGCCTTTGTTTCCGCACCCATCCTAGTTCATGCTGATCCCGACAAACCCTACATTGTGTAAGCCGATGCATCGGATTCCGCAGTGGGAGCAGTGTTATCTCAACGCCACGCTAATACAGGCCAATTACATCCAGTGGCATATTTCTCACGTAAACTGAATCAGGTTGAACAAAACTATGTGATCTCGGAAAAAGAACTGCTGGCTATAAGAACCGCTTTCCTGGAATGGAGACATCACCTCATGGGGGCCCGGCATACAGTAACTGTATATACAGATCACCGGAACTTACAATACATGGCCGCGGCCCGTCATTTAACACCAAGGCAGATGCGTTGGATGATGTTTTTCGCAGAATTCGATTTCATCATAACCTACCGGCCAGGCAAGGACAACCGAAAGGCAGATGCCGTATCTAGGCAGTCCACTAAAACCAATCCCATGGAAGTACATGAAGAATCCATTATCAGCCCAGAGAAGGTTATTGGCGTAACATGTACTCAAGCGTTTCTGCGTAGTGTTGCTAGAAATGTGTTGCAGGATGGTAGGAAGAAATGGTTAGCAGAAAACAACGATTGGAAGATGGTTCAGGGACTCCCTATGCGGCAGAAACAACTCTTGTTACCCATTCTGGCGCTAAGGAAACAGGCTTTCCAGTGGTGCCATAGTGCACCGTGTGCAGGACATAACGGAACAGATAAAACTCTCGACAGATTATTGAGACAGTTCTGGTGGCCAAACATAAGAAAGGATGTTGCTGCTTGGATAGCTGAATGCGATGTCTGTAGTTAAATGAAGGCACGACATACAAAACAAGCCGGATTCCTACAGCCTCTTCCTACGCCTGAAGTGCCCTGGGAGAACATTTCTATGGATTTTGTGGTTGGCATGCCTGTTGACCAGGGTTGTTCAGCCATCCTGGTGGTGGTGGATTATCTAACGAAGATGGCGCACTTTATAGCATGCAAGCAGGTTCCTTCTGCTAGTTCATTAGCTCACTTGATTCTATCTCACATAGTAAGGCTACATGGGCTTCCCAGAGTGATAGTTTCTGACCGGGGCAGTCAATTCACAGCACGATTTTGGAAGACTTGGTGTAAGGCCCTGGGAATCACCTCTAACACTTCCACTAGTTTCCATCCCCAAACTGACGGGCAGACCGACAGGGTAAATCAAACGCTAAAGCAGTATTTAAGATGCTATGTGGATGTTACTAAGGAAGAGTGGGTAGACAGACTATGGTTAGCGGAAATTGCTTACAATAGCGCAGTACATGGTTCCACTAAACATGCCCCATTTTACAGCACATATGGATTCCATCCCAATTTTACACCCTTTCTACATCCTGCATCAGCTACATCTGTTCCCGAGGTTCAGGATAGAGTAAGGACTATTCAAGAGACCTGGCAGAAAGTCAAGGGGTATTTGAGTCATGCCAAAACGATGTACAAGGCCTATGTTGACAGGCACAGACAATCTGGTCCTGTGTATAAGAAGGGGGATTATGTTTGGTTATCAACCAAGAACATACGTTCAAACGTTACAGTATTTTCAATCCCAAATACATAGGTCCTTACAAGGTTGTTAAACTTATTAATCCTGTTGTGGTCAAGTTGGCTCTTCCATCTTCCTTACGGATTCATCCTGCCTTTCATGTGTCGCTAGTTAAACCCACGAGATCGGTTAAACGAATCAGCCCAGCTTCTGTTGTTGTGGACGGTGAAGAAGAACATGAGGTGAGAGGGATTGTGGATTCCAAAATATATCGCACTAGATTGTGGTATTTGGTGGCTTGGAAGGGGTATGGCAATGAGGAAAATTCCTGGGAACCGGCAACGGCTGTCCATGCCCCTAAATTTGTCAAGCTGTTTTACAAACGGTTTCCATTTAAGCCTTGTCTCTGTCAGTGTTCTTCAGGGGAGGGATGTACTGTTATGAATCATGGAGGTGGGCAGCCTCGAACACTGCCTTGAGACGTTTCTGTTGCAGACTACACTTCCCATGGTCCTTGGAGAGCGACGCGACGCACCGTCTGATGACGTCATACGCGGAAGATTCAAGTCGGAGCCGGGACGATTGCATCTTGCCGTTTATTCTGCCTGTTACTACTACGATACGGTAGGGGTGTTTACACCAAGTTTATGATTATCCTTTTGAGTACCTCGGCTCGTCAGCTGTACTGTTCTGGTGTGTTCCCGTTTGAGCCTACGCGAGTGGGAGCGCTTCCTTGTGCGGAGTCCAGTGTGGCTGAAGGGCTCCGATTCCCGAGGTTTTACGGAGGAGTGTCCTTGCAGCTTTCTTTTTCCGGAGACCTTTCTCTGTTTGTAAGAGGTATAGCGACTTTGTGTTTAGGCTCCCGGATTGGGGCCACGAAGTATATTCATTTTTTCGTGTTTCCTTATTTTGGCAAAACAGAGACATTACTTCCAAGTCCAGTGTGGGCTTGTTGTACAGTCGGGTGCTATAATTCTCTGGATTAAGAGTGACTTTATTTTTCCTTTTCCTTAAAGAGTACCTTGGTACAGTGGGACAATACAGTTTGGGACATCTCATTCCACTGTGTGGATCTATGTGATTGTGTGGACCTTTCATACAGCAATTCTGTTTGTAAGATTTCCCATGTATTGTTATGTCATGTGAATATATTTATGTTCTAAGCCCATATTACACATCACTGTTTCTCCATAGTGAAGTTAACCAGGAGTTGATATCCTTTTGGATCCTTGACTAATTATTGTGTACATTGGGTTTTCCTACAACAGGGGTTTATGTGCTTCGCCTGGCAGGCTGTTCCATTTGCCCTCTGTTGAAGCCTTATCTGGTAGTACAATTGGTACGTGTTTCCTATATTTGTGAGATATTAGGTTATGTACCAGAGATCTGAAGAATAACGTGTGGTTCTTGCTTTTTAGATAAAATACACATGTTCTACATTCCGATTGCCAGGCAAAGCCAACCTTTTTCCTTCCTACAGGTATTGATTGTTTGAGTCTTGAATATCATATGTGTTACAGGTTAATGCATTTAGAGACGGTGTTTCCATTGTATGTGTTTGACTCATAGTGCCTTGTTCTCGTTACAGCTTCCTCTCCCTGCCGTCCCTATCCTACCCTTCCTTTTATCCCTCGCTCGACCACCCCTTCGGATCTGTGTTCATTCAGACCTAGGGGCTGTTGAGAGGTGGAACACATAGAGCATCGTACGATTCTGAGGACCCACGGACCTGACATCTATCCACCAAACCCTTACGGACCCCCCCCCTTTTTTACACCGGGGCGGGAGAGGACGGGGAAAAAGAAAAAATTCAAACCAAGGGAACCAAGTCCACTGGGCACCAGAAGAACCAAATTCGAACCAGAACAGGAACAACCCCCCAACATGCGGGACCGAGCAATCGGAGAACTTAGTTACTAACCTCTCTGCTAGACCCCTCAATAACTATGAGATGTCGGTCCTGAACAAGGGCCTAGGGTTCGTCCCTACGGCAAACCTAGACAAATTCAGACTGCAGTGCGAACTAGCTTCCTTCTTTAGGAAATTAAGATTGAAAGCATTTTTTGAGAAACGAACTGATACTGAAGCAAGTACAGATACAAATGAAACTGGACTACGGAACAAATCGAACTTCATGCCACCACCACACATGATCCCAGTGGAAATCTCCACGTTCGAACAAGCCGTCTTTAATGACGTGGAAAGTGCCACGCCAAAAAAACCATACATGAATCTCACAAGACAAGAAAGGATTGCACTAAAGGACCTACAAAATGATGACTCCATCATTATCAAGCCCGCGGACAAAGGCGGAGGGATAGTCGTGCTAGACAAAGTCTCATATCAAACTGAATGTCTCAGACTATTGGCAGACCATAGGAATTACCGAAGACTCCCGGTTGACCCTACGGAAGACCTAAGGAATGAGATCACATCACTCGTGGAATATGGAGAAGCTGAAGGATATTTATCAAAACAGGAGGCGGATTTTCTATGTAAAAGTGAAGGGAAGGTGCCCTACTTTTACACAATTCCAAAAATGCACAAAAACAAGATACCCCCCCGGGCAGACCCATCGTTTCAGGTCTCGGTTCCCTTTTGGAACCACTGTCACGGTTCTGTGACGTGTTCTTCAAGGGTCTAGTACAAAAAACATGAACCTATTTACAGGACACTAAAAGCGTGTTTCAACTCTTGGATCAACTCACCGTGGAAGAAGACACCATCCTGGTGAGTTTCGATATCGAGAGCTTATATACAAGCATACCCCAGGACGCCACACTCGAGGTCCTTAAGAGAGCTCTGGACAAAGAAGAATGGACATCGAGAACACCCAGAGAATTCATCCTGGAATGTGCAAGGCTGGCTCTTAAGAGAAATTATTTCGAGTACGAAGAGCAGATATACCTGCAGATTGGGGGTACATCGATGGGCAGTACATTTGCCCCAAGTGTGGCGGGCCTATATGTCCATGATTTTGAGGAGAAATATATCCTGAGTGACACCAACCCCTATAGCGCAAACATCATGTTATGGAGACGGTACATTGATGATGTGCTGACGATCTGGAAGGGTACTGAAGAATCTTTATTGTCCTTCTTCGATTGGATCAATACATGTGATAATCATCTGAAGTTCACATGTGTGAAAGATCCAAACACTTTGGTCTTCCTGGACCTAACAATAACAAAAGAGGATGGGAGGCTGACAACAGTCACTCACTATAAACCCACTGCTAAAAACAACTTATTACGATTTGAAAGCTTTCATCCTAGACCACTACGTGAAAACCTGCCCTACGGCCAATATCTGCGCATTCGTAGAAATTGCAGTGAACTTGTTGACTACAAAAGACAGGCCCAAGATCTCACTGTCAAATTACAGGATCGGGGTTACCCTGAGAAGATACTGCACAAAAGTCAAAAACGCGCCCGTAATCAGCCGAGATCTGCTCTTCTGGAGAATCAAACTAAAAGAATGGAGGAGCCTCCACTGACCTGTGTAACGACATACAACACCATCTCCAACACGGTTACCAGAATAATAGGTAAGCATTGGAGCATATTGAACACAGGAAATATGAGGTGGGAGAAACCCCTGTCCTCCTACAGAAAAGCACGAAGCATAAAAGATGCTGTAGTCAACACCAGACCCAAAAAAGAGATGAGAGAGCAAGAAACAGTTCTCAATGCATGGGGTTTGCCAAAAGTGACAGGCCACTACAAATGCGGGAGCTGCAGCGTATGCCCTTTCACGCATAACACGAAGACTCTACAACTTGAACCCAACAAGATCTGGACGATCAAAGGGCAAACTAACTGCAACAGTGAAAACGTAGTGTATAGAGTGACCTGCCCGTGTGACCTACATTATATAGGTATGACAAGCAGAAAGGTCAAGATACGTATTGGAGAACACAGGAGCAACATTCGTTGCAAAAAATCCAACACTAAACTGACTGAACACTACCTGGCAAAGGGGCACACACCGGACGATCTGCAATGGACTGTTATTGAACAGGTCAAACCAGGAGCCAATCTGAACCAACGCCTGTTCGAGAAAGAACAGAGATGGGTGTATAGGCTCTCAACCCATAAGACTGGTTTGAACGATAACATCCCTTGGAATACGGTGATGTGATAGTTAATTCCACGAACAATCCGAACTGTCTATGACAGTATTATAGACCCTGAATTATGAGTAATTATTAATGCAGTATAGCTCTCTTTTGTCACCACACGAGCTATTTTAATCAATGCGGTAAATCGCTATTACTCCGTCGCCCCACAGAGACTCCTGATACTCCTCTATTCCTGCCCCGTTAAATGACTCCCTTTCACTACCAACGTGTATGCTGCCACGATTCCAATTGCACAATCCCCAGTAGAAATGCGCGATCACCGTGGTAACCAGACCGCCACATGTCACACTGCTGTAGTCACGTGAGCGGAACCCAATGATAGGCACACCCCTGAGGCACGCTAAGATTGGCTATTGAGACGGTGACGCTTCGCGCCACGCCCAACCAGGAAATACCGATCAGGTTATTTTACCAGCATCTACCGAAGCACCGATCACGCTACGGGGCTTCCGAAGCAGTAACCAAGTAGGTTTACCTCTAGATGACTGCATACCGCAAGTAAGTACAGACTCAGCAGGCCCGGGTACAACGAGATGTGCCTCCTCCGCACCCGAGTACCACGTTTGTGAGTCTGACACGAGCATTGTCATTGATCTGTATATGCTTGTGTTTTTAAACTTCCCCAGATGACGGACATTTGCCGTCTTGGTAGCTAAGAAGCCCATGAAGCGACAATCATCGCTTCGAGTGTAAGCATTGCATGAGTTGGGTTTTTCTTACTAGCACTGAAAAGCTACTCGTAGCACGTAACAATGAATTTCCGAGTCGAATGTTTATCGGCCGGTTACGAGTCTTATATCTATCGGCCGTTACCATTTTCATTGAGAAACTCATGAGCATCCCGTTTCACAGCACTAAAACGATCATCTTTCACTCCTCCCCTGCCAGCTTAAATAAGCCCAGAACCTCGCCGATCACCACGGCACTTGTCGAAATGCGAATTGACACTGGAGCACATTTCGATCTTGCATGAACAATGTACCTATGCGTTCGCAATCCATAGGCAGTCACCTATTGGGGGTGACCTCACTCAGCACTTTATATATTATATGTTAAGTGTACACCCTCGTTTATGTCTGTCCATGTACGTAATCCCAACCCAGTTTCCCCATTTTCTCTGTAAATATATACATAGCACACTTCGCTATTTTTAATAAATACACTACACTTTTTGAGACACCAAAGCCTTCCTAATTAGGCACAGGTGCCACACTGGTTTTATAGGGGTTCAGGCACTCAGGAATAAAGTCTTGAAGTGAGTAGTACTGGCCCCTTTTTAATACACTTGTTCACTATAATTTTAAGCACATATAATAAAGAAACAATAACCCGCTCCACTGTAGTCAGGTGTCGTAGCACACCCTATGGGCACTCGGCCTATGGGGTGGGACCCCGATGATGAAGCATGTCACCAACTAGGTTGGTGAGTGAGGGGTCTTCTCAAAGGACATATATTGTCGGGTAACGGGTTGGAGCACATTGTGCTAACCTGGGCCTTCTGAAATAAGTAGAGAATACGTCTGCTTCTTTCCCTACGGGGGGCACTCCTTCTTTGTTGTTACCATTTATCCCGGGGACCAGGAGTTCCCACCTCACATAGCCTGTGTAACTTCCCTCACTCTCCCCTTGTTATAAACACCTAGGTTAAACCCCCACATGCCGGGACTAACTCATCCGGACCAATCTGGGTTTATTCCCGGAAGACAGTGTGGAGACAACACTAAATGTATTTGTCATCTAATAGATAAGGTTCAACGGTCTAAAGAAGAGGCCCTACTCCTGGCGATTGACACCGAAAAAGCTTTTGACCGTATGCATTGGCCTTATCTATTCGCCACTCTCGATCGCTTTGGGTTGGGACCCCGATTTCGGCACTGGATTGCGAGCATTTACAGTGGCCCTAAAGCTGCAGTTCGAGTCAACGGATTACTATCTGAGCCTTTTGAGGTGGGCTGAGGAACAGGACAGGGGTGTCCTCTTTCCCCCCTGCTTTTTGCTCTGTACATGGAGCCTCTGGCTCAAAGGCTCCATGACAACCCCCTCGCACAAGGCATCCCCTTTGGTCTAGATCGCCACCTCATCAGCCTATATGCAGATTACATTATTTTTTCAATTGCGCACCCTCGATCATCCCTGCCAGCCATCATGCAGGACCTCCAGACATTCAGTCAGTTTTCGGGCTATAAAATGAATGTACAGAAATCCCAAGTCCTCAATCTCACCGCTAGTCAGCACACAGAAGAGGATCTCCGGCTGCGCTTTCCCTTTGATTAGGTCTCAATGGGACTCACATACCTCGGTTTGACCCTCCACAAAAGCCTGGTGATAACTGCAGAGGTAAACTATTCTGCCCTTATTTCCCGAATTAGGGCAGACCTCCAACGCTGGAGCCGCCTTCCCCTGATATGGTTTGGGAAATTATCCGCGGTTAAAATGAATGCCCTCCCTTGAGCCCTCTACCTGTTCCAAACACTACCACTGGAACCTCCGCCCCATGCCCAACGACAATTACAGAAGGTGCTTGAGCTATTTGGCTGGGGCACGGTCTCTCCGTGCTTGCGTAAAGCCCAGCTTCAAAGGCCCAAGAAGACTGGGGGCCTAGCCTTTCCTAACATCTCTAGGTATTTTCATGCTTCCCTTCTACGTTACTTGGTAGAATGGAATCACTCCATGATGGAGAAATATTTGGTCTTCATGGACCAAACGGTTGCGGGCCATCATATTTGGCGAGATGCCTGGTTACCGAAGGCAGCACGCGCTGGGGTCTATACTCTTCGCCAGTCACACGGCCCACAATGCTTGCTTGGGACAAGGTTTCCCAGATGGCCACGCTGACTTCCTTCCCGTCTCCTATGACTCCGCTGTTCTCGAACCCTGCTTTCGCCCCAGGAGAAACGGCCAGGTCAGCAGCGCGCTGGGTAGAAGGGGGCTGTAAACGCTTTCGGCATTTATTTGACCATAAAGGCCTTATTACCTTTAACAAATTGTAATTGGATTACAGCCTGCCTGTTACTGATACATACTTACACACCCAGATGGTACACTGGATATCGGACCCCAAAACCCATTCTCTGGCCTTTTGACCACTGTTGCCATTTGAGGAATGGTTGGTTACCAAAAATAACGATAAAAGTCTTATCTCTGAAATCTGCTCCCTCCTGACCTCCGTCATCCCGGAGACCCGCACAGCCGGACAGAAACATTGGGAAGCGGAACTTGAGCGCACTTTATCCGAATAGGAATGGGAAGACATTTTCTATCGTGCACACCACACTACATACTCCTCGAGCCATACTGTAACAGCCTTTAAAATTGCGGCGTTTTGGTACCACACCCCCGCTAGACTCTCCAAATGGCAACCCCAGTGTGACGGCCTCTGCTGGAGGGGGTGCGGTAACCCTGGGACGCTTATTCATCTGCTCTGGCACTGCCCGAAACTAACCCTCTACTGGGAACAGATCCTAGACGACATTGACCGAGCCTTTAACACTTCTATACCTCGGTTCCCCACACTCCTGGGCCTCCCTAATGTGATAACATTTCCCTTACGTTCCACTAGGGGACGACAGATAGCACTTGCGCTGAACGCTGCACATAGGGTACTATTGGCTAGATGGAAATCCGATAAAGTCCCTGACCACGCACAGTGGTTACTCCAAATATGGATACAGCTTGCCATGGAAAGACTGTCCATGGTAGCGGCAGGTAAGGACAAGGACTATGCCAAAACCTGGGCCCCCTTCCTAACTATTCTTCCCACTGAAAATTGCGAACTCTCCTGTCCGCGCTATCTGCGTATCCTGAAACTCATACCGGAAGCTACTGCAGCTACCCCATAACTGTGAGCAATGTCGGCTCGTCATCCCCCTGTGATGCACTGACCCCGCCACAGCATTCGGGGCCTTAGAGCAGACACACATGCCTATTTCCCTTTTAGTTCACTGAGGAGAAGGGGTGGTGGTGGGATGGGTTACTGGGGTTTCCCTTTTTCTGTTGTGTTTACTTTTTAAAACTAGATCACTGCCTTGATCCCGCGAGCTTCAGAGAATCACAATATCTTGCCATGGACTTTCTTTATAAGCCTTTTCTCCTGCGCATGGTACTATTTATTAGGCTTTACTCCCCTTTTGACGCGGCCGGCCCGGTTGGGTTGTAGGCGGCTTGCTGTGTTTAATGTCTAGTAGCCTACTTTGCTCATAGCCCTGCCTTTGCATTCCATTCACAGCTAGCCGGCCCGTTGGGTTGTAGGCATTCTGTTCATGTTTCTCTGATGGTGTTCTGTTAATAAAAACAGATTTAATACAAAAAAGTGGGACTGACTAACAGATTCAGGTAGGAGGATCGCAGGTTACGAGTGGGGTCATAATGTATAATCTTGGAAGGGATGAAGGGTGGACTGTTGCTGTGGAGAGCTTTGAAAATAGTACATCCCAACTTAAATACACAAGGCATGGCCACTGGAAGCCAATGGAGGCTTTTCATCAGGGGTCTGACATGATGCCATATAGGTTGGTGAAAGATCAGTCTAGCAGCCTGATTCTGGACTAGCTGAAGGCGTCTGATTTGGTAAGCCTGGATGCCTACATAGAGTGAGTTGGCATAGTCCACTCGGGAGATGACCAAAGCCAGGATAATTAAGGTCAGGGCTTCCAAAGACAGAAATCTGCTGATCTTCTTAATTCTACGCAGTTGAAAAAAACTAGCAGAGACCACCGAGCTGATCTGAGCCTTCATGGACAGATTGTTGCTTATCACTATGCCCAAGCTTTTGGCTGAACTGACCGGAAGGGGAGGGTCGCCCAGGATAGAAGGCCAAAAGTTGGAGTTCCATGGATTAGCAAGCCCGCCATTGAGGAAAAGCTCAGTTTTATCAGTGTTGAGCTTCAATTGATTTTCGTTCATCCATTCACTTATGAAGATCATAGTGTCTTGAAAGTGAAACACAGAGGATGGAGAGAGATTGACGTCAAAGACCAATTAAAGATCATCAGCGTAATTATATGTACCAACTTTCCTTTCTCGCAAGGGTAGATTAAAGGAAGGAGATACATATTGAAAAGAAGCGCAGAAAGGGAGGAGCCCTGGGGAACCCCACAGGTCAATTCCATTTTCTTAGAGGAGAAGTTGGCAAGACGTATCGATTGAAACCGGTTACTGAGGAAGGAGGAGAGCCACTTCAGAGCCAGACCCTGGATCCCGGCATTGCTGACATGGTCAATCAAAATGTTATGATCGACTGTGTCAAAAGCTGCTGACAAATCCAGGAGAACCAGGGCCTGGGTAAGGCCCCTATCCGCCCCCCTCTAAGATCATCCATAACTGTCAAGATGACTGACTCTGTAGAATAGGCAGGTCGAAACCAAGCCTGATGAGAGTCCAGAACATGGGACTGTTCGACAAAGGAACTGAGTTGAGTCGGAACATATGCCTCTAGGACCTTACCAAGGTAAGATAGTAAGGAAATAGGGTGGTAGTTACTGAGAATAGATGGATCCGCGCCTGGCTTCTTTAAAATGGGGATCATTTCCTCACTTTTAAAAAGGTCAGGGACAGTGCCAGACTTAAGTGAATTGTTAAGAAGAGAAAGTGAGGGATCCGGGCATTTAGTAAAAACTTCCAGAAGGCCGTGAGGAGGGCATCAGTCAGTTGGAGAACCAGTGACAACTTTTTTAAGTAAAACTAGGAAAGTCTCCTGAGAAATGGGGGGAATCAAAATCAACTGGTACGAAGATCTACAAATATTGGGAACGTCTGTGAAAGAGGCGGAGGTCGGTTTACAAGCCTTAATGGCAATGATTTTCCCCCTAAAATATGAGTTGAGAGAATCACAGAAGGACTGTGAGGGGGTCGGTTTCAACGTGATTCTATCTGGTTTAGAAAGCTCATTTACTGAAGAAAAAATATCTTTAGACTTATTTTCTGAGTTTAGAACCTTCTTAGAGAAATAATCTGCCTTGGTTTGGAGAATGGAATTCTTGTATTATTTCATCAAGTTAGTATAAGTGGTCTGATCTGCTACAAGATAATGAAGTCTCCATCTGCGTTCTGCTTGTCTCAACGCCAGCTTCTTGTAGCCTGATTCATGAAGCTAAATGCGCTCGCAAAGGGCCAGATTCTCAGAATCTGGCCCTTTGCGAGTGCAATTTTTGCATTTGGGATTCATCATCCCAAATGCAAAAATCGCTAATAAAGAATTAGCAAATATGCGAGGATTAGCATTTAAGGAATCTCTATTAGAGTAAAACATGGCAACCTCAGAGAGTACTCCTTTTACAGTAAGAAGTATAAACAGTACTCCAGAATAGATTTCTTTCTCCTAGATCGTGTTTTTGTGCCTGACATTACTTCAGTCTCACACATTCCCACAGGATTGTCCGATCACTTTGCTGTGGAGTTAAATATCAACTTCAAGCTTAGCTCCTCGGAGTTCAGGTGTACTCTGGACAGAACTATTCTTCTCGACGACGAGATTAAAACTAAAATCAGAGCTAGTCTTTTAGACTTTATTTCAGTTAACGTTGGGACTGCCTCAGAGCAAATAGTTTGGGACACTTTGAAATCCTATCTTAGGGGTATCCTTGGTTCACAAATGGTATTAAAAAGAAAACTGGAGAAAATAGAGAATGCTAAGGCCCTCGACTTAATCAAAAAGAAGGAATTACAGTTGCAGTTAGCCGTCTTGGAAGAAAGAGACAGGATTCCCATACTTGAAAAAGAGCTGTTGCAGCTACAGATAGGCTTTAAGGCTAGAGCTGATAAGGTAAACAAAGATAAGTGGGAAGTTAGCAAGCTTCACAATTTTGAATATGGAGAAAAGTGTGGCTCACTCCTGGCCTGGAAGGCGAGGACCGAGAGAAGTAGAAATAACATAAGCTTGCTTATTCAGAAAGACTCTGGGATGCCCCGGCCCTAACAAAGGATGTAGAAATCAGGAGAGAGGCTAGAAGATTCATGGAGGAGCTCTACCATGAAGAAAATAACTGTGGACTAGAGGAGCTTGAAAAGTGGTGGGATCAGAGAGAGCTACCCCAGCTGAGTGAAAGTGACATAGCTTTCCTAGGTACAGAGATCACTGAAGGAGAAATACGGGCCCGGATAAAAAAGATGTCTAGGAATAAGGCCTCTGGTCCGGATGGTCTGCCATCCGAGGTGTATAAAGATAATGTGGAGGAAGTCTTAACACCCCTATTAACTCTGTTTAATAAAATCTTCCTGCTGGGAGACCAAGCACCACCATCCTGGTCTGAGGCTACGATTACCTTGATAGTGAAACCTAACAAAGATCCCAAAAAAATAGAATCGTACAGGCCAATTTCCTTGCTCAACTGTGACCAGAAAATATATTCCGGAATACTCGCATCTAGGTTGGCAAAAATAATTAAATCTATTATCAATTCGGATCAGAGGGGGTTCATACCTGGCCGTCAACTTAATGAACTCACGTTCCAAGTCCTAGGAGCAATAGATATAGCAACAGACAGGGGGCTGCCACTTGCCATCGTTGCGATCGACGCAGCAAAACCCTTCGATCAGGTGAACTGGTCATTTTTATGGAAAACCATGGCAAAGTTTGGGTTCCCGAATGTATTTATCGAGGGCATTGTAACATTATATAGGAATCCCCGGGCCAAAATCTTGGTCAACGGTTGCCTTACAGACTGGTTTAACATCTCAAGAGGAACAAGACAGGGTTGTCCCCTGTCTCCCCTCCTTTTTGATATATATATTGAGCCCTTTGTGTGTTCCTTAAGATCAGATCCAGTAATTCTACCTTTTAAAATAGGGGATTTGACGCTTAAGACAGCATTATATGCTGACGATCTCCTCCTATACACGTCCAATCCGGTTGAGGCTATTCCTAGGTTGTTTGAGTTAGCGGAGGATTTTGGTACTGTGTCTGGATATAAAATAAATAAAGATAAAACAGACATTATGAGCTGGAACAATACAGTACAGATACCTGAAGCTAAACAAAAAATCAGGTACCTAGGAATTTATGTTACCCATAATTTGGATAATGTCACGAAAGTAAGTTGGGAGACTGTAGTAAAGGAAGTGAGGAAACTATTGACCAGATGGAATACCCTGCCGCTTAATATCTATGGTTGAGTCAATCTGGTCAAAATGATCATCTTGCCGAAAATCACCTTCCTATTTAATTCCATCCCCCTCAATTTCAAAAAAACAGATATTGCTAATCTCCAAGGAAGAATTGGTTCCTTCATCTGGGCAACTAAATCTCCAAGGATCGCCTGGAGGAAATTGAGAAGAGGGTTGAAGTTAGGTGGGCTGGCTCTTCCTGATTTGCTTCTTTATTGTTATGCTTTTCAGTTTAAGAACTTCAGACTTTTAGCAAATAAACTTGATTCTTCATCTCAGGGTAAACTCTTTCAGGCTATGCTTTCTGATCTCCCACATGCCCTAGATTTTTTTCTTTACAAATTCGGGGATCACAAGTTTTTTAAAAAGGTTCGACTGAAGCTCCTAAAAACTGCACTCAATAACTGGCAAACATTACGTGGAATGTTTAATATACCTTATTACCATTCCCTAGCCCCAATTTGGGACTCCCCAGGCACACCAGAATGCCTTTTGGACCGATTGGCGCTACCTTTGAAGGCGGCAGGTATTACAAACTGGGGGGACCTGTGTATCAATTCGGCTTTATTAAGTTGGGAATCCCTCTCGAACCTAACGGAGGGTACTATTACTAGGTTCAAATTTTATCAATTGCCCTCGTGGTGGGCGAGGCAGTGTTGGGCCTATAATAAGGAAATACTCTTATTAGAATTAATTAATAGGGACAGGGGATGGAAAGGTGAGGTTGCGCATTGGTATAACATATTTGTGGGGGTTAAAGAAAATCTAGAATCTGAAATTGTTAAGCTATGGAATGACCTTTTAGACCCTGATGCTGGGGAGGTCTTGAAGGTCTGGACAGATTCTTTTACACTCTCCCAAAAAATTATAAAACCTTCCAATCTTAGAAGAAACCACCTATTCACATTGTATAGGGTCTATTGGACTCCAGCAAAACTAGCTAAGCTGTCAGCAGAAGTATATTTTTGCCCAAGATGTAAGTCTCCAGCGGCGGATGATAGACATATGTTTTTCGATTGTCCGTCTATTAAGGGTTATTGGAGTGAGGTGTGTGAATTCATAGAAGAAGTGGTATCATCCCCAATTGTTCCCAGCCCCAGATTGATTGTGTTTGGTCTCCCTAATGATTATAATATCCGAAATTGTGTGTCGCAGTTTATTTTTTATGTTATTGTTATTGCCAGGAGAGAAATCTGTAGGGAGTGGAAGTCTATTAACCCTCCCAGATTCGTAGACTGCCTTAGAAACATCATGGCGGTCAGTCGTTTAGATATGTTGTGTGGTGGAGAAAGCGCCAATGAGATCTGGTGTGCTCTGAATGCATGGACTGAACGATAACATCCAATGAGTCCAATGATTATGCCAGAGGTTAGTGGTCCTATTCTCCCAAAGTGGCAAGCTACATCGCGAATGGGAGTTGGCTTAGGAAACAACCTACCTCTTGGTGATCTCCATCGGCTATCCATAGACCCCAGGGCGGGAACAGCTGGTTTATGCCTGTGGCCAGGAGAGCACCTATCTAGAGTTGACATTATCTGGTGGCATGAATGAGGACAAAAAATAAAAAAAATTTAAAAAAAAGAGATTCCTTAAATGCTATTCATGACACATTTAAAAATTGCGATTTTGCAATTTTGGGCTGTTATTTACCGAGAGGTCAGACCTCTCGGTAAATAGCAAAAACTTGGAAAAATACTTTTAAAAGCATTTTTCTAAGTTGCATGTTGCACACACACATGTCCCTTGGACATGTGTGTGCGCAACACCTGTTTCAATTTGCATTTCAGGGGTGCTACAGGGTGTCCTTTGGACACCCCTGGCACCCTTTCAATCGCTATCTTATTTGCGAGTAGCAAATTGCTACTCGCAAATAAGGAATACTCCCCATTCATTCCTATGGGCCTTTTGGCACATAGGAATGAATGGGGAGTTATTCCTTATTTGCGATTAGCAATTTGCTACTCGCAAATAAGGAATGTGTAGGAATCGCTATTTATTTAGCAATTCCTACATGAATACCGTTTTGCGAGTCCTTTATAGCGAATCGCTATGATTCGCTATTAGGGGCTCGCAAAACGGCCCGTTGATGAATCAGGCTGTATGTCTTTAGATCATCAGAAAACCACCCCTGTGCGTCGTGGGGTCTCAGAATCTTAGTTGACTTAAGAGGGGCGACGCAGTCGCATGCGGACTCAAGCTGTAACTTGAGGTTCGCTGCCTGTGTTTGAACCGGTTCTGGTACAGACTGGGCCCTGGCGGTTAAAAGTGAGCAGAGGTAATCAATGTTAGCACTTCTCCAATTTCTGGACGTGCAGTTCTTTGTCAACTGGGTTTTAGTAGGCGGAACATCAGAAAGAGTAAAAGTAATAAAATGATGATCCGACCAAGTACAAAGGGAGATCAGGGGGGTCGAGATCGTCGGTTAGTTGTCCACACTTGGTCCAGCGTGTGCCCCTTTAGGTGGGTAGCTTCATGCACATGTTTGGTGCAATTCATTCCGGACAGAAGATCTGCCAGCTCTACTGAGCTGGCACTCTCCTGTTCATTGTAGGGCCAATAATTAAAGTCACCAATAATGAGAAGTCGGGCGTGGTTGTTGGCTAAGTGAGAAATCATTTCGCCCAGTGCCTGGGGAAAAGTAGGCATATAATAAGGAGGCCTGTCAAAAAGAGCGCAAGTGAAAGATGACTGAGAGGATTCAAATTTGAGAACTAAACTGTCACAAAGGGAAAACCGGTAACCCCTAATGACTTAAACTGGTGATCCTTATGGATGACAGCTGCAACCTCACCCCTCACTTTCCCTGGGGGACTGTTAGTTTGCAAGATGTTGCAAGATGTAGTAGTTATCTGGTACTGCCGCTAAGATGTCAGGGGCAGACTCTTCAGTAAGCCATGTTTCAGTAAGAAAAAGTATGTATCTGGCTTTTCAGACTATAGAAGTTGATATATTTCAAGTTGATGTTTCACCATGGGCCGAGTATTCAGATACATGACTAAAAGACCCTTTATTTCCTTGCTCTAGGAAGTATCGAGGGCATGCAATATTATGGGGGGGGGGGGAGCAGAGTTGTGCAGGATTTCAGGGTGAGTAAGTCTCTGCTTAAAAAAACCACACTCATTTAAGCTGAGACGGATATTATCAGCTATTTCATACTTTCCATACAGTTATTTCAACTCCATGGCCGAGTAACTCACAAAATGGGCATAGTGGCTGGCCCCTGAGCCTGTACCGCCACGGATGGGCGCAGACGGGCTTGCCTTTGGTGCGTCTTGGGTGCGCCCGCTGCGCGGCCAAGCCCCCATCTGTGTAAATACACGTTTCAGCCGGCAGGAAGTGAGGGAATACAGGGGAGGAGTCACGTCCCCTTCGTTGAACCGGCACTAACAAGCCATGACGGACCAGGGGGACAGCGAGAAAATGGTGCCAAATGTAAGTGGGTCACAGCAAATACAAGAAATAACTATTTAAAAGCATTAAAGATTAAAAATGCAGTTAAAAAATCAAATTCCAATTAGCTTTAGCCTCACGGCGTTAGCTTCTCACCACTGCGCGGCGGAGCCCCCATTTGCCTCCTTAGAAAGTGTGAAAAGTATTATCATTGGACCAAACAGCTAATCTCAGATTGTCCTGCAAGTGAGACCCCACTCAGAATGGTTTAGATGTCATGGCTTCCCAGGAAGTGTGAGCAACAAAAATGTTGGTATAAATCTCAGCCGGGGCATGACCCGTTTAACCCAATTGGCAAGAGTCAGGGAAGAAATTGGTATGTGTGGCTTTCTGAAGGAAATAAAGAGTTGAGTTACAAAGGATATTCTGAGATTAATATTCTTTGGTGCATAATGTTTGAGACAATTTCCCACACACAACTTGGGTTGGAGTTGGTTAGGATGTTGATGAGAATACCTGTGGGAGTAAAATGATGAGAAAAACTATCTAACGCTTTTACTTCAGACAGATTTTGATGGAAATTAAACACAATAACATTGTTAACTTAGCAGAAAGCATTTTAAGAGGAAGAGAAACATTTTCTGGCCAAGAAGTAAACATTTATAAAATCACATTCACATCCCATAATTGACTCTATTTTGGAACTGGAGGATTTCAAAATTGTTCTCCAACGGGCTTTCCATTAATATGAGAATAGTTCATGGAGATTGCAGAATGGTAAAGGTTTACTGTACAATACATTTTCCCTCCACTAGCTTGAGAAGGTAGGAAACTTACTATAAGTTGATGTCTGCTGAAAAGGGATTAATAGATGTTCCCAGGCACCAGCTTGACCAAATGGACCAGGCTGATTTGTAAGGTTTGGTGGTGCCTGGCGCCCAGGATTTATTTATATAGTCAGAAGCTTCCCCTCAAAATTCCTGGATAACGTTGGGAAGGCCTGCTACCTTCCAGGCAGAGATGGTAAGAGTGTTCTCCAGAATTAGGTTGTGACCATGGTCCTCCGGATCTAGTAGGAGATCGGGAAAGGATGGTAACAGAATGGGATAGTTAACTGCAAGTTCTAGATGGGGAGGATATCACTCCTGTAATTGCCAAAATAGGACTACGATTACTAAAATCATGTTCTGCTGTCGGACCTGGACTAGCACTCTATTGACCATGAGAAAGGGTGGAAAGGCATAGTTGGTTGCCTGAGGCCAATTTTGTAGAAAAGTTTCAATTGCTAAGACTAGCAGATCAGGAAGCTAACTCAAAAACAGAGGTAGATGAGAGTTGAGCTGGGACAGAAAGAGGTGTATTTGTCCCCCATTAGTGATAGAACATATTGAAAACAGAGGGATAAAGCATCCAGTCGCTGTAATTGTGAAGATAACAAGAATGCCAGTCTGTAACAGTGTTGAGACTGCCTGGCAAATATTCTGCATGAACTGATAACTTTTGAAGCAGGCAGAATTCCTAAAAGATTTTTGCCTGCTCCTCGCGTGGTTTGGATTTTGTACAGACAAGATGGTTGATGTATCTTACTGCTTAGATATTGTCCAGCCAGATAAGAATGGAACATTGGACTTTGCTTTTTGCTAAACGTTTGATTGCAAAGGAGCCTACAAGCTTTTCTAAACAATTTATATGCAATTTTGACTCCTGTCATGACCATATACCTCAGGTTGAGATCTGACCAATCAGAACGCTCCAACCTGTCAGGTTTACATCGGATTCTAATGCAAGATCCGACAACGAAGCAAAGATAGGCCTGCTGTACCAGGCATCTAAATGGTCTATCCACAACTGGAGTTCTAATTGTAACTCGTGATCTAAGTAACTGATGTCAGAATAAGCTAGCCCTTGGTCGAGGTGACAAATTGTCAATCTCTGGAGAGCTCAATTGTGAAGAGGACCTAGAAAAATGGCCTGGCTTGATGGGTAAAATAGACTAACAATCCTTCCTAGGTACCTAAGGAATATGGTAGAAATGTGTAAAGTTGGAGCAATTTCTGATTTTATTTCTTTCACCTTGGATTGGAGTAAATGAAGGGGCGTATCCACTGAGTTTATTAGGAAACCCAGAAACTCCATTTTAGGGGCAGGGACTAAAATTAACTTTTCCTTGTTTTTGAGAAATCCCAAATCCGAAAGACAAGAACAGGTGATGTGAATTTGAGAGTAAAGAGTTAGAAAATGTTGACACATCAGAAGAATGTTGTCTAAATAAGTTATTAGTCTGATACCCTGAGATCTGAGATGTGATCCAACTGGTTTAATTTCATTGTAAAGCACCATAGTGCAGAAGGAAGACCAAAAGGAAGAGAGGAAAACTGATATGTTTTTCCCTGCCATTGAAATTGAAGATATTTCCTGTACTCATGATTAATAGGGATGGTGAGATACGCGTAAAGAAATCCAAATGTACCATCTAGTCATTTTGTAACAAAGTGTCTCTGAGATTTATAATAGTTTCCATTTTGAAATGGAGATAAACAACAAACTGATTGAAGTCTCTGAGGTTAATTGCAGGTCTCATCTTTTTGTTCTTCTTTTGAACCAAGAAAAGCGAGCTTAAGAAGCTTGTAGGATGAGGGTAAGAAATGTGGATTGCTTGTTTTTGTAAAAGGGAGAGAATTTCTTGGCAATTAAGGCAGACATTTCGCTTGAGAATTTTAAAGGGGGAGGAAAGGAAGTTTGAAGAGGAATTGCATAAAGTTCATTGGAACAACCCTCATTTGTTTTTAGCACCCAAGGGCTGGAAGTGATGGAATGCCATTTGCTTAGAAAAATCTGACCCCCCTACAGTATGCGGGCCAGAAGGGTATGTTTTCCTGCGATTTCTTCGCGGCCGAGGTAACCTCTTGTGGGTAGAATTGAGGTCTGCAGTCATGATAGCTGGAATTGAAGGGACCTCTGCACCCTTGATTACTGAAGTGTTGGCTGGTACAACGGCTCCTGCCTCAACCAGCCCTGGTAACAACATGTGAGAAAAAAACTTTCCTGTGGGATTGTTGTGCTTTTTCCAAAGTGGTGAATGTAGTAATATAGTTACTTAATTTCTTTATGAAGGAATCACCAAATAACAAACGTTGAGCTTAGATGCCCAGATCCTTTGATGCAAGGTCTGCAAGTTTAGGATCTAGTTTTAGGAGTATACCCTTTCTTCATTCATGGTAATAGTCGAATTAGCGTTTCCCAATAACCAGAAGGCTCCTTGTGTCCACAAGGACAGTTCTTCGGCATCAATAACGGAACTAGCCAACCTGGCAGCCTCTTCTAGATCCAGAATAGGTGAAAGAGGACCAATAATGTCCAACATTTTATCTTGGCACGTTGACCATGCCTTATCCACTCCCTTCCATGGATCTTTGCCATAATTTGAGAAAAAAGTTATCTTTTTGGATTAATTGTTGGGGTAGAAGTAATCTGAAAAGGTATATAAGTTATGGGTGATTCTGATTTTAATTTGGCTCTGGTCTGTTTGTCTAAAGGTAAAGGGAGTTTGACTGAAATATACTGCCCCACACAGTCGAATGGAAGCCATTCCATTGAGTTTGGATGATGAATTCATTTAGGTTCAAACATAGGATAACCCTAAGCATCTAATACTGTTTTAGAATGATAAGGGTCCTTTGAGGTTGAATCCTGCTTTCTTTTCTTTTCTTGAGGACTCTACCAGAAATCTGAGTCATACACCCCATCTTTATCCTCATCAGACTCAGGATACCCCATATCATCATCAGTGTTATGAATATCAGAGTTACAATTTTGGAATTTTAGTTTTCACTATTTTTAGTTTTTACATTTAGAACTGGACTTATTCCCCTCCTTTAGAAGGAGGCTTTAGAGGAGCTACATCCTCAAGCCAATGTGAGGAAACCTCCCCAGTCAAAAGTGCAATATTCACTGTTAAAACTGTTGTTTGTTCTGACTGAGCCAATGGTTGCATCGCCATAGCTTTGTGCTTTCTTCTTTCCCCGCAGATTGAGCAAACATAGTCTGAGACATTAAATTAATAGCAGCATTTCCCCAAAAATGTGTAATCTTAATCATTAATGAGGAAACAGCTTGAGCCAGGGGGGACTGAATAAAACCATTCAGGTTATTCCGGAAATCCCCCCCATCATCATCAACATTATCCTTAAATATGAAGCAATTGCCCACCTCCGTGACAGTAATAATAAGGAAAACAAAGTGAAAATATGTGAAAATTCACTAAAAGTAAATGTGAACAATACAGGGTTAGATGGAACTTCAGGCAAGTTTGAGGAAGAAAAGTCTACACCCAGAGAGAGGAAAGGCTCTGACAATGCTAGTCTGAGGTGAGGAAAGGAGGTGGGAAAGAAGACTGCACCACAGAGGCATGCTTGAAGAGCTCCGAACGTGCTGCAGTTTACAATGTTCGGAGAAGAAAACTGCAGAAAGGCACTGTTGTAGTGTTTAAAGGCTGTCACACTCAGGGAGAGAAGTGTTCGCCGTGCTGCGCCACAGGAAAATGGTGTGACTAAGGAAAGCCGGTAAGAGGGGAAAGAGACAGCCGCTCACCCGGCGTGTAAGGATAAAAAAGGGGCAACAAACAAAGCAAACACTATTCAAGGTATACAAAACCAACACCTGAAACAATTCGTGTGTAACTCAACAACGAATGAATAAGTAATGAAAAAAGGGAAATAATACTTACCTTGACTGTGAGCAGCAAGAAAATAGGGCTGTTTGCAGTCAAGATAGGTATTATAGGGGGTCACTGGGCCCTGGTTGGTAAATTGTAATACTACTGTTTCCATCCCATTGGCTTATTGTTCCTAAGCCTGATGGGATTTGTAGTCTCTTTTTGTTCTTGACTGTAGCTGTTTAAATAAAGCAGGATTAGAGTGGCATAATATGAGCCTCCGGTCTTGCCAGAAAATTGCACAACAAAAGCTCTGTATGGAAAAAATCAGCTGATTGTGATAGCTATCTACGCCATGTCACAGCACAGGGCAATAAATACGTAAGGCCCGATTTGCAAAGTAATTTTCAAAAATAGCTGGTTTAAGCCTGCAAGCATTTATAAAAGGCGATTGTACAGGACAGAACCATTTACTCTCTAATAATATAATGCTCTGGTTGCAAAAGATTATTTATAAGTAGCTCCCAAACAAGGTACCGACATATCAAGCGGTGGTTTGCTTTGTGAGTTTGTGAATGTCTACTAACACATCAGTTTGTGAGCATTCACAGGATCCCTGCAAAAAATTCCCAACAAGGAATTGGTTGGATATTTACACTAGTCAAAGGCTAGATTAAAATTTATTATCAGGGTCTCAAGGGAACTGAACACCCACTAACCTTTTGGTGTTGTAAGGGAAGGGGATTCTCCAAGAAGATAAAAATCCAGCAATCTGGAATTGAATGGCGGTGCTGGCTTTCTTCAATGCTGAATTGTGCAGTATGTATACTTTTAAATTGGGGGAAATGGCACAAAAAATATAAGTCTCATGACTATCTCAGGGGTATTCCTGGGAAACTGTGACAGGCAAAGCTTTCATGATGTACAACTGAGAAGTCTTATAGATTAAAAAAGAAGTGTATAAGTATGTTCAATCAAGAGTGTAAGAATTTTCTTTAACAAGCATTTTATGAGGTTTTATTCCAAAGAACGTCTTCTACACAATGGAAGTACGGCATTACAGATGCCTCCTTTTGCATTCATATGCATGATTTTAGTTGTGACGGTGTAGCAGAGATATGGCCCAGTACAATTAGTATATTTACATATTTAGGATTGTGCCGCTGCCCTGTGGAATAGATTGCTTTTATATTTTATGTCTACTCTGTTTTTAACAATGTTATGAATTTGATGTGATTTTAAAACCCACCGCCTTAATCCGAGAGTCTGCTTGTGCGGTTGATGGTTCAGGCTCCCCAGCTACTTCCTGGTTAGCCGTCCATCAGGGGTGACCAATCACTGAGGGTGGGGGAGGAGCCAAGGCTGCAACCGGCCTTTTATTGCCGTTGCAGCGCGGTAGCGGGCACTCTAGGATTGTGCCGCTGCCCTGTGGAATAGATTGCTTTTATATTTTATGCCTCCTCTATTTTTAACAATGTTATGAATTTGATGTGATTTTAAAACCCATCACCTTAATCCGAGAGTCTGCTTGTGCGATCGATAGTTCAGGCTCCCCAGCCACGTCCTGGTTATCTGCCCATCTGGGGCAACCAATCACTGAGGGCAGGTGGAAGAGCCAAGGCTGCAACCGGCCATTTAATGCTGGTCGCAGTGCAGTAGCGCAGCGGATACACGCAGCGGGTGCACCAAAGGCAAGCCCGTCTGTGCCGGTCCGAAGCCAGGAGCCAGTCACTATGCCCAAATCATAGCATACTCATCATTGGAACTCAGACAGCTTCACACTGGTAAATACCCACTTAATCCCTCCACTGGCCTTAGTCTGATCAAAAATGAGATTATGTCAATCAGAGCGTCCTTCCCTGAACTCGCACACACCCCCTACACCACAGGACACACCCAGATACTGGATAGACACAGGCTCTCTGTGCTATCCATCCTTTACCTAAATACCTGTTCTCTAGTAAAACAGAAGCTAGACATATTTCTCCTACTAGTCTCAGAGCAACCAGACATCCTCTTGTTAACAGAAACTTGGCTTATACAGTAATCCACCCTTGATATCCTGACCGCACTGCCTAATGACTATTATATCCTCCAGGCATACCACCCACCGGTTTAAATTTACAGCACTAACTCCATTAGGCTTAACTGCAGTAGACAATCTTGTACTCAAGCTGGAGTCAGACTCGTCCCCCCTAATCTGTGTAATGCTTTACAAGCCTCCCAGAACATGCCCTTGTTTCCCCAATCCCTGGGTGAACAGGTAGCCCACCTAGTAACCAACCATGCTAAAATCCTGCTGATTGGTGATTTCAACTACTGGGCAAATGACACACTGGGTGGGCCCCATTCCCCTGAGCTAACCGATCTACTCACTGGGTTAAACTTCAATCAGAAGGTATCCTCTGCCACACACATCAAAGGGAACACACTATATCAGGTATGGACTGCAAATCTAGGTGTGTCCGGTTTGTCGGTCTCTCCATGCATATGGTCCGACCACTATTTAATAAAGTTCACTATCAATAATATTACTACCGCCAAAACCCCCACTAGTGAAGGAGGGACGGCTAGAAAATTGAGTGGCACTGATAAAAATCTTTTCCACAACACACTGGCTGACCCAGCCCCGTCCAATGAATCATCTATCAATCTCAGCGAAGAAAATCTCTCAGCTTGGCTGTTAGCAGCCAGTAATAAGCATGCACCCCTTAAGAAAACAAAGCTAGCCCATCGCCACGAAGCACAGAGATGGTTTTCCACTGACCTAAAAGCTCAAAAATGAGCTCTCCTCAAATCTGAAAGGAAGTGGAGAGGTAGTTACTCGCCAGAGGAAAAACGGATCTACTTAGCTGCTATGAGAGATTCCAAAAAAGCTATTCTGACTGCCAAAGCTGCTTATTTCTCCTCAAGAATTTTGACTTCCAACACTAGATAAAGGAAATCTTTTCGATTGTTAATGAACTGTCCAACCCGGACAGAGTCACAATAAAACCTATGCCCTCTCAGGCATTATGCAATTCCTTAAATACCTTTTTCATTGAGAAGATCACCACCAGTAAAGCTAGTATCCCTATATGCTAAATCCCTGAGGTATCTCGAACAATTCCTGGCTATGAGTGTACATGCATTTCTGGACCTATTGGCCAAGTTAAATCTGGATCACCCACAGACTACTGTCCGCCTCACATTTGAAAGGAAGCCATCACTGTTCTCCCAGGGCCAGACCTTCCCTCTTGAATGAGTCACTATCTTAGGGCTGTGTCCCCAGGGCCTTTAAAGAGGCAATTGTTGTTCCCCTCCTGAAGAAATCAGGGGCTGATCACCCGATTCTGAAGAATTATCGTCCGATCTCCTTGCTCCCATACTTTGCCAAGGTATTGGAAGCTAATGTGGCTAAATGCCTTTCCGCCTTCATTGAACAATCTGAATATCTCAACCTTCATCAAGCAGGGTTCAAACCTGCACATTCAACAGAGGCTGTGATATTGATGGTGCTAGACACTGTCAGGAAAAGGCAGATAGAGGCTCCCTGCAGGCATTGGTACTGCTGGATTTCTCTGTGGCTTTTGACACAGTCGACAATGGCACATTGATCGACTGTGTGAGGGATGTAGGCATCCAGGTATCGGCTCTTAGATGGATTAGTTAATTACTGGAGAACTGCTCCCAGTCGGTCCGCATAGCCAAGTTCCCGGCACCAAAGATAAGGACCACATGTGAGGTCCCGCAGGGTTCTTCACTATCCCCTCATCTGTTTAATCTCTACCTCCTCCCATTGATTCAGTCATTGAAACAGAGAAAGGTTTGCACTTTCAACTATGCAGATGATCTTCAATTAATGTTTACAATTGGCAACTCTTCTGAATCAGTCCTCGAATTTCAGACTACTATGCTGTACATCCGCCACTGGATGGACAGCAATCACTTAAAACTCAACCCCGACAAGACTGAACTGGTCCTAACGAGGGCAGCCATAATTTCTGGGGCCCTCACTTTTGGCCACCTGAACTTGGATCTTCTCCTACCCCATCTTCCTCTGCAAAAAGTCTTGGGGTAACAATAAATAGTGACCTTACAAAGAAGACTCAAATTGGTTCAGTAATCTCAACTTGCTGCTTCCAGTTAAGGAAGATAAGAAAGATCAGTAGATTTCTCACTCAGGATACATTGATACAGGTTGTCCTAGCCATGGTCATGTCTCATATAGACTGTGCCAATTCTCTATATTTTGGCATCCCACTATATTTAACCAAACGATTACAGCTGATGCAGAACCAAGCGGCTAGACTCATCTTTCAGCAACCTAGGTGGCAACATGTCACCCCTCTCATGAGGAAGCTGCACTGGTCCCCCCAATCCTCCAGCAATGCGCCTTTAAGGTAGGCCTTATTTTCAAATCCTTGAATAGCAGGACCCCCAAATTCATCGATAGCCTTCTTCAAAGGCACACACCCTTGCGCAACCTGAGGTCTGCGCACCTGCACCTCCTGACAATACCCTCCTTCCAACTGAAGCATCAGGGTGGTTGTAGGTTCGCAATACTGGCACCCAGATTTTGGGATTCCCTCTCTCCCAAAATTAGACCCTGCACCGACTTCCTGAGCTTCAGGAAACTCCTCAAGACTTGGCTTACATACAAGTAATTCAACAGGGTTTCTGTACCTCCTAGAGCAGCGCCATGAAACCAATTGGTAAACGTGCGCTTTATAAGAATTTTTTAACATAGCATAACATTTAACATAACATTTAAAGCATGCTCAGCTCTGGAGTATACATCAAAAGTGATAATAGTTTGTTTGTTATAATAGAGACACCATTTACTCAGGATTTGTAAGGCAATTATTAGTTTTACTTTTCCTATCCAAAAATTAGATTTCTCAATTGTCCATTAATTATACCAACTTGTATGCCTTGTTCCAATGTTATATAATTTATAACAGCCATAACAAGTCAACTCGTGTTTCATTACATTCTGTATTTTCCTCGGGGCTATTAAGAATAAAGTCAAAACACAATATTTATGACTTATAATTTATATGTGTTCATATGAGTCTCGTCACTACTAAATCAACAAATCCTCAACAGATGTGTTACTGGCATATCATAGAAATATAGATTCCATTAAAAGCAAATGGTTTACAGTGTCAAAGTACTTCTTGTAAATCACTCCACATTTTCTATAATTATCCACATGATTCGCACTTAATAAACTTTGCCAACAAGAATTAACTAATGCGACCAAAAAAGTCCACAATATATACATTTGTATAATTACATATATTAGCACTATAACGCACTCACGCTGTTGTGATAAAGATAACTCAATATATCTGTAATAGCGCTAATTTCCCCAGTAACCTATAAATTATTTAATTCAATGAGTCCATATATCTTGTTTTATACATTGTGTCAAAAGATGCCAAGAATGACCTTTCAGGTTAATATTGCAGTGCTCATAGGGAGTCCAAGTTCATTTAGAAATTCAAAAAGGAATATAGTTTGTTGATATACAAATAACACAAAAGTCCATAATACCGCTTCTAGAAAATATGTATAACATATAAAAAATACTTTATGCAGTTGGATAATGATTGCAAATTATAATCCTCCACAGAATATCTACTTGAGTTCTCATAATTACGTAAGCTGTTTAAATGCAGTTTCTCCAGGGCTTATATTGTATTTAAGCTAAAACCATACATGATGCCACTAATTCTATTTGTATATAAAACCAAACTGCCTTCCTTAAGCATCTACTGGAGTCCCCATGGTAGAGTCCAGACGTTGGTGTCTGTCATGTTTAAAAAATTGCATCTGCCATATTAGTTGAGTTCCATTTCAATTTTACCAGAGCGGTTAAAATACAGAATTCATCAAAGTACCTCGGCTGCCGAACCAATATTCCTGTGTACTCCCCTACATATTTACAGTGGAGGCTGAAAATAAATACTGATCAATTAAATTAGTATTATTTGCACAACACATAGAAAGTATTACACCTATCAGCCTTTGGGTGATCTTCCCCAAACTCTTTGTAAACTCCCTCCTGTTTACTGAAATATGTTTTGTGGGCTTTAGGGCTCTGTGCACTTTACCACTGCTGACCAGTGCTAAAGTGATTGTGTTCACTCCTTAAAACATGGTCAAATTGGTCTACACCTGATTGAAACAGTTAAGTTACTTATTAGCTCTTAGTATAGTGATACAACAGGTACACATGGCTTTAAAAATAAATGCAACTCTACTGAGCTTGCAGCTCTTATTGTGCCACCCACACTTTTAAAACTTGTTTCAGGCCTGCCATTGCAGCATGTGTGCCATTTTAAACTGCCAATTCAACCTGGCAAAAGAAACCTCTTACCAGGCCTAAACCTCCTGTTTTAATATATGTAAGTCATCACTAAGGTAAGCCCTAAACAGTCCATAGAGAAGGTGTATTGTATGTAAAAGGCTGGACATGTACTTTTAGGTTTTACATGTCCTGGTGGTCAAAAACTCCTACATTAATTTTTTACTGTAGTGAGGCTTACCTTTCACATAGGATAATGTTGGGTTACCTTATTACATTTAATAATTGATAAAGTTTGTTTGGGAGCAAGCAGAACTGTCTGGTTTGGTGTCTAAAGAATTGTAGTTTAAAACCCTCTTTAATGGTAAAGTCAGATTTTAGTCCCATTTCTGAAAATGCCACTTTTAGAAAGCTGGCATTTTCTTGTCCTAACTATTTGGTGCCTGCAGCATGTCTCCTGGGTCTCAAGACTGTGATTAGCAAGGCATTTGGCCCATCTGTATTCCCCCCATACAGTAAGACAAAGGGAGACAAGGTGTTGGCAGGGGAGACATCCTGTCAGGGTGGTGTGGTTGCTGAGCTGGTCCCTACTCCACTTACATTTCAAAGGAGCTGCCTCACTACACTCACAAAAAACTTCACACTAGCCTTTTGTCACCCCAGACCCCTTGGAGCCTGGGCAGGGAGGAAAGAAATTCCAGAACCATCTGTGTTGGGAAACTCCAGAAGTTTCTTCCATTTAAAAGCTGGCACCATATATAAAATAGGACCTTCAGCCCCACTCTTGAGTTCACACCTGGACCTGCGGAAGACAAATAAGAAGGCCAGCCATGAACTTCAGAGAACTGGCCTGCTGCTTGAGGTCCGCTTTGCACTTCAGATGACTGCTCTGCTGCTGGAAGCCTGGCTTCAGTACTCGGAGGACTGCCCTTCTGCTGGAGGACTGCCTTAATGCTTGAACCCAGAACTACCAGAGTGACTTCAGGGGCTAGTTGGTTGGGCTCCTGTTCTGAGCTACAGGGACATAAAAAGCTCCAACAACTTGAACCCTGCACCTGGTCCCTGCCTGAAGTGAGTCCTGTCATTCAAATGGTACCTACGCAGTCCTAGACTCTGGGAAGTGCTACTAAAAATGCCCAAACCCAAAACTTAACTAAATTGCCCTGAGAACCAAAGGGGACCAGGACCTACCTGCTGGCCAATCCACCAAGGGGTATCGCCAGTCAGACTGACATTGTGCCAAATCCTGCTACGTTCTTCTATGCAGCAGCCAATCCTGTTCATTAGCTCTGCACATAAGGGGTATCTGGTCTTTTGCAGCCAGCCCTCATTGGCTACTGCCTACAGCTGCGACCTGCTGGAGATTTTCAACTTCCAAAAAAGAGACTAAGTCCGAAAGTAGAAATCTTTACTGTAACTTTGTTAAGCACCTCCCAGACAATTCCTCTTCCACAGAAAACACTGGCGGCCTTGCCCCACTGAACTCTACCTTCTCAGACATGTTTCTTTAAAAGTCCGAAGGTGAGGATAGAATGGGCCCAAACCACCTCATGTATCTGGACTGCCCTCCATCGTGGTGTAGGTTGCCGCGGTCTTGCACAACTAGATGTCCATGGTTGGCACTTTGATCTTTTAGGTTGTAGTATTTACTAAAAACTTTAAATAAAAATTAACTCCAATTCTACTGATTGGATTTTTATCGATATAAATTTATAGGTTATAAAATTGTACTCTATTTTTCTAAAGTAGTGTAGGATTTTTCTTGTGTTGTGGTTTTACTATAATACTGTTTAAAGTGCTGCATGAATGCTTTACATATTGTTTCTAAGTTAAGCCTGATTGCTTTTGAGCCAAGCTACCATAAGGTTAAGCACAGGTTAATCTAGTGACTTTTTGTGGTCCACCCTGACCGAATTGTGCTTGTAGCTTGACAAGGGCTCGGCTCACACCCCACTAAAAAAAGAAAACCACATTTCTAACCAGATGCAAAATTAATAAAACTTCTCTCTTCATAGTGAAGGTTGCAGTATGTTAGATCAGTACTTCCTTCCATATTAAATACGTTCTGTTCCATTTTAATCTCTGAATATCAGAAATCCATAACAGCCAGTTTCAATTACATCAACCATCTTAAAATGATCGCAACTGGCAATAATGCAGGGAAACAATATGAAGCAATATTAAACCTTAATACCTTTTCTACACCACTATAAAGCTTAACCATCCTGTTGAGGATGGTATGTCCAATTAAAAAGGTTTTATAGATAAAGCATGATTGCGCAAATGTAGTAGTCAACACCCACTACAAATAATTCATAAAGTGTAAAGAGTAACATCTCACAAATGATAATCAAAGAATCAAGAGTATGTGCAATGAAGTGTGCAAATCCAGGTCCATGGGTGGCTTTAGGTACACCACTACCAGGATACCATCAAACTGCAGACTAAGAAGTGTAAAAATGAAAAAACAAGACCAAAGGCTTTTTTCCATCTATGCACCCAAGATCTGGAACAGCATTCCTGTATCCATGAGGATGGCTCAACACTACTCTAATTTGGCAAATATATGAACACTGCAATCTAAAGCTTCAACTGTCCACAACTCCGCTTCCTATTTGACCATTTACAGTGCTCCACTCCCTTTTGACTAGGCTTGATCTATATAAAAAAACATACATTACCTACATAAGCAAATCATTTTTCTTATTTTGTATGTGCCATTCTTCTATGTACAATTACTAGTTGGATCATTATCTTCCACTTTTATATAAAGACTGAGGGTTGTTCATCCACATTAAAGTCTTACATAATTGTATGAAGTTCATGGATTCAATATGATTTCTGATTTCTTAATCTTAACTCATTGGCTGTCTCTATTCTATTCTTCGGAATACATTCAAGACTCACACATTTAATATTTTTCAATTCCAGATAATTTCTATGATCAAATATCTTTCTCAGAAGGGAACTGGTAGTGAACTGCTAGTGGGTATTGTTCAACATGGGGGTATCTAGTTGGCAATGGTTTGCACCTTTGTCTAAGTAGGGACCCTTCTTTCTAGTCAGGGTAAGGGGGATACACTTATAAAATAACCCCTGCTCACTCCCTTGGTAGCTTGGCACGAGCAGACAGGCTTATTTCAGAGGCAGTGTGTAAAGCATTTGTGCTTGCATACAGTAACACAGTGAAGATACTACAAATGGACACCACATCAATTTAGAAAAGTAAGAAAAACTTTATCTAGACCAACAAGACCAAATACAAGAAAAATCCAACATCCAATACTGCAAAAATAGGTACATTGCAAGGTAACCTTTAAATTTCAGAAACATCTCAACAACACAGTTCTTCCGAGTTGATAACTCTGTCTGGGTGAGGAAAATTGAATTTTGCCTTGTCATATGTGCCTACATGTTCCCCATCCTATGATATATGTGCATGATCCCTATGATCGATTAAAGACGCAATTATAGTTGTGTCCAACGTTAGTATGCCAGTTTCCAGTTCTCGTGAAAGCAACGAGTATTAGGCCTATGTTGCCCACGTTTTACATTATGCACGTTAATTCATTGAATTGTCCCCGTTTCTAGGCCTCAAAAGGGCCCGGACACCAGATTCAAGCTCCAGTCTCCTGAACCCACTCCGAGGAGCGATGCAGCCCCCACCTGCATCCCTGACCCTTCACTTACTTCCTGCCGCGCAGCGCGGTGCCCAGCCTGGCTCTGCCTGCCTGTCTGCCAAGAATATGTTATGCCTCTAGTTATCAGTTCAGCTCTCCGTCTTCACATTCCTAAGCTAGCGAACCGCATAAACAGTTTCAGCTATAGTCTAGTCTTTCTGTCTCCATGCAAGAGAATTACTGTATTAATATTCATGGAAGATTCATAGCACACACAATACATCTAGAATATATGCATGCACCAGCCTTAGTGTCAAGTAGCCTTTGCCCTGATAACTTTTAGATTCTATCAACATGTACTCCAAACACCAGATACCAGATATGCTATAGGTACATGTCGTCCTGACACTGCAGACTTTAGTCTCCTCTTCTAGTGCAGAAGTCATAGCCCCCAGTTCTCCCCGGTAACACGTCATGGCCCGTTTGCGCGCACCACTAGGTTAAAGGTTCCAGCTGCTCAGGTAGCCCCCTCCATGTTTCCACCCACTTTATGACACTTCTGTGACGTTCTCATCACATGTCTACGTGCACGCCCTATGCACGCCTTCTTTTCACGCCCATGTGTTCTTATCTTACGCTTGTCACTAGTTACGCCTACTGTATGTAATGTAATTGTGATGTTTTACTATATATACCTTGTACTGTTGATGAAACGTTGCAGCTGCCTTCTATGCCATTCTATTTCAGGCTGTTCTGATCCTGTCCCTTCCCTTATGCCTGAATAAAGCCCGTTCGACTCAGATACATCGGATCCTGCCTCTTATTTATTGAGCTATCTGTTTTATTAATGTATTCAAAAATAGTACCGGTAATTAATTATTTATTTACCACATAAATGGCGCCCGAACAGGGACGAGCCCCTTCCCCACGCGCCGGCGATGTAACGCAGGCCCCCTGACCCTTCTACAGCCGTGACGGAACTCTACCGTGCACGTGCAGATATTTCTGCATCAAGTCTCCCTCAGGCCCACGGAGGAGACGGAGACTGCGGTCCGGCATCCAGACGAGGCGGTGTGGAATGCGGTTCGTCCCGACCAGAGCCCAAGCCAAGAGAGCAAGGTCCGAGGTATCCGGAGGCCCACCTGTTTCTGAAGTCCGAAGTTCGTAGTCCGACGTCGTAGCAGTCCAGTCCAGTCCGAGGCCTTCAGTTTCTGCTTCCCGGTGAGTACCGTTGCGGGGGAAGTATCTAGACAGGTTCATTAGTTTGTTCCTGGTCCGATGGGTTTGGGTACACAGATCCAGTCCGAAGTATTCACCTAGGTGGATACGGTATGACGTGTCTCTTTATGAGACCGGTATGTTCTGTACTGTTTTAGCAGTGCATCCAGTAATTCTAGTAAGTCCGTTGTCGAGAAATTCAAGTGTTATGTTTTCAGTGTATCAGGTAGTAGTCTGTCCGAACTGTTATTAATGTATTTCTATGTCGTGGTATGAGTGATTTGTTCGCCATTACATTACTGTGATTATTGTGTATTGTGTTTAGTTCAAGTAAGGCTCCGAAAAATGCCTCTGTTTTCGAAATTACGTCAGATAAAGACCAGAAAAGGGTTACTCGAAGAATCAGTTCCTGTCCCTCCTAGGGACAGTCCTGGACATTTTATGTATCACAAGCATGGCTTAGATGCCATATTATATCTAGACTTGTGGGTGGATTATACCAAGGATCTTGAAGAGAAATATAGATGGCCTGTATCAGGTACATGGGATGCCGAGTGCATCATGCGAGTAGAAGAAGCATTATGGAAAAAGAAAGCCAGACAGTCCCAGAAAGATGCCATCGAGTTATGGCGTAAAGAATCTCATAAAAGAACCGAAAAAGAATTCAGAAAAGCAGAGTTAAGTAGGGAATCCGCAGAAAAAGGCCAAGAAAGGGAATTAATTGAAGAAGGTGAACGAGTTAGAGCAGAACAGTCAGACAGACAGAGAAATGCCCTTATTAAAGGTATGTATCCTCTTCTTGCCGAGGGCTTGCCGAGAGCAACCCCGGAAGCACCCTGTAATTTACCGCCACCATTGGTCCCGATTAAGCTACGTCATAAACCGACCGCAGCTGAAATTTTTCTTTCGTCCTACTTGGACGATACAGTCCCAGAATATGCAAATCCTATTCCGCCTGCTCACCCGCAGCACCCTGTAAATAATGTAATTCCTGTTCCTCCAGCCACTGGTCCCGGGGGTCAAGTTAATGTGCCAGTACCCCCGGACCAGCCCACATTAAATGTACCCGTTTTGCCAGTCACTCTGCCAGCACGTACAGTGTTAACTGACGATTCCAGTTCAGGAGGGGCGGAAGGAGGTGCTCCTATCACCCCGCCTCAAGTAAGACGACTGACGCCGCGAGACGCAGCGTTACAGCGTACGCCAAAAGTTGCTACATACGCAGACCTCAAGAGACTTCTTACCGACTGTATATATGATCCAGTCCCAGGCGAAGATCACATGGTATTATATTCAGTACGTTTAAGACGGGTTGCCAACTTTTTGGTCACCCTGCCCGACATGAAGGAACATCTAGACAGAATATATCGTTTTGTCCGTACAGGAGAAAATCCCGGAAGTATTCACGAAGCTATGGCACAAAGGAAAGCCGAGATTCAACATATGATTTTACAGTTCTTGATTAACTGTTTAATAAGAGAACAAGATTATCCTGATAAAGACAAAGACGAGATGAAAGGTCTGACTAAGTGGAGTGACAACATAGCCGAGGGAAAACACAAGACACAAGGTAGTATAGAAAGTATGTACAAGAAAATTTGTAAGGAAATTATAAGTATACACCAGAAGGAGGAAGCAAAAAGAGCAACCGAGAAAGAGAATGACTCTTCTAGTGAAGAGGTAGACAGCGAGAATCCCTCCAGAATAGCGTATGTAGGTAGAACTAGATTTTCCGACCGACATTCACGCCTAGATTACAAGAAAGTTTTTCCTCCTCCAGTACCAGAACAGTGTTCTCTTGAACAAGTATTCCAGGCCACCGATCAAATTCTGAAATCACGAATAGGTTATAGCGAGCTCAGTACCATGCATGAACAAGAACTAGCCCGATCAGCAGTCCGATGGACTAGTGATTCCACCACGTTTCCAGATGAAATAGTGGCCCAAACGTTTCTGAAACTGCCCCCAGCTGAGCAGCGTCTGGTGGGTACGTATATGATCCAACACCTCATTACATTGTATGAGGATCAGCATTCTGATCCAGGTCCTTTACATGATGTACTGGACGAGTTACTCCTAAACAGATGGAAAGGTCTAGGTACCGATTTAATTAGTGTCATACTAGAACAGCGCCACAAATACAGAACGTTCCTGAATCCGCATTTTGTTCCTGTCCCACCTCCAGTAAGAAAATCATTCTATATCGACAGACAGAATCCGTTAAGAGAAGTACATCCAGTTAAGGGAGAGGGGGGTGGTCTAGAACGAGTATTTGTTTACACCCCTATCACGAAAATAGAACTTCTGGAAATGAAAAAGTTAATACCTTGTCACGATAAAGATCCAGCAGGGTTCCACCGTGAGTTAAAGGACATGCTCCGTATGGGAGAATACACGTATCCTGATATCATTAAAATGTTAAAGGTCCTGTTGCCTGCGGGCATATACGAAAAACTTAAAGAAAAAGAATGGGAGGTGGGAGAGAAAAAGATAGATTGGACCGCTTTAGAGACTGAAGATAATACACGAGTTCCAGGTACCGGTCTTGGAGAAAAAGCTAAAGCATTGCCCGAGTTATTAATCCAAGTTTTGCCAAGATTACTAGCCACGAAAAAGGAAGATTGGGATGCCATCTCAGCCTGTAAACAGAAACAAGACGAAGACACTAGTGATTTTTATTCTAGATTTGAGAAATGTTTCATTATTAATAGTGGTCTGAAAACGAGTAGTGAATCGTATCCACATCTTTTTGTTACCAAGCTAGTCGAGAATTCAAGTCCACAAGTTAAAAATCGAGTACTGAAAGTCGAAAGTACCTGGCAAGCTAATACTCCGTCACAGATGCTCCAGATGTTACAGTATCACCAGAACAGAATTAGGGAGGAGCAGGAACATGAAAGGAGACGTATGAAAGACACAAAAATGAAAGTACTAGTTGCACAGTCTGTTCCGCAAGACAGTCAGAAGAGGGGTACGAATCAAGCCAGTCACCCTGCAGCTCCCGTTAAAGGGACCTGCAATTACTGTAAACAGCCAGGTCATTATATAAACGAATGTGCAGTTCTGAAACACAACATAGCTACTGGTAAAACGAAAGAGAGACCACGTCCGCCTAGACAAGAACAAGTTCCGCAGAATGCCCAGACACCGCAGAATGCACAACAGACAGTTACAGTACCGCAGCCTATAGCTGCAACACAACACGTTACACAGCAGATGTACCAGTACGCACAGTCAGAGTATCCAGATTATCAGCCGTATTCATGAAACAGCCTAGAGAAGGAGGTTGGCTTGCCTCTCATCGAGATTCCTGTAGATCAAGAGGGTCCCTATGTGCATAGTCAAGTATTAGGGAAAGACAGAAAGTTTCTGATTGATACAGGGGCAAGTAGGACTACCATCAGTCATGACGAGGTTCCAGGGGCTCCACTCTCAGGCTCTAGAAATGTTTCCCTTGGATTTTCAGGAAAGCCTATTGTTAATGAAATATCGAAACCAGTTACTCTAGAAGTTGGTCCATTGTCCCGAACTACAGACTTGTTACTCACGAAATCGTGTCCAGAAAATTTATTAGGCATTAGGACCCTGAAAGAATTAGGAGCAGTCATATGCTGCTCCCCAGAAGGGGTGCGACTGTTTTTGAGAGACTTTAAAGGTCATTATGTATTACGTGATTTCGATCCAAGATTATTGAACGTACCGCAGCATTTATGGGCGCAAGGTCCAACTGATGTAGGTTGTATGCACATCACACCCCATCGTGTCACTCTGAAGAAAGGTGTTGTATTACCACGAATCCGACAGTACAAATTGCCACCTGAGGCTGTAGCAGCCTTATCCAAAATTATTGACGAGCTCATTGCTCAAGGAGTAGTTGTAGAAACTGACTCCAATGTATGTAATTCTCCTATCATTCCGATTCTGAAACGTACTGATCCCAATGCACCTCCAGGTTATCGACTAGTGATTGACCTTCGAGAACTTAATAAATGTATCATACCCCAGTACCCCGTGGTTCCAGATATTTCTTCCCTATTAACTGTTATTGATTCAGAAGCTACGTTCTTCACTGTTATTGATCTCAAGAACGCATTCTTTAGTGTCCCCATTCATCCAGACAGCCAATTCCTTTTCGGATTCTGTTTAAATGGAAGGAGCTATAAATTCACACGAGCTCCTCAAGGTTTCACAGAAAGTCCTAGCATTTACAGTCAAGCACTTAAAAGACAACTAGACAATATTCACATGCCAACTTATACTGCTCTGCTCCAGTATGTCGATGATCTATTGATCACAGCCCGTTCTGAACGTGACTGCGAACGTGCGTCACTTACAGTTTTGTATTTCCTGGCCGAGATGGGGCACAAGGTGTCCCCTTCCAAATTGCAATTCTGTGTCCAGCAAGTGGTCTACCTAGGACACTTACTGTCCAAGAGGGGTAGGCAGTTGACACCTGACCGTATCCAGTTAATAGCACATCTTCCACAGCCCAAGACACAGAAGGAGGTACGAGCTTTTATCGGCCTCACTTCTTACTGCAGACAATGGATTCCTCAGTATGCATATCTAGCCAAGCCACTGATACAGTTAACGACACAGGAGGCAGCCGTATCGACTGTCCTCCCTTGGACCCAAGAACACACACTTGTTTTCAATGAGTTAAAGAAAGTTTTATGCCAAGCACCTGTTCTAGCAACGCCAAACTACAGTAAGCCTTTTACACTTTTTGTCACTGAACGTGATGGTACTGCATTATCTGTTCTCACACAAGATCAAGCAGGACAATACAAGCCCTGTGCTTATTTCTCTAGCACATTAGATCCAGTGGCCCAGGCTCTGCCTGCGTGCCTCAAGTCAGTTGCAGCACAGCTCTAGCTATCAGACAAAGTGATTCCATAGTGTTAGGACACTCCCTGACAGTACAAGTTCCACACTCCGTGGAAGTTCTTTTAAACCGAACACAGACTCAGCACTTGACAATTGCACGTTTAACAGGTTATGAACTGACACTGTTCCAGCCACACATAGAAATCAGACGCTGCAACATTTTTAATCCCGCTACACTGTTACCGTCAGTTACTTCAAATCCTGCCACACATGACTGTGTGGAAGTTGTTAACACCATGACAAAGCCAAGACAAGACTTGACAGACATTGCATTACCTGATCCCGACCTGACACTTTATGTGGATGGTTCATGTATGAGAACAAATACAGGAGAACTAGTAGCCGCGTATGCAGTGACTACTGAAACTGAAGTTATAGAAACACATCGTATTGACACCCTGTCTGCTCAAACAGCAGAGCTCGTCGCTCTGACTCAAGCCTGCATACGAGCTAAGAACCTGAAAGTAAACATATACACAGATTCACGTTATGCATTCAGAGTCGTACACGACTTTGGAGTGCTCTGGCAAGAAAGAGGTTTTATGACTTCTCATGGAACCAAGATTCAGCATGGCCCCCTCATTCAAGCTCTGTTAGATGCAATACATTTACCGACAGCTATCGCTATCATGAAGTGCAAAGCACATACGAAAGTCACTGACATCATTTCCCAGGGTAACGATCTGGCAGATCGAACAGCCAAGCTTACAGCTCAGACTCCAGACATTCCAGTTAACACGAGACAGATAGACATTCCAGATCAGACTACTTGTATGACAGTTAAGGACCCTACACAAGACGTACTAGATATACAGTTACATGCTACCCCAGACGAAATCAAGAAATGGTCTGAACAAGGAGGGGTCCAGACAGATCAAGGATGGTTGACGAAGGGAAAAGCCACCTGGTTTCTCCCCGACTCTATGGTTCAAGTCATTATTAACACCGCACATAGTCCAGCAAACTTAGGAGAAAAGGCCATGTTAGACAGTATTCAGAACCTCTGGTTTAACAAGCATTTACGAGCAGCAGCCAAGCAGAAAGTGTGTACCTGCATGATTTGTTGTCAGTTCAATCCAGGAAAAGGTGTCCCGGTGGAACAAGGTGGATTCCATCCTCCTGACCACCCTTTTGAAGTCCTCCAGATGGATTATATTCAGATGGAGCGATGTCGAGGTTTCAAATATGTCCTCGTAGTTGTATGCGCTTTGTCCAGGTGGACAGAAGCATATCCAGTCCCAGATTACACAGCTGCGACCACTGCCAGGCAGTTGGTTCGTGAGTTTTTCCCCCGCTACGGATTACCTAGGGTCGTGTATTCAGATAACGGCCAGCCATTCTCATCCGAGCTCATGAAACAAGTATCCCTTCTGTTAGGGTACCAGTGGAAGTTCCACTGTGTACGACATCCTGAAGCAGCCGGTCTCGTAGAGAGACATAACCAGACTCTGAAAATCCGCATTGCTAAAGTATGCGCAGAAAAAGGCGTAGATTGGATAGTAGCACTGCCAGTCGCTCTTTTCTATATGAGAATGGTCGCTCACTCCCGCTCAGGTCTGTCCCCTTTCGAGGTAGTGTTCGGTCATCCCCCAAACATGTGGGGTACACCTAGACCACGTACAATTACCGATGTTGACAGTAATATGCTGACAGATTACCTGGCCTCCTTGATGTCTGCACTACACTCTTGTCGTTCACAGGTTGCCGCTGCTTTTCCAGACAACACCGAAGTGAAACCGCATGAGGTCATACCAGGCGACCTCGTTTTGATTCGTAATTTTGATCGTTCAAGTCCGCTGGAGCCCCGCTGGAAGGAGCCAAGACTTGTATTGCTAACAACCAGGACCGCCGTGAAGATTGAAGGCAGGAAGGGGTGGTTGCACTCCAGTCATGTAAAGAGATTCCATGGACTTCGACCAAAGACTGTTTTCAAAGACTGCCCCGTTCTCAAGGACTGCCCAGACACTGAATCTAAACTTCCCCTGTTAGAGAAAACTCCGCAGCAGGAGTATAAAGATAAATTAAGGTCTAGTAAGTCAGCCAGTTTAATTGTCTAAGTCCCTCTCGGGTGAAACGGTTAGACAGGTTCCTGACATGTATGAGATAGACCCACACAGTGAGAGAGTTAGTCAAAACTCTAAGAGAATACGTTATCAAAAGAATCTTCGAAGTCGATGTATTGTTACTTTATTCTTCATGCTATTTCTGAGTCTTATGGTTACCTGCATAAGTTATGCCTTACATTTATGTTTTCCTATTAATTCACATGTACATTTTTTCTCTAATGTTACAGTAGAGCACACTTTTAGTGATCTGCCTCCTCACGAGTTATCCTATCGTCTTGCCATGCGCAATAATACGTTTATCCGAATGTTACACTATTCACATCAGACCAGCAATGCCACTAATTGTTGGGTGTGTGGTCGACTCCCCCCTTTCCAGACACCGAAGGGAGTTCTGCCACTTTTTCCTTATCCGTTTTCACATAATGGTTCGTGTGGAGCATGGTCCACGTTAACGTCATCCTCAACCGATATGTCTCTTCTGAATAGAACATGTTTCCCAGACAAGGAAGGTCTTTCCCATAGAACAGGGTTAGATCTAGAAAATGAAGTATATGATCTAGGTAATTATTCCTCGAATTTCATGGTTTTGAATGTTCAGTCCGAGACTACTCCAGATTTGCCTGCTATTTCAGTTCTACCCGTTAAAGGCGAATTATGTGTCAGAAAGAATGGTTCCGCACATGTAGGACATAGTGATTGTACTACTATGGTCGAGTATAGTGACAGTGGGAAATCTACTTTCAAAGCCTCACGTCATTCTTATTTTGTATGTGGCCAGACCGCATATGTTCGTCTGCCCCTAGAGTGGGATGGAACATGTTACATTGCCTTCCTACTGCCACCAGTTTTTCTAGCCCCATCTGATTATCACAGAAATACACATCTAGTACACGTTAGACATAGAAGGGAGACTGAGTCCCCAATTGTCGATCAAACTGAAACTGCATTAGAACAGTATCAAGATTTCAATAAAGGTTTCTTTTTCTTCATAGGTCCTGTCCAGAATAGTAAGCTAATATGTAGGCTAACCAGAACCCTTGAAGCAGTAGTGAATGAGACTACTTCCGCTCTAGGTAACTTAACTGAAGAGCAATCTGCTATGAGATTTGTCGTGCTCCAAATTCGTCTCGTCCTTGACGTCATACTGGCCGATAGGGGAGGAGCTTGTAGAGTCATCGGATCTAGTTGCTGCATTTTCATTCCTAATAACGCACCGTCTGTTTATTCAGCTATAACCAGACTTCATAAAATTGCCCATCAGTTACACCAGAATCCGGGCACCTGGACATGGTCCGGTTGGCTCTGGAGTATAATATCTGCCTGGGGATGGAAAGTATTGTCATTCCTAGGTATAGAAGTAATGATCATATTCAGTTGCTGTCTCTGTTTACAATGTGGCCCTGCGATTTGCGGCTTGTGTGCTACCTCTTGTATTCCTAGTCCTAAGTCCCGTTCCAAGAAAATTCGAGACGAGCAAATGATGTTATATGAACAGATAGATGGTATCATGAATATTGATGTTTCCTGATGGAAACGTAGGGCACAAGGAGGGAATGAGGAAAATTGAATTTTGCCTTGTCATATGTGCCTACGTGTTCCCCATCCTATGATATATGTGCATGATCGATATGCATATATCCCCCTATGATCGATTAAAGACGCAATTATAAGTTGTGTCCAACGTTAGTATGCCAGTTTCCAGTTCTCGTGAAAGCAACGAGTATTAGGCCTATGTTGCCCACGTTTTACATTATGCACGTTAATTCATTGAATTGTCCCCGTTTCTAGGCCTCAAAAGGGCCCGGACACCAGATTCAAGCTCCAGTCTCCTGAACCCACTCCGAGGAGCGATGCAGCCCCCACCTGCATCCCTGACCCTTCACTTACTTCCTGCCGCGCAGCGCGGTTCCCAGCCTGGCTCTGCCTGCCTGTCTGCCAAGAATATGTTATGCCTCTAGTTATCAGTTCAGCTCTCCGTCTTCACATTCCTAAGCTAGCGAACCGCATAAACAGTTTCAGCTATAGTCTAGTCTTTCTGTCTCCATGCAAGAGAATTACTGTATTAATATTCATGGAAGATTCATAGCACACACAATACATGTAGAATATATGCATGCACCAGCCTTAGTGTCAAGTAGCCTTTGCCCTGATAACTTTTAGATTCTATCAACATGTACTCCAAACACCAGATACCAGATATGCTATAGGTACATGTCATCCTGACACCGCAGACTTTAGTCTCCTCTTCTAGTGCAGAAGTCATAGCCCCCAGTTCTCCCCGGTAACACGTCATGGCCCGTTTGCGCGCACCACTAGGTTAAAGGTTCCAGCTGCTCAGGTAGCCCCCTCCATGTTTCCACCCACTTTATGACACTTCTGTGACGTTCTCATCACATGTCTACGTGCACGCCCTATGCACGCCTTCTTTTCACGCCCATGTGTTCTTATCTTACGCTTGTCACTAGTTACGCCTACTGTATGTAATGTAATTGTGATGTTTTACTATATATACCTTGTACTGTTGATGAAACGTTGCAGCTGCCTTCTATGCCATTCTATTTCAGGCTGTTCTGATCCTGTCCCTTCCCTTATGCCTGAATAAAGCCCGTTCGACTCAGATACATCGGATCCTGCCTCTTATTTATTGAGCTATCTGTTTTATTAATGTATTCAAAAATAGTACCGGTAATTAATTATTTATTTACCGCAATGCTGAAAACAACAGAGTCTAACAATTCCAGCCAACTGTGTGGGTACGGGCCAGCGAAAGTGTCGAGAGACTCGTAGACAGAACCTTTCTCGTTGCGGCCGACCTTGTTGGTATGAGTCGGTCGGGGCAACCGTTGCGGTTGCGAAGTGAAGTGGAAGCGGTGTAGCGTGTGGTGCCCTTATGGAGCAGTGCAGGCAGTGGCTCAGTGACGGTCATCCTACAGTATCGGTGAGACCAAGATTCACGATGCAAAGTGAGGTGTTGCTCATTGCGGTGCTGGCAGGTCACGGCGCAGTCAACGGAGCCGGTCCATGTTCGGGTCAGGCAGCGACGGTGTCTCTGGCATCCGGGCAGAGGGAAGTGAGGTGGTGCGGAGTGCGGTGCCCACAGGATGCAGTGCAAGAAACAGCTCAGTGACGGTTGCCCAGCAGTGGGGCTCTTTTCCTCTGCGGTGACTAAAATCAGCAATTCTATGAGACGGTGCCAAGAAGGATGGTGACGTTTGTGCTGTTCCTGAGACTTCTTGAACAGGGGGCATGAGCTACCGCAAGCCCTTGGAGATACCTTGTAAAGCAGAATACACAAATAGTTCCTCTCCTTGGCAGAAACAGGTACTGCAGGCCAACCCCGCACAGCACACAGAGAAGGGGCAGTACTTCTCCTCCAGCTTCTTTCAGCTCTTCTCCTTGGCAGAGGTTCCTCTTGAAGTTTAAAGGTGATCTAAAGTTCAGAGGCTGGGCCCCACTTCTCCCAGCCCAGCCACAATCAGTTCTGTTCTCTCTGGTGCAGCTGCCAGGCAGGAGGTGGAGACAGCATTGTCCAATGCACACCAGGCCCATCAGGTGTGAAATAAATCTCATCCCCCTACTCTGAATGCAGCCCAGGTCTATTCAGTCCAGCCATGACTCACCCTGAAAAGGCAGGACACATCTCACCCCACCCCCCCCAAAGTGGCTGTCAGAACAGAAAGCACACCCCCAGCCCCTGTCACTCCAAAGCCAGGCAGTCAATACACAACCCTAGCTGAGGCACACTGGTTGGTTAAGCAAAGAAACCCTACTTTAAAAAGTGGTGTTTTCAAATCCAGAATGTAAAAATCATCCATACTAAAAGATGCATCTTTATATTCTGAGTTCAGGCATGCTAAACTCCATTTTTCTATGTTGTTTACCGATCCATAAATACAATATACAGGGAGAGCATATGTACTTAAGCACTGATCAGCAGTGGTAAAGTGCACAGAGTCATAAAACAGGGTCCAAAACAGGAGGGCCAAAAAGCAGAAAGTCTGGGGATAAACCCAGTAGAAAAGCCAGGTTTAACATTTATTTAATCACATGTTCTAATAGCCCTGATATGTTCACTCCAGCTTTCTTGCAATGATCTTATATTGGAGCATTGCTTCTGACCAATGCAGATGATTAGAACAATACACAGTTTATACAGTTTAGTATTAGAAATGAGGAATGTTTTGATCTCATATGTTCTTGTGCATTGTGACTGCTAAATTCACATGTATTGTTAAATGTATATTTTCAAAGATTGGATTGTCTACATTTGTGGAATCCTGGGGGCCTGACCGAAAGCTAGTTACTTTCAGTGGGTGTTTTAGTGAGGTTACTGACTTTGTCACTGGGACTGAGTATAATTTCTTTTACGTTTTAAATGTCCTAAGGTTATAATAGGATGACTGGAAAGCATTTTATGGAGGTGTGCATCTATTTGTTAAAACTACTTACGTTTGCTCAAAATTTCGCATATTTGTCAATTTGCCTATTAGTTCTTTTTTATTTATCTTTTAATAGTTCCTCCCTGGACGTAGTTAATTCTTTAGTTCAGGTTTCTTTCAGTATTTTCTAAGAACAGGCATCTATTTCTGCATCCCTTTATTGCTTTCATACTTTTCCCCTAAAATCAAGGTCTTTATTACTCTCAATCCTGTTACTAAGTAATTCTCTATAAGGAATGTGTTCAATCTATTTCAGTAGATGTCCAAAAGTAGCATGCAGTATATTGGCCACTGTTCTCTTTACATGGCACCTGTAGTTAAGAATGTTCCATTTAGGTTTCTAGGTGTACATCCATGAATATTATAGCAGTTGGACTGAATTCTAAAGTAAATTAAATATAAAAATAATTGTGTTTCAAGTAAGAAAAGTTTGTTGTTAATGCATTCTGGGTTCCTTTTCAAATCATCAATATATCATCAATTGAATATAACCAGAGGACGAATATGTTGCCTCAGCTTCTCTCATTCCAGTCATGCTCCCTCGCATACAAGCTCATAAAAAGGTCAGCACTGAAGGGGTAAAACCTGGAACCAATCACTTTGCCCAGTTTGTGATTGTAAAGATCCTTTGGTAACCAAAATAGTTGTTAAACAAAACATACTGAATCAATTCTAAAAACATCAATGAATGTTTCAAACTTGCAAATCTCATTATGCATGATTCCATGTTGGCCTGCTGCATGCATACTTGCCAGGGAGGTTAAGCAAATCACACTGATTCTATTGGGTACCTGGTAGGCTGTGCCTCCTGATGGGCTCAACTGAGATGGAGAACTCGAAAGCATCAGTGGGTAAAAACCTTCTTATCAGAAAAAACATCCAGTAATCTGTGAAGATCAGAAATCCATAACAGCTATTTTAAATTACATCAACCATCTTAAAATGATCACAACTGGCAATTATGGAGGTAAACAATATGAAGCAATATTAAACGTAATACCTTTTCTACACCACTATAAAGATTAACCATCCAAAGTCTTGTTGAGGACCGTACAGCTGATTACATTTTTTTTATAGATAGAGCGTGATTGTGCAAATGTAGTTGCTAACACCCACTACAAATAATTCATAACATTTAAAGAGTAACTTCTCGCAAATGATAATCAAAGTATCACGATTATGTGTAATAAGGTGTGCAAATCCATGTCCATGGGTGGCTCTTGGCACAGCACAGCCAGGACACCAACAAAGGGCAGACTAATAAGTGTAAAAATGAAAAAAAAAGACAACAGGCTTTTTTCCATCTATGCACCCAAGATCTGGAACAACATTCCTGTATCCATGAGGACAGCTCAGCACTACTCTAATTTAGGAAAGATATGAAGACTTACCTTTTTAGAGAACACTGCAATCCAAAGCTTCACCTGTCCAAAACTCAGCTTCCCTTTGGCCATTTACAGTGCTCCACTCCCTATTGACTAGGTTTGCACTATAGAAAACAAATATACATAAATACATAAGCAAACAAATTATATTTCTTATTATGTATGTGCCACTCTTCTATGTACAATTACTAGTTAGATCACATCTTCCGCTTTTTATATGAATGACTGAGGGCTGTTCCTCCACATTAAAGTCTTCCATAATTGTATGCAGTTCATGGATTCAATATGATTCCTAATGCCTTAATCTTAACACAGGGTCTGCCACTCTTCTGTTCTTCGGAATACTTTCAAGACCAACACATTTAATATTTTTAAATTCCGTGATCAGATCATTTCTATGACCAAATATCTTTCTCAGAAGTGAACTGGTAGTGAACTGCTAGTGGGTATTGTTAGAAATGGGGGTATCTAGTTGGCAATGGTTTGCACCTTTGTCCAAGTAGGAACACTCCTTAGTCATGGTAAGGGGGATACACTTCTAAAATAACCCCTGCTCACCACCATGGTCGCTTGGCTCGAGCAGGCAGGCTTATCTTAGAGGCAGTGTGTAAAGCATTTGTGCATGCATACAGTAACACAGTGAATCCACTATAAATGGACACTACACCAATTTAGAAAAGTAAGCAAAACTTTATCTAAACCAACATGACCAAATACGACAAAAATCCAACACACAATACTGCAAAAATAGGTACTTTGCAAGGTAACCTTTAAATTGCAGAAATATCTCAACAAAACAGTTCTTCCGAGTCGATAGCTCTTTCCGGGGCTACCGCGATGCTGAAAATAATAGCGTCTAACAGTTCCAGCCGACCGCATCGGCACTGGCCAGCTAAAGCGTCAACAAACTCGTAGACAGTACCTTTCTCATTGCGGGCGGTCCCATTGGTACGAGTCAGTCGGGGCAAGGGACGCGGTTGCGATGTGAAGTGGAAGCGGTGCAGCGTGCTGTGCCCTTACGGCGCAGTGCGGGCAGTGACTTAGTGACGGTCATCCAACGGCATCGGTGAGACCAAGGTTCATGATGCGAAGTGAGGCATTACTCGATGCGGTGCTGGCAGGGACACGGTGCAGGCGACGGAGCCGGTCGATGTCCGGGTCGGGCAGCGACGGTGTCGGTGGCATCCTGGCATAGGGAAGTGAGGTGGTGCGGTGCCCACAGGATGCGGTGCATGAAACAGCTCAGTGAAAGTTGCCCAGCAGGGTTGGTGAGACCAGTGATGCAGTGCAAAGTGCCCTCGGGAAATGGAAACAGCGTCAGACTCGGTGACAGCTGCTCTTTTCTTCTGCAGCGACTGAAACCAGCGGTTCCAGAGACGGTGCCGAGAAGGATGGTGAACTCTGTGCAGTTCCTGAGACTTCTTGAACAGGGAGCAAAATCAACCTCAAGCACTTGGAGATACCTTGTCAAGCAGGATAAAGGCACAGTTCCTTTCCTTGGCAGAAACAGTTCCGGCAGGCCAATGCCAGACAGTACAGAGCAAAGGGGCAGTACTTCTCCTCCAGCTTCTTTTAGCTCTTCTCCTTGGCAGAGTTTCCGTTTGAAGTCCAAAGGTGATCTAAAGTTCAGGGGTCTGGGCCCCACTATTTATAGTACAAAATCCTTCGTTCTCTCTCTGGTGCAGCTGTCCGACAGGAGGTGGAGACAGCATTGTTCAAGGCAGGCCAGGCCCATTCAGGTGTGAAAGAAATCTCCTCCCCCTACTCTGAATGCAGCCCAGGTCTATTCAGCCCAGGCTGACTCAGCCTGGAAAGGCAAGATACAACCCGCCCCCCCCCCCCCAAGTGGCTGTCTGAATAGAATGCATATCCCCAACCCCTGTGACTCCAAAGCCAGACAGTCAATACTCAACCCTAGCTGAGGCACACTGGATGGCTAAGCAAAGAAAGCCTACTTTAAAAAGTGGTATTTTCAAACCCAGAATGTAAAAATCATCCATACTAAAAGATGCATCTTTATATTTTAAGTTCAGGCATGATAAACTCAATTTTCCTATCTTGTTCACCGACCCATAAATACAATTTACAGGGAGAGCATGTGCACTTTGGCACTGATCAGCAGTGGTAAAGTGACCAGAGTAATAAAACAGGGGCCAAAATAGGAGGGCCAAAAAGCAAAAAGTCTGGGAATAACCTTGCTGGAAAAGTCAGGTATTTAATCACATTTTCTAATAGTTCTGATATGTTCACTCCAGCTTTCTTGCAATGATCTTATATTGGAGCTAATGTACTGTTGCTGATCAATGCAGATGATTAGAACAATACACAGTTTATACAGTTTAGTATTAGAAATGAGGAATGTTTTGATTTCATAGTTTCTTGTGCATTGCGACTGCTAAATTCACATGTATTGTAAAATGTATATTTTCAAAGATTGGAAAGTCTACGTTTATGGAATCCTTGGGGCTTGACCAGAAGCCACTAACTTTCAGTGGGTGTTTTAGTGAGGTTACTGACGTTGTCACTGGGACTGGGTAAAGGTAACTATGCCACCTCAAAATGCTGTGAGTTCAGCAAATGCAGCCTTTGTAAAATGGAGTAAAACCAACTCAGTTTCCCAGACAAATATGGAGGAAATGTTATTCTGCTAATGAACTATGATGAGTGGTGTCACCAAATCAGGAAACGTTGTGCGTAATGCGGTGAATCATACATGTATGCTGTTTTAGCAATCTCTGCCTACTTTACTTCAATCTCATGTATAAAATAGGGCAACCCAATAATCCCCTTGGGACTGGGTGTGATCAAGAACACAATGCAAATGTCCCTAAAGGAATCATTCAAATATTATTTCTTATTTGAAAGCATATCACATATGTGAACATAATTCATCACAAACTCAGGAATTTTTCCTAAAACAATGTGGTATAAATATTTGTTTAATACAATTCTAGACAAAATATTCAAATAGACATGTACGGCAACCAAAATACAACTGATAGTCTCCATCAATTCGACAGTAGTAACAAAACACCTTTTGCTTTTCATACATATGGACGAAAAATCACCATCTGTCAAAATTAAACAGATCTTTTTTTAATTGATTTCTTTATGCCTCATAGAATATAAATTCAAACAAAAGGGGCCACAGCGTGGACGTTTCAGTGTGTTTAGTGGTCTAAAAGATCCCGAGGCCATCTACAGGACGGAAGAGTTGCACATTCAATCTCAGAGTAAATCTCCAAATACGTGAGCCACGCGAGTCAATCATTGAAAGGAGGCTTCTATTAGGAACCGGCAGTGCTCAGTTCTCCCCTCGACATCAGCGACTGAGTTACTTCAAAGCAACAACAAGACATTTAGGACAGATCTGTAGGTTTTACCGTCCAAAATGTCATCTGTGCTGCTGGCACAAAGCTTGGTGAGTTGCCTGGGCATAGTTCAGCATTGGAACCATTTCATACTGGTATTCTGCTGCTTAGCCACACTTATCTTACTCATTTTTAATAAATGTTGCTTTTCCTTAGTTTGCTGTAGTGCCATGGTTGTTTCTACTCTGCTTTCCCCACCCCTACTCACAGGACTCCCTACATTCAGGGCTTGAATCATTTTGGAACAGCAAAAAAACAGAAACAGAAACAAGATAGCTTCAGAGGTGACTAAATGCAGCCTGAGCTTATGCATCCAGGCCTCCAGGTGCATGCATTGAGTGTACCGTGAAGCAGAGCCCAGTTACCTGCTTGGAAAACTACAGTGGGTATTATAAAAATGACAAGCAATTTTACTTACTTATTAATGGAAGGCGTGTAACAGGACACAATGTTCCTCCTCTGTACAAAAACTCACCAATGTTTGTGGATGAACAGATTGTGTGGTGTGTTCTCTGTATGTTGCTGGATGCGTTGCTCAATTCTTTAATTCTTTAATTTATTGAATGCTTTTGCTAAGTTGTTTGCTTTCACTGAATGTTGTTGCTAAGTTCTTCAGTGTGGGTAATGCGGTGGTTCTTCGCATCTCTTTCTCATTATGTTGTAGTGGCGGCTGGTATTTGAAGGCGGTGGGGTGGCAGGTCGGCGGGAATGAATTAAACATTAAAATACAGGTCGCGGGGTGGGGGAATGAATTTCAAAATAAACTACTCACTTACCTGTTGCCCGCCTTCGCCGCCGCCTTCTCTGGGTCCTCTCTGCCCACTTCCAGGGCAGGAAGCAGCAGGAAGCACCCAGCTCCGAGCCTCCCGATAGCCAATCCCAAGTGCTGCAATGCAGCACTGTGATTGGCCTGAGCGACGTGGATCTGCGCTCAGCCAGTGAATGGGAGGCTGAGCATGTTCTCCATGCAGGCTGTAATGCAGCCTGAATGGAGAATATGTGAAGTGCGCAAGACCGTTTGACTGGCCTGAGACTGCAGGTCAACGTGTCCAGTGCGCTTAGAGTGGGCTAAACGCTCCTCACCTGCCCTGCTCTGTGAGCAGAGCAACCCCACCCCAACCCAGCTGAGCAAGGGGTAAAATAAAATGATAATAACAATGAGTTATTATCATTTAATTTTGTTCGTTTTCGACCTGCTCAGTGGGGCAGCACTCCTTAGTGGAGGAGCTGCCACTGTTATGTTCAGCTCCACTTCGCATATCTTTCACATCTCAGATCTTTCTATGGGTAGTTAACCCTCCATCGTTGCATCTTTCTTTCTTATAGTACTCACCTGCACTGCCTTTGTTAGTGCCATGTACCGCGTTTGTGCCATGTTCCGTAACCTCCTTCGGCGCTGTTAGTGAGGATGTTTTGATGGTGAGATTAGGAAATCGCATAATTTTAGTTTAGTTCAATGTCATACTTTTATTTGAGATAATAAGCTGCTTGTGGCATTGACTTTTCGTGATGGCTTTAAATGGGCTAGTTTGTTCAAGGTGGCCATTGCATTTTTCTTATTTTGCATATCTATCTATCTATCTATCTATCTATCTATCTATCTATCTATCTATCTATCTATCTCTGTGCGTCTTTCTGTCTGTCTGTTTGTTTGTCTATCTTTAGAACTCTATCTATAGTTGCTTATTTAGGTATCTATCAATCTATCATTACAACTATATCTATAGTTGCTAATCTATCTATCTATTTTCGAAAACCTCTCCATGTATGTGTCCTTGCAAGCGTCTCGATTTGTTATTATTAAAGATTTACAAAAAAATACGGATAAGCTTTAGCACAGGCAAGAGGCTGGCATCCAATGCCAGACCAATTCGCTTTTTTAGGTCTGGAGTTACCGAAGGCTTTTCGATGTTACTAAAATTATGCGTATACAGTAATTTGAACCAGTGATTTCCGGTGCTCAACACTGGCACTTAATTGTCAACACCTGCACTTGCGACAGCCTGCCACAAGTTGTAGCTGTCTGGCTAATTTAGAGATGGCCATAACAACAGGTAATTGTTAGAAAGGTCAAATGGTCCCCAAAAAGAAGACTCAAAGAAGGTAGTAAAAGCGAGGTGTTTTTTTTAAAGTTTAGAAAGCTTTATTGAATTAATAAACAAAGTAAAACATCAATGAAGAATATATGGTGAGAGGTGTCAGTTCACGAATAAAAATAACAAAAGATAAAAGCCTAAAAAAGAATCACACCTCAGCTGAAAATAAAAATTATACAAAATCAAATGCATTTTAAAATGTAAGAAAAAAGAAAAAGAGAGAGGGAGGGGAAAAAGAAAGGAAGAGAAAGAACAGGAAGATAAGAGATAAGAAAAAGAAAAGAAGGGTCAGACAAAGAAGGAAAGATGAACAGTAACAGTGAAACTAAACTATGAATAAAAAGCTAATAAAAAATGCATATATATCATGAACTGTTTGACCTAGAAAAAGAGCGACGTGTTTTAATGGCACGTCTGCTCGTAAACAAGTCAAGAATGAATCAACCTCCCATCACAACGATCCACCAACCTTCCAATCATCTTAAAACAAAACATTCTTAAATTGACACGAGTCAGTCATGAGCTGGAACAAAGAATCACGCTCGTGCCTGCTCATGTCAGCATGTAATGTTCCCAACAGTAATTATTATTTCAACCATTTGGTAACTGCTGAATGCCCTCTACCAGCCCTGATCCATTGAAGGTTCTTTCTTTTCCGGTTCCTCCCGCCCACTTCCGGCCCCAGCTCCTCTGCATCGGATGCCCTGCTGGGCTGTCATCGCCACTTATATATTCACTGTGCATATTCTTTGTTGCCGTTCTGTAGGTATTATTATATAGCCTTATGGAGTCATGATTAGACTAAGTGATGGGACTCCCTGGGGACTCTGATCTTAAATGGTAAGAATGCCCGACAATAAAGATACTATGATTATCAGTGATTGAGCGTTGTCACCACATGATACTGTTGGTTTTGTTTGGGTTTGTTGTTCTTATTCCAATTGCACAGACTGAACCGAGAACCTCTACCAGTATTGTCCCAATGCCATCAATAATATAATGGAAACACTGTATGTATGTTTACAACTAATATGTAAATGATAAGATGTAAATGCCTGTATTATTGTTGTTAAAATAAAAATTGGTTCAAAAACAAAAAATAATAATTCAATAAACTTTAAAAACGACTATTTCCTGTCTGTCAAAAGCCATTCTTATTGCTATGGAGGCCTGAAATAGTCCGAATTTTCACACTTGCAGGAGTGTGATGGTTAGTAATTGTGTTGTTACTATCATTTGCAGCATGACAGTGGCAATGTGTGGTGCAGGCTGTAGTGGCCTCCTGACGAGAACCATGCCACTTATTTTGTTTACAAATTAAGCACTGTGTGTATAGCTAAGTTAGTCAAAGAGCTTTCCAGCCAGACTTCCTCCATTAGTCTGTTTTGTGTCATTCACATTCTTCTTCCACCCACTGATACATCATGCGGTATTGGTACAGACCACTTCAGCCATTGGTTGACTTCCCTGTGAGTGGTGGCATCCTGCCCTTTCACAGGGAGCACATACACACAAAGTACTTCCCTTCAGTGCCAGGGTCTACTATTGTCATTTGTGTTTTTTTAGAACAAAAATATAGTTTTTGCCTTTAGTCAATGTTTTTTTCTTTAGACTGATGAGGGCATGATAGCTTCTCCAGCAATGCAGATTTGCAAAACCCCTGAGAGAGCAAAATAAAAATTGATAAAGCCAAAGGGCTGGCTGCCAATTCCAGAACTCTTGACGTTGCCAATGCTTGTTATTCACCTAGGAGGGCAGAGGCCGTCTGTAGCTGGGCCCTGGGTGGTGCTAGATTTTTTGACGACATGAAGGAGGGTTTTAGAGTGACAGCACCTATTTGGATGGTATCAAGGCTCAGGTGTTGGGGTTCCAGGTCACACTAAATATCTTTCTGCTTGGACCTTTGAGGTGGGGTTGGTGTCAGGTGATCTGAGGGCAGGAAAATTGAAGTATTTTCAATTGGACATGGATTCTGGTGTTAAATGGCCTCTTGGAACTGACTTTGCACACTCTGGTGTCGGGGGAGGGGCTCCTCATGTTTGAGACCACAGTGGCATGCACAGATCTGGCCGCCCCATCGCCAGAGAATGAGGCGGAACAATAATTCTGGAATGAGCGCAGACAGTCACCAAAATTGCAGGCTCTTGCATTTATTGAGGAATGGGGGGATAATGTTTGCTAGTACCGTACAATGAGTATTGTAGGTGAGGTGGGAGAAAAACCTATCATGCGAGGCAGCACGTATTAGCACAACATAGGGCAGTGTTCAATGAATGCCTACGCAAGTGAAGCACTGCACGATGCCACAATGCCCTTATGTAAAGGCGGACATGGAAAAAACATGAAAGTGAAAAAGCAAGCTCATTGTGCATTATGCTGCACCAAGCAGAATCGTCGGCTTTCTTCCCTCACAATGCAGGCTGTGTGCACACCTAGTGCAGGTGCAGCATTGTAGATTGGAAATCCACACCTGCATCTGATCAGACTTCAATGATGCTAAGATTGATTGCCAATGCTTCTGCATGCAATAAGTATTAGGCATAAGCAATGTAACATCCACTGGTATGCTGGGTACTAAGCAGCATAACACAAGATTAGTTGAGTATATTTAAATGGCATAGTATTGGACCTGAAATCCTTGGCGTGGTTTTCCCTCCAACTTTTTGCCTTCAATCCTCCTGATTTTGCTGACTTCGTTTTTGCTGAGCCTAGGGCTCTGCGCACTTTACCACTGCTAACCAGTGCCAAAGTGCGTGTGCTCTCTCCTTTATATATGGTAACATTGGCTTACACCCAATTGGCACATTTAATTTACTTGTAAGTCCCTAGTAAAGTGGTTCTACATGTACCCCAGGCCTGTAAAGTAAGTGCTGTTAGTGGACCTGCAGCACTCATTTCGCCACCCACTTAAGTAGTCTTTTAAACATGTCTGAGGCTGGCCATAGCAGCGTGTGTGTGCACTTTTTAACAACATGTAAAAGAATGTTATAGTACTTAGATGTTTTATAAAATAGATAACGAATTAATATGTGTGTAACTGCACTGACAATCACTGTTAATAATTTTCCCATAGATGCCCCTGACGAAGGGTCACCCCGTAATGTATTGGGCTATTTTAAAATAAATCGTGGCATGAGGAAAATCTGATGCTCCTGTGTGTTTTTTGTGAAAACTCAAGTACGGATAAGAAAATGAGTAAAATGGATTGAATAGAATAATGGAGAAAATGTGAATAATATGAAGAGAAAAGTGGATTAACTAAGTAGTTTATAAATAATTTGATTAATTGGATTCATTGGCAGTGCAGCTTGGGAAGGGAATCACGCGATTCCCTCGTGTTTGGTTCTATGATTCGAGGGCGATTGGGCGGAGCGCTTAAACAAGCAGTGCAAGCCTTCAACAAGCAGAAATTGAAGAAATATACAAACTAAACACAGCAGAAAACGGAGTGCATCACACCACCACTTTTTTGTATGATGAATTAACCTTCCGTCCTAATCGGTGAGATTGCACCCAGGTTGAAATGGAGAACTAAGTAGAGATTAACAGGAGACATGGAGAGCGAGTGAAATACATGAATTACACAGGAGTTTCTTGACCATGTGCGAATACCAGTGTTAGATCTGGGGGTCTCTAGTTGGCAGGGGTAGGTACCACTGTCCAAATAGGGACCCTTGCTTCTAGTCAGGACAAGGAGATAACTCTCTGAGATAACCCCTGCTCGCCCTCTAGGTAGCTTGGCCTGAGCAGTCTAGGCTAATCAGAGGCAATGCGTAAAGTATTTGTACCAACACTCACAGTAACACAGTGAAAACACCACAAACTGATTCCACAACAGTTTAGAAAAATAAAGGTATTTAATCTAAAACTACACAAGACCAAAACGATAAAAATCCAACATACACAGTTCAAGAATATGGTTTCAAAAAGAGTTCTTAAGGTTGCGTTAAAATTCTTCAAGTTGCGGTAAAATAAACCACAGATGCGTGAAAAGTTCACAGTTGCGTCACGTTTACTCACAGTACCTTTAGTTGCAACAAAGTTCCAAAAGCAGAAGCTGGTGCGGTGGAAAACAAGCGATGCGTTGCTCCTGAGACCCTGGGGAGGCGGTGCGACAGCCCCGCTGTAGCAGCGGGCGTGTTGCGACGAATCCGGTCTGTATGGGGAGGAAGGCCACTTGTATGGATTCCGGTGCGTAGGTTCCGTAGGAGGTCTGTTCTCGCAAAGGCACGATGCGACGATCTCGTAGGTGCTGCGACGATCTCCGGGGCGACGATGCGCGGTCCAGCGGCGATCCTTTCTCTCGCAGCTCCTCGATGCGATGATTCTGCGACGACACTCGCAGCGACGTGATGCAGTCCGCAAGCAAGCGGTGAGGCGTTCTCACCCAGCGACGACAGGCTCTGCGACGATACTCGCAGCGATGTTCGATTCTCCCGCACCGGTCTGGTGCGTCCCGCAAACGAAGGATGCGACGTCTCTGGCAGCGGCGTCAGGCGCTGCAACGATCTCGACCTCCGTAGCGGCGGGAAACTTCTCGCACTGTCGGGGATGCGCTCCGCAAGCGAGCGATGCGACACTTTTCAGTTTCAAAAGTCACACAAGCTTAGTTTCAAGCTTCCCAGCACAGGTCCAACCTCCAGAGGCCCCACAACTGGATCAAGCACTCTAGGAGGGACAGAACTCTCTCAGCAGAGTTCAGGGAAGCTGGGGGTGAAGTCCTTTTGTTCCTGGGACTTCAAAACAGGGAGCCAGCTCTTCTCAGGCCCTTGGAGATTCCTTCAAGACAGGGGACACAGCTCACAGCCAAGTCCTTCCCCCCTCCTTGGCAGCAAAGCAACAGGTCAGTCCAGCAGAGCAACAGCAGGACAATCTTCCTTCTTCAGTTTCAGCTTTCTCCTTGGCAGAGGTTCCTTCTTGATTTCCAGGATGATCTAATTTTCTGTTGTCAGGGGTCCTGTACTTATACCCCTAAAGTCTTTGTTCTCTTGGTGCATGTGGGCCCTGTGCCCGGTCTGAACCAGTTCTGGGTGGATCCTGAGTACTTTGTTTTGCTGGCTGCATCTTTCCTTTCAGAGTGAGGGGCAGGGTCCTCAGCCGCCCAGCAGGGGGGTGGAGCCAGCATTGTGGAAGGCAGGCACAGCCCTATTCAGCCCAGGTGCTAACTCCTCCCACCACTCCAGTTGCAACTGCAGTCATTCAGCCTAGTGCTGACTCATCCATCCTGCTGGGGAATTCCCCAGCCCCTGTCACTCACAAACCAGACAGTCAATACACAAACAGGCCCAGGCACACAGAAGGTTCAGACAAGAGAACAGCAACTTTCTAAAAGTGCTGTTCTCAAACACAGGATTTAAAAACAATCTTTCCTAAAAGATGTGTTATTAAATTCTGAGTTCAGGGATACTAGATACTTATGTCCTATCTTGTTCCTATGGGAAGAAATGCTGTTAACCACTGTAGCCAGCATCCCCCATGTTAATCTATGGAGCAAGATAGCCTTACAATAGTGAAAAACGAAAATGGCTGTAATTCACTACCAGAACATGTTACCTGCACCAGTACATGTTCTACCTTTCACATACACTGCACCCTGCCCAGGGGGGTACCTTGGGCCTTCCATAGGGGTGACTGATGTGCACGAAAAGGGAAGGGTTAGGCCCGGTCAGTGTGGACACTGACCAGGAGGACATGGCAGTTCTAACTGCCCATAGGCACTGCAGTGGCAGGCCTGAGACACCATTTTAGAGCTACTCCTGTGGGTGGCACAATCAGTGCTGCAGGCCCACTAGTAGCATTTGTCATCACCAGCCCTGGCACACTCAGTGCACTTTACTAGGGACTTCATGGTGATACAAATATGCCAAACATGTATATCCAATCAGAATAACAATTTACATAGAGAGCATATGCACTTTAGCACTGATCAGCAGTGGTAAAGTGCGCAGAGTCCTATTGCCAACAGCCACGGGTCAGGAAAAATAAGGGAGGAAGAAGCAAAAAGTTTGGGGATGACCCTGCAAAAAGGGCCAGTTCCAACACAACCCCCTTCCAGCCTAAAGCCAGGATAGACCAAGCGATACCTCGATGGTATTCCCTGATTAAGGCGATAGAACACGGAAACTGGCCCACACAGCAGGGCAGTCCTGTTCTACGCCGTCCTAACCCCAGTTGGATCACTCTATCCATACTCTCAGGGCCCACCATGCCAATCCATGTGGAACCCTTCTCCTCACCTGTGGACACCACCTGTGCAGCACCTAACTTTAATTTTCTCACAGGTGTGTCCCAACAGACCAACAGCAAGCCATAGTGACCACCAACAGTGATCAGGGATGAGACCCAGGCCTCATGCCTCTCAGGGCGCTCAAACCTCAGTGGCATCAGAGGGTGGGGGGCAGTAGCCCCAGGTGCTTGGCACCCTTTGTCCACTCCCTCTCTTGTCATGTCAGGTCTAACATCCTGGCACTGACCCACCAGACCCGGACCTGTATCCGGCGGCTGGACAGGAGGCTGAGCTGGGCTTCCCCACACCCGGTCCTCCTCTTCCTTGGGGCTCTGTACCCTCCAACCTGGAGCGGTACCCCCTTCTAGAATAGTCAGGGCACCTGTGGCAGGTGTCCTGCACCATTCACCCACCAGTTCAGGGGTGCTATCCTGCAACTGGTATTCCAGGTCAGGGGGGATACCCCAGGCCTGGCCCACAAACCTAGGCTCCAAAGCCTCTAGGTCAGACAACACCTGAACCTGGCTTCCCCACCCAGGGACCAACCCCTGCGGTGGAACACTTGCCTGGCACGCCAGGACTTCTGGGGACTCATACAGTACCCCCATGAGGGTGACACGCAACTCATGTGTCCTGTGACAGTCTGCCTGGCGCAGATCTCCTGACCCCTGTCCACCTGACAGCGTGGGAAGATCCCCCAGGACAGAAGTGAGGTCACCATGGTCACTCACTGGGGACTCAGCCCTTCTGACTGGTCTCTGACCCACTGGTTCTCCCACCGGGGACTCCTTCCCCCTCTCACCCCTCAGTCTGGACTTCTGTACCCTCCCAAATGGAGCGGCACTGCCAGACACCAGAACTGATGGAGGCCTGGTTACAGGCACTCCCCGTTCAACAGACACTAGGAGATTCTCCTCAAATGGCCTACAAGTACAGTCTAGGCCCCCAACCTGGTGTTCCCTCAAGGAACCCTCCAGGCCCTGAGACTGGGTTTCAGGCACCGTGAGACACACCGTCCCACACTCACTCCTTCTCCACTGAGACCGGACATGAGCCCCTACACCCCTCCCCCTACACTGGGACCTAACTGGGCTACACTGAACCTCTTCCGCCTCACAGGTCTGGAAGATATCTAAGCCACTCCTTTTGGGATCACTCCCCAATGCCTCCTCAGACTCTCTGGAATCCACCAAGAAGTCTGCCTCCAACGCAAGCTCTCTGGGGTCAGAGAACTCACACTCCACCGGGTGTTGGCATAGCTCTGGAAAACAGGGACTTAAAATATGCTCTCCAACAAATGAATCACACAGCCCCTCACAGTTGTTAACCAAGTTACCCTTTGCCTCACCCTCCAGTGCCTCACACAAGTACCTCACACCACTCTCCTGAGACTGGCAAGACAGTATCTGACTGCCTCTGTCACACAACCCACACTCTTCTGGCGGGTCTTCACACACACACACCAAGGTTTCAACCATGGGGGAACCCCTCTCCCTGTACCTCTCATCTAGAGTCAGTAGAGTGTCCCTCCCACCACTAGGAATATGGTCCCCTGTGTCAGTCCCCCAATCTACTTCAGGGACACTGCACTCCACTGGAACTACATCATAAACCTGAACCCCCTGGTGTATGTCGACCCCCTCCCTCAAGTCAGGCGCCACATCTCTGGGTGTTTGTACCTTTCTCTCAGCACTAGATATCATAAACATGCTGCCACCATCTGAGCTGGACTCCACCTCCAACTCAGCAAAGCTCACCTCTTGAGCTACCCATGTTTCTTCTGCAGCTGAGACCCTCATGGCCTCACGCCTCTTGAGCTCCAACTCAAGTTTCCTCATTCTTAATTCATGGGCCAAGGTAAATTTCAATTCCTCTAGGGCACGGGCATGTTTGCTCTCCTCCGCCGCCCTTTCTATTTTCATGACTTCCAAGTCATATTCTCTCATTCTCTGATTTTCTTGTAACTCTTCTGGGGTGAGGCCCCTACCGGAGTGGTTGCTGCCAGCTCCTGAGCCTACTCTGCCCACTGGCAGATCCTTGCTGTGAAAACTGTTTTCCACATCCACAACATCATCTCCCTCTTGAGCCTCCCAATGGGCCCTCAAGATTTTCTGCAGCTCCTCCTTTCTGTAGGCGCTTTTTATGGGGCACTCAAACTCAAGGCAGAATTTCCTAAGTTGCTCAATTTTGTATGAACACAAATCTTCAATGCAAAACTCTAATTCTTCTTCTGCCTCCTGACTGGGTGCCTTTCCTTTCACAGACATGATGCTTGGAAGAGTTACTCAAAAATAGAAAAAATCAAAACCAAAAACCAGTAGTATGCGGTGGCGTAGTGGTCTGCACTCACTAGTGATGTACACCAATTACTGTGGGTCAAGTACAAATACAAGTTCAAATCCCACCGCCTGACCACCAATGTTAGATCTGGGGGTCTCTAGTTGGCAGGGGTAGGTACCACTGTCCAAATAGGGACCCTTGCTTCTAGTCAGGACAAGGAGATAACTCTCTGAGATAACCCCTGCTCACCCTCTAGGTAGCTTGGCCTGAGCAGTCTAGGCTAATCAGAGGCAATGCGTAAAGTATTTGTACCAACACTCACAGTAACACAGTGAAAACACCACAAACTGATTCCACAACAGTTTAGAAAAATAAAGGTATTTAATCTAAAACTACACAAGACCAAAACGATAAAAATCCAACATACACAGTTCAAGAATATGGTTTCAAAAAGAGTTCTTAAGGTTGCGTTAAAATTCTTCAAGTTGCGGTAAAATAAACCACAGATGCGTGAAAAGTTCACAGTTGCGTCACGTTTACTCACAGTACCTTTAGTTGCAACAAAGTTCCAAAAGCAGAAGCTGGTGCGGTGGAAAACAAGCGATGCGTTGCTCCTGAGACCCTGGGGAGGCGATGCGACAGCCCCGCTGTAGCAGCGGGCGTGTTGCGACGAATCCGGTCTGTATGGGGAGGAAGGCCACTTGTATGGATTCCGGTGCGTAGGTTCAGTAGGAAGTCTGTTCTCGCAAAGGCACGATGCGACGATCTGGTAGGTGCTGCGACGATCTCCGGGGCGACGATGCGCGGTCCAGCGGCGATCCTTTCTCTCGCAGCTCCTCGATGCGATGATTCTGCGACGACACTCGCAGCGACGTGATGCAGTCCGCAAGCAAGCGGTGAGGCGTTCTCACCCAGCGACGACAGGCTCTGCGACGATACTCGCAGCGATGTTCGATTCTCCCGCACCGGTCTGGTGCGTCCCGCAAACGAAGGATGCAACGTCTCTGGCAGCGGCGTCAGGCGCTGCAACGATCTCGACCTCCGTAGCGGCGGGAAACTTCTCGCACTGTCGGGGATGCGCTCCGCAAGCGAGCGATGCGATACTTTTCAGTTTCAAAAGTCACTCAAGCTTAGTTTCAAGCTTCCCAGCACAGGTCCAACCTCCAGAGGCCCCACAACTGGATCAAGCACTCTAGGAGGGACAGAACTCTCTCAGCAGAGTTCAGCGAAGCTGGGGGTGAAGTCCTTTTGTTCCTGGGACTTCAAAACAGGGAGCCAGCTCTTCTCAGGCCCTTGGAGATTCCTTCAAGACAGGGGACACAGCTCACAGCCAAGTCCTTCCCCTCTCCTTGGCAGCAAAGCAACAGGTCAGTCCAGCAGAGCAACAGCAGGACAATCTTCCTTCTTCAGTTTCAGCTTTCTCCTTGGCAGAGGTTCCTTCTTGATTTCCAGGATGATCTAATTTTCTGTTGTCAGGGGTCCTGTACTTATACCCCTAAAGTCTTTGTTCTCTTGGTGCATGTGGGCCCTGTGCCCGGTCTGAACCAGTTCTGGGTGGATCCTGAGTACTTTGTTTTGCTGGCTGCATCTTTCCTTTCAGAGTGAGGGGCAGGGTCCTCAGCCGCCCAGCAGGGGGGTGGAGCCAGCATTGTGGAAGGCAGGCACAGCCCTATTCAGCCCAGGTGCTAACTCCTCCCACCACTCCAGTTGCAACTGCAGTCATTCAGCCTAGTGCTGACTCATCCATCCTGCTGGGGAATTCCCCAGCCCCTGTCACTCACAAACCAGACAGTCAATACACAAACAGGCCCAGGCACACAGAAGGTTCAGACAAGAGAACAGCAACTTTCTAAAAGTGATGTTCTCAAACACAGGATTTAAAAACAATCTTTCCTAAAAGATGTGTTATTAAATTCTGAGTTCAGGGATACTAGATACTTATGTCCTATCTTGTTCCTATGGGAAGAAATGCTGTTAACCACTGTAGCCAGCATCCCCCATGTTAATCTATGGAGCAAGATAGCCTTACAATAGTGAAAAACGAAAATGGCTGTAATTCACTACCAGAACATGTTACCTGCACCAGTACATGTTCTACCTTTCACATACACTGCACCCTGCCCAGGGGGGTACCTTGGGCCTTCCATAGGGGTGACTGATGTGCACAAAAAGGGAAGGGTTAGGCCTGGTCAGTGTGGACACTGACCAGGAGGACATGGCAGTTCTAACTGCCCATAGGCACTGCAGTGGCAGGCCTGAGACACCATTTTAGAGCTACTCCTGTGGGTGGCACAATCAGTGCTGCAGGGCCACTAGTAGCATTTGTCATCACCAGCCCTGGCACACTCAGTGCACTTTACTAGGGACTTCATGGTGATACAAATATGCCAAACATGTATATCCAATCAGAATAACAATTTACATAGAGAGCATATGCACTTTAGCACTGATCAGCAGTGGTAAAGTGTGCAGAGTCCTATTGCCAACAGCCACGGGTCAGGAAAAATAAGGGAGGAAGAAGCAAAAAGTTTGGGGATGACCCTGCAAAAAGGGCCAGTTCCAACAACCAGCATTTACATCATAGCGTTTAAAAGACTCTTTGGGCACAATTCATTTGGACAAATGAGACTTATTCGTCACCACAGTACAAAATGTACGATATTTGCAATGTCAATATATAACCAGCGTCGGATTGGTAACGAGGGCAATCGGGCAATGGCATGCCCGAAGGGCCGGTGTCCAGTTCCAACTGTGGGCTGCTTTTTTGAGCAGCCTGGAGAGACGATTTGTGCTGTTTCTGTATTGTTCAATGCCGTCAGCGGCCCAGTGGGTGCCTGAGGGGCCTTTCTGGAAGTAAATGGGCGTCCATTACCTCCCTCTTATCAACGGCAGATGTGTCATTCCCTTTCTTTCGCTGGGCTGGCCAAATAATGTGTGCATATTGAGCGGGGCAGGCAGGGGGCCTGAGCTAAAGTGGCCTCACTTGTTTTCAGGTGTTTCACCACTGTAACCTAATCCGTGCATTTTTTTTTTTTTAAACCTTCCCCTTTTTTTAAATAAAATTTCGCTGTAGCAGTGTTTTGCAAGGCAATATGCAAATGTGGGCCACTTTTTTTTAGCCTGCCCGGGATGGTTTTAAATCCTAATCCAACCCTGTATATAACGTTTGAGATATCATTCACCTGGTTAAAGTGTTACGTAGTTTGTAAACGCTGTGAGAGAGTCAGATAGACAGTGCCAAAGGATTCTGGGGCATTGAGTAGCACAGGGAAAGAAGCAACTCAATAGGGCGATAGCGCGAAGGGTTAGCGAAAGTGGGAAAAATCCGGTCCACATTTTAGTCTGAGTACTAGGACACGTGGTAGATCTCCTGAATGGAAGCATGAGTGTTTTAAAAGAGTGTCAGTGAACAGCTAATACTGATGGGCGATAGGCACGGGGATAAAGCACGGACATACCGTGTAAAAGAAATGAAGTCTTCTTGAAGAAAGAGTATTAAGAACTCTAAGTGTAAATGTCACGGTAAACGGATTATATAATTATTGTGAAGTTAGTGAAATAACAGCAGCTACCATTACTAAACAGAAGGTTACGAGCGTGCTTTAAGAGTTTACATCCCATTAGTACAGAGTAAAGATGGGTTTATGCAGGTGAACACGTGGCCACGAGCAATTGAGACATTGGATGCGTTAATTGGGCATATGCAGCGCGGGGATAATGTGGTTGATTTTTTATAATATTTAACAACATGTAAAAGAATGTTATAGTACTCAGATGTTTTATAAAATAGATAACGAACTAATATGTGTGTAACTGCACTGACGGTCATTGTTAATAATTTTTCCATAGATTCCCCTGACGAAGGGTCACCCCGAAATACATTGGGCTATTTTAAAATAAATCGTGGCATGAAGAAAATCTGATGCTCCTGTGTATTTTTTGTGAAAACTCAAGTACCGATAAGAAAATGAGTAAAATGGATTAAATAGAATAATGGAGAAAATTTAAATAATATGAAGTGAAAAGTGGATTAACTAAGGAGTTTATAAAGAATTTGATTCATTGGATTCATTGGCAGTGCCGCTTGGGAAGGGAATCACGTGATTCCCTCGTGTTTGGTTTGCCCTTTTTAACTGCCATTTCAACCAGGCAAATTAAAGCGTTTAGCCAGGCCTGAACCTTCCTTTTTAATACTCATAAGTCACCCATTGGGTAGACGCTAAACAGCCCAGAGGGTAGAGTGCAGTGCATTTAAAAAGTGGAACATGTACAATAAAATATATGTAATAAAAAAAAGTGGGACATGTACTTTTTACTTCTACATCTATTGGTAGTGAAAAGCTCTTAAATTCCTTTTTCACTACTCAAAGGCCGGCTTCTCCCACAGGATAATATTAGGTTACTTTATTACATTTAATAAGTGAGAACTTTTAACTGGGGGCAGGTAGGAAAGTCGTGTTTGGGCTCTAAACAATTGTCATTTAAAACTCTCTTATTGGTAAAATTGGATTTTAAGTCACAATTCAGAAAATGTAACTTTTAGAAAGTTGCCATTTTCTTGTCTTAATCATTTGGAGCCTGCAATCTGTATCCTCGGTCACATGACTAGGTGTAGCTGGCACTTGGTTTTGTGTATTGTTCCCAGACAGCGAGACAAAAAGGGAGTAGGTGTTGGCAGGATGGGCCACCTCTGAAGTGATAGGAGGGAGGAGCTGTCACCTATCACACTGCACATCGTAACGACTCTGACTGAGCACTCTCACAAAGGGTTTCCTGCTAATATTTTGTGTTCCCAGACAAGCTGTGGCCAGGGCAGGGAGGAAGGAAATTCCAGACACCTGTTTAGGAGGAGGGCTCCAGAAGCTTCTCTCACTTCAAAGTGTGAACCAGGTATAAACAGTGGACCATTAGACCCAACTCTTCAGTTCCCTTCTGGAACTGTAGACTCTGCCAGGAAGAAGGACTGCCCAGTTGTGAAGCTGGCCCTGCTGACCGGCTTGCTATTGCTGCCAAAGGATTATTCTTCTGATTTGAGCTGCCATGTTGAATCCAGCATGCCTGTGTGGAACCAGAACTCTAGTAAATCTCCACAAGTCAGTTGGTTGGCCCCCTGTCCAGAGGCACAGGGACATAACAGGTTTCTTCAATGTTGACACATCTCCATGTATCTCGACGTAGCATGGCGCAGGTTGCCATTGACTCTGGCCCAGAGCAACGCAGCCCGTCCTTGATGCTGACTCATCTCAGCGCAAGTCCTCGCAAGCCCGGACAGCTCCCTTGATGAGGCGCAGGACCCCATATCGAATCTCTTTGTCGGCGGCTTGTTGACTCATCACTGTGAGATGCAGCTTCTCATCAACGGCTCATCAACCTGCTGCTGCATGACACATCTTGAGACCAAACCCCACATCGCAACTTCTCATCGATGGCTCCTAGACACCGACCCACGCAGTGAGATGCAAGTATTTTGCATCTCGATGCCCAGGCCACAAGGTACTTTTCTGTGGACTAAAGTCAGTCCTGTATCAGGCCCGCACTAAATCGCCGTCGGCATGAACTTGGACCTGGTCTACCGCACCAAGAACCGCAGTTGGTGCTTTTGGCTTCTTAGCGCTTGATTTTCACAAAAACCTGCAAATCTCTTAACTCTGGTTCTACTAATTGGATTTTTTTTTATTTTGGTGACAAATAATTGATCAAACTTTTTACTCTAGTTTTCTAAATTGGTATGCTATTTTACTTGTGTTTTGTTTTCACGTTTTACTGTTTGAGGAGCTGCATAAATACTTTACACACATTGCCTCTATGTTAAGTCTGACTGCTGTGTGCCAGGCTACCAGAGGGTTAGGCACATGTTAATTTAGATTTTGCTTGTGTTTCACACTGACAAGTATTGTGGTTGCTGTCTAACTAGGGTTTCACCACCCTCAACCAGTAACCCAATTTCCTACATATATCCTCAATATCCCTTGTGATGTATTACCTGACAAAAATATCAACGTAATCACTGCAATGCCAGTTTAGTTGATGTGGTGTTAAGAATAGTAAATACCTTGACAATGTGGTAGTAGGCTATGTAGTGGGTGTGATATTTTTGTAGGTTGATATTGTGACCAATTTATAGAGACAAACAACAACTAATACATAACAGATGCTTTTGGGTCACTCTGGGACTCATTGGTATAATATAACTGCATATTAGTTTCCGGCTCTATGGTGATTTGCTGTGTCTCCTTAGGGGCCCAGGGACCTTTTGGATACTTTGACTCATTGTACCTCCAAAACTACTACCAGAAGACAGCTGCATGCACATACCACCATCGGACAGAAGTTCAGTCTTATCTAAATGTGTCCGTAGTCCCATGCTGTTCACTTGCATATATAAGCCAGCCATTTGGTGCAGGTTTGAACATCACTTAGAGAGAATGAGGGACCACTTCCTGGAGTATAGCACATGAAGCTCAATCTAATGAATGTCACTCTTAGGATTCTGGTTTGAGTTGCCATTGTGTTATGCTTACAAAGTTAAAGACTGTTCTGGAGGAAAAATGAGTTACCATGTCTGTAGTAAAGAAAATACCCAAAGAAACAAATACTCGTGTATCACCATGTCCCTTTATCTAGAAAATGGGCTCCACCAGCCAATAAGTACCTCTGTCACTAAACTCAATGCACCTACAATCTCACCTCATCCCACAAGCCTTCAACCACCATGATCAGCAGGAAACGCCCTCTTTCCAGTGACCCACATAAGATTTTCTCCATGTTACCAACCCCCAGAAGACCATCCCTAGCCGCCCCACTAATCTGCAACTTTCCTCTCCCCTTTTACTCTCTTGAACCTGTCATAAAAAAGCAGTATTGCTCAGGCAGTGTCTGGAACAATATGACTTTCAAGCCATACAGCTGCTCACACTGGTACATGCATAGTCACCAAATGATTTTACATGCTTGCAACCTACTGCAGCATGGTGGCACCATCCTTGTGGTACTTAGCACCTTACGTAAATAAATAAATAATAATATGTCTCCTGAACCTCCAGAAAATTTTTGTTTCACCAGACCTCACTTTACAATTACACTCGTGCTGTAAATTACTCACACCCTCTAATTCACTCCTTTCTCTTTTCCTGATATCCTTGTCGCCATCTTTCTGAGAATTCCTGTCCAGAACAGGCACTATTATGGTCGCCCACAACAGCACCTTCTAAAATCTGTCCCTGTCCTCCAAAGAAACACATAATACAAGCCTCTCTGAGGAAATCGCGGTAGGTGTGAAACATTGGGTCTGGTCCTTTGAGGCACCGGCTACAGGGAAAACAAGCATTGGCAAAGCCAATAGTTCTTGCCTATCCAAGAGCTATTGGCTTTGCCAATCTGTTTTAGCTATGCTGAACACAGCGTAGCTGCTGTTCAGCATGGGTAAAAGTTAGTGGCACAAAGGAGAGTGGCATGGAGTGTCGTAGAGTGGAATGGTGAAGAGTGGGGTAGATTGTTGTAGAGTAAAGTGGCAGAGGGTGTTGTGTATTGGAGTGGCATAGAGTGGAGTGGCATAGTGTGGCATGCACTGGAGTGGCATAGTGCACCTGTGTAGAGTCTATTGGCGTAGAGTGTTGCAGAGTATAGTGGCATAGAGTTCAGTGAAACTGAATGCAGTGGCATTGAATTCAGCAGCATACAATGCAGGGTAGTAGAATGCAGTGACGTATAATAGAGTGGTGCATAGTAGAGTGGAGTGGCGCAGAGTTAAGTAGAGTGCTGTAGAGTGCAGTGGCATAGAGTAGAGTCATGTAGAGTGGTGCAAAGTGGAGTGGCACAGAGTTGAGTGATGTAGGGGGCAGTGCCGCAGAGAGGAGACAAATGGCATAGAGCGCAGTGGCATAGAGTGGTGCAGAGTAGAATAGCATAGAGCAGTTCAGAGTAGAGAATAGAACAGTAGAATGATGTGGCATAAGGTGCAGTGGAGTAGACTGGAGTAGAGCAGAGTAAAATGGCATAGAGCTCAGTAGCAGAACATGCAGTGTTATAGAGTAAATTGTCAGAGTGCATTGGTGTAGAGAGGAGTAAAGTAGCGAAGAGAGCAGTGGCTTAGAGTACAGTGATGCAAGGTAGAGTGCAGTGCTGTAGAGTGTAGTTGTGTGGAGTGCATTGGCGTAAAGTGCAGTGGTTAAGAATAGAGTGGTGTAGAGGTCAGTGGCATAGAGTGGAGTGGCACAGAGGGGCGTAGAGTGGCGTAGACTGCAGTGGTGTAGAGTAAATTGTTTTAGAGTATAGTGAAGTGGCGTAGAGTGAAATTGGGTAGAGTGAAGTGGTGCAGGGTAGAGTGCAGTTGCGTAGAATGACATGAAGTGTAAATGCGTAAAGTAAAGTGGTGTGGAGTGCAGCAGCGAAGAGATTAGAGTGGCGTACAATGGATTAGCATAGTGTGCAGGGCACAGAGTTGAGTGTTACAGAGTAAAGTGCATTGGTGTAGAGTGTTTTGGCATAGAGTGCAGTGGCATAGAGTGCAGTATTGCAGAGTCGCGTAGAGTACAGTGGTGTCGAATGGAGTTGTGCAGAGTAGATTGTTGTGGCCTAGACTGGAGAGGTGTAGAGTGCAGTGGCGAAGAGTGCGGTGGTGTAGAGTAGAGTTGCGAAGAGTACATTGAGATAGAGTAGAGTTGTACAAGGTAGAGTAGAGAAGAGTAGGGTGCAGTGGCATAGATTGCAGTGATGTACAGTGGAGTGGTGCAGAGACCAGTGGTGTGGAGACCAGTGGTGTGGAATGTTGTAAAGTGGAGTGGGGCAGAGTAGAGTGGAGTGGCGTAGAGCGGAGTGCTCATGGTGTGGTAGCACTCTGCCATTACAGACAACACATTTTGAATTGAAACGACCATTACATTTGCACAGACATACAGTTTTACTAATAAAACCATACAGTACACGGACGAACATGTGACAATTGCATCACTCAGTAATGATTTGTTTTATTCATATTAAACTATTGTTTCCAACACACTTCAGAAAAAACTAAAAATGTGCTTCATGTGTGTACCTGATTCTGATATATTCTGAAATACTTGCACAGTTCATTTCAATGTTGTTGTGTGCTAGAAAAAACTCTTTCTTACCCCCAGTATCCGGTAAGATTGCCATATAAATCCTCTCACTTTGAAGTCAGAGAAAGAAAATTAAACAAGTGCCCTGGAAGACAGCGCCTGACATTTTACCTCGGTCTTTGAATGCACAGCAACTGTGAGGAGATAAGGACAAGATTTAAAGGCCCGTTTATGTAAAGGGAGCAATCAGAAGGCTACTGTAAATAAGGTATGGGCAAGGGAAGGTACGAACTTAGGCTGGACAGCCTAAAACAAATACAGCAAGCAAATGGAATGCAAGAGAACGTGAGTTACAAACCACAAAGCCAATGGCAAGCAACGTGCAGAATGCATTCATAGGTCAACTTTCTGAATCGTCTCCGAGAGACTGCGGCCTAAAAAAACATTTTTACCTGAATAAAAAGATGTATATCCCTGTGTCTCACCAGCAGGGACCCTCAAAGAGTGGACCTGGAGAAACCTTTCACCGGGACCTCAAACTCCAAGGTGGGCCCGACCATACACCCGTTCTAATTATTTGGTCTTTTAAAAAAGCTAGAAATAGGGCTCTGGGGCTCGGGTGCAAGTGACTGGACATTTGTAGACCTCTAGGGTCTGCTCACCACTAATGCATGCAGTGGCTGTACATCCTTAAGATGCACTTTCAATTAGGACTGGTTTGACACTAAAGAATTATGATGATGAGATTAAAGTAATAAAACATTGGGTTTTCTCCTTTACACTGTCACTGTGGAATATCCATGGGGAAAACGGCTTTGCCTACTGAGGAACCGGCGTAAAGAAATTAACCGCCAGCACGCGCACAATTTCTCCTGCGACACATATTTGCGGAAGACTGATTGGTCCAGAGCTGGCGGGCTTCCCGCCTGAATGGGAATAGCACGGTTGATTGCCTTTCATCTCTTAAATAAGCCCGTTCAATTCTTCAAAACTGCACAGCTTGGTAATGGACGGTAATTCAAAAGCACACTTACTGTGATAAACGGCGTGATATCGTTATGCTAATGATTTCTCCACCAAACGCCATTTCAACCCAGAATAATAGTACAGATTTCTTTGTCGCTGAATAGGGCATCTCCGAAAAGCCTTCTCCCTTCCAGCCCACCACTCATTTTTGGGTAATTTATCTCAGAGGATACTATACCTATGTAGGGCAGACATTGTACACTGGTAGCTAATAGAAATCAGTACCTTTTTTAGGCGGCCCGTGACAGACCTGTTGACTGGGAGTGCAGGCATGCATAAGGAACCTGCAATTCCATTGTTAAACAAACCTTTTCTGGTTCTCTTTGTACGCTGAGCAGTTTCAATCCCAACTTTTTACTATCTACGTCATGTTCTGTTTCCTACAAAACACTTTCAAATTCACCGCCCCACCCCCCATTGGATTACTGACTACTGGTGCACAATTGTTTTTAAGTATCTAATTTTCAACGTTTCCCCTCCTACTTTCCTTACCTAGTGACTTGCATTGTACAATGATCTTTAGTTTCTGCACACGTTAGAGTTATGTTTTCAATATTTATCGCAATTCTGTGCTGCCCAAGATCCGCAAAGAAATACTGGACTAACACAAATTTGAATGACCTTTAAAAGAGTTTTCTACACCAAAATGCCTGTTGTTTTATTATAAGAAATCAATACATCTATCAATATCCTATATCAGTTTAGAATATTGGAATGCAGCAAGCTGATCTGAAGGCAATGAAGTGGGTCTACGACAATAAAGGCTGGTGTAAGTCTCCTGCTCCAAAATTCCAATCTCTGTCTTTTTCTTTCCTTGTCTATTTTAGAACAGTGATACTACCATTGTAAATTAATGGTAACACACAGACTTGGTCTTCTAGAATTAATTTTGTCTTCCTATTTGAGAGGCTAACCTGAGGGTTAGGCAACCTCTTGTGATTCCTGAGGCACAGCCTGCATAAAAATGTATCAGGGGAGGGGTGAGTACTTGAAACCCATGCATTGTTGGCAAGATGGCTCATCACATTTAGGAGCCTGTGGCAGAAATCAGTGTTCCACCAGCAGTCACAGGTTCGAAGTCCAGTGACTCCCCTCTGCCTCACATCCTTCAGAGGTGGATAAGATCAGAAGCTTTGAGTTGGGAACAAAACCACAAGTGCTATATCACCTGCATGGTGTTGCCCTGCAGTGTATAAGTGTTATGTAAATGAGAATGTTATGTAAAGAGATGAAGTACCTATCGTATGTAATGCCAGCCACCTCAGAGGTACACGCCCATATATAATCATAGAACTCTTCATCAATTGCAATATCCCGATTACGGGAATTTACATTCCGACTAACATGTTCCGATAACATGTTATACCTGTTTCCAAGTTCTACTGTTTTATGTAATTTTACAACAGCTATTCGCCTTTCACAAATTAATATTTAACACAACAGCCACAAAAATGGGGTGAATTTGTATCACATGACTATGGGGAGCATGATTTGCCGCTGACCGCGCGACACGCAGGGGAGCATGGGCGGGACAGCGCCCTAGTCCCACTCGACCGGCGAGCGGAGCCCTTAGCATGGACCCCTCCCTGAGCAACCTCCCTGCGCCAGCAGCCAATAGGGAGGGCTCACCTCGGGATGGGGGCGTTCCTAGCGGTATAAAATGGCGCAGCACCTTGGCTCGGCCTCTCTTCCCGTGCCAGGATTCTCCTAGGCTCTGCGCTAATCCTGTTTCACCCGCGGCTATGCGCGGTCTGCAGGCCTGCTGCACGTCTTCGTTCGGTTTGGTTCGGTGTCGCCGTCTGTAGGTGAGTGCCATGCTCTTTTCTCCCCCCCGCCCCGTCCCTGGGTCAAGCTCAGGTTGCACAGGGGCCTGTGGTTCGATACCACGGGGGAGGGAGACGTGGCCATAATTGCGGCGTGACCGCATGGGCAGGAGGGCGGTTGAGCCGTGGGGCATTGTGCGTGGTATCCGTGGAGCTGCACGGGCACGCTGTCCACTTACCGGGAGCACACGCGGGTAGAAGAGCAGAGGGTGGGCTGACTACCCCCGCATTTATTCGTCCGGCACATTTAGAGGAGGGCATGCAAGCGCGCAGCGCTTAGTCCGGTGCGCAGAATTAAAGGCAAATAAGCCGGTTACAGTCTATTGATGTGGTTGCGGTGGTCGGTTTTGCATAACAGATTCAGATAACGCCGCGAATTTGAAAGTAAAAGGTTGCACCTGATTTAATTTACCACTGAGGTAGCCGCGGTTCGGGTGGCGCCAAGTTCAGGGCCGCCGCCATCACTAGTCCTTTGTCCTAGGCCCTTCGGATGCCCGGGGCTCGGTTCGTCGGCAACCGGTTATCGTCCGTAACCCCGGTGTTACTGCTCAGTGCCGGGATTAGGCGGTGGGACGGGGACGTTGCGAGGAATCAAGATGGCGTGTATCCCGACCTGGCGCGAATTTCAGGGCTGATTCAGTGGGGGGTCGCGGGCGCTCTGGCTGTCCCCGTCCCCGCTTTTCCGCTGGCAACGGGACGCGCCCCGAGGGGCTCTCATTGTCTACCCACCTCGCCATTGATTCTTTACCTCTGTTGATTCTTTACCTCTTGGGAAGCCCTCGTTAGATGAGTTGCCTGATTGGTAATTTCATGGAGCTCGATACCGTAATTGAAATGCACCGATGTAGGGTTATGCGACCGCAACTCTGCAGGCCACTTTAACTCGTTATTTCTGCAGTATACCTTCTTGGTAGCGAGGAGGCATTCTCTCACTCCAATACTTGCACAATGGTAGCTGCATGCTGGCCCTCTGACTTGGGCGTTCCCCTTTGTCTGCCATTGATAAATTTTATAATTTAAACGAAAGTTTGCGGAAAAAACGTGGGAATAGCACAGCTGATTGACAATTCCGTCGGGACCCTGGGATCGTTTAACAGCTGTGAACGCTTCTTAACTTCTGATTCCGTAGTTTTGGAGCAGGATGCAAAACCAGCACAGAAGGTGAGTGCTGCAGCACAGGAAGCCAGCATAGCTTGCTGCCACTCTCGGCACTGGGGCAACCGGACGCCGGCGCCTAGCATCATTCGAGAGCAGGCCACTAAGGCTCAGTTTTCATCCAGACGTGCCGTGTTTAAATTTATGTAAATTAACTTCGATTGCCTCGGTATGCTTGATCTTTTCTCACACGGCAAATCGAGCTATTTCTAGAAGCGCCATCTAAGCAAAAGAATCCCACACTAATGAAAGCGTAACTTTACCATAGCCGGTTTAATAGCAGAACTGGGCCTTTAATGGCCCATTTCAGGCATCTCGGAAATTGTAGAATGCGCGGTGGTAGCCGAGTGGTAGGGTTGTAAAAATCTTGATTTGCTTTCTTTCAAAAGACCCTCATCAGTAGTATGTACCAGTAGTATGTAGTATGTCACGAAAACGCCGGGTCATGAGGTTCCACTTTAGCTCTAATGTAGGTAGGGCGTCTTCTTTGCTAACCACTGGCGGTCTGTGAGGTGGGCAAACCACTGAAACTTAATCACCTGACAGTTTTGCCGCATATAACGTAACTGGTGCGATGTATGTAGAATGCGCGGTGGTAGCGAGTGTGGTTGTAAAAATCTTGACTTGGTTTCTTTCAAAAGACCCTTATCAGTAGTATGTAGTATGTCACGAAAACGCCGGCGCATGAGGTTCCACTTTAGCTAAGGTAGGTAGGGCGTGTTCTTTGCTAGCCACTGGCGGCTGTGAAGTGGGCAAACCACTGAAACCAAATCACCTGACGGTTTGCCGCATATAACGTAACTGGTGCGTTGTAAAGCGCACTGATACCGAACGGGGCTAGTTCGCGCTATTCAAAACTCTTCCAAAAACAGAAAGAAGGTTAAGGAACACGTTAAATTTGCCGGCGGCGCGGGGAGAATGCTCAGGAAACTGCCTTATTTACACCTTTGCCGTATAGTTGCAGTGAAGGGCGGGAGAGGGTGGCACCCAACACACTTCACTTCCGCCTAATTTATACTTGTCTATATCCTCATATGGCATTTTAATCTGTCGTATCGGGCTGTTGGTGATCCCGCAGACTCCACACGTACATCTACACTCTGTACGGCTTGGTTTATTATGCCAGCACATAAATGTCACATTGTGTGCGGCAACGCCGTGATTCTTTAGCAGTTAATGCTTGGCCACGAGAATTCAAGGCCTTGTCACGCGACGCTGCTGCCATTACATATCCAGAACCAATACATAGTAAAAATACTCTAATAAGCAGACAGCCTGTAAAGGTTTCTGAACAGGGAGTTTGCAGTCCATTCAATGAATACTTGGTGGCCTTAGAATTCAACATTTCTTGTATTAAACGTGCCAGGAATTTCTTTGCTCTGAGCATAAGGAGCTTCATTACTCCAGAGTACAGAGGGCTGAACATTAAAACTGGCCTTCGTAATATATCATTGTTGCCTTGCATGGCTGTAGTGCGCTTGTGTGAAACAAGTTGAGAAAGACTTGAGTAGGATGCAGTTAAAGTGACGAAATGTGACGAAATATTGAGCGCACATAAACGCTGCTTTTTCTCAGGGTTTACTTGTAGTTTATAGGCAAGTGCGAAATGTTTCATAAAGGGTACGCCACCAATCCTTGCAATGCCCCCCTGTTCCGTTCCTAGAGCCTAAAGATAAACTGCTACCGAGCACTAGAAGGCATTTTGAGGCCTGAGGCGCGTAAGAATGTGAATTCTGATGCAATTGTTTGCGCTTACTAGTTTAGTCATACATGACACGGTCTGCTTCAATAGCAAGACAAAAAATAAGCAGCAGCACAGCGCGGACATTATTTCTGGGTTTTTTAATTCAGTTTCCGGTAATTCGCGGACATTGGATTTGGCGATGTCCGGTAGATGCGGGTACATTTAATTTAGCCGTTCCCGGGTCGGCGTTGTTCTCCTACTCAGTTTTCAACGCGGACAAGGCGCGCTGCGCAGCTGTGCAGTGAGCGCGTTTATTCAATTCGGTAACCTCTGGGCGCATGAAGATCTGTTTACTAACAATGGGCCCCATAGAGGCTCTCAATGCTCCCGTGTCACGGGCAGGCGACATGCCACATGAAGCACTTGTAGAAAATCTCTGTGCGCGTGACATACATGTTGACTTCGCCAAGACATCCAGTGAACACGTGGACCACTCATTGAACATTTGAAACGTCCATATGCACACTGAATCCTGGAGGCACATAGGTATGCAAATCACAGGTTCGAACAAGGTATACACGCTGATTGTACATGGGCAGTCCACCGTAACACAGTGCCACACACAAAGCGACATTGGGCCCATGGAAATTTAGACAGTAAAACCGGGGAACATTAAGGCATACTAAATGCTCAGTGGCTCACACAGAAAAGCCTTGTGAGCCTTGGCACAGTACACATGCTCAGTGCTCCACGGCACGTACACGGACATGCTCTGCACGTGCTGACTCGCTCAATGCCTCTGTAGGATATGGGCCTATGCTCCCCTCACCGGGATGCATGTGCAGGATTGTGTAATGTGTGTGCTATGTGTATAAATACTTATGCACCTCGCACAGACATGTTGAATAGACTCGGGCACATGCAATGATGCTCGATACACCAGGGGCCCCTGGTTTGTAATTGGTATAGGTCCGTGTTCTGGGGTGGTCCCTCCCAGCTTCGGTCTGACTTGTGAGTGTCCATGCGGGCCGCGGCAGTATACTTCGCATATCATATGTAAACTACTTAACGCTGACTCGGAGGATGCGTTTGAAAGGCGAAGCACAGTAGCTTTGCCGGTGGTCTCGCTTTTACGCTGTTGGGCGTCAAACAAAGAATATGCATTTGAGATAAAAGAAATTCTTTTTTGCACGAAGTGAGCAAGGGGATATATAAATGTATAACTAAATTTGGTGTCTGGTATAAACTCAGTAAATGTCCAGCTATAGTTGTTACTTAACAGCAGTGCAACTCCCTTTAATATCCGTGTAAGAAATTTTAAGCAAAGCAGAAAGTCAATAGGAGAACTACCAGTCCCGAAAGGCAAGGTGGGTTGGATAAACGTTAATGCATGCTGCAGGGCCACGACACAGAGGAGCACGGGAGGCGGGATCACCCGCCTATTTTAGGCATAGGTGAACACCACCTGCAGGCAGGGTGTAGTTCATGGAATGACACGGTCAGGAAGGGGAAAACATGTAATTGTCCAGTGCAACCACACTCACACAAGGAAATGTCTTAGCGTGGCAAGGACATTTGGTCTCCCTCAACAGTTTAAACAGCAATTGGAGAGTGCAAACAAAAGCGGTAATAGGAACAAACAGTGACGTGGGCACTGCATAGTGCAAGGGTATACAACCAATGCAGTTGGCCTTGCATAGGGCCAATTTGCTAGATATACTTGAACATTGCGATTCACGATCATTCTGCAGGACATACACACCACAAAGCGCAGGCCAGAACATCCCCCTCAATGGAAGTAATCCAGTTAGGTTGGGATAAAGTTTGCAAGGTGAAGGCTTTAATAACCTCTTCACCTGATTTGACTACAACATCTTCCTTGCCACTTAAGATGTAGCTCCATTCCCAAGAATAATGCTTGGATGTCCTGCTGTTCCAGTACAGGAGCGCACTTAAGGTGGGTACAGACGGGAAGGAATGCAGACAAGTTCATGAGGTAAATACAGGAGGTAGCAAACAGTACAACAGTGTGCAGGTTACAAGGAAAAATACAGTATAAATAGAGGTCAAATACTGCAATACATGCTAGACACCCAGGCACAAGAACAAACGTTACGTAGGCAAGGGTGGCACTTCTGCAAGTGCAAAGGCAAACAACACGTGAGAAATAGCAAACAGTGTGTTATAAGAGAGAAGTGGCGTGGCATGTACTGAAGTGTACCAAACACAGGTACAAGACGAGCAATGCAGTAATGGCAAACACGTTAAACAGAGAACTGGGAATGACATTTGACGGTTACGGGCATCCGCCAGTTTGTGCTCTAACGAATCTCAAGTAATGATCTTGCAGTGATTTGCCTGGACATTCACTGTCATGATTATTACAGCTACTGTGCCCACGCAGCAAGTAAATGATTGGGCTACAGGATAACTGTATAATCCCAACACTTTGATTGGACAAATATCACTGGTTTTCCATTATCAGCGGTTACAATAGTGCAAATAGTCACTTGCCGATTACCAGTATATTAGGTCCAGATAAAAACAACTAACCGTATTGAAGGAATCCCTGTAAGAGGTGTGGCCTATGTAACTAAGGGCGTGGCCTAAGAACCGTCCTAAGAAATCTCCATAAGTGGTGTGGCCTACGTAATTGAGAGCATGACCTGAGAACCATATCTGAGAAATCTTCATTGGGCAGGTACCAATACGAAGAGAAAACGGAAGGGTACTATGATAAAGGTGCACTAAACAGCGACCGAAAGTAGCTAGGTGGGTGGGGGGCTCTGTCATCGACGTAGGCCTCCTCCAGAGCTGTGGCGGAGTACAGGGCTATCTGGAAGCAGATGGACAGTAAGGGTACCTCTGCGGCAGAAGGATACAGTCTAGATACCTCTGCCTGGCACTGTAAGGGTGCCTGAGCCAAGCACCTGGAGCCGAAGGAGGCCCAGGAAACAGCGTCGGCGCCCCGTTAGTCCTTCGGGCGGTCGGGGGGCCTGAACCGACCGGGGGTGTGCCTCATCGCTCCGCCCTGACAGGGGGGGCGGGAGTATAACGAAATGGTAATTTACTGCACCGTCAGAGCATCGACTCGCCGTGCAAGATGGCTCCTTAGGCATGCGGGTCAGCGAGGGGCTGCCGCATTGGATCGCCTGTAAGATGACCCACCTTAACAACTACCTGTTTGTACGAAATAAACCTGCAGCACTGCTTTCCCACAATTATGTCTCATGAGTTTTATTGGGTTATAAGTGCATAAAGTACAAGGCGGAGCGAGCGCTGGCGGTGTGGGCACTATGCCGCTGACCGCGCGACACGCAGGGGAGCATGGGCGGGACAGTGCCCTAGTCCCACTCGACGGGCGAGCGAAGCCCTTAGCATGGACCCCTCCCTGAGCAACCTCCCTGCGCCAGCAGCCAATAGGGAGGGCTCACCTCGGGATGGGGGCGTTCCTAGCGGTATAAAATGGCGCAGCACCTTGGCTCGGCCTCTCTTCCCGCGCCAGGATTCTCCTAAGCTCTGTGCTAATCCTGTAGTACAGATTTCTTTGTCGCTGAATAGGGCATCTCCGAAAAGCCTTTTCCCTTCCAGCCCACCACCCATTTTTGGGTAATTTATCTCAGAGGATACTATACCTTTGTAGGGCAGACATTGTACACTGGTAGCTAATAGAAATCAGTACCTTTTTTAGGCGGCCCGTGACAGACCTGTTGACTGGGAGTGCAGGCATGCATAAGGAACCTGCAATTCCATTGTTAAACAAACCTTTTCTGGTTCTCTTTGTACGCTGAGTAGTTTCAATCCCAACTTTTTACTATCTACGTCATGTTCTGTTTCCTACAAAACACTTTCAAATTCACCGCCCCACCCCCCATTGGATTACTGACTACTGGTGCACAATTGTTTTTAAGTATCTAATTTTCAACGTTTCCCCTCCTATTTTCCTTACCTAGTGACTTGCATTGTACAATGATCTTTAGTTTCTGCACACGTTAGAGTTATGTTTTCAATATTTATCGCAATTCTGTGCTGCCCAAGATCCGCAAAGAAATACTGGACTAACACAAATTTGAATGACCTTTAAAAGAGTTTTCTACACCAAAATGCCTGTTGTTTTATTATAAGAAATCAATAAATCTATCATTACCGTATATCAGTTTAGAATAATGGAATGCAGCGAGCTGATCTGAAGGCAATGAAGTTGGTGTACGCCAATAAAGGCTGGTGTAAGTCTCCTGCTCCAAAATTCCAATCTCTGTCTTTTTCTTTCCTTGTCTATTTTAGAACAGTGATACTACCATTGTAAATTAATGGTAACACACAGACTTGGTCTTCTAGAATTAATTTTGTCTTCCTATTTGAGAGGTTAACCTGAGGGTTAGGCAACCTCTTGTGATTCCTGAGGCACAGCCTGCATAAAAATGTATCAGGGGAGGGGTGAGTACTTGAAACCCATGCATTGTTGGCAAGATGGCTCATCACATTTAGGAGCCTGTGGCAGAAATCAGTGTTCAACCAGCAGTCACAGGTTCGAAGTCCAGTGACTCCCCTCTGCCTCACATCCTTCAGAGGTGGATAAGATCAGAAGCTTTGAGTTGGGAACAAAACCACAAGTGCTATATCACCTGCATGGTGTTGCCCTGCAGTGTATAAGTGTTATGTAAATGGGAATGTTATGTAAAGAGATGAAGTACCTATCGTATGTAATGCCAGCCACCTCAGAGGTACACGCCCATATATAATCATAGAACTCTTCATCAATTGCAATATCCCGATTACGGGAATTTACATTCCGACTAACATGTTCCGATAACATGTTATACCTGTTTCCAAGTTCTACTGTTTTATGTAATTTTACAACAGCTATTCGCCTTTTACAAATTAATATTTAACACAACAGCCACAAAAATGGGGTGAATTTGTATCACATGACTATGGGGAGCATGATTAGAGAAAACACCAACTGTTAGAACTAAAAAGACTGCCCCTATATATGCACATAATCAGGACTTGGGAATAATGCATCCATTGTGGAGATCTGTGTCATGGAAGATGAAAGTCACTGATTTGAATACTGTTGACTCCACTCATTCTTCTGAGGTCAATACAATGAGTAAGATTAAATTGAGGAATACTATTTAACAACTGTTATCAATATGAATGAGCACAGAAATGATGGATAGCATTATATAGTTGCATTCATTAATTGCATTTATTGGTATTAAGGGGCCGATTAGGATTGCGGTGAATCCGCATCCTCCAGGCCGACGGAAGCCACCGCCGGCCCGGAGGATGCGGACTCACCGCTGCGGTGCCTCCAAAGACCCCCCACCAGATTAGGATGGCTGGGGGGTCATCGGCGGACGGGAAGACCGTCCGCCGCTTTTCCGCCGCGGTCGCCTTCCGACCGTGGCGGAAAAGCTCTAATGTGGTGGCGGTGTCTATCAGGCACCGCCAGCCATATTAGGATGGGGCAGTAAACATACTTTTCCGCGGCGGCTTTTCCGCCGTGGAAAAGCATGTGGTCTTTGTTGTTTGGGGGCCCGTTGCGAGCCCCCAGGGTGTTGGGGGGTGCACATGGGGTGTACCTATGGTACCCCCCTGCTTTGGCATGCACAGGGTGGCAGGCACCACGCGGTGCCTGCCAAGTTGTGCATGCCAAGGCTACACATGCATATTTTGCATTGCGGTCGGTGCTGCTTAAAGCAGCACCCGCCGCAATGTAAAATATACGGGATGTGACCGCCAGGGTGGCGGTCACATCCTAATTCGCACGGAGGGACCGCCGCTGTCCCTGTGGACTGTCCCTCTACCTCGGGGGTGGCGGACGGACGCAGGTCCGTCCGCCATCCTAATAGGCCCCATAGCTAGGAGTTACCTTAGAATACAGTGCCCATATAAAGACACACAAACCATTGCTTCTGCCCAGAGAAAGTCATGTTATTCCTATATGATTTGTAATACCCAAGTTATGTCTGTTTTGGGGTACATTATCACAGTCACATTGAAGTGACAGACTGCTAATGAATGTCAATCTTAGAAAAAGATAGTGTGACAAGAAGGCCATGGCAACATTTAAGAACACCACCAGGCTTCAAGAAGCAGACGAGCACCGTGTCACACTGCTACATAGCAGCAGTCAAACTGCACCCTTACCTAGCCAGTAAATTTATAGGCCTGCCTACAGGACTCGCTCGGAGAAGTTTAGTTCTGAGCCCAATGGTGCCCCAAGTCACCCAAGACATCTCTTGAAGAGACTGAAAATGGGTTGCGTGGTGCCTGCTGGCTGCTGGCCTTGCTTTGTTCCTGTTCCAAGCGTGAAAGTAATAGTTGACTAACAATTGTACTTTTCTTTATGGGACAGGTGGGGGTCAAGTATAGGTTGTAGGATCTAATACGGGGCACCTCTGTAGCATGCACACCCTGACTGGGGATCTCAATATCTTTATTCAGTCACTGACTTGTTTCAGGCAGTTTCCTCCCAATCATACATGTATACATATGAGTGCATGCTTCGAACTGTATTCCTGACATAGCTCAATTCCTGTAATTGAACCATAATAGTTGTAAAAAAATAATGCGTAAATGCAAACTCTAGCACTATCCTAGATGTGTCGCCGTGATGTACAGTAATAATCCTGTAGAGAAAGAAGTGAAGCTGCGGTCTGGGTCAACGGGAAAATGTAACACCTGGGAGGTGAACTCGGCAATGTTCGCGTGTTTTTTCCTCGCTCACCAATGTTCAGTTGACGAGCAAGAAAAATCCAACACTAGACCACCTCCCAGCGAGATTTCTCAACTCGGGCAGTCGCGGATGGTGGAGACCACTCGTGTTGAGAAACCATCCACTAAAGTTGAGGAAGCTGCCACTAGAGTAGAAAATCTACTCAAGCAGCAGAAAGAAGCAGCGCCCTCTTGTGTTGTGCATGGTGCCATTCATGCTGATTTTCCAGTGCTGAGCAAACACTCGGTGATAAAAATCAGCATGAACAGCGTGACCTAATGCACTCTGCTGCTTGCAGAACTCAGCGTAGTTTGACGTCGTATGTGGAACTCCACAAACTCCGCCCAGGCCTAGTGACACCCAAACCTAAATGCTAATAATCTAGAGTACAGTATTTATGTTTGTGCGTATTTCTAACTTGCCATTTCTGTAGCACAGCCATAGTTGGTTCGTTAGAAATGGTGTGACATACACAACAAAGTGTGGTTTAGGAGTGTAAAAATGCAAGTTGGGGATCAATTCCAAGGCCAGTGTCTGGAGAACCTAGTGCGCTGCTGCCTTGGTTAACATATATAACATTCCTTAAAAAGCATTCTACCAAAATGAAGCATACTAAATTCAATGTAAATAATGTAACTAAATGTGATCACCTTGCTCATAAGAAAAATATCCCCAGGCTCTGAGATTGGATGGAAATGGCTGTTTAATATCGTGATGACAAAGTTGTTTCCAGTAAGCTAGTGTAACAATGGAGACATAGGTTTGTGACCTTCCATAAGCACGTGAGGGGTGTAGCAGTTTTTTAAGGGCATTTTTCTAGGGATTCTAAAAAGGGGATATTTTCTGATATTTATCCCTATATATGGGTTTAATTTATTCGTTTTAGGGTGTCACAAAGTCAGTATTATAGCCAGTCTGTCATTGGCCCTAAGGAAGGAAATGGCCCTCAGGCTGCTATTTGGATTATAAAAAACAATTTTCAGGGTTCAGTGGACCTCTCAGGCCTCTGTTCCCTGATGCCACTTCACCTACTGCACCAATGGAAGCTAAGCTCCTGCACAAAATAGGCAACAGAATGGCACACAAGCACAATTAAACAATTGAAATGTCACACACAAGCTATATGAAAACCATTTAGTAGCTATGTCACCTGTGTTTGGAATCATGAATTAATCAGGAATTTGAAAGGAAATCATTTCCATTCAGCACACACCTTCAGTTGATATTATTTGCCATTTGATAACATTGATAAAACTCACATTATGGACAGGGGCCTCAGATATTTAAGTTACCCGAGACCCTCTGTATTTGAGGTGGCTTGTATAGTTGCCTAACACCCTGAAATGTCTTTTATTTTTGAATAACATATGTCATGTTGTGTCATAGCATACGGTGGAGAAGCGTGGCTCAGTGGTTAGAGGCGGCAGACCAGGAAGCTGAGATCGGCCGTGGACCAGGGTTCGATTCCACGCCTCGGCGGGTCTCGGGCTCAAAAATTCCACGGACTCGACAATTCTCGCTCCGGTGCCTACTCAACTCACGGGGTCACACTCTGCGACTCTGGGCAATAGCTTGCTTAATCTCCACTACGGCCCCTCGCAGTGGGATGCCTGGCTTTCACCTTGTGGATACCCTGCCGGGGTATCTCACAGGGGAATACCAGGACGGGTTCCCTAAGCAATCGCTTAGATACCGGATCGGTGATTTGCGCTATATAAATACATTTACATTTAAAGCACAGCTTGTGATAGTGTCACCAGTAGCGTAGCAAAGATGCAGTGGGTCTTGGAGCAAACAAGGAAATTGACCTTTTTCACTGCTAATGGGGTTGTAAACACAGCAATTATCAGGGCTCAACTTGACAACAAAATGGTGGTAAACGGCTCTAAGACCAAAGTTTTGGTCTTCAGTAATTTAACTAAAAAAAACTTTACCTGGAGCCTGGGTCCATTGAAAATCGAAACTGCTGATGCCTATAACTGTCTGGGTGTTTGGATAACAGTAAAAGGAGGAGCTAAAAAGCACTTGAGACATGCACCATGGCAAAGGCAGAATCAATAACAATTAGAGAGTAAAAACTAAATAACGCCCTGGAAAGCCTGTCAGCCATCCCAATAAAACGAGTTCTATTAGCAAGCCTCCTACCAATGATTAAGTACGGCCATGAAGCCTATATGGGAAAATTAGTTAACATCATGAACAAATACCAGCTCAAGGCATATAAAATGTTTTTTAAATTACCATCTGACCTTTGGAACTCCCTAATAAGGCTGGAATTCAGTCTGGAAGATCAAATATGGTGAAGCAAGGCATCTTTTGTAAATTATTACTATAGAATTACAAAGCTTTGTGTAACGTTTAAGAACTGCACTCAGGACACACGAAGTGGGTTAAAGTTGGAGGTTTAATACATAACATCTCATCCATCAGTAGTCAGTCAGCAACTGACAAATGGGGAATGTTCTCAACTAAGTCTGGATTCTACATTCCACAGAACCCTGAACAATGGATAACAAGAAGGAGAATACCACACATCTCCCTTCTAACAATAAAGAACAAAAGAAATATAGAGTTACATATACAGAGAAATAAGCAACCAAACTTTACATAAAATCAAAAGCAGAATGGCTAGTTAACATAATCTTTCAAATAAGATGGCATAGTTGTTTTCCGTCCACTTCGTCTAGGATCCGAACAAGGTATAGAATGTGAGACTCCAGGTTGATTATTTTTCTCCCAATCCATTTCTGTATCTCATTTAAGAATTACAACACGACTCAGATTCCAAATTCTTCCAACTTCTAATTTAACAGCATTTTAAAAACATTTTATTACATGAAAAGGTTTTGTAAATTTAGACCATGACAAAGTACCTACAGGTGCTTTGACTAACAATGTCACCAACGTTTGCCAAAAACTGTTTGACTCTTTTCCTTTCAACATAATTTTCCTTGTTTTTAAGTTGTAATCTTTTTTGTCTCTCTCTCCAAATACCCACACTGTTATCCTTGATACCTTTACCCCAAGTCATCCAACCTGGGCACAACTTAGTATTGCGAGTCCTCCCTTTAAACAACACAAAAGGAGACTTCCGAGTAGAGGTCTGAGGAGAAAAGCGATGACCCAGTATACATTTTTGTAATTCTTTTTTCCAATTTAAACAATTAACTCTAGACAATATAATACTTTCTTTTATCACCCTATTGATTCTTTCAACAGCACCAATAGCTTCTAGATGATAAATTGAAATTTTTTTATGAAAAATTCCACATGACCTCAAAAAATCTTCCATTTGTTTTAACAAAATTGAGGACCATTGTCTGTCAAAAATGTTTTGGGAAAACCCTCTCTTCTGAAGACTTCTTGTAAGAAAGGAATCACACAAGTAGAAGTCACCTCTGACACATAGGAGACCTCCACCCATCTTGAGTATAAATCAATGAGAACTAACAAATAAGATGTAGAATGTTCACCAGAAAGTGGCCCAATAATGTCCATAGCAACATCCTTCCAGAGCCAATTGGGTAATTTTTGACAAACCATGGGTAAAGTCCGGGGAGAAAGAACTTTATAATGACTTTGCATAGTAAGCACTCTCTAACTTCATGTTCAATTTCTAAATCCATCCCAGGCCACCAGAACCTAGCTCTTAACCTTTCCTTAGTTTTCACTTTCCCTAAATGGCCCTGATGAGCTTCCTCAATTAATTTCTTCCTTAGGGACAACAGAGAAATTAACTTATCACCTCTTAACAGAATACCATTGTCCACATACAATTCATCCGCAATCATGAGCCAGGTTTTTGATAGGGAACTATCACACATGTGATTGTAGCATGCTCATAACCTTCATTAACTCAGAATCCTTTTCCAATTCTTCTTTCCATTCCTTTTCATTAATAATATTAGAAGTTATTTCACCAACACTTTCTTCATTTTCAAGATTATCTTCAAAATCGTGATCCTCTTTTACATCACAAACTAAACGAGACAGACAATCTGCTGTTACATTCTCTACCCCTGGAAGATGTTCAACAGCAAAATTAAATCCTATAGACCAATCACCCAACGTCTTATTCTTGAAGAAATAAAATCAAGACCTTTTTTCAAAAACATTTCTTTTAGAGGTTTATGATCCGTACATACTTTAAAACGAGTCCCCCAAATAACATTTCGAAACTTATTGAGAGCCCAGTAGATAGCTAAAGCTTCTTTTTCAATGACAGAGTAATTTAAATCCGCACCTCTTTCACTTCTAGATGCACACGCAATAAGTTGCTCCTTCCCATCTCGTCTTTGTTTAAGAATCACACAAAGCCTTTCGAGCTAGCATCTGTAACTACAGTAGTGTCCACACCCGGAATAAATGCCTGCAATTTAAGAGCATCTTTAAAAAAAAATTAATTCATAAAACTCTTTCTGACATTCCCGAGACCAGATAAGCTCTTTATTTTTACTAAGAAATAGTCTCATAGCACTCGATTTACTTGACAAATTGTTTATAAATTTACCATGAAACTCAACCATTCCCAGAAATTAGACAAGTTCATCCTTTGTCGTAGGAGTAGCCAATTTAAGAATAGTATCTACTAATTCTTTTTTAGGAACAACACCCATAGACATGATGCAATGACCTAAATAGTTGACTTCCTGTACTGAAAATCTACATTTTTCAAATTTCAAAGTGAGGCCAGCATTTTCAAGTTTCTTCAAAACAAGCCCCAATCTAAAATCATGATCTTCCTGAGTTATGCCAAAAATTAATAAGTCACCCTGATAACATTTGACTCCTTTAATACCTTTTAAAATAGATGACCTTACTCTCTGAAAAACTGAGGTTGCACTCACCAAACCAAAGGGTATTCTTTTATACTTAAACGCACCCATGGGAGTGATGAAAGCCGTTAAATCTTGTGATCTCTCAGTTAGTTCAATTTGGTGGTACGCCTGAGTGAGATCAAGTGTCGTGAAAAATTGAGCCCCATTTAATGTAGACATAATTTCATCAATATTGGGTTGGGGAAATGTATCCGCCACCACATCCTTATTTAGTCAGCAATGATCTACACAAAGTCTAATGTCACGATTAGCCTTGTTGGCAATGACTATTGGTGCCAACCATTCTGAAACTTCCACAGGAGTAATAATTCCTTGATTAACAAGCTTGTTTAATTCTTGTTCTACTTTTTCTTGCAAAGCAATAGGAATTCTCCTTACTTTCCCTATAGATGGTACAGCTCCACTTTTAAGCCTGATATCACATTGTTACCCTCTCAAATATCCCAAATCATCCTTAAAGAATTTAGGATTATTTTTAAAAAATCATCATTCTTGTTGGCATCAACTCCTTGAATTTGAACTTGTTGTTCCGCATTGGGATTAAGAGTAACCCCCAATAAACATTGATGTGGACACCAAAGTAAACCATCACCTTTTTTTGATCCATAAACTTTTCCTAGAATCAATTTGTTTTTCATTTCAATTGTAGCATTAAAATGATCCAACATGTTTATGGGTTGACCATCATAACCTCCTGGATTTACATTCATTTCATGAAATAGATTATTTCCTTGAAACCACCTGCAAAAAATGTCTTTATCAATAATAGTAAGATGAGAGCATAAATCAAATTTCATTTCCAGATCAATTCCATCCACTTTTACTTTACCCACAGGATGATAATTACACAAAGCTTCATTAACTTGACACATGACTTCTTTTACTCCTTTGTTTTGAATCTTTTTCTGTTTAGATTTGCAAAATCTTAAAAATGACCCTTTTTATCACGACCATGACAAGTCACATTCATTGCGGGACAATTTTTATAATTGGCTTTATGGCCAACTCTCCCACAGCGGATACAAACAAAAGAACTATTTGGAACATCTTCTTTTGTACCTCTTCTACAGATGCTTCTATTGTACTTTTCTCACTCTTTAACTCAGTAACACATTTCAACATGTGTTCAACTCTTTTTGCTATGGAAATAAAATCTTCCACAGTCTCCTCTGTTCCTTGCTCCCTTAGACCAAAATGACATCTCTCCATTATGGTACTTGTTCTTGGTAAATAATGTTTATCTAATTGTAAAATACAAATCTCATATTCATTTAAACCTCTTTCTTCCTCAGTTAATGATTCTGGTAAATTGTCTAATACCTCCTGACCCTCTCCACCTAAACAATGTAAAAGTAATGAATGCTTCCTTTCTGCACTCAAATTGGTTCCACATACTCTTGCATAGTGAGCAAATATTTTCTTCCACTTGCTCCATTTAACTACCGGTTCACCTGGACTGGTTAAAAAAAACAAAGGAGCTGGTACATTCTGGTATATATATATATATATATATATATACATATAATGAACTATGTAAAGTTAAAATGTATTTTTTATAACCAAAAAGGATCAGTAAATTGAACTTTAATAAATTGTTAATCGTATCTATTGACTGACTATTTTGCTTTTATATTATACCTATCCCTTAACATGTGACTTAAACTAATTGTATTTATATTCACTTGTGACGTTTTGCACATGACATTTTGCACAATAAGAACGACTGTTAAACTATTTCACTCTTTCTTTTGTAATGAATTATGAACTACACAAGCAATTTGGTGCACGCATCACCGAAATGATTTTCTTCCTGTTCCAAGATGCGCTGTTATCAACAAATAAGTACTTAGCAAGTAATAAATAAAGATTTGCTATGTTAAAATAAAAAAACACTTCCTGGTGTGCGTGTGTGCCATACTTGTACCAGTCTGACACGCTGGTTCCTAATTGGATCTGTGAATCACGTGAGAACGACTCACTTGTGGGAGGTAACTGTTAACCAACACGTAGTAGCTTCAAATGAAGAGAGCGTCAAAAGGTAAGATCAGTAACCTTTAGATTGAACTGAACTGGCTGCGCGATCACTTTTAATGTAATGCCAAGCGGGATGCTATGTAATTATTCGCCAAACAATCTCACGCCGGACCTTACTGGGGCTGATCGCACACCGAGTCATTTAATCAAGGAAGCTCTCGAGCTACGTCGAATCTTGCTCACGCCGATCGCACACCAAGTCATGCAGCTTAGCTTCACTGTCAAATGTGCGCTCGAGCCTTCTACAAACCGCTCTTCACCCATGCGCCGTCTGGGCGCCAAATTATTTTCACAGAATTTCTTAAATGCCCACAGTAACATCTAGCTCTTAACCAAATAATTGATTTTCAAAAATAGTCAAATAATAATAGAAGGAGCATATACTTTACAATAATAAACAATCAAATATTGCAGTCCGTATTCTTTCTTTCTTTTCAGTTTCTTTATTCACCAGAATTATTTCTCCACAGTTCAAAGAAAGGGAATTCACGACGTCTAAAATCCAACAAAGTAATCATCAATTCATAAATTCAATGAAATGTTTATTCATCCACACAGTCTAATAGTTCAAAAACAGCCTTGGTTCAAAAACAGCCTACGCGTTTCGTCCCCCTCGGGACATCATCAGGGCTGTAAAGTAAAAAACATAAAATCACAATCCAAACCATAATAGATTATGTCATAAAGATCATTCTACAAATAAAAATATTGATCAAAATAACATTCATCCAACTTTAGATTCCACATAGTAAACCTGCCTATTTAACATTCTCCAGTATGAATATCTACGTACAATGCTTCCACAATCCACATGTTATCCTATATCCTTCTACTAAGACATCACACCTGTATTTATTCTATAATAATTATACTGTAATACTTATTCTGAATCCACCCACCTTGATAACTTCTACCTAATACACCTTGTGTCAAAACTCAGTAATTAGAAAAACAAACTTAATCTGAAATGAGTATCCCTCATGTTTCTCCAGACTAAATAATTTTAAAAATAAACTTCTTCAATCTGAACTGAACATACCTCATTGATTATACAGCTTAAAGATGTCATTAATTCCTCCTGATTCTCGTCGTGCCATTTTGCATTCTTCACCCCAATTTTATCAAAGTGGAGCCTGTATACAGAGATGAATTCCCATTACAGTAAAGTTCTCCTATCCCCACAATAACCCAATGGTCAATATAAGAAATTCACCACTCATTGCTTATCCTTTTATATACCCAGTTCAAATCTTAACTCCAAGTCTACATCCTAATAAGTCAAAGAAGGTTAATAGCTTCTCTCACCGTTTCCAGTGCAATCCTATCTCCATGTCAGAGTCCTTGAGTCATTCTCCGAAATTATTTTCTTCCTCCAAATCTAACAAAATATAGCAAAAAGGGAGCACCCCCATCAGAATTTAAACTCTAGAGTTATCCCCCGTGTCTCCAATTTAACGCAATCCAAACCCTTTATCCTTCCTCACCTAAGTATCAGAAATTCCGCTTCTCAAGTCACAACCTGTCGACAGCCAGTCCTGATAAATCTGCTGTGAGTTAAAGCTCGCGCCACTGTTGCTATTTGAATACAACTGCCACCAATCGCGTTGCCGTATTTCAATTCCCATTTTTTTCCCTAATGCCTCTTTACCTGTTTCCAATGTGGTCCGCTATCTTAGAGCCCAATCAAAACATTCCCAGACCATAACGATTACCTGACTAAAGTTATCCAATCATAAACTCTGATTCGATAGAAAACTAGTTTCCCATATAGTCCGCTACCTGTTTTCTGATCCATGCGCATCATTCAAACGGGAAACACTTCGTTCTCCAATCCCCTTTCATCAATACATTGTTTAAGATCCGGTGAAACCGGAAACAATCTAAGAGCCAATCACTTTCCCCCCGTTTCTTATTATTCCATTTGAGTGTAAAGTCCATCTCGCAGTGAATATATATGTGTTATCCGTCCGTGTTCAATAGTTCAAGAGCCCTTGCCTCCCAATATTCTTGACAAGTTTGCATCGGCTGCCAGATCGATCTGTTTTCTTTCAGTGCGTGACCGTGTCAACCTTTAACCCATCGTCAATCCCAAACCTGTTATTACGAGGCTCCTTAAATGCCAACAATTATTCATCCACAGTCTTACAGCGACACCCCCACGGTGTCAAGCCGTCACCTAAGACAAGACAAATTGATTTGTTTATCTTCAACATGTTACAGTTTAAAATGTTATCCTACCTTAATACACCTTAATTTGTGTCTGCGTGCCTCCTTCAAGGGAAAACAGTACCCCACACCTTCACTGTGACTCCCACATGGTCTCAAGCCCCACCAGTGACAACCTAAAGATTAAGCATAAATACATGCGAAATACGATTTTCAATCAAACCTGCTTGCAGTGGCACCACTCGTAGAACATTCACTATCTTGAATCCAATAATAAATCCATTCATTTCATCAAGAAACGATTCCGATGCTGTGTTTTGCTCAATCCAGATTAATTTATAAAGACTGTTATCAAAATTCCAGTTGCCATATACAGCCAATTCAATTATAAGCCAGGTATTTGACTAAAACCACAATATGCTCCCATGTACCTCCAATCACTAATGAACGTTGCTGAGTAACTACATCAACTACAGTCTCCATGCTTTTAACATGTCATATTCTACAACAGTATAGTTTCATCAAATTAAAATGACCTCAAACCATTCAAAGAATCATTACCAGAAGGCCAATCCCAACTATAAAAATCATCACAATATATTGATTAGTACATCTGCCACCAGTCTTATTGTAAAAAATAATGAAGTTCTGTGTCACTGTTCAAACCTCTGGTCACGGTTCTACACCTACTTATCCATCTGGCTTCTTGCTGCCTGATGATCAGTTCCCAATCTCCTCCTCTTTTTCTAGGAACAATCCTTTGAATACCATGGAACCTGATGTTTTCCTTCATACTATGCTCGTCTTTAATATGCTGATATAATGGTGATCTAACATCATGATTTACAATGGAACATTTGTGTTCTTAAACTCACACACAATAGCATAAATCACTCCAATACTGTTACAATTGATGAACTCCTTAATAACATTCCTCTCATTGGTATTATATGAAAAATCCTTCATTCTGTTTATTAATAAATCACAAAAATTTCAAGCCCCACAAACATAAAATCATTTTGGAGATTTGGGTAACCAACTAGAGTCTCCTGATCTTATGGGCGCTATATAATTCCTGGTTACCATTTCTTTAATCGTGGGACTTCTTTTAAAAATCAACTCTGGTTTACCACCTATCATATTCATCAAGCCTGGTACACCCTTCCGCAAGTTCCAGTTCTTGCCTAAAGCTTTGAAAATGTTATCCTTCTGTGAACGGTACGTGGTTACAAATGCCAGTCGTTCTTTGGAATGGTCTTTGTGTCTTTGCACCAGAGTTGTTTCCCTCTGACCATTCATTACTCGCTCTCTGGCCTTCAGCAAATCTCTATTCCTGTAGCCCCTCTATTGCAATCTCTGTTGTAGTTTATCCAATTCCGTTCTAAAGTCATCATCTGTGCTGCAGTTCCTGCGTATTCTAATCATCTCCCCAAAGGGGATTCCTCTGATGACTGATGCAGGATGGGCACTATGGAATTTATTGCAGTGCTTTTTCAATATAACCTGCTCTTAATGGCATCTCCATCCACAAACAACTCTACAACCAGAAAATCTATTCTTTTGGATTCATGGTGAAAGTGACATTAAAATAATTTATGTTCAAATAATCAAAATATTCCATCAATTCAATCTGGGTACCCTTCCATATGTGGATGAATAATTTTTGGTATTTAAGGAGACTCGTGATACCAGGAACGGGATTGATGATGGGTTAACGGTTGACACGGTAACGCGCTGAAAGAAAACAGATCGCTCTGGCAGCCGATGCAAACTTGTCAAGAATATTGGGAGGCAAGGGTTCTTGAACTATTGAACACGGACGGATAACACATATACATTCACTGCGAGATGGAATTTACACTCAAATGGAATAATAAGAAACAGGTGGAAAGTGATTGGCTCTTAGATTGTTTCCGGTCTCACTGGATCTTAAACAATGTATTGGTGAAAGGGGATTGGAGAACGAAGTGTTTCCGGTTGAATGATGTGCATGGATTAGAAAACAGGTAGCGGTCTATATGGTAAACTGATTTTCTATCGAATCAGAGTTTATGATTGGATAAGTTTAGTCAGGTGATCGTTATGGCCTGGGAATGTTTTGATTGGGCTCTAAGATAGCGTACCACATTGGAAACAAGTAAAGAGGCATTAGGGAAAAAAATGGGAATTGAAATACGGCAACGCAATTGGTGGCAGTTGTATTCAAATAGCAACAGTGGTGCGAGCTTTAACTCACAGCATATTTATCAGGACCGGCTGTCGACGGATTGTGACTTGAGAAGCAGAATTTCTGATACTTAGGTGAGGAAGGATAAAGGGGTTGGATTGCGTTAAATTGGGGACACGGGGGATTACTCTAGAGATTAAATTCTGATGGGGGTGCTCCCTTTTTGCTATATTTTGGTAGATTTGGAGGAAGAAAATAATTTTGGGGGAATGAGACAAGGACTCTGACACAGAGATAGGATTGCGCTGGAAAAGGTGAGAGTAGCAATTATCAATCTTTGACTTATTAGTATGTAGACTTGGAGTTAAGATTTGAACTGGGTATATAAAAGGATGATCAATGAGTGGTGAATTTGTTATATTGACCATTTGGGTTATTGTAGGGATAGGTGAACTTTACATCTTTAAGCTGTATAATCAATGAGGTATGTCCAATTCAGATTAAAGAAGTTTTTCTTTTAATTATTTAGTCTGGAGAAACATGAGGGATACTCATTTCAGATTAAGTTAGTTTTTTTATTACTCAGTTTCGACACAAGGTGTATTAGGTAGAAGTTATCAAGGTGGGTGGATTCAGAATAAGTATTACAGTATAATTATTATAGAATAAATACAAGTGTGATGTCTTAGTAGAAGGATATAGGATAACATGTGGATTGTGGAGGCATTGTACATAAATATTCACACTGAAGAATGTTAAATAGGCAGGTTTACCATTTGGAATCTAAAGTTGGATGAATGTTATTTTGATCAATATTTTTATTTGTAGAATGAACTTTATGACATAATGTATTATGGTTTGGATTGTAATTATATGTTTTTTACTAACAGCCCCGATGATGTACCAAGGGGGACGAAACGCGTAGGTTGTTTTTGAACCAAGATTGTTTTTGAACTAATAGACTGTACGGATGAATAAACATTTCATTGGATTTATGAATTGATGATTACTTTGTTGAATTTTGGACTTCGTAAATTCCCTTTCTTTGAACTGTGGAGAAATAATTCTGGCGAATAAATAAACTGAAAAGAAAGAAAAAATACGGACTGCAATATTTGATTGTTTATTATTGCAAAGTATACGCTCCTTCCATTATTATTTGATTTTTGGCACGTGATTGGTCTGGACGGTGGGCCATAGGAAGTGAAGCGTCCAAACTGAGATAAAGATCATTGGACTGTTAAAGAAATATCTCACCAGTGCATACTAAATTGTGACCCTCATTGTTGTTTGGTTATTGACTTAAACAAATAGTGTTTGCACGGCTATTGGGGCTGAATTCCAAAGAAGTAAACCCCAGGTGGCTGTCAATAATCAAAACAGTCTACTGTAGACTCTGTGCCTTCAAGTATGTCTTTTAATCATTTATTATGCTGTTGCCCGTCACTTTTAATTTCATGCCGCATTCTGCTAAAACCACCTTTTCTCGCCTATGGCATACGAACCTGCAACGAGGCCACACAAATGGTGGTCATTCTCATGGAGCTAAATTTGGCAAATACATCAGTCTTGCGCAATTATGCAGAATAGAGGCGAACAAAGGCAGTAGCCATTAGCAGGAATGCACAGTCCTGGAATTGGCTAGCCACTTCCAGCCAGCATTAAGCCAGTTGACCATCTTTATCTAAAAATTCCCTAGGCTGATGCTAACTATGTACGTACAGGCCGGCTAAGACTTTGACAAATCACAGTCCATCGTCTCCTGCATATGCCATAGCAGTCAGTTAAAATACTTTCTGTGCTGCCACTAGAATTGAACATTGCATCATTGTAGCCAGTCTCTAGCCTGAGAAAAGGCACTTTAAGGACCTTCCTTCACCACTATACAGAAGACTCTATGCTGCTAAACATGGTAATCTACTCCACTGTACCTGTACCATAGCAACCAATTACATCCGCCAGGTCTAGAGAGTATTGGACTATCATAGCCAGTACCCCGCTCGTGACTAAGCATCTTATGTCTCTATTTGCACTTAATTCAATGCTGCTATATCCATTCTGTGTCTTCTGGCTACGGATTTTAATCTTTGCACCTAAGCACTTCATTTGTCTTACTGAGCCCTTAGGCACGCGTTCACCTATGTCTTAATGAACTGTGGTCTCACTGATTTTATGCATTAGTGTTTTATTTGGCAAATACTGCAACTTTTTTTTTACATGTTAAAGATTTTAATTAATCATAGAATAAAGTATTCTGTCTGTCTGTCTGCAATTTTCAGGGTTCAATGTGCCCCTCAAGGCTCTGAGCCCCAGCGTCACTGCACCTGCTGAACAAATGAAGGCTATGCCTTTGATTGCCATACACTGCCCGATTAAGATATTCACTGTAAGTCAAATCTTCCAAATCATTATTGAACACTGCTCATTTAAACATTTCAACCTCTATAATGTCTTTTGCTGGACAGAGAAACCTAGGGATCTAGCCAAAAGGATAAGGAAAGAACCTCAATCCGTCATCGACCAAGTCTGAAAAGTACAGCGATAAACAACATTGAGTTGGTGAAGTGAGATAAACAGTGTGTAAACAGAAGCTATGTTAGTGGTTGTGAATAGAACCCGATCAGTATTCATAGGATACCCATCAAAGTATTGTATGATCAATTCTATCATCTGGTCATCCAACAGAGGTAATCAGTCTCTTGATCATTGAGACCATAGTCCTGTAGCAGAGCGGGGTCACTGATTGATTGATTAGCATATTCGATTTCAGTATAAAAATCATAAAAGCGACAACAATACATAAATATACACCAATACATCAATACATTTCATTTCATAAAAGCTAACGTCTGTTAAGAAAAGATTAAATCAATAGAATTAATCAGCTAATCAATGAGCAACAGAAAAAAGGAACAAATTAATTGAACGTAGGGATGAAGTGGCCACTCAGTACAAGACCACTTCTGGCCGTCCGGTAGTTGGTCTGTGCTTTTTGGAGTTGTGACGGGGCACATAATGTTCTAGGGTAGAATTGACTTAGACTCCAGATAGATATAGGCCCATCACCTATTTGTGGCTGCCAAGATTGGAGGAATGGGACGACATAATTATTGCAAAATTTTACAAATACCAAATCACCCACAATGTCTTTAGGGAGAGGTCCTAGCCAGCCCACCCTTCTAACGCTTAGTATAGTACCATCTATACTGGGGGGCAGAGGTCTATTTTTGGTTAACCAGAACAATACCTTATTTCTTAGGTCCTGCTGTCTTTCCTGTTTCCCCTTAGGGAGTTCTGGAATTCCTGAGAGGACGCACAAGATAGGAGTGGCCTCTGGTGGCAAATGTAGATGGTTGGTTTTATGTGGTATGTTGACATAATTGGCCGCTATTCTTTTTTGAAATGGTGTTTCTTTATTCGGCCCAGCTCTAGAGTAAGGACTCCGTGATGTTATGGCGGTTTTTGAAATATTTAAGGTTCTCATTTGTGGTGCAACTAATTGGTTGTGGTTGGTCTCGTTTTGTGTGAAGGTATTAGACGTTTTTGTGGGGGCTGAACACTGTAGTTGTACGGGTCCTCCCATAGTTTTTATAAGTAGCGTATTAGCCTTTATAGCTTCCTCAATACCCGAGAGCCTGTCCTTTAAGCTAGTCATTGTGTCAACCAACGGGGATATAATTGACCTCATCATGTTTTCAAGCGAGGCCAGTAAAGAAGCCTGAGTAGATGCTTTCTGTTTAGCAGTGCTAGGAGTATTGGGTAATGAGGGATTTGGGTTTAGTTTTTGTAGCTTGGCCTGACTACCCATTTGTTTGACCCCATCTCTCTTCCTTTTGGCAGAGAGCGCCTTGGTGGAAACTGCGGCTAATGGATATGCTATTGGTCGTATCATGAGGGGAGTACCCTGTAGAATTTGTGTTAGTTGAGATGAACAGCTGGACCCAGGACTAGTCGTTGCTATAGGGGAGATAGGAGCTGTAATTTGCACTTTTTCTAATTCCACATCCACAGGCGCGTAAGAGGATTTACACAAACTGTTTAATTCTTCCAGTAATGATATGGCTGGGGCTGTAACAGCAGTCTGTGGTGGTGAGCCCATATTGAGAGAGCTAACCATGGCTGGGGATCGTTCCATTCTCTCTAAATCGCTTGCAATGGGCAATAATGCGTTCTTAATATAGTAGTCCATTGTTCCCCTAAGGAAGTCACTCTGGGATGAAAGTTTTCTAGTGCCCCCCTTGCAAGTCATAGCGTGATTGCTTATAAAGTAAACACTAAATCGGTATAAGCTACCGGGCTATGGTGACCGTTATGAAGGACCTGTGTAAAGCTTTGTTTGGATCAGGCGCGGGATATCTGCAGAAGAGATTGGCTTTCTATCGCCCTGCTCGCTCACTGCGTTCAGAATCCCTTTTTACTGCTGTGGTTCCACGTGTGAGGAAGGCACGCATGGGGGGGCGTTCTTTCAGCCTCAAGGCCTCCCAGTTGTGGAATTCGCTCCCACTGGCACTCCGTAGCACTCCCAATTTGTTTCAATTCAGAAAGAATCTGAAAACTTGGCTTTTTAATCTTTCTGTTTAGGTGGGTTTTCTTGTTTCTTCTTCTGGGATCTGTCTTTCTTGTTATGTTGTTGTACATTGTAGCTGATTGTGGAAAGCGCTGGGACACTCTTTTAGAGTAGCCGAGCGCTATATAAACGCTTTTTAACATAACATAACATAACAAAAATAAGGTAAACCCGGGAATAGTCAGTAGGTATCTGTACCTTTAGTCAGTTTTCTTTGTTTCTTGGTGCAGAACCAAGGGGGGGTGTCCCGACCCGGCCTCCTCTGGCCTATGATGGCCTTAGATGGTCCCGCCATTGTGCCGGGCTTCTCCCGCGCGCGTCCTCTCGGGACGAGGGACCTGACGCGCCTTTATGCGCCTCCTGGCGTGCTCTATAGTGTCGTGGGCGTTTGCCCCAAAGGATCCTGGGGGATGTACTCTCTCCAGAGACCGGCGGAGCAAAGCCCAGCCGGTTGTTTCAGCAGCAAGGGGGCGGAGTCAAGCCCGGCCGTAGGCACTAGGAAACCGGGGCAGCAAAGGTCATCAAAGCTCCCCGCAGCAAAGCTCCCTGCAGTAGCAGCGTCTGGGGGCACCAAGGACTCGGCCCCTTACGTGCCTTTCTGCACCTCCTGGCGCGCTCTGTAGTGTCGTGGGTGTTTGCCCCAAACGATCCTGGGGGATGTAGTCTCTCCAGAGACCGGCGGAGCAAAGCCCGGCCGGTCGTTTCAGCAGCAAGGGGGCGGAGTCAAGCCCGGCCGTAGGCACTAGGAAACCGGGGCAGCAAAGGTCAACAAAGCTCCCCGCAGTAGCAGCGTCTGGGGGCACCAAGTACTCGGCCCCTGACGCGCCTTTATGTGCCTCCTGGCGCGCTCTGTAGTGTCATGGGCGTTTGCCCCAAAGGATCCTGGGGGATGTACTCTCTCCAGAGAGGTCGTTTCAGCAGCAAGGGGGCGGAGTCAAGCCCGGCCGTAGGCACTAGGAAACCGGGGCAGCAAAGGTCATCAAAGCTCCCCGCAGCAAAGCTCCCCGCAGTAGCAGCGTCTGGGGGCACCAAGGACTCGGCCCCTGACGTGCCTTTATGCACCTCCTGGCGCGCTCTGTAGTGTCGTGGGTGTTTGCCCCAAACGATCCTGGGGGATGTAGTCTCTCCAGAGACCGGCGGAGCAAAGCCCGGCCGGTCGTTTCAGCAGCAAGGGGGCGGAGTCAAGCCCGGCCGTAGGCACTAGGAAACCGGGGCAGCAAAGGTCAACAAAGCTCCCCGCAGTAGCAGCGTCTGGGGGCACCAAGGACTCGGCCCCTGACGCGCCTTTATGTGCCTCCTGGCGCGCTCTGTTGTGTCATGGGCGTTTGCCCCAAAGGATCCTGGGGGATGTAGTCTCTCCAGAGACCGGCGGAGCAAAGCCCGGCCGGTCGTTTCAGCAGCAAGGGGGCGGAGTCAAGCCTGGCCGTGGGCACTAGGAAACCGGGGCAGCAAAGGTCAACAAAGCTCCCCGCAGCAAAGCTCCCCGCAGTAGCAGCGTCTGGGGGCACCAAGGACTCGGCCCCTGACGCGCCTTTATGCGCCTCCTGGCGCGCTCTGTAGTGTCGTGGGCGTTTGCCCCAAAGGATCCTGGGGGATGTAGTCTCTCCAGAGACTGGCGGAGCATAGCCCGGCCGGTCGTTTCAGCAGCAAGGGGGCGGAGTCAAGCCCGGCCGTAGGCACTAGGAAACCGGGGCAGCAAAGGTCAACAAAGCTCCCCGCAGCAAAGCTCCCCGCAGTAGCAGCGTCTGGGGGCACCAAGGACTCGTCCCCTGACGCGCCTTTATGCGCCTCCTGGCGCGCTCTGTAGTGTCGTGGGCGTTTGCCCCAAAGGATCCTGGGGAATGTAGTCTCTCCAGAGACCGGCGGTGCAAAGCCTGGCCGGTCGTTTCAGTAGCAAGCGACGCCACTACCCTCAGCGCCCTTAACCCCGGACGCACACCACAATGCTACGAAGCTGCCCCAGGACGTACCCATGGTCCTTTCACCTGCCACTCCTGCAAATTTACCAGCGTCAAGATCCATACCACATCCACTATCTCCAAACACAGCTCCGACTCTAACCACCTGAAGTGCATCTTACTGAACACCCGCTCAGTCCACAGACACGCAACTGAACTCTGGGACCTACTCGACACTGCTTCACCGGACGTCGCCTTCCTTACAGAAACCTGGATGAATGCATCATCAACACCCGACATCGCCATAGCCATCCCGGACACTTATAAGATCACCCGAAAAGACCGCACCAATCAAACAGGAGGAGGCATCGCCATCGTCCATAAGAACACCATCAAAATCACGACCAGCTTCAACGATAACCTTGCAACCGCCGAACACCTCCACTTCCAGATCCACACCGACCCTAGGACCACACTTAGAGGCACCCTCATCTACCGGCCCCCAGGAACCCGTAAACAATTCAGCGAAGACATCATTGACTTCATCAGCCCACATGCCCTCGCCTCCGAGAACTACATTCTACTAGGAGACCTCAACTTCCACCTGGAAAAGAAAAACGACAGCAACACCACTACCCTCCTTGACAACCTGGCCAATCTCGGACTCAAACAACTTGTTGACACCCCCACCCATGTAGCCGGACATACACTCGACCCAATCTTCACTTCCAGCAAATACATTTACTTCGATCGTACCACAGATCTCCACTGGACGGACCACAGCTGTGTTCACTTCAGCTACAAAACCACCACGACCCACAACCCCCCACAACCTATTCCTCGAAGAAACTGGAACAAAATCACCACCGACCAACTCCTCACATCGCTCAACCAAAACCCACCCACCCTCTCATCGGACCCAAACCAAGCCGCCACCAAACTCAAACAATGGATCACTCATAGCGCTGATGAATTAGCACCCCTGAAAAACCATCACACCAAACAGTACAGCAAAAAGGCCCCCTGGTTCAACGATGACCTTAAGAAATCCAAGAAGCTATGCCGTACTCTCGAGAAAACATGGAGAACAAACCCAAACACAAACCCAGCCAAACCCAGCCACCGTTTGCGGGTGGCTGCCTTGAAGGTACCTTCAAGGCAGCTACCCGCAAACACCACCAACTGATTCGATCCACCAAGAAATCAGCATTCAAGAATCGACTCGACAATAACGCCCATAACAGCAAGGAACTATTCAACATAGTCAAAGAATTCACCAACCCCACCGCAGCCTCAAACGACATCACTCCCTCCCAAGACCTCTGCGATTCATTATCCTCCTTCTTCTACAACAAAATTGCAGACATACATAACAGCTTCGAGAACATTGCCAACGAACAATCCTCTCCACCCCCCTCCGAACCTAATCCGCCTTCTAACAACCTCAGCGCCTGGAACCCAATCACCACTGAAGACACCATCCGCCTAATGAACTCCATCCACTCTGGCTCGCCAACCGACCCCTGTCCCCACCACATCTTCAACAAAGCAGACTCCATCATCGCACCCCATCTCCGTGATGTCATCAACTGCTCCTTCAACTCTGCCACCTTCCCAGAAAGCTGGAAACACGCCGAAGTCAGCGCCCTCCTGAAGAAACCCACGGCTGACCCCTCTGAACTTAAAAACTACCGCCCCATATCCCTCCTCCCATTCCCTGCCAAAGTCATTGAGAAAGCCGTCAATAGCCAGCTCGCCGCCTTCCTTGAATCCAACAACTCCCTCGATCCCTCACAGTCCGGCTTTCGAGCCAAACACAGCACCGAAACCGCCCTCATCGCAGCTACAGACGACATCCGAACACTACTGGACAACGGAGAAACTCGACCTCTCCGCCGCCTTCGACACAGTCTGTCATAGCACCCTCATACAACGCCTCAGCAACATCGGCATACAAGGAAAAGCCTTGGACTGGATCATCTCGTTCCTAACTGGAAGAACTCAAAGAGTCCAACTTCCCCCTTTCAAATCAGAGGCCACCGAAGTCATCTGCGGTGTACCACAAGGATCATCACTCAGTCCCACCCTCTTCAACGTTTACATGAGCCCACTCGCATCCATCACGCGTCAACACAACCTTAACATCATCTCCTACGCTGACGACACCCAGCTGATCCTCTCCCTCACCAAAGACCATATCACCGCCAAAACCAATCTTCACGAAGGCATGAAAGAAGTAGCCGAATGGATGAATAACAGTCGCCTAAAACTTAACTCAGACAAAACGGAGGTGCTCATCCTAGGATCATCCCCCTCTGCCTGGGACGACTCATGGTGGCCTTCGGCTCTGGGCACAGCACCCATACCCACAGACCACGCACGCAACCTTGGCTTCATCCTAGACTCCTCACTCTCAATGACCAGACAAGTCAACGCCGTCTCATCCTCCTGCTTCAACGTACTTCGTATGCTCAAAAAAATCTTCCGTTGGATCCCCTCAGAGACAAGAAAAACTGTCACCCACGCACTGGTCACGAGTCGACTGGACTACGGAAACACCCTCTACGCCGGAATCACAGCCAAATTACAGAAAAAACTCCAACGCATCCAAAACGCATCAGCGAGACCCATTTTGGACATCCATCGCCAAGATCACATTACCGGCCACCTGAAAGATCTTCACTGGCTCCCCGTCAACAAGAGAATAACGTTCCGTCTCCTCACCCACGCACACAAGGCCCTCTACAAAGTAGGACCCGAATGCCTCAACACCCGACTATCCTTCTACACTCCCTCCCGCCAACTAAGATCCGCCAATCAAGCCCTCGCCGCAGTTCCGGGTATCCAAAGATCCACCATGGGAGGTAGATCCTTCTCCTACTTGGCGGCCAAGACCTGGAACTCACTCCCCACTCACCTCCGACTTACACAGAACCACATCTCCTTCAGAAAAGAACTTAAAACCTGGCTATTCGATAAATAATGAACCCCCTCCCAAGCGCCTTGAGACCCTCTGGGTGAGTAGTGCGCTATATAAATTCTTGAACTTGAACTTGAACTTACATGTCTGCTCTCAAAACACAAAGCGGTATATTGGCAGAACCCTACAGCGAGCAGCTACTCCGTAAGAAACATAGACACTTATTTTAAGTTTGGTGGGCACATGCCCTAAAGCTGGAGCAATAGACGCAATGCCTTCACTGGCCCACTTGTGGCATGCCTACCAAAGTTTAAGAATGCCAAACATTGGCAGCCTTTTTGCGCTGAAGCTGGTCACGCCTCCATGGCAGCAGCTGTTTTGGCAGAATCTGGCATATCATAATATCTGGAGTTTGTCTATGGAACATTCAAAAAGCTATTGTCCATAACATGCTGGGTGTCTTCTCACAGGAGGCGTAAGACATCTGAGCACTTTTCCCATCCAACAGAGCTACATTGTGCCTTGTGGACCTGGACTAGAATATTGCTGGAGATACGACGTCAGAGGTGCTACACTTAATAGAAAGACCACTTTGAAGGCATTTCCAATGGCACAATCTCCTTCAATAAGGTTTTCTGTGACCTTTAAAGGAAGTAGGATATGCAACAGAAGAGCGGTTGGAACCTCAGCCAATTTTCGGAGGATATCCAATTTACACCCGCCTTTAAATGATCACCTAAACAATGCGAGCTTTCAACAGTGTGGCACCACTTTTGGAGGAGTGGTACCACAAGTCACCCACATATGGATATCTTATGTCACTTTGAAACTGATAGACCAGTTTGGGATCTGCGAAAGTACACCTGTTGACTCAATTTTGCAAATGCGACATGAGAAACTCTGTGCATCTGAAAAATTGTTCCATCCAATACATTCCGATATTGCATAGGGGTACTCCTCGAAAATACCATGCTCCAAAGCACCCTTTGCTTATAAAGATAAACGGCTCACCAAATACATTTAAAATGGAAATGTTGATGAGATATTCTGCAGTGCTGAAGATTTTTCAGCACTTCCCACTAGTCTGTCATTATTTATATTACTTATCATTGCTTTTTAGAGACTTATTGAATTTTAACAACTTTACAATTATTATTATGCCAACCAGAACTGAAATTATGTCGGGGTGTGGTATGCAATAGGGGTTATTGTTGGCAAGTGAATGGTGCTTGTTTTATCAATGCGAGACAGGATCTGAATACTTCAGGAACTTTACAGATCCCAGGAGGTGACAGGTACTAAACCAGGGGTCCCCAGCCTTTTTGATAATAAGAGCTACTTATGTTCAATGAAAATCCTCTAGAGCTATTGATGTTATTTTAGTGTTGTACACATCAGATAAGAACATATTAGTGGCCACCTCAGTGCAGGGTTGCCAGCAGTACTGTAAAATGATTTTGCCAATTTGGAATGCCTCTAGAAGAGAATACATAACAGGCCCAGCTGCAATGTCACTGTCACCAAGGTAATGCTGTCTGTAATAAGTCTCCAAATGTTGCATAATTCTGAAAATACACCCATTTTAGTATCAAATGCACCCATTTCAATATTGGTGTAGATATATTAATTCAACCAAGCAAAAGCTTCTAATTTATTAGACAGGGCTGCAGACAGGATAGATACACACAGGTAGCTGGAGAGCTACCAGTGGCTCACAGGCAGCTCTTTGGAGAAGGCTGTACTAAAGCTACCAGGCTACCTTTCAAAGGTGATCCTTTGGAAATCCTTGCAGACAGACATGAAAAAAATTAACGTGGAGCCATATTACATACATGAGCACCATGACTGCTGATGTAACTGGGGTGCAGCTGGATCACAAAATATTTTTGACTGGAGCTTATACATGTCCTTGGTGGTAAATAAGGCAGTGTTTGGTGCAAACACATTTTACCACTGTATAAAGAAAGCGGATTTGTGGAGATGGTAAAGTGCGACCAGAATGTTTGTGTGGATCTGCTTTGTTGCATTTTGTTGTGGTGGTGGTGTGCTGTTTTGTTTTTGTGATGCATTTCTATTGTGTTGCTCAAGGCAGGGATAATGAGGAGAAATGTTTTCATTTCTCGTTATTGTTCCACCTTTCCTTGTCTGCTGCATTGTACAGCATGCATACAAATTGGGAAAAGTCCCCTTCCAGTTTAAAACCCATGCTTTAGACAAAACAGTCAACCGTACACTATGGCAAAAGGGTTCATGTTGTTGCATGGCAACCAAAAGTGCACTAGCGCTGGCAGAGAACAAATGTGCATAAAAACGGAAGGGCAGATTTACGAGCCCCTTGCGCTACTTTTGCACCGCCATTGCGTCATTTCTGTGACACATCGGTGGCTTAAACCATGCGCCATGTTGTACCCTATTTACAATGTGACGCATCTAGGGAGATGCGTCACATTGTAAAGCCCTGCGCCACAAGAAACCTGCGTCAGGATTCACGTGGGCGTTCTGGCGCGGGGGGGTGGCGCTCCGCACAGTAAACCCTCGGTAAAGTGCCTGAGTGAAATCTACAAAATTGCACTCAGTCACTTCTCTGACTCCGCTGCGTCAAAACCTTGCACCTGCCTGAAGCAGGCGTACGGTGTGACGCACCACGTTGTGTGTGGGCAGGCCGCGAGCATTACTGGAGTTGCGTCGCGCTTGCGACACGACTCCAGCAATGCGGCACCCTTCCGACGGGAGATGCGTCACGCATCTATTTATCCTTGCACCATGATGCGCCGCATTGTAAATGCGGCACTTCTGTGGTGGTCAAGGGTAAACTTGCATGGCGCATCTCTGCTGATTTGCAGGGATGCGCCAGTCATCATAAATCTGCCCCATACTACGTATGGCACACTTTCCCCTCCCCCTTTGACGCAAGGCAGGGCAGCACCTTGGGTTGCCCCACGACCTTGAGTCAATCATTAGTAAACCGGCAAAGACTTTCCCAGAGTATTTGGCACATGACGCTGTTGTCAAGCTTGTGTTGAAATCAGTTCCAGCCCTGGTTCTTTTGTTTAGATTGCACCAAGAGGCGAGGCTTCCACTCGATGGGAAATTAAAAATATAATATTCATGCTCACAAGGACAAAGAGAGAGAGAAAACAGTGCAGGAAAAGGCGCCCTGGGAGAGGCGCGCGCAGGACATCTGTCGGCCTTATCAGTCCTTGCATGTGAATCAGATGTGATGATTAATTGAAGCAAAAGGCACGCGCGCTAATTAAATCCGTGTTGCTGCTTGTTTTATGAATAACCTCGAGCTGAGTTTACATAAGGTTCAATTACAGGGCTGCGTTATTGCTCTCAGCAGGCGCCGGGACGTCAGGCCAGGCGCGCGCTGCGGGTGTAATGGACTCAATAAAGATAGGCTTGCTCAACAGGTGGATTGCGTCAGAGATAGTATACAGTGAAATTCAATAATGTAACCAGGGCCAACAGGCCGATTTTCTCTCATCGCTCAATAGGGAAGTGGTCTTTTTAGGAGAATAGGGCAATTTGTCTGCTTTTTGAAGTTTTGGAAGGGCCACTTCCGGCACTAAAAGTGGTGCAATTTCCCAAAGATTCATGTTTAAAGTGTTCATGCTGGTTCTATCTATTTTAGTTAATGTTATCAAATTATTTCGTCTCAGCATGTACATAATATTCCAGTTCATTTTGTGCCTTTTTACACTATTGCAGTCTAGAACAAGGGACACCTTCCTGCACATAAACAATCATTCATGGCCATTCCCCCAACACAAGCACTATGGTGCAAGGGTGCCTGCGTTGGCGCTAGGCAGCTTAACCCCTTGGCCGCAGCGATAATTCGCCGTGGCGCTAGGGGGCAGGGGGTACCGCGCGGCGCTGCTATGCTCGTGACGGAACCACTCCGTCACGAGCCGCGGTGGCGCTGTGCTTGTGACGGCATGGTTCCGTCACGGCCCCGCCCGCTCAATGGAAAGCTCAGCGCAGGCGCGGAATCAGCGCCACGCAGGCGCAGCGGCCGGGCCGTGACGGAACCATTCCATCACCAGCACAGCCCCACCGTGGCTCGTAACGGAATGGTTCCGTCACGAGCACGCAAGGGGTTAATTTAGCAGTAGCACAAGGGGAAACACTGAGGTGTGCGGTATCATTGTGAATACAGTGCATCCTTGCATTTTTTAATTGACGGAGCTCGGCATTAGCAATTATGCAGCTAACCCGCGCTCCGCCAGTTCATTATACATATGCCACAGTAGTGTTCTTGGTGGCATAATGTCACCTGGTGTCCTTAACAGAATAGATTTAGAAGATGTTGAACCAGGTGTAAAACTCTCCAGAAAAGTCACCTACTTGAATTTCCTGGGCAGTGCAAATATGCAGCAGAGAATATTCATAGTTCCCTGCAGATTACATACATTTTGCAAATTTTAAGTAGTTTGGTGAAATTTTTGAAATGACTTGCATGTTTTCTCTTTCTGCCTGGCTTTCCAGTCAGTGATTGTGTATAGCAAGATCAGTGAGGAAGGAGGAATTACTGTGGACAAGTAGACCGAGCTGCAGTGGTAAGTCATTTACAGAGACGAGTAAAAATGTAGTCACTGACTGAAGTGCTCGTTACTTTAAGAGCAGCTGAGTAGTGGACACGTGTATAGTCAGTCTTTGCAGGAAGCAGGCCTGCCTATACTTCACCTAGCGGCATCTTTCCCTGTTTAAATGAACTCATCAAGCACATGTGCACTGGTAGGTGCCCAGACATGCATAAGGGGCATAAGGAAAACTGTGTTAGGAAGCAGAATCATCATTATAAGGAGACAAAATGGTTGCTGAGAGATGTTTTCATGAATATATTTGTGGATGAGATGCAGACTTTGACATCACAACTCAATTCTTGCTGTTGACAGATCTATTTCTGCAAATAATTGAACATTTTCCCCACATACATATCTTCAGATTTGGATTGCCTCTGGGTTTGTTTGTAAGAATTCAGTATTTGAATACCTGCCTTCACACAGAAATGCCAATCATCATGGTAAAATACCAGACAAATTGTGCTGCTAGGCTCATAAGCAAACTGACTCCTCAATTGGTCAACACCCAAGTCATGGGGCATGCTTACAGGTTCTTCTCCCAGGTATTCGTTGCCATAAGCAAGACGGTGTTATTCATTTTTAGATTCTGAAATACATGTGCACAAAGCAACTCCTTGAATCTCCCAGGAAACTTCTAAATATTACCATAACCATTCCAGAGATAAATACATCTATTGAGCAAGAGAGGTACATTGTTACCCCTGGTGCCACTAAATTTACATTTCCAGGCCTGAGCACTCTAGATTTACTGATCGGCCATTTAACCATGCAAGTACTTTACCTTTGTCCATGTATCTTAAGTCTTTTCTGATAAATACTGATTTGTTTTATGTGTAGTCTGATCCAGTTTCTTGCTTTTGAGACACCATTATCCTAATCAAAAGAGGGTATTGGGAAATTAAAAGATAGAGGCTGCCTAATGAAACCTTCGACAGTTGCTTGAGCCAGGCATAATTGAGCATTATATGGGATAGAAAATGTTGGCGCTGAGATGCTGTCTCCCTGTGTGAGACCGTTATGTACACAGTTTGCGTATGTATATCATTACCTCTAAGAATCTTCACAACTAACTAGTCCAAAACCAACTGTGACAACTGTGGGAGTAACTAGTGTCATGTTGAAACTGGACTACACTTTGTTTGCCTCTTTTTGATATGATATATAATATGATATTGATAGAGCGCGCGGGTCACCCGACCGATAATTTCGCCACTTCCGGCTTCGGGCCCATATATTTCAAATCACCATATACATTGATCGGATGACCTCACGGTCTGCTATCAATAATTTGGGAGTTCCTTTCGTTATTCTTCAGCGTACCCGACTTACCATCCACCGATGCAGGTACCTATGACCACAATGGATCAGGGAGCTAGCTGTAAAAGGAAAGGCAGCAAAATACAAACCCAACAAATAACATTCAATAAATCTTTGTAAAATGACCACGGACAACTGGAAGTTTTAAAGTCTTTATCTAATTTAGTAAAATTCAGAAATCATCAAATTCACAGCAATTAAGCAATCGATAATCAGAATAACAGAAAGTACATAGCTGAATAGCAAATAAGTCAGTGCAACCATTTATAAACTAATGGAACCAGGACACACTTAAATGAAGGATCAGGAATTAGAACGTTTGAGATGAGTCACTAAAGATGGGATAGGCTTTGATTAGGACTAGTATTCTAGAATTATCTCAGAGAAAAATGAGACAGGAGTTCGGGACATTTATATCTATAGGAGAGTCTATGAAGAGAGACACGCTATGCTTTAAGGCAAAAGTTCTTTAGACAGTTTAAGTAAGGAGGTTCTAGACCATATCAGGAAATGACAAACTGCAATGCAAAATATAATTTCTAACAGGTAGGGTAACATAGGAACACGTTACGAAACAAATGCAAATGACTTTATGATTCAATGGTTGCGGAAAGCATGGAAAATTAACATATGCAAAGGTATGTCTTTATTGAAGCAAAAGACAGAAATTCAGAAAGGTGCAAGGTTCAGAGCTTTCAGAGTGATATTTACCTAGACTGGTGTGGAAACCAAACCCTGGCCACGGGTCAGTTAAGGACAGGAAACCCTCAAGGAAGGATACCCCTCAATGGACAGCAGGTGCAGAATGGACACCCAGGACAGGACAGGAAGACCAGATTAGGATCAGGACAGGACCACTCGGACAGGACCCTCAGGACAGGACCCTCAGGACAGGACCCTCAGGACAGGACCGGCACCCGCAGTTCGGAAGCAACGCCTGCGCTCCACCCTCTCTGCAGCAATCGATCACGACCCCGATCGGGTCAGCGAACTCCCAGCAAAGTGCTCCGCCAGCACTTTAAGGTTTAGTAAAACCTTAGTCTATGGTCAATTTCGGACAGAGTGCTCCGCAGCGCTCTGTATCTTCAGTCACCTATTGAGTGCGTTGGGTCAGTGACAGGTCAGCTAAACCAGACAAGTCGGACAATTTCCCTAGGTGAACCCAGGGTAGATATACTGTTTTGGGACGGTGTACCACCCCCCAATGTTGCAAAGTGTCAGAATCCCTCAATTTGGATTGGTCCTAAGGTAGGGTTTGGGTAACACACTAATCAGAGTAGACTATTTGGAGGCCTACTTTGCATCTCTGGGTACCGCCTAGCGAGATTGGGGTTCCCATGGGAAGCTGTACAGCAAACAATAGCGCAACACACAATGTATCATATAAGGAGCAACTTTCTCCATTCTCGTAGGGCAGAGGTGGCTTTCCCATGAGCATCTTGACTGTGGCTGCCAGCTGGCTGAGTTCCACTGTCCAATCTTGCCACCTTTCAGTGCACCACGAGTATGCGCAGAAGGGACCTTCAATATGGCTCCCAACCGGTTCGGACCCCCATTTCCCGCAGTACATGAAAAGTAAGCGAAAACAAATTAAAACATAGAAGTGACGGTATGAAAAACACATCATTGGTTTTGTACTTTAAACTTATCATTATAAAAATATACTATGCAGTTTAAATGTTAGCAACATATACACACTCACAAGAGCATCACCACGTTATTCACGAAAGCTGTGTATTACGCATGCGCACCCTTTCCCACCAAACTTATAACTACGTCAGGTCACGTGAGTGTGACTGACGCATGCGCAGAAGCCATTTACCAAGCGGCGGCCATGTTTAGGAACACGGATTAGTTATATTAGAAATACACGTACGCAAGCTTCCTCTACTTCGTTCGAAAAAATAAAAGATTATTAAGACGTACAAATTTTATTAATTGATTACACACGGGCGAGGTTCATGACTCGAGCAAGTCGCGATGCGAAGCTTGCTCTATCAATCCCCTCTTTGATGATATTTACTATCATCACAAAAATAATGGAACCAGATGCCAACTTCTCACACCTTATACAACTCTATCTCTTCCAACAAGCGATTCAGCTTCTCTTTCTCATTTTTGGTAGGGTGAGAATTTTTCACCTTTTTGTATATCTGATTATTCATTTCCTCTAGTTCAAGCTCATCCACACTTCGTTTCACTCCTCTGGCATTCACTTGATGCTTTCTGGTGTGCTTACGGCATTTGCAACAGACAAATATGAAAAATAGGATAAGACCTATAATTCCAATTGGCATCAGTACCTTGAACAATAAACTTTTACCTAAACTAGCAAGCCAATGACCTACATTTGAGAGACCATCTACCAGTCTCTTCCAGGCACTGTCAACCTCGAGTGGTTTGAGTTCCTTTTCCAAATTAGTAATGTTTTTCACATATCTTTTGAGCTGCACACTTTTGTCCGGAATATAAGTGCAACAATGTTGCGCCTTCAACATCCGGCAGACTCCGCCCTCTTTTGCTAATAAGGTGTCAAGAGCAAGTCTGTTCTGCAAAACCATTGATCTGATCGCAACCATTTCGGTATTGACCAGCAGAAATCCATGAGCTGTGTCCGTAGACAACACATCCACTATAGTGGACAATTTGCAAATTCTGTGAGTGTTCAGAACCACTCCCACTCCAGGTATCAGTGCACTGAAAATACTACCCATTATTTCACCTACGCTTTCTCTTTTACTACGCACTAAGCCATTAGTATTTTCACTGCTTCCAGCAACTTCATTCACATGGTATATTTTCGGGAAGACAATGCCAAAATAGCAGCTTCCATACCAGTGATCCGGCGATTTGAAATAAGCCTTGTCTCCACATATATAATAGATTCCAGGAAACACAGGCTCTGACCCATTTTTGAAACCCCATCCTCCAATTACCTTGTAATTATGTTCACATTCACTGGAACCAATGAAAATGTTATTATAATAGCTAGTCTTCTCGCGGTGAAGACATAGCTTTCCTTTCCTTTCAAAATCCAGCAACAGAGCAGGTCCCGCCCCACCATTTGAGGTGCCTTCCATGTCCTCAGCCCATTTTGGCGTTTTCTGTCTTTCGTCATCTGCCTTTCTTTGTATTTTTATTCTCCTCTTCTCTGCCATGTTCAGGAACATCTTTTCCTGTTCACGCAAAGAGCAGGTCAAGTTATCTCTGTGTGCGTCACCTATGTCGATATTACCTATAGTCAGAAAGTATTCGCCCATGTAGCGAGTAACGTCACTTTTGGTATGTACAGGATTCAAGTTCCCACGTATAGGAAGTTCAGAAAAGATCACGTCATTGTTAGAGTAATAGTACTGTAACGGTCCTCTTTTGTAAAATAAGCTTGCTAAAATGCTACAGGATATTCCATATGTCAGGGGCAGGTGATGGTATGTCACGCCTTCAGCTACAGAGGTAGGTAGCTTCATGCAGACATAGCAATCCTCAATTTCCATAGTCTCTACATAGTGTATTATCAAGTTTGCGAAAACATTTAAATGTGTCTTATTCTTAACTCCATGATAATGTAGTCCTCCCTCATCTGATGCTTCTAGGTCTCGTTTTGTTTGTTTGAGTGCTCTCTCATGTCTTGCTACACTCTGTGTTGTCAGTTCTTCATTGTCAGTATTTACAATCTCAATAGGGTCAACATTAGTATTTTTGCTCACCGCAAAAGGAATGAAAACTGTTAGTCCTATCCAAACTAATATCACTATAATTATACTACATACACATACCTTGCAGCATGTTTTGCAACAACTGCGACTAGGTCTACCATTCACGTTTGAATCAGACATTTTGGCTCAGAAGAAGTTTCTCGACCCCTCTTTGTGTCTTTACACGAGTAGCTTACTTTGTGCAAATTCACGGTGGCTCGTCTTCTTCTTCGGCAGAGTACTCAGCGACTGGTTCTCCGTCGCTTTCGTCAGTTATATCAAGATCTTCAAATTCTTCCAAAACGAGCGTCCATTCAGGAGACTTGTACTTTTTGTTTTGTCTTTTTATTCGATCGCTCCTTCTTTTGGAAGTGTCTTCTGGTTGCTCTGCTATGCGAGAACTTCTCCTTTCTTCTGCACGTTTTTCCTCTACCGTTTTTATCCTCAGTCTCAATTTCTTTATGAATCCAGGCTCAATATGCTTTCTTTTCTTAAGTCTTTTAGTTGGCACTGGGACTTCGTTCTCTTCTCTTGCCCTTTTATTTTCATTAGTTTGTGGCAATTCTGCTTCTTCTTCTTCCCTTCCTATCTCACTAGTTCCAGGACTTGCATCTATTTCTTCTGCCTGGTTAATAATCTGGCCTTGTTCAGGAGAGTTTTGTGTTTGCTTTTCAAATGTCTCTGTTTCTGTGTCCTGAACACGTTCTTCTAACCCTATCTGATCCTGTTCGAACACTTCGTTCTCTTGACTTTCTTCCGCTCGAATCTCTTTACTAGGTCTAATCTGTTTGTTTTCGACTTCTGGAGTTTGGGGAGGTGTATCAATTATTTGCTCAGTCCCTGTCTGACCTTCTCCTTCCTCAGTTTTGACGTGAATCTCAATAGTCTGAGGTTCTTCGCCTGTGCCTTGCTTTTCCTCTCTATTCCATTCTCTACCTTTCCAAATTCGCTCTCTTGTTCTGATTGGGTCTTCGGTGAGGTCAATCAAGGGTATCCACTCATCTGGCCATATGCTTGGCAGCTCGTCATCAGCTACTTCTGGACCAACTTCTGGGAACCCCTCAGCAGGCTGGACTCTTGGTAGCTCGTCATCAACTACTCCTGGACCAACGTCTGCGGACCCCTCAGCTTGACTGGTACTGGGCTGTACGTCGTCAGTTACTTCTGGTCTTGCTTCTACAGGCCCCTCTGCTGGACGGCCTTCTTCTCCAGGCTCCTTGTCTGGTAATACCTTCTGGGTGTGGCTGGCGTGGATCCAATGGGGAACACCTGCACACTTCACTGCTGTGGTCGTTACCTGGATTACTTGGCGCTTCTGTCCCCAGCTTGGTTCCAGGCAGCTCGACCGAGTATGCTTCTTTATTTTGACCCAGTCCCCGGGAACCAGTTTGTGGAGAGGAGTCGTTGGATTGGCGACGGCGTCTTCTCCGATCTGGCGAGAGATATAACGCACTTGGTCACCTAATCTCTTGCAGTATTCAAGCACCAAATCATCAGTAATACTCAACAATTTGCTTCCTGGTACCCATGCTTGTCTCATCACTTTTCCCATCAGGATTTCATGAGGGCTCAGGCCTGTCTTCCGGTCTGGAATACTTCGGAGTCCCATCAGAACCAGAGGCAGGGCCTTTACCCAGGTCATGCCAGATGCATCACACAATTTCGCTAGTCTTGTTTTGATAGTCCCGTTTATTTGTTCCACTACTCCAGATGCCTCTGGATGATATGCACAGTGGAGTTTTTGCGAGATCCCAAATGCCTTACAGAGTTGGTCGATCACATCATTCTGAAAATGTCGGCCTCTATCTGATTCAATAGTGACTGGAACCCCGAATCTAGGTATCAGTTCTTTCAGTAAACACTTTGCTACTGTCAGTGCGTCACTTTGGGGAGTAGGGTAAGCTTCCACCCACTTTGAAAATAGGCAGACAATGACAAGGACATAACGCTTCCCCTCACAACGTGGCATGGTGATGAAATCAACCTGTATTCTCACAAAGGGACCCCCTGACCTCCCAATTTTCCCCAGTTCCACCATTGTTCTCTTGCCTGGATTCATCTGTTGACATGACAGGCACCTCTGGCAGAAGGACTCTGCTACTTTCCTGAATTTTTTGCTGTACCAAGTCTGTTGGAATACCAGAATCATGGCGTCCCTACCAATGTGTGATCCCTCATGTATCAATCTCGCCATTGTGCCAAGCAAGTGTCTGGGTAACACAGGCATACCATTTGGGCCCAAGATGACACCATCCTCACGTCTTGGTCTACACCCTTCTTCCTTCCACTTCTCTCTCTCTTGCCAGGGTGCCGCCTGCTGCCATTCTCTCACTTCATCCCATGTAGGCACTTCTTCAAACACTCGAAGTTGGCAGCTGTTTCCGGGCCCCCCCCCGTTTTGGATTTATGATCAATCGATCCCTGGCGCATAATTGTGCCACTCGATCAGCAAAATCATTTCCCAAAGATACAGGGTCAAAGTCCTTCTTATGGGCAACACACTTGACCACTGCCAATTCCTTTGGTAACTGGATTGCCTCTAAAAGGTCTTGAACAACTTTTCCATTTCGAATAGGGGTACCTGATGAAGTCAGGAACTCCCTCTGTAGCCATAATTGGCCAAAGTCATGCACAACTCCAAAACAGTACTGACTGTCAGTATACACTGTTAGGCGTACGTTTTTCCCCAATTTGCAAGCTTTTATCATAGCGATCAATTCGGCTACTTGTGCAGACTTTACTTCAAATAAATAACCTGCTTCTACAATTTTGGTTAAGGAGACTACCGCATAGGCAGCACTCAGGCCTCCTTGTTCATGTCTTAGGCATGAACCATCCACAAACAATTCCATGTCATGTTTAGGCAAAGGTGTTTCTTTAATGTCTGGACGTGGTTTTGTGCAAAATTCTGTTAAATCAATGCAGTTATGCTCATCTTCCTCCCCATCTTCCATATCCATTGAGTTGGGAAGCAGAGTGGCGGGGTTCAGAATGTTGCACCTGACAATTGTTATATTTGCAGCACCCACGAGAATCCTCTCGTATTTAGTCAGCCGACTAGGGGTGAGATACTGAGTTCTCGTTCTCGTTAGCAAAATTACCACTCCATGTGGAACATACACAGTTACAGGATGTCCCATGACAATGGATTCACTCTGCTCTAAACTTGTGCAAGTAGCAGCTACTGCTTTCAAACATCCTGGTAATCCAGCAGCCACTGGATCCAGGGTGGCAGAGAAATATGCCACTGGCCTTCTGGTTGTGCCATGTTCTTGGATTAAGACTGACAACGCGCAATTATCGCGAGTGTCACAGAACAGGGCAAATTCCTTGGAATAGTCTGGCATTCCCAACGCAGGGGCTGTACACAGACAATCTCGCAATTTTGTGAAGGCTGTTAAGCTTTCATCATCCCATTCTACAATATCTGGTGTATCTCTCTTGGTCATTTTTATCAAGGGCCTAGCTAGGACTGCAAATCCCACAATCCATTGCCTGCAGTATCCTATCACTCCAAGGAACATTCTGATTTCTTTCTGAGTACGGGGTAACTGCATCTTTTGAATTATTCTCACTCTTTCTGATGTTACTTTCCTGATGCCTTTCTCTATCTGGTGCCCCAGATATTTCACTGATTTTGCACAGAACTGTAATTTTTCAGGGGCCACTTTATGTCCCTTCTCACTCAGGTGATTCAGTAGGGCAATGGTGTCAATCACACAGTCCTTATGACTTTTGGACGCCACCAAGAGGTCGTCAATGTATTGCACCAAGACAGAATTTCCAGGTAAGACCAAAGTTTCCAAGCATTTTTTCAAGATCTGATTAAAGATAGAGGGGCTCTCTGTGTACCCCTGGGGGACCCTGTTCCAGGCATACACGTGACTGTTGAAAGCAAATGAGAAAAGAAATTTGCTGTCTGGATGCAAGGGAATGGAAAAGAATGCATGACACAGGTCTATCACAGTGAACCACTCAGCATCCCAGGGAATCTGGTACAGAATCACTGCTGGGTTCGGGACAATAGGGCAGCAGGGAACCACTATCTTGTTTACCTTTCTTAGGTCCTGCACTACTCTGTACTTGCCACTAGGCTTTTTGATGCCCATAATCGGTGAGTTGCATGGGCTACTCATTACTTCCTGTATGATGTTTCCTTCTAGCAATTTTTGTATTTCCAGGGCAACACCTGCTCTCACTTCTGCATTCATTCTGTAGGGTTTAGTATTAGGGTATACTGCATTGTCCTTGATGGCTATCTGTATGGGGTCTACGTTTTTCATTAATCCTACATCTTTTCCGGTAAAGTCCCATACCTCTGGCTTCACTGTTTCTTGGAGTTCTTTGGGCAAATCCTGCATAGTCATTCGCTTAATTTCTGAGTCAGGTCTGATTAACATTAATTTATAAATGCCATCTTCATCTGGGGTCTGAATTTCAACACCCTTTGGTGTGCAAAAGATGGTACAGTTCATTTTGCACAGCAAATCACGTCCCAGTAAGTACACTGGACTGGTGTCACAAACGACAAATCTATGCATTTCTTTAAAGTTTCCAATTGAGATCTCCATGGGCTCGGTAACAGGAGTACTAATCAATTGATTAGATACACCCACTACTTGGATGGCTTCTCCCGAGAGGGGTAGGTTTGGAACGTCCACTGTTCTCACTGTAGAACGGGTAGCGCCAGTGTCCAACAGAAAAGTGACATCATTTCCGTCAACCTTTCCTTCAATGTATGGTCCCGACTGGTCTACCGGTAAGGAGGCGCCAAGTACGCACTCCTCGTCCTCCCCTCTCAGGCCCCGTCAGTACTGGTCATCACAAAAGAAGGTATCATTTAGTAAATACTGCGAAGTTGCTGTATTTCTGTTCTCATCGCTTCCCCAGACTTCTACGTCATCACCCTGCGTGGATTTTCCCTTAAATACTTGCTTTGGTGCTCTGGGCAACTGAATCGTTTTTACCTGTTGTTGGGTCTTTCTTGGTCTTTCATTCTGCGTCTGTGGAGTTAAATCAGGTGTTTTGGAGTTATCATCCGGCAAATAGGGACACTCGTCTCACCAGTGTCCAATTTCTCCGCACTGGGGGCAGGGAAATTTCTTCTTAGCCTCCTCCCTGCTCATTTTGGGCCGGGGCTTTCCTCCACCCCCACCCCCAGGACCTTGGTTCTGAGTAGTTTTGGCCATTTTATTCAATTGTTTTTCCTGCTGTTCTGCGAGCTTCACTTGAGCCCACATAACCTTCTCCTTGAGAGCCTTTTTCTTTTCTGCCATCTCGTCCTCACAGTACTTTGCGTACCGTAGGACCTCATCCATCTTTTTAGTATGCCAACAGATTTTGTTATCTTTTATCCACTGACAAATTTCGGGTCTTAAACCATTTACAAACCTGTAAATAAAATGTGTCATATCCTTCATCTCGATGTTATCTATACCACTGTATGTTTTGAACACCTGCAACAGCCTTTCATAAAAGGAGTGCACTGTCTCGTCTCTTTCCTGCGTGGTTCTGTCTATCTTGGTCCAATCAGTTTCCTTTGCTGGCACTTTTAGTTTCAGATGCTGAATTACTTGTTCATATTTTCTCATCACTTCCTTCGATGGTTCCCCTGTTTTGTCATCTCTCGGGTATTCCTCACTAGGCCAAGCTATGGCTATTTTACACTCGGTCCACAGATCTACCGGGACCACAATGTCGAAAAACCCATCCAGGTCTTTCCACTGGCATTTTTGCACCTTTACGAACCTTTCCACCTGCCTATACCAGTCAACTGGCTTCTCGCGCAATTTCGGGAAATCGTTAGTAAAGGACACAATATCCTGTCTGGACCATGGAACGTGCACATACTTTCCACCTGGTACTTCGCGCATAGGGCATAACTGTTCTGGTTTTTCAGCTTCTTTTAGCAAGAATTCGGGAGTTGCCTGCCTAGACCTGGCCTCATCCTTTTTCTTGGCCCATCTGGCTTTCCACCTTTCCACATCTCCCCATTTTTCCAATACTGTCAATAATTCTTTGACCTGTGCTTTCTTCCCCGACATATTCAAGTTTTCCAAATCTTTGTCTGAGAAATCTGCCCTGTATGGTTTTCGCAGCGGTTTCGATCTTGAAATATCTATTCCCATGCTAGCAGCCGTGTCTGTCAGTTTTTCATGAAGTACTCTGGTACTTCGGGTGAGACTCTTGCAGATAAACAGCATTTCGTCTTCGGAGTAGGTATTTAATCTGTCTAATCCTACGTTCCCTGCCATCAATTCCTCTATTTCTATTCTCAGCTTGTAGAGATCTAAAGGTTTCGTTGGGGACGCTTGTTTTTCAAATTCTTGACTCCATCTTTCGATTTCTTCAGGAGTCACCAATGTGACACTCTTCGTACCTGAGGTCGATTCCATCTGAATTTCCCTCGCGTTAAAAGGATTATGTCTTTTCTGTATCCTTTTTCCTGTATTTCTAACGGGCAGATCTAGTAGCGAGACCTCCGACTCGCACTCACTTGTCTGGTCATCTATAATTAAGGGTTCTGGTCTGGTCGGTGCAATGACAGGAGTAATTACGGGAGGTTTCAGACATCCTTGACGGTCCCCGTACAGCGGAACCACCGGTCCGATCGTTACTGGGATCGTCAAGGCTTCAGGACTTGCATTTAGCTGTGACATTTTCTGTATTATCTCAGCTCTCTGATTTCCTAGCGCTTCCCGCTCTTTCTCTTCTAATAACCTGTCCACAGTGTTTCCATGTAACACCTGCGGGGTTAGAATGGGAGCATAACTCGGGGCAGTGGGATGTGTCTCACTTGGTCCTCCGCCATAATTAGGTCTCTGAAACAAACTTCCTGTGCCTAGAGTTCTCTGATCTTCCTCATCCCGGGACTGTAATCGTGGCATTCCTGAACTCAAGGACCTCACCTCACCTCCGTAGGGGGGACGAGAGCAAAAATCTCCTTCACGTGAATATCCCGTCTCCCCACCCACGGGTCTCCTGGGGTAAATACTTCTGGTTTCTACGGGTCCCAGATTCTCAGTATAAGGAGGAATTAGATAATCCCCTCCTACACTTGCGGACCTGACCTCCTCCCTTTGTAGGGGTCTCCGGGGAATATCTCCTGCACTCGAAGGTCGGTGTCCCTCATTATAAGGAGGCGGACTTCTCATGCATATGTCATCTAACAATTCGTCATCTGATTCTCCCAGGGGCCCCCAATGTTTGGTCTTTTCTGTTCCTTTCCCCCCCCAGGAGGATCTTCTGCTGGCATCATGGGAAACAGTCCCTCAACAATCATACTCTGTCTCCATTGTTTCATCTTTTTGTCTCTGGTTTCTTGTTTCAGTTTTGGGTAATACTTTGTCAGCCCTTTATCCATTCGGGGCTTTTCTCTTTGGAAAGCCTGAATCTCCCATTCCTCTAATGCCTCATACTGCGTTAGTCTCGGCCTGGGATGTAATTCATTCATTCGGGTTCTTAAGTTGAATAAGATCCTACCATTAAAGGTACCTTCTAACGGAAAGGCCATTATTCCGTCGTCTTTTGTGTATTTCACCCAATTTTCTAACCACACACATGTATTGTACCCTCTGTCAAACATCATGAAAGAGGCGGGAGTATTTGGTGGTGGAATAACAATGCCCTCTCTAGTTTTAATCGGCTTGTCCTTTTTGAAGTAATTCTTTACCTTATTTACAAGGGACAATTTTCGCTTATTTCCGTACATAATGCCGTATCTATTAGCCTTCCACTGATCCCTTTCAAAACCTAGGTTTCTTGGATCGGGTCTAGTCTCTGGAGTATACGAGTGCCACATACGATTTCTACGCTTAACTTTGTTTACAAAATTACCTCCAATCAGAATGCGTCTTGCAATTCCGTGCGACCAATGCGGTGCACGAGTTCAAATAATTTCGGCCAATGGGTGCGCGGCCTTTTCGCGAGATCGTTCTCATGCTTCGGCGCTCACCCCTCCTTCACAATTCCAGCCCCGCTACCCGCCCGCTGTTTCTACCAATCCCAGCGCGGCTCGGAGTGACGTCAGAGACGCTTCGCGACTGACTCCCTCCCTTCACAAGGTAACGGAAACTTTCTTTCTTTCTAAAGTGCTTAGTACTTGGTTATTTTACAACGAATACACATTCGCCACAGTGCTCAAGTGTCTAGACAGGAAAGAGTTGTTTTACTGCAAGTAAACTACTTCCATTTACTTTTCACACGCTGCGGGTAGATCTCTTCCGCCTACTCTTCACTCTAGCATCAGTGAACCTGTTACTTCCCTAGACCCATCCACTCTTTCCGGGATATATCCGAGTCTAAGGCTTCCCAGCGGACCCTTTTGCTTTCACCCAAGCTCCGATGAACCTGCTACTCTTCCGATGTGACCCTTACTAGGTTACGCCACTATTGGAATTTTGCCAATGAACCTCGTTACTAACATTTATTCACACATGTATTCAGGAAAAGCCCTAGTTAGTGCTTCTGGTTCTACCTAACCTGCACCTAACTTTCCTTGAGCCTGCGACCTCAAGGCAATGGATTCTATTCACCACTTGCCATTCAATTCCCCGGGGAGTTCCGACAACACTTAACAAAACGTTTTACATACGCATGGATTAATACATATAACAATATAAGAACAAGAAAAACAATTTTCAAACAATTCATAAATTTCAAAAGCAACGCACCTCAAGAGAGTGATCAGGTCCCCCGAAATGGCCGCTCTTATAGCAGCAATAATGTTAGCAGCTACCGGCTTGGCTAGCTTAACTAGTCCTACCTAACCTTTAACTATTCCCTAACCATAACTCTGCTACCAGAAAATTACTGATAGAGCGCGCGGGTCACCCGACCAATAATTTCGCCACTTCCGGCTTCGGGCCCATATATTTCAAATCACCATATACATTGATCGGATGACCTCACAGTCTGCTATCAATAATTTGGGAGTTCCTTTCGTTATTCTTCAGCGTACCCGACTTACCATCCACCGATGCAGGTACCTATGACCACAATGGATCAGGGAGCTAGCTGTAAAAGGAAAGGCAGCAAAATACAAACCCAACAAATAACATTCAATAAATCTTTGTAAAATGACCACGGACAACTGGAAGTTTTAAAGTCTTTATCTAATTTAGTAAAATTCAGAAATCATCAAATTCACAGCAATTAAGCAATCGATAATCAGAATAACAGAAAGTACATAGCTGAATAGCAAATAAGTCAGTGCAACCATTTATAAACTAATGGAACCAGGACACACTTAAATGAAGGATCAGGAATTAGAACGTTTGAGATGAGTCACTAAAGATGGGATAGGCTTTGATTAGGACTAGTATTCTAGAATTATCTCAGAGAAAAATGAGACAGGAGTTCGGGACATTTATATCTATAGGAGAGTCTATGAAGAGAGACACGCTATGCTTTAAGGCAAAAGTTCTTTAGACAGTTTAAGTAAGGAGGTTCTAGACCATATCAGGAAATGACAAACTGCAATGCAAAATATAATTTCTAACAGGTAGGGTAACATAGGAACACGTTACGAAACAAATGCAAATGACTTTATGATTCAATGGTTGCGGAAAGCATGGAAAATTAACATATGCAAAGGTATGTCTTTATTGAAGCAAAAGACAGAAATTCAGAAAGGTGCAAGGTTCAGAGCTTTCAGAGTGATATTTACCTAGACTGGTGTGGAAACCAAACCCTGGCCACGGGTCAGTTAAGGACAGGAAGCCCTCAAGGAAGGATACCCCTCAATGGACAGCAGGTGCAGAATGGACACCCAGGACAGGACAGGAAGACCAGATTAGGATCAGGACAGGACCACTCGGACAGGACCCTCAGGACAGGACCCTCAGGACAGGACCCTCAGGACAGGACCGGCACCCGCAGTTCGGAAGCAACGCCTGCGCTCCACCCTCTCTGCAGCTATCGATCACGACCCCGATCGGGTCAGCGAACTCCCAGCAAAGTGCTCCGCCAGCACTTTAAGGTTTAGTAAAACCTTAGTCTATGGTCAATTTCGGACAGAGTGCTCCGCAGCGCTCTGTATCTTCAGTCACCTATTGAGTGCGTTGGGTCAGTGACAGGTCAGCTAAACCAGACAAGTCGGACGATTTCCCTAGGTGAACCCAGGGTAGATATACTGTTTTGGGACGGTGTACCTCCCCCCAATGTTGCAAAGTGTCAGAATCCCTCAATTTGGATTGGTCCTAAGGTAGGGTTTGGGTAACACACCAATCAGAGTAGACTATTTGGAGGCCTACTTTGCATCTCTGGGTACCGCCTAGCGAGATTGGGGTTCCCATGGGAAGCTGTACAGCAAACAATAGCGCAACACACAATGTATCATATAAGGAGCAACTTTCTCCATTCTCGTAGGGCAGAGGTGGCTTTCCCATGAGCATCTTGACTGTGGCTGCCAGCTGGCTGAGTTCCACTGTCCAATGTTGCCACCTTTCAGTGCACCACGAGTATGCGCAGAAGGGACCTTCAATATGGCTCCCAACCGGTTCAGATCCCCATTTCCCGCAGTACATGAAAAGTAAGCGAAAACAAATTAAAACATAGAAGTGACGGTATGAAAAACACATCATTGGTTTTGTACTTTAAACTTATCATTATAAAAATATACTATGCAGTTTAAATGTTAGCAACATATACACACTCACAAGAGCATCACCACGTTATTCACGAAAGCTGTGTATTACGCATGCGCACCCTTTCCCACCAAACTTATAACTACGTCAGGTCACGTGAGTGTGACTGACGCATGCGCAGAAGCCATTTACCAAGCGGCGGCCATGTTTAGGAACACGGATTAGTTATATTAGAAATACACGTACGCAAGCTTCCTCTACTTCGTTCGAAAAAATAAAAGATTAGTAAGACGTACAAATTTTATTAATTGATTACACACGGGCGAGGTTCATGACTCGAGCAAGTCGCAATGCGAAGCTTGCTCTATCAATATGTTTTATAATAGATATGATATGATATGATATTATATTAAATGATATGATTGGGTATGATTGGCTATGATACGATAAGATATGATATTATATGACATAAAATGTTGAAAACATTATTGGCACACGGTATATAGTCTAGGAGGGATGCATTGTTATTGTACAGGGCTTCAGGTGTGTGAAAAACAGATCCTCGTACAGCAAATTATGCAGAATAAGCGAGGAGATGAAGGAACACTGTTATGATCATATATTGAGATCGCATTAAGAGAGTGTTTAATATTAGGGAACTCTTTTTCTTAGGGGTTTTAATGTATTTAGATATTCAATTCAATTAATCTTTATTCAATTGAACACATATAATCATGAAAAAAACAAATATACATGAATACATAAGTATTATTTTAAAGTCATAAAATATATGTTCAAAGTCTCATCTAAATAAAAAAGATCATTGTAAAAAGCATTAAAACTACTATACATATTAATGTGCATATCGCCATGAAGTTCATGTAACAAGCAGAGAGTGAAAAACACATCTCGAGAAATCCTATCCGTACAGTTACTACAGAAGCACTCAATGTACATTTATTTTTACTGGTAACCTTGATGCAAGGCAAAGAGAGTACCCTGCCTCATGGATAAAAACTAAGGGGCATATGTAGAAAGAAATGTCAGAGCACTCTGGCATTTTCAAGGATGTGTCGTATTTATGACAATACAGCACACCCCTGTGTTTTCCATAATGCTGGTGCTACAATTAGGTGCCTTGCACCAATGCAGGCACCCTTGCACCATAGTGCAAGGGTAAGTGCGTTGCAGGGAATGATTGTTTATGTGCAGGAAGAGACACCTTCCTGCACATAAACAATCCATAATGGTGATTTACTATTTCTATGTGTCCTGCTTTCTGCAGCACATATAGAAATAGCAAATTGTCATTATTTAATGATTGTTCATGTGCAGGAAAGGACACCTTCCTGAACATAAACAAACGTTAATGTTATTTTGCTCTTTCTATGTGCGCCGCAGCCATGAAATGTAAGATTTGTTTTAGATATGATGAGTGATATTGTTTTTCTGTGTATATTGTCATAATTGTGTAATGTGTTTGAGAAATATGGTTATATTCTGCATAAAACATCCTGAAATGGAATGACTTATTACCTTAGAGAATAAATGCAATTTCAAATTCTAGTACAAAGACACATGTCGCCTTTAATCTAAGTATTTTGTCTGGAGTCAAGACAGATACTCTGAATGGAAATGTTTTACTGAGGGATTCCTACCGATTAGCTCAAGCTATAACAAGCAAACCTTTAGATTTCTGAGCATCTCTCACTGCCCTAAGTACGCCTCCCTCAGACCCAAAGACCTGACCTGCTGCATCATCCATTGCTCCACAGGATATACGGTCCATTAGTCCAATAGCACATCATATGTTGATGTAAAACCATCCTCTGCACTAATTCACTTACAGCACTTTCCATTACCCCAACGTTGGTATCATCTAGTGCCCCAAATTTGCATCTACCACCACTTCACGTCTTCAAACTGTGCTTAGTCCATTGCGCTAAGCAATACACTTTCCATTCGCTGAATTGTGTCCCTCCCTCTGCTCAAACTATGTTCTCTCTACTGCATTAGATTGCAAGACTCCTTTTCCACAGAGGGTTGACCATCCATTGCCACAAATTATGGGTCATATTTGGGTTTTGCATCACCCTTGCACCATGCAAGGGGGTGCAGGGCAATGTAAAACTTATAATGAAATTTAGCAAGCTACGCAAGGCCACCTGTGTGGCCCTGCGTGGCTTGGTAAATATGGAGTAATACAACTCAGCTGAATTTGCTACCTTGCATTACTCTGCCCCAGGGCGGCATTCCATTATTATTTATTTATTATTTGTGTCATTTATAAAGCGCGCAGCTGTAGGCCAGTGTCATAGCTTTAAATAGACCTCTTTTACTAACGGGCAGCCAATGCAGTTTACGAAGATGCGGGGTAATATGATGTCTGGGAGGAATACCCTCCACCAAACGTGCTGCCGCGTTTTGGACCGTCTGGGGTCTGTTACACAGACCGGCCATAATGCCTACATATAATGCATTGGCATAATCGAGATGGGCAGTTATCAGGGCATGGACCACTGTTTTTCGACAATCGGTGGGCAAGTAGGTGATGAGTCTTTTTATTGTTCTGATCTTTGCAAAACAGAAACCTGCTACCTTTTGCACCTGAGCTTCAAAGGTGAGCTGGTTATCCCAGCACACCCCGAGGTTCCGTACAGAATTTTTTGGTACGGGTGCTTGGCTCAAATCATCCGGCCACCACAGATTAGATGATAGTGGGGATGATAAGTTGAAAAACAGAACCTCCGTTTTCTCGGCGTTTAGCTTAAGGGAATTAGAGTCCATCCATCTAGATATGTTCCTAAGGCAGGTTTTCATAAGATCAAAGGCCTTGGCATTGGGCTCTTTAAAGGTAAACAGGAGCTGGATATCATCTGCATAGGAAGTAGTTTTGACTCCAGCCTGCGCAATCATTTCAGCTAGAGGGGTGAAGTAGACATTAAAAAGAAGCGGGCTTAAGGAGGAGCCCTGGGGGACTTCCCACTTAAGTGGTCTGGCAGGGGATGTGTAAGGGGAAGTGAAAACCTGCCGAGTGCGTTCTGAGAGAAAAGAAGCAAGCCACTTCAGTACAGTACCCCCTATACCTAGAGTGGTCAGTCTTTTCAGAAGGATCTTGTGAGAGACGGTGTTGAATGCTGCCGAAAGATCTAGCAGCACCAACACCGCCCTCGATCCCTGATCCAATGTCCATCTCACTGTGTCTGCCATTTCTATCAGTGCCGACTCCGTGCTGTGACCAGAACGGAAACCGTGCTGTGTCTATGCAGGAGTCCATTGGCTTCTATGTAATTGGCAAGTTGGGAGTGCGCCAATTTTTCCAGGACCTTGGCCGGAGCAGGCAGGAGGGATATCGGTCTGTAGTTGCTAGGGTTGTCCGGATCTACATTAGATTTCTTAAGAATAGGTATAAGAGAGGCATGTTTCCATTTGTCAGGATACTTTCCTGTTTTCAAGGAGTCATTCCAAATGGATTTGAAAAGGGGGTTAAGGAGTGATGCCAGTGCCTTATATTGTTTAGCCGGCATAGGATCATTGGGGGATCCGGATTTACATTTCTGTAATTCGGCAAGAGTGACTTCTTCTGGTACAACTTTGAACTCTAAAAGGGCGGGGAATAATTCAATCAGCGTATCTTCTTCCTCGCTCTGTGTGGGGCTGCTGGTAGTGGGGAAAGAGGCATATATGGTTTCTATTTTATCTTCAAAGTAATCAGAAAGTTTATCACAGAAGGACTGGGTAGCTGGCACTCTCTTGTTCATTGCTTGAGGATCCGTAAAGGATCTAACAATGTTAAAAATCTCTCTAGTCCCATTCTTGGTTGCGTTTATTCTATTAGCCAGGTAGTCCCTTTTATGTGCCACTATTGATTTACGATACTCCTTTAAGGCAGCTCTATAGATGAGTTTACTTTCAGTAGTGTACTTTTGCCTCCGGACACGTTCGAGCGTTTTACACAATGCTTTTTCTTGACGAAGGGCGTCAGAATACTATGGAGCTGATGGTTCTGATCTATAGGTTTTAATAGGCTTCAATGGGGCTAGTGATTCCATGACCTGGCCTAACCAGTCGTCAAGATTGGTAATGCGAGAATTCAAGTCTGGTGCTGGAGTGGGCTGTGAGTCTTTTAAAAGTTTTTGGAACGATTCCAAAGTGATACGACTCCAGTTTCTACCTGAAGTCTTAGGGATTATAGTAGGCCTATCTGACTGAGGTAGATTGATCGTGAAGGAGATCAGGTAGTGATCTGACCAGATCACAGGAGTGGAATTGGTGACCAAGGTGTTAGCAAGGTTAGTGCAGATTAGGTCAAGAGTATGCCCTCTTTATGCGTGGGCCCCTCCACCAATTGATTCAGACTGCATGCGGCAAGTGTTGCAAGAAAACAGTAAAACAGTTGCTATGAGAGCTGCTCTTATCATCCACATGCAGATTGAAATCTCCTAAGGCAGTAAAATTAGCATAGCAGGTGCTGGTCTGAATGATATAATCTGCCAGGGCCGGCAGATGGGTGATACTAGAGCCAGGGGGGCGATAGATCAAGAGCCCTGAGCAAGATATAGATGCAGATACCTTAACACAAAAAACCAGTCCCTCAATGTTGTCAATTTGCTCATACGAGGGGATTACCACAGGCCAATCAGATTTGTGAATGAGTGCTACCCCGCCTCCATGTTTGCCGTTAGATCTATTGGCACAGAAGATGTTATAGCCATCAGGGATGGCTAATGTGATGGTAGGATTAGTAGTTTCACTCAGCCAAGTTTCCGTGAGGAAAAGAAGATCCCACTTGTTGTCCTCAAGGGACTGCCAAATGTCAATGGCATGTCTTGACAGCGATCTGCAATTGATCAATGCCGCTCTAAGGGATATGGAAGCACCAGCTCCTCTAGGAACACTCGGAATCCGGATGTGGGACTGATTCCCCTTGAATTCACAATTGACAAGATCGACATTGCAGTCTTTACAGGAAAAGGTAGAGCTCCGTGAATGTAATGAAATCAAGGGTCCACTATGGCATCGCTTGGGCCTCAGTGCGAGCAACTCCGCTCTGCTATATATCCCCGTAGTTTGGTCAATCAAACGAACAGGGGGTCCGGCCCCGGTCGCGTCGTGATCGCGGACGAGCGCAGACGGGCTCGCCTTTGGCGCGCCGGTGGCGCGCCCGCTGCGCTCATCCGCTGCGCGGCCGAGTGATAGCAACCATTTCTAGGAGGGGAAAGGAGGGAGGGGCCGGGCAACTGGAGCGTCAACCCTCCACTTCCCCCAAGATGGCGGCAAGGTGTATCCGGACCTCCGCAACAGCCTTCAATCGGCTGTGCGGTGTCTCGGCAGAGAGTGTAGCCTCACAGAAAGTGATGGAGCATGGGTGTTTCCACACATCCATCTATGAATTCTGAAGCATTCCCAGATTTAGGAAAACTGGTAGACCTGGGAAAGCATCAGAATGCTATGCCTTCCCTGAGTAGGTTTAACAACGAGAAATAGCTGTATTTCGCCATATTTGTTCCTTTTTCTGTGTGTGCTGCATCACATGCAGAAAGAGAAAAAAGCTTCAAAGGATTGTTTTTGTGCATGAAGATGTCACTTCCTGCACAAAAATCAATCCTTGTCAAACCTTGGTGCAAGGGTTTCTGCGTTGGCACTAGTCAGCGGTTTGTGCACCAGAGAAGGCAGAGAGCAGGAATGTGCCATATCTTGATAGATTTCACACAACACACCACAGCAAGGTGTCTTGCTGTTTTACGTGAACTAATTATAAGTATGAGCCTATGCACCTCGCTTTCACTCAAATAATGCACCTTTTAGTGCTGCAAACTGGGAAACGGCATTAACAACATGGTCTGAACCACTTGTGCCATTACAATGCAAGCGTTACCACGCTTGCCTTTACCACACATATGCCTTTACCATGCATATTCCTTTACCCCATATGCCTTTACAATGATTTCCATTGTAAAGACGGTAAAGGCATATAATATGGGTGGTAAAGTCTGTCACCACTCTAGATTTGGAGTGAATGGGAAGGGGGTGGGAGGTGTTGGAGACTTGGAGGGGATTCCTGTTGCAAGGAACCGGAAGGATCAGGACACAGCTTAGTGAGTAGTTTTCTGTTTTTAGGGCTGGGGTTGGGTATTTTTCAGGGCTCATGGGTTTTAGGGCTCAGGGTGGGGGAGTCGGGTGAATTTTAGGGCTGGGGCGGTTTTAGGGCTCAGGGCAGGGTCTGGGGTGTTTCTGGGGCTGGGGTCAGGGTAGTGTTTAAGACTGAGTGCCAGGAGTTAGGGCTTGGGGGTGTCAGGGTAGTTTTTAGGGCTGGAGCCAGTTTTAGGGCTCAGAGCGAGGGGCTGGGGTGTTTTAAGGGCTGGGGTCGGGGTAGTTTTTAGGGCTGGGAGCTGGTTTCAGGGCAGGTGGTGTTTTTAGGGCTGGGGTCATTTTCAAGGCAGGGGGCCAGGTTTTAGGGCTCAGGCAGGGGGCTGTGGTGTAACCGTTACCATGCATATGCCTTTACAAATCATTCCTTTATAATGAAATGTGTTGCAAAGGCATCCGTGGTAACGGCATGCATGATAAAGACGGAGTTGTGGTAAAGACCACGTCGTACAGGCATGTGATGAAATTGCATTTGTGGTTCCGTCAAAACCCTTCAAAATTGTTCTCCTTCTACTGTCACACTGGGGGCTATTTCTTTTTTGTTACTCCTTAGTCCCAAACTGTGCACCTTCACTGCCTCAAACGGTGCACTGTCAAATATTAGAAGCTCTGCACTTTTTACAACCTTAACATGTGCCCCTCCCATCGCACCGCCTTGCACAGCTTCCACCACCTCTAGCTTTCCAGCAATTTGTACTTTCCACCACCTCAAACCTGTTCTTCTGCTACCTCAAACCCTGCACCTTGCACTGCCAATAACTTTGCACCTTCTAATGTTTTTACACTCTTCACCTTCTACTGGGCGCACTATTCACAAATTTAAATGCTATACTTCCAGTGCTCCAAACTCTATGCCTTTCACTCACACAAAATAGGCACCTCCTTCCTCTTTAAACTCTTTCCCTTCACTGCCACTAATTCTGCCCCTTCCTATCTCTTAACCTTGGACCTTCCACTTTCTCATAGTTTGCTCCTTTTTTTTGTACTAATCTCAGAAGTACTCATAGATCAAATACTGCACTTCCCATACTCTGAGTGATGTGCTTACTACCTCTCCAAACGGTCCACCTTCCACAGCCCCAAACATTTTACCTGCGCCACCCAAATGTTCTACAGTGTGCGTGCCTTATTTGGCAAATTAGGCAATATAAGGCCAGATGCATTATAGGACTCGTAGTAATAAGGGTTTGTAAATTACACACAGATTTTTGCATTCCAGTAAGTTATTTTGCAAACCAATTTATGGGCCAGATCTATCAAGCGTTTTCCCATTCGCAAATGAACCGCTTCGCAGAATCGACCCATTTGCTAACTGGAAAAAGCCTTTTGGGATGTATCATACCAAAACGCATTTGCAAAATAGGTAATCGCAATTTTTGCGATTACCTATTTTGCAAATTCATTTAGGAAATCTCAATTTGCAATTCCTGAAATGCAATGCAGGAAGCAAGAAAAAATTGCGACCTGGATTTAAGGAATCGCAAATTATCACCAACTTCTAGTTGGTGGTAATTTGTAAATTCCTTTTAAAATTTACTTTTTAGCATTTTTTAAAGTGGCATGTGGCACACATACATGCCCTTAGGGCATGTATGTGCGCCACATGTGCACACATGCATATTTCAGGGATGCAACAGGGTGTCCTTTCGGCATCCTTGCACCCTTGAAATTGCATAATTGCATGCGCAATCCCAAATTGCGAATGCAATCCTATTCATTCCCATGGGCCTCTAGGCCCATGGGAATGAATGGGAAGGTATTCCTTAATGGCGAATCGCAATAAGATTCAAATTTTTTTTGTGCAAATCTTACATACATTGCATTTACGATTCTCAAATAGCGAATCGGTAAAATTCGCTATTTAAGAATCGCAAAAGCAATTCTTGATACATATGGCCCTATGTACTTCAGTTCATCAGTTCATAAAACATGGAATTGGAGGGGTTCAAAGACAAATTTTTTAATTCATATTCATGAGGCATGTCACAAATGTTGACCCACTCTGATTTAACGAATCAAAGGGTATGGTCCATCATTAGGTCTCGCCTGGCATTAGCAGCGTGCATGCGCTGCCCTCGCCATGCGAGTGTCTTTTGGAATCAATACGGATTCCAAGTTAGATGTGCACGGGGACGGACAGAAGATGTGCACGCTGGCACTGGATGCTTTAATCGCGGCGTGACACTTAGGGGACTTTTTTTTTGAGCTCGGCCAACTGTACTTTTCAATATTTGATGCTTTTAATGAGCAGCGCAGCATGCTGTGCTGCTTACTAAAAGCATCAAATATTGAAAAAAAAGAGTCGCACCTCCTGGCTGGCACCATCGTCTCGTCTCATCTCCGCGCTTCATTGTTGTCATTTCAGTCTCTCATTTTCTTCTCTGCTTTTTCAATTGTTTTTGGTTCTTTCGTCTGTATTTCCGACTTTCACGTTTGCTTCTTTCTTCTATGACTGTCTTTGTATGTTTCAACTGTCATATTTTTTTTCTTCCTGTCATTCTTTCCTTAGTTTTTCTAGCAATCTTCAATAAATACACTCCGTCTCGCACCTTGTACTCTACGCCTTGTCGTATTAGATCTTCAACACTCCGACTTTTCCATATTTTGTATTTTACCAGTTTTTCTCTTTTCTCATTTCACCCCTTTCCTCTTTTTTGAACGTTGTTTGTCTCTGCCAATTTTCTTCCTTTTTTCTCTCACTCTACCTTTGTTTTAGTCTGTTTTCATTTCCCCCTATTTTTCGTTACTGTGGCTTTCCCACTCTTACGCTTACAAACCACACATTGCCGTACACAGGGGGCGCTTTCCTTCTTCGTTCGCTCTTGGTTTCTGTTTTCAGTCATTCATTATGAACTCCCGGGCGAGCTGCTCATGATTTTGTGATTTCATATCACTTGTCTTGCACAGTAGGCTTTTGTGTAGACACCGACACTATTTAAGTAAAAACAGAAATGGTGACAATCGTTTCCACAGTGCTATGTGCAAAGGATCACACAGTGCGTCAAGCATGAACCGGGACAGTTAATGAAAATCTAACAAACAAAGGTAATTAAATAATAGTTTAGCATTCTCTCCTTTGTGTCATACAATTTCTCTTTTCCTCGTCCCTGTCTCTGCTTTTCTTTGGTGTTTCACTCCCCCCACCACACCACACATTCACACACCTCTTATATTGCTTGACGCCGTTCTAAATGTTTGTTTTTTCTGCTGGTGTGAGGAGCTATGCTCATGTAGTTAGGACTGGAACGGGGAGGGCTGACGAGGAGGTAATGGGTCAGATTTGCATTTCTCTATTGAGGCCAATCTGTCCTGAGCTGAGAGCCTGTAATCCACTCCCGGTGTCCTGCTCGCTGTTTGTCTGCCTGTTCAAGCTGATTGCTGTTACATTGCAGTACAGGCAGGGGTTGATGTCGAGAGGCCTGCTGGTCTTGGGTTCGCTCCCAAGGTGACGACTTGAGATATTTTTCGCAATATTTATTATTGTTTTCGATCTGGAGTGCTGAAGGAGGTTTGAAAGAAAGCGGAATGGAAGAGAGTGAGGAGTGGACATGAGGTTAAAAAGCAAAAGAAAGAAAAAAACGAATAGTGTGGGAGGGGATGAAGAAAAGGCAGAAAATGCTAAACAGAGAAAAAAAAGCATTTGCAATGCAATAGGACAGGCATTTACACGAGTTTAAGCTATTGGCATTGTAAATGAAAACGCATTTTCATTTAGGCTTTGAAAACGAAAACAAAAATAAAAGGCATTGTTATTTGCAATGTCAATAGCTCAAACTCGCGTAAATGCGAGACCTATTGCATTACAATTTCTTGTTTTTAAATTCTCATTGATTTAGGAAAGAATGCATTGAAACGCAGCTCATGAACAAAGCACAATAATAACAATCAGGTAATAAGAGCCCACTTTCATGGCTCATACATAGTTTGTGTGCTGTGGATTTGCCCTTCTCAGGGTGCTCATTCTTATGCCAATAAACAGTGACTGATAACAGACATTGCTTAGTAAGTATATGTATGAAAAGCACTGAGTTCGCGGAAAGTTTTCAGAACTTTCTGAACCACTGAAGTAGAATGCAATCGTATTAATGATTGTTTCATTAGGCTCTATTGTTGAGATAACTGCTCTTTATCCTCGTTACACACCTTAATATTCAGCTCAGGTGCAAAAATGGGGTGGTAGGCAATTATTCTATGATAATGTACTCTAGAATATTTATGTTACAATTAAAACAATTGTTGTCCTGCAATGACATTTTGTATAACTTTCTGATCCTAAAATTTTTAGTTTATTTAAAAGGATAGTTATTCCTGAGTAAGGCAAGCGTATATAAAGATTATAAGAGTCTACATGTACAAAAATAATTGTGGTTTAACGCCACCTTGTAAATATGCTCCATTCTGCTGCAGTCTCTGCGGCAAAGGGGCGTGCAATGGGTGTTACAGTGCACGTTCCACCGCAACACCCATTGATTTTTGACGCTGTCCCAGATTTACAAGGCTGAGGCAGTGCCAAAAACGAACTCCAGGGAATGCATGGTCTGAGCATGGCGAGACGAGGAGAAATTGTAAATTGTTAATTTCTCCTCTTTTTTTGCTCTTTCTATGTGTGCTGCTTTCTGCAGCACACATAGAAAGCAAATCACCATTATTGATTATATGTAGGACGGTTTCTTTACTGCACATAAACAATCACCTCTGCAGTGCAGGCATCCTTGCAACATGGCGGCAGGGTGCCTGCCTGGTGTTAGGCAGCTTTTTTTGCGCCAGAGCATGGGAAAACACAAGGTTGCGCCGTACTCTTGTGAATATGGTGCATCCCTGAGTTTAAAAAATGTGAGAGCGGGGAAAGGCAAAGTTGGTGTAGTGTAAAAAAAAATATGTCCCCCTTTTATCTACCCGCAAGCAAGAAATCAAAACAAAACATGACCCCCCCACCCCACATGCAGGGAGAAAACATCCTGTGCAGCAATACCATTGGTTTTTGGTACTACACTAAAAAATGCATTGTGGCTGCAGTGGCCTCGATATGGGCCAGCATTTCAACATTATAAAAGCGTTTTCCACCACATCACCAGAAGCACTTTTGCCAAAAGAGATTCCTGCCGACACAACAGGTCTCGCTAAATTAGGCAAATGGTAATTTTCTAGGAAGATGTAGGGTGGATGGCCGACCAGAAGTTCTACGTAATCTCATTGACTATTACAATTTTAGAAAAAAAGTCCCAAAGGGGAGCACTTTTCCTTTTCTTTTCTGGATCAATCAATTCACTTTTTTTGTAAATTGTGAAATATTTCTTTTGTATTAACGGAATATAGCCAGCTAAGTTTTGGGTTGCTTTCATTTTATTAAGTGCAGCGCTCACTTCTGCAATGGTAAGCAAATGTTATGATATTGAGGAAAGCGTTACACTCTGTGTGATTCTGAAAGACTATTAACTTTGTAAAATTGGAAAAAAACAAAACTGTCAAATGTTGCAACTGGTTAAATATAATGGTTTGCCGTACTGCAGTCTCATCATTTCAAAGTTTCAGCAGCCTTTCCTAGACAGCACTGCATCCATTACTACACAGAGTGTTATTTATCCCCAGCCGATCCCTGCCCACACCACATCTTCAACAAAGCCGACTCCATCATCGCACCCAAACTTCGGGACATCATCAACAACTCCTTTGTGTCCGCCACCTTCCTAGAGAGCTGGAAGCACGCAGAGATCAGCGCCCTCCTGAAGAAACCCACCGCAGACCCCTGAGACCTCAAGAACTTCCGCCCCATCTCGCTCCTCCCCTTCCCCGCAAAAGTCATCGAGATAACCGTCAACAAACAGCTGACAGCCTTCCTCGAGACGAACTGCTCCCTCGACCCATCACAGTCCGGATTCCGAGCTAACCACAGCACCGAGACCGCCCTCATCGCAGTCACCGACGACATCAGAACCCTGCTCGACAACGGAGAAACCGCCACCCTCATCCTGCTCGACCTTTCGGCTCCGTTCGACACGGTCTGCCACCGCACCCTGATAACCCGCCTCCGCCACGCCGGGATCCAAGGAAAGGCCCTGAAATGGATCACCTCCTTCCTCTCTGACAGAACCCAAAGAGTGCGTATCCCGCCCTTCCTCGCAGAAGCCTCCAAGATCATCTGCGGCGTACCTCAAGGCTCCTCGCTCAGCCCCACCCTCTTTAATGTCTACATGAGCCCCCTCGCAGCCATCGCACGCAAGCACAACCTCAATATCATCTCCTACGCCGACGATACCCAACTGATCGTCTCCCTCACCAACGACCCTGCCTCCGCCAAAGCCAGCTTCCAGGACGGAATGAAAGACATCGCGGACTGGATGAAGCTCAGCCGCCTGAAACTGAACTCAGACAAGACGGAAGTCCTCATCCTCGGCCCATCCATCTCCACCTGGGACGACTCCTGGTGGCCCCCTGCTCTGGGCTCCCCTCCCAAGCCCATGGACCACGCACGCAACCTGGGCTTCATCCTTGACTCCTCCCTCACGATAACCAGGCAAGTTAACGCCGTTACTTCCTCCTGCTTCAACACCCTCCGCATGCTCCGTAAGATCTTCCGCTGGATCCCCACTGCAACCAGGAAGACAGTCACCCAGGCCCTAGTCACCAGCCGTCTGGACCACAGGAACGCCCTCTACGCTGGGACCACTGCCAAACTACAGAAAAGACTCCAGCGCATCCAGAACGCCTCAGCACGACTCGTCCTGGACATCCCCCGACACAGCCACATCTCCTCCCACCTGAGGGACCTGCACTGGCTCCCCGTCAGCAAGAGGATCACGTTCAGACTCCTCACCCACGCACACAAGGCTCTCCACGACTTGGGCCCCGAATACCTCAACAACCGCCTCACGTTTTACACACCAACCCGCCAGCTCCGCTCCGCCAGCCTCACCCTCGTCACCGTCCCACGGATCCGCAGAACCACCACCGGAGGAAGATCCTTCACCTACCTGGAGGCCAAGACCTGGAAAACCCTCCCCACCCACCTACGACTCACCCAGGACCATCTCTCCTTCAGGAAGCAACTCAAGACCTGGCTTTTCAAGCAGTAGCAGCCCCCCCCAGCGCCTTGAGACCCTAGCGGGTGAGTAGCGCGCTTTACAAATGTTATTGATTGATTGATTGATTGATTTGAGTCAGCCTCTTACTCTTGATTGGGAGGCTTTCTTGTCTATCCGAGATCCTTGCTCTTTACTGGATAATTTTCCTTCTTATTCTTGTGTTGCCCTATTCTTTACTCACGCTTTTGATTGGCTGAGGTGTTTCCTTTCATCCATGATGTCATGGTTCTGTCTCCTTTTTTTATATCTTTTCTCTTCTAGCACTCCATAGGAGAGCATGTCCTGCTCCTTCTGTGTGTCCCTAACTGTACATAGCTGGCTTGAGTGTGACTTTGCCTGATACCTTTGGCTACCACCACATGTGCTCCAGTCCTCACTGGTGCCTTTCGGCCTGCTTCTTGATACGTTCCAGTTTCTGGTGGCAGCAGCCACCCTCATACTCTGAAAACTGATGCCAGCCCCCTCCCAATGCTCCACCTCATGTTCCCAAAGGGCACCTACAGACCTATCCTGCCACAACCACACATGCACCTGCTTCTAGCACTGGGGACAGCAGCCTTAGCTGCACATTGTGCTGGCGTTCCAGCTGTGGTCGGCTTGGCACCTTGCACCACCATTGATCCTCTCAGGCCTGCCCAGACTCTCATCACCACTGACGCAGCTGGTGATTCTCCTGGCACTTGTGCACTATTGGCGCCACTATCTTTGACTGGCAGCCTTGCACAAGTGGTTCAGGTTACTTAGGCTTACACTTTGCATGATGGGCCTTTGAGACGGTTGGAGAATTTCTTTACCTGCTGGCCCTGGTTGAGTGGATTGTTGCTCCATCTGTCCCACACCTCCCATGATGCACTTTTTAGAGAAAGGAATGTTTTTTCCTTCATCAACATTTAAAAAAGGTTTTATCATGATTCGTGTATTTTGTATATCAGGGATGCTGACCCGAAGATGCCCCCCTTTGACTTTTAATGGCCTGTCATCCTTACATATGGCCCCTGTTCTTTAAGTCTGGCATTAGCCAAGACCTTTTGATTTTACTAAAAGTATATGTATAATACACCTCCTTAAAGAGGCTTTCATCAACCTCCCTTCATCCATTGACCTGTTGTTGTGTCATTCACAGTTTGCTTCTTCCTATTACAGCATACAGAATAGGGCAGTGGGTCAGCCTACGTCAGCCATAGGTTAACTTCACTTTGAGTGACTGCTTTTAGCCCTTTAACAAGGAGTACATCCACACACAAAATAGTTCCCTTTAATGCCAGTGTATTTATGTTTATTTCATTATTACATTAGTGTTGCCTTTGTAAAACCTAATGTGATAGCAGGATGCTTTTCTACCAGGGCACATTTCATCCTTATCAATTCCTGTCTCCTGCCAATGCCTCTGTAAATTCCTTTTGAAGTGCCTTTTCTTTTTCACACCATACCAGCAGCTCACATGAACTCTGAAAATAAGCTCATGGGGCTGCTGTCATTAAAACAGTTGGAAAGTTGATTATTAGTAGAGGTAAATATGCATCTACCACTGGTAATAGAGCCACTAACATAGTCTAGGGCTCTGAAATGTATTCCCATGCTCAACCCTTGGTAGCTTGGCTGCCAGCAGGCAGGCTTAACTTCAGAGACAGGTTTGCAAAGCATTCAAAAACACCAATTCAGTAAATAATTAAGAAACAACACACAATAAAAATCTAACACAAATGTATGAAACTGGAAATATGTGTATCTTTTAAATGGCACCCAAAAAAAAAATCTAAATAGCACATAGAAACCTATCCGCCTATTAGGACATCTGGTCACGCTAGACAGGGACAAAGTCAAAGTTTCAGGCCATCCACAATGGAGCCTTGTGCGGCACACCTTGCTGTAGGCCTCGGTCAAAGTTTTACCTTCAGACTTCAAAACTTTTCTGGAGCTTTTTCTGTCGGGGTCCCTCGGTGTTCTTCACCAGTCCGGGTTCGGTGAGGGTTCTCCAGCTTGCTTTCCAGGGAACTCCTGGTCAGACTCCCTGGGACGAGCCAGCAGGGCAGGCCGGCTCGTGGTTGAAGGTCCCCGGATTGGCTTGTGTCGTCCCCCTCTGGAGCTTTTTTCCAAAGTTCTTCAATCTTCTGGAACTTATTCCTGAAGCTCCTCTGGGGGTCCCAAAGTGTCCAAAACGCAATCCAAGGGCTTTTAAACTCCAAGATCGTCCTTGAAAGTTTGGTACTTCAGTTCGCACAATCTACTTGGAAAAAACTCTTACAAATCCACTGGAGGCACTCCAGGTTTGGAATTCTTGGTGGTGACGGTCCAGGTGAGCTCTGTTACCTGTAGCTTGCAGAGAATGGACTCTTTATTCCTCTTGAAGCAAGTTAGGTCCACCAGGCTGCAGTTCCAGATTGTGCAGCAGGCGCAGTCAGTCAGAGTGCAGGGCCGGGTTGGTGCAAATGAAACTTCCAGCATGGACCATTCTTTTCTAAGCTTCCAGCAACAGATCTGAGAGGCTCTGCTCCTCTCAGATACTTATCCAGTGTTCCTTGGGGTCAATCAGGAGGGCACTCCTGTCCAGTGAGGTGCAGGGCAACACCCCAGAGCATAAACACTTCCTCTAAAGTGTGGCATAATGGTCTCACAGAAAGCACTATTCCTCAAAAATTCAATATGGCTGAAGAATTAGCAGAGGAGCAAGAACTAGTTAAACCAACCTCCACTATGACTCATTTCCACAGCTTTCCTTGCCCTGACATCTGCAAATTCCTTCCTTAACGCTGCCATCTGGTTGTGTTCAGAGGGGATGGGGTAGATGGACCTGCCTTTTTCTGCCTGTCCCATTTTTCCTTTGAAGCCTATATTTTATGACCCCTCCCCTCTGGCATTCCTGTGTAGCAGAACCCTCTCCTATCAGATAGCCAGGGTGCCACTTATCACTTCATCAAAGCAGCCTGGCTAATCCTCTTAACTCTGACCAATCAGGGGAGACCACAGGAAGGCTGCAATTTGGTTGACAGACAGGAAAGTCTTATTACATATTGTTGGATTTATCAATACCATTCTCCTAAGTCGTTGAATGATATTTTCAGCAATCCCTAACGATAGATATGAGTTCATAAAGTATCACAATGTTAACCTATATGGCTGGGGTTCTAGAATGGGGAAAATGAAATGTCCAATTTCTCCAACACCAGGGCCTATAAAACATATTTTATACAGACCCTGCTTATAGCTACATGACCTCCCACCCCTAGGACACATAGGGGAGACTTAAGGGGTCCTGAATATGCAAAAATATTGTAGATACTCACTCCACAGTGCTCCTTGCACAAAAGTCGACTTTGGGAAGCCCTTTACTACAATTGGGAATGTGCAATTTTTCAATCCCCAGGGCATATCAAACCTCTTTTATAAAGGTCCCCTTTAAATTACATGACCCCCCACCCCTGGGACACCTAGGAGAGACCCTGGGGGTACCTCATTTGCCAAAACATTGTAGTGTATCACTTTTTAAGTGCCCCTACCACCAAAGTAGAGTTTGGGCACAATTTACATTTTATAGCAGTGCTGCAACACAGGGCTGCTTTGAAAATGACCTCAGGCTTTGAGCAGTGCAGACATGCAAGTACAGAAAGGGCTGCTGGCCTCTAAACTGCCATGCCCTATTATATACCAGGGACTTAAAGGAAGTTTTAACCCCCTGCTTAATTATGTACTAGGGACTTATAGGGTAGGTCATGGCAATCATGGGGGGCTAACATATGGTGTACCCTAATGTGTGTGCTAACACTGTTTTCACAGCAGCACAGGTCCTGGGCCTGGTTAGGCAAAGCCCAGGGACAGTCAAAGGCAGTTACCACCAGTACCAGTCAGCAAGAAATATGGGTGCCCAGGGCACAGGATGACTTTGCAAAAAACCCTAGCTATCTGAATATCATTCCTTCTTTCTTACCATCTTTCTTCTTTTGTTTTCTTTCTTCCTTTCTTCCTTTTTTTCTTTCTTTCTTTCTGTCTTTTTTTCTTTCTTTCTTCCGTTCTTTCTTTCTTTCTCTCTTTCTCTCTTTCTTTCTCTCTTTCTTCCTTTCTTACTCAAAGGCAAGAGGATGGTCGCAAGTGCCAGGCCAATTGGCTTTTATAAGTCTGTGTTAAACAAAATCCTTTTGATTTTACTAAAAATTATGTGTATAATATGTTTAATTATAGGGTTTTCAGTCAGACTTCATTCATTAGTCTGTGGTTATGTCATTTACATTTTTTCACCCTCTCCTGCTTGTATGAAGGGGAAATGTGCCAGCCAACTTTAGCCATTGGCTGTCATCACATTGTGTTATGGCTGGCTCCCCTTTCACATAGAACACATCCGCACACAACGTAGTTCCCTTCAGTGACAGGAGTACAATGACAATATGTACTTTTCTGAGAACAAAACAAAGAACAATAAAACTTTGCAAAAAACATGATGAAACAAAGCAAGAATTCCCAAAAGTCTGGCAGCCTTCTCTAGACCTATTGGTTTGCCAGTGCTTGTTTTTACTTCCTATGACACACTCCTCCTTCCTCCCTTTCCCATCCTCCTGTTCATGAGAACATTTGTAAGTGTATAATGTGTTACACACGTCTGTTTTCATGTAAATTATTGCCCTAATTGGGCAGTCTTCCCTTTCTGCCTTTGAGCGCCATCCAGTTAGGAGTTGAGTATGGCCCCTGTGCATTTATTTACTCTGAACTATATTTAACAGCGAGCAGTACATCATTGACTTGTACTGCAATTACTACATTGTTTGTACTGCAGGTCCATAGGCAGACTTCAAGCACTGCATGATACTGAGATCCCTTATTGGCTGCACTGTATTATATTGTAAATGCACTGTATGTGCTTCATACCTCCTTTTGATGCACTGAAGCAAATTATCGGGGAGGTAGCATGTCATTCCATGGTTCAGTTCTAGCATTGAAGGATGTGCTCTATAAAATTGTTTCTATCAACAGAAATTTCACTATAAACTGCTTTTCTGTTTACCTTTAATGGCAATAGCAGTTTAAACAACTGTTCCTTGACAAAGGTAATGCTAAGTATTTAGGTCTCTCTCAGCATGGCTTAGCAGTCTTGTAAGATTTCAGAACATGTCTGCCTGATATTTAATTCAATGTGGTCTGAGATAATGCATTAGTACTGTGTCAGAGTTCTACATTGGCTCCTTTATGTGTCTGCATTGATTACTTCAGATGTATGCATTGGCTACTTCATAGGTCTGCATTGGCATCGTCAGAGATCTGTCTAAATTGGCTACTTCAGAGGTCTGCGTTGGCTATCTCTGCATAGTCTAAACAAATGCATTACCACTACTTCAAAGTCCAGCATTGGCTACTTCTGAGGTCTTCATTGGCCATCTCTGAGTAGTCTAAGATAATGCATTACGACTACTTCAGAGGTCTGCATTGGTTAATTTAGAGTTCTGCACTGGCTACTTCAGAAGTCTGCATTGGCTACTTCAAAGGTCTGTACTGGCTACTTCTGAGATCTGCATCAGCTTCTTCAAAGGTGTACATGGGCGATTTCAGAGTTCTGCATTGGCTATTTCTGAGACGTCCAAGATAATGTATTAGCACTACTTTAGGGCTCTGCATTGGCTACTTCAGAGGTTTGCATTGGCTACTTCATTGGTGATTTCGGAGGTCTGGATTAGCTATCGCTGAGTAGTTTAACCCCATCGATGCTCATGATGAGCTCAGCTCATCATGAGGTACACCTCTCGTACGCTCATGACTAGCTGAGCTCGTCATGAACAATGGGATTCTGCATTCTTTAGCGCACAGCGGGAAAATGCGCCGCACCGATGCAGTTAAGATAATGCATTAGCACTACTTCAGAGGTCTGCATTGATTACTTTAGAGTTCTGCACTGGCTACTTCAGAAGGCTGCATGGGCTGCTTCAGAGGTCTGTACTGGCTATTTCTGAGATCTGCATCAGCTTCTTCAAAGGTGTACATGGGCGATTTCAGAGGTCTACTTTGGTTATTTCTGAGAAGTCCAAGATAATGTATTAGCACTACTTCAGATATCTGCATTAGCTACTTCAGAGGTCTGCATTGGCTACTTCAAAGGCATGCATTGGCTGTCTTGGAGTTATCTATTGCCTCATAATTTCTCACTGTTTTGCCTATCTTGCTCCACATTCTGTTTCCTTATCTCACTTCCCAATCCTCCTTAACTTAATGTTGTTCACATAAGTAGTAGAAACAGTTGCATTCTTTTTGCCTTTTTCTTCGTCATTTTTCCTCCTTCTGTAGCTTCTTGGGGGATGTCATCAAGGACACAACATCCAGTTCAATTGTCCTCAATAAAACCCTTACTTCAAAACACTATTTTAATGCCTACTACTAGGATTTTCAGAGTAAATAAGACGATGTTCATTTGAAGACATTCCACCAATAGCAGCGCCTTATATCCTCTACAGGTTGTGATGGTCAGCTATTGGAGAATTGATTTTAAACATTTGACATTTACAGGGAAATACCTAGGTCCTTTAAGCGCTTACCTTATATTTTTGGTGTGTGATTTTAAAACAGTCTGTTTCTTCCCAGCGACTATGTTTGTGTCAACAACAATATTGTACTGCTGTACGTAACTAAAAACACAGCCATGCCTGACTCAAAGAAGAGCCCTTTCTATTTTTCTATTCCAAAATGTACCTAATTTATCTTTTAATGTGATAAGCACCGTTGAAACAGTGCCTCCTTCCCCATTTCCCCAGATGTCAGTCCTTGATACAAAAAAAGGCACATTATGTGGAGTTTCTGGGAGTGTTAGCCCTCCAAAACCTTTCACAGTTACTACTACCTTCCCTCAGCAAAGATAAAAATGTAACAAAGCAGAAGTTAAGGCTTGTGAGGAATATATGTATTGACTATGCTTCCTGAATTAGAGCAGCGAGAATGCATTCACTTCTCTATCAATCCATTAGCTGGATCACTTATGATATGATAGCCCATTTATACCGCGCAACAATCGCTCCAGGGAGCATCTCGGCGCCAATATGAGGTCAACTAGATGTCAAAGTTGCCATTACTGCTTAAATTGATCGGGCCGGACTCACACTAGTGCTCTGGCAGCTATGTCTGGGAGGTTGTAAATCCAGGTTTTGAGTTGTTTACGGAATTCTGATTCCTTGGCCAGTGCTCTGAGAAGTGGGGGAAGGGCGTTCCAGGCTTTTGCGCCTAGTACCGCCAAGGATTTGCCCCGACGGGATTTAAGTCTAAACCCTGGGACGATCAATAGGTTGGCGTTTGAGGAGCGCAGTGCTCGGGTCGGACAGTATCTAACAAAGTTTTTCCTTAGGTATAAAGGGCCAAGGTCATGGACAGCTTGAAAAGTGATTATCAGTACTTTGTACAGGACCCTCTTTGTTATGGGCAGCCAGTGTAGAGCATTGAGTGCTTTGGATGCTGAGGATTTTCTCGGCCATTTTAGGACCAGCCTTGCTGCCTCATGCTGTACCATCTGGAGTTTGTGAGTAACCGCCTTATTGGTTCCAGCATACAGGCTGTTGCAGTAATCTATGCGTGATGTAACTAATGCAACGGTAACGGTTTTCCTTGCTTCAAAGGGCAGCAAGTCAAAGAACTTCCTGAGACTCTTTATCACCCCAAAACAGGTGCCTGCCACTTTTGACGCCTGCTTTTTAAAGGATAAGTCGGAGTCAAAGTGTACCCCAAGATTACGGGCTGAGGAGGTGGTGTGAGGCGGTATTTCTGCCTTTTCAGGCCACCATAATCTGGGAATAAATTCATTCTTTGGGCCTATAGGCATGATCTCAGTTTTGCCTGTGTTACATTTTAGATGGTTTCTCCGCATCCAATCAAAGGTGGCCGTTAGGCAACATTTGAGTTTTTCCTCCCAGACCTGGTTATCTTTATCCATTACCAGGATAAGTTGGGTATCGTCGGCATATGCTATTACGTCTATGCCAAAGGACGATACCAACTTTATCAGAGGCGCGGTGTAGACATTAAATAATGTCGGGCTCAAGCTGGAACCTTGAGGTACTCCCGTCGACAGCGATTTCTCACTGGAACGGTAGTCCCCCAAGGTAACCACTTGTCTCCTGTCACTTAAAAAGTTTCTTATCCACTCCAGGGCTGTGCCTGAGATGCCAGATGTTATTAGCCGGTCTATTAAGATGACATGTGAGACCGTGTCGAAGGCCGCCGACAGGTCTAATAGTGTGATGTATTCCTATAGGCTCTGTATCGATCCCCCTATTCCTGACCCTATTCTGGTTAACAAGGTAACTAGCAGCCATCCCATGATGCAGAAACCGTTATCTGATTACGCCAAACCACGGCACAGGAGCGCGTTATCTGATTAGGTCATAACGCTTGCCATCTAATTAGGCAAAGCAATATTCCTCCAGCCCCTGATAAGGCATACGGAGTTCTCAAAACAAATCAAACCTATGACAACCTGGGAAAAACCCTGCGGCCATTGTTTTGATTTCACTGAGAACTTCAGCAAAAGAATGTGCTAACGACCAGTTCGTATGACATCCTTATTGACGTATCTATGTCCATCCTTACGTCGATCTCGGCACCTTACAGGTATAAATATTACCGATATTGCCTTAAGCAAACACACGCGGTGGTGACGAGATCGGAGCAGCCAGACTTGCCGAAGCCCAGAGCAGAGCAGACCCCGCTGGCGCAGCCCCGCCTTCCTGACGCGCTGAGAACGAGACGCTGCTTTCTCCTGCCGAGAAATCCAGCTCCGGCGCTTCCGGGCAGCCCTTGCAGGCAGCCTGGAATATCGAGACCAAAGACGAGAGATACCATCCCTCAACCATCCTAAATTCCAGGTACAGAACTGAATAACCCCTTGCAGAGAATTCTTGAGTCAGTCACTTGGCAAAACAAACTTAACTTAAACTGCTACTTTCTATTCCTGCCCACGGATTAGGCTTAGGTCAGGTACACCGGAGTAGGCGTAGTTAGAAACACCAGTTGAGTACGATTAGTCAAATGTATATGTGTATGTATCTATTTCATCCATTTTAAACCACCATATGGCTTAGAAACCATATACATGTTTTTACAGTATTATTTTATACTTCTGCTTTTATTGTATGCACTTTACTTAACCATAAGTATTGCGATAATATCGATTCATTTCTCTTGTATGAGAAAAGAGACTGATCAATAAATACCATCTTTTATTGAACACGCCCGTCTCTTCCTTTTCTCTACAATCTGGTGAGACTAAGAATGCACGTACTGACTGAGTAAAATAAGTTGTCTTTTGTTATCACACGACTCTAGAGATACACTCTTGATTAGGGGAGAGCAAAGTTGTCATGTTCTATGGTTGTCAGAAACTAAATCCCTTCTTGTCTATCCAGGGAGGTTCAACTCCTCCTTGCCTATTCGAGAAAGTTTCTAGTGAACTCTGAGCTAGCTGGCAAACCCAAAACTTTAAGTCTAATATCAACAATAGAAGACCTAGTTAACGTCTGGTCTAGGCCTATACTATTGAAGGTATTATTCCAATGCGCAGAGCCTATTGGGATAATAGGAACTACACTACAATAGTATCAGGACGGCCTTCTTTCCTTGGTCTAGGGCAGATCGGATAGACTCAGTAGTGAACAGGAGAGCTGATTCCGTGGAATGTTGAGTCCTAAAACCTGCTTGGTTGGGGTGCCATGCTTCACTGTTTTCCAGGAAGCTGGTAAGCTGTTTATTAACTATCGACTCTGTAATTTTACACAGTGCCGGGAGGAGTGAGATGGGCCGTAAGTTTGATAGTGTAGTTGGGTCAGGGAGCTGGTTTTTTTTGCAAAGGTTTCACTGCTGCCAATTTCCACTCTGAGGGGACATTGGCAGTAGCCAGTGAATTATTGACGATATCATTTATATCTGGATTGACAGTTTCAGCAATGAGATGTAAAAGTCTAATGGGGCAAGGGTCAAAAGGTGATCCCGATTTTGTTGCTAGGATGGCTCGCTTAGTCTCCTCCAGACTAATTGTAGTAAAGGCTGTGAGCTGGGTTCTTTCCTGCCTTATGATGTCATCCTCCTTCAGTGAATCCTGGATAGGGACCTCAAAGTCTTTCGTCAGGCCCTGGACCTTTTCTTCAAAGAAGTCTGCGATAGAGTCACAGAGTATTTGTGAGGGCGGAATGTCCTGCATTAAACATTTAGGTTTATTAAAATCGTTTACAATCTTAAAAATCACTTTATGTTTATTGTTGGCTGTTTCAATCGTTGAAAAGTACTTCGTTTTTGCGTGTTTGATTAGTGCGTGGTACGCACTTTTGACCTTTTTATATTTACCGCGTTCTATACTGTGGTAATTTTTTCGCCAGCTACGTTCAGCTCTGCGTAACTCCCCCTGTTTGTTTTTAGGTTCTCGATCGAACCAAGGGGCGGATTTCTTCTTATTCCCGGGTCTTGCTTTATTTTTTCCTTGTCCAGCCATGACTTACATGCAACCATTCCTTTTAGCGACCAACCATATCAATCCATCCATCCATCCATTCCTCCATCTATTCATCCATCCATCCATACATACAAAAATACATCCACCCACAAACCGTCTTCATTTTTTGATTTACCCAGATCCATGCATTTATCACTCCATATGCTCACATTTATGTACTTATCCCTACATTTACCTACCAATGCATATACTTGTACACCCGCAAACTTATATTCATCTATCCAGCTATACCATGCATGTATCCATGGGGTTTACAAGTAAAAAATACACCGGTAATCTTTATCGATGATCCTGAACACAAGAAGGGCTTCAGCTGCATTAGTACGAAATGCAGCAGAGACTTAATGGTACACATCATCGAGGTTGCACAAATAATTTATATGTTAGTAAACTGGAGGTGTAACTGTGTGAAGGTTAGTCTCCTTCCCAAAAAAACCGAAGAAAGAATAAAAAAACAGGGTGATTAAATAACCCAATCACGAAAAGAATATAGCGTGGTTTGTTACAATTAAAAATAGTAAGTGGCAAGGATTCCAGGTCATTCATCGTGTATACTGTACTCTTATATATGGCACAATGAACTAATATGTGTATTATTAACCAAAAATGACAACTGGTCACACTTTATAAAGAAAACACATTATGATTTGTTTTCACTAATCCCTGACAAATGCACTGCATTAAATGCATTTTAGCCCACCACCTTACAATCTAAACCTATAGAAGATTAATATCAGAAAGCCAGATGTCTCTGAAAAAGGTAAAACTTTAATATGCACACACATATATGTCAAAAACACACAATAAATGCATGTTCTACACCTTTAGTGCACCAAAACTCATTGATATTACTGCACCACTGTAGTGCTAGAGGCACTCCTATGTATTGAAACCACGTGATGAGCTTTGAATACCATTATTTTAATTGACTTTTGGTGTTTTACTTTATCAAAGCTTGAATGTCCTGCATGTGCACCTTTCTTTGAAGATTTCTTTTGTATCTCTTTGTAGTTTTAGAGTGGGAGCTTTCACAGAGTAGAAAAGCCTTGCCAGGAACAGAACGTGTTGGATGTGCATTTGAAAGCATGAGAGCGAGAGAGAGAGAGAAATGGGGAATGTACTTCTTGGTCTCGAAGTGCAGTGTTATAAGCAGTGGTTCTCAAATGTGCATTATGTTGTACATTGGGAGATGAATTGTGCAGTGCTATAGGCAGTGATGCACCAATTTGCATTGTGTTGTACATTGGGAAGTATTATGAAGTTCTTACTATTGGCTTTGACATGCCCTCATGCCATCTTGAATTCTGTCAGCCGGCTTGAGCTTTTGCGCACACAGGCAGGCCCCCAGATTACTCAAGTTGTTTAAGCTATTCACGTTCAAGGTTGTTGTGTTTTCTGTTCTAGTGGAGACTTTCAAAAGCTTCGCTGGGATCATGTGTGGGAAGTCTGCTTGGTACCTTTCAGAGCAGAGATTGTTTTTTCCAGAGAAATGTGTGGAATGTACAGCTCTGTCTCGGAGTCAAAATACAGGAGCCTGGCAGGCTTCTGTCTTGACCCTGACACAGACCAGTACGGTCAGCTCGGTTTTTCATTACAGAAGAAAGGGGGCGTAGTTTCTAGAACCTCTTTTGTAAAGGTATTAAAGTCAGGGAACTTGGCACCCAGGCGGTAGCCCGCTTGTTTGGCAGACATGTCATCACAAGGGACCTTGGGTCCCAATCTAGAATCCTACCTGGATTGTCAAAAGCCTTCTTCAGCTTGAGTTGGCAAGGATGTTGGGTGAACGATCGGTGAGGTGTTTTATTTTTGATTATTGACATTGTGATGTGAGACTGTCTGTGTGCACATTCAAGTCTTCAGTAACTATAATTGCCATAGTGATGTGTGAGTGTCTGTGTGCACTGTCAAGTCTTCAGTGGTTGTAATCATCTGATGTATTTAGTGTATATATCTTTCTGATTTCTTTCAGTGGACGTCCAGTATTATCTGCTTTAGTCTCATATCATATTATTATCAGATTGCATTTCATCATCATTATTCCATGTATTTAACAGTTGCATTTGCCTACTTATAAGTGTGATATATATCTATGTATATATATAAATATATATATTGAAGCTCCAAGGTGCCCGCTGGCAGGCTCGCACTCAATGAGCGGTAATCAATTCAACGGGTAAAGGACCCCTGTGCGTGCCGGCAGCTGCAGCTTCCCTGTCAGGGATGGAAGCCTGACACCTTTCTGAGCTGTGTTACTCCTCTTGAGAGGCTCGACCTGGGAAAGCATTCTTTAGACACTCCCTCTAATTTATAATTAACAGCCCTCAGATGGGCGACTCAAATGAGCATCACACGACGGATTCTGGGTAATGTAGTTCGTGTCAATATCCCCTTGGGTGCAGTTCCATTTAAAACCCCTTAGATGGGCTCCGGCGAGCAAAAGGTCCATTGATCCCTTTACCATTGTTTCACATAATGGACTCTGCATTGTCAGAGCCCATGACCCCCTCCTTTGGGGTAGTGCAAGCCTCGCAGTTGGACTGCTGCGTTAATATTAAAGTTCCACGGTGCCCGCTGGAAGGCTTGCACTCAAACAGCGGTAATCATTTCAACGGGTAAAGGACCCTAGTGCACACCGGCAGCTGCAGCTCCCCTGTCACGGATGGAAGCCTGACACATTTCTGAGCTGTGTTGCTCGTCTTCAGAGGCTCGAACTGGGAAAACATTCTTTAGACACTCCCTCTAATTTATAATTAACAGCCCTCAGATGGGCGACTCGAATGAGCATCACGCAATTAAGACCCCATGCCTTATTGTGAAAACAGTCTTTGATGTGTTTTATTTTATGAAAGTGAAATCCCTTTCCTGGTGGTGTTTTGTTTTTATTGCTTATTCCTGATTGAGCCTCTGAGAGGGAGGGCGGTATTTTCTATTACTTGGGAGTACAAAGCAATTCAACCTCACGAGAACATACGGCTGAAGTTAAGTGTGTGTGTATATATATATATATTAACTAAAAAACATAGGTTTCACACCAGTTATAGTTAGCTGACATTTTACTCATACAAAACCATTGAAATTCCCACGTTATAGTTAGTTGGACTCACTATAACTCGCGCGCCCGCAATCCACTGCTGATGATGTCACATATTACATCATTCATGACAGGTCAGTGACATCACTGATGACATCACTGATGACATCTCAAATGACATCACTGATGACATCTCAAATGAAATCACTGATGACATCACTGATGACATCATCCAGTGTCTGTGTGTTTCTGTAAAGTTAAAATATGTTTTACATATTGAAGAATGAGTGTATGTATGAGTGTCTGGATGAAGGATTTAGTAGGTGCGTGACTGACTGTATGAGTGAGTGATTAAATGTGTCTTACTGAATACATGGGTTAGTGACTAAACTGTCTGAATGTGTGCATCATTATGACTGTTGTTGTGTAAGCTGCTGCATGTGTTGATTAGTAGCTATATGAGTGGCTATATGGGTTATTGATTGGTTGCCCAAGTATTTGTATGTGAGGGTGAGTGTGTGTGGGAGTGGCTGGGAGGTGTGTGACTCTGTGCATAGATGTGTGAGCAGTTGATTCACTTGGTGTATGGGTTCAAGAGTGAGTGTGGAAACAGCTGTATGGGCGGTCGACTGTGTGCATGGGTGTGTTGGTGAGTGAATGGATATCTCAGTGCTACATGTCCAAGTAAGTACATGTGTAAAACACAGTGCATGTGAGAGTTGCATTATATCAATGACTGTACATGAGAGCCTGTGATTGCGTAAGTGACTGTATGGATCAATGTGTACTTGTATCAGTGATTGTAAAAGAGAGTAAGTATGTGTTAGTATATGTTTGAATAAGTAATGTTATGTGTGTATAACTGTATAGATGAGGAAATGGGAGTGTGATTGATTCTTTGCATGGCTGACTAGGTGTGTGGGCAACTCCATGGATGAGTGGCAGTGTGTGAGTGTCTGTATAGGTGTATGAGTGCACATGATACTGTTGTATTGATGACTGACTGTATGTATGAGTGATTGTATGGATGAATGAGTGAATGTGTGTGTAGACCTAGAAATCAGTGAGTGCGTATGTGGTAACTGGTATTGCTGTGTCAATGGTTTCAGGAATGGTAGTTTGTATTTAACACTGGGTGTATCAAAGGTTAGGTTAGAGTGTGAGGAGGTGCATCGTATTATCACATGGATGATGTCATCAGTGATGTCATTTGAGATGTCATCAGTGATGTCATTTGAGATGTCAACAGTGATTTCATCAGTGATGTCACTGACCATGTCATGAATGATGTAATATGTGACATCATCAGCAGTGGATTGCGGGCGCGCGAGTTATAGTGAGTCCAACTAACTATAACGTGGGAATTTCAATGGTTTTGTATGAGTAAAATGTTCAGCTAACTATAACTGGTGTGAAACCTATGTTTTTTTTGTGAATTTCAAAGGTTTTTAAATGCTAATTCCTAACTATAACGATTGTGAAACCTATGGTTTTTTTAGTGAATTTCAAAGGTTTTTTAAATGCTAATTCCTAACTATAACGATTGTGAAACCTATGGTTTTTTCAGTGAATATCAAAGGTTTTTTAAATGCTAATTCCTAACTATAACGTTTGTGAAACCTATGGTTTTTTCAGTGAATTTCATAGTTTTTTTAAAAGTTAATTCCTTTGTATATCAACTTTGTTACCTACGATTTTTTTTTTTTTATTAGCGGTTTTTTATAACTATTAATTATAATTATTTTTTGTAAAAAAAAATTATTTGTTCACTGTATTTTTCTTTTTTTTAAATCATTGTGTCCTAGAGCGCTCAGGGTGCGCGCACCGGTAAGCTCTCCCGAGAGCGCAGCAAGAGCGCTATTCCTGCGCTCGTAAAAAAAAAATATGTATGAAAACTAAATAATAATGCTAGATATTCAGTACCATGCTTATAAAAGTAGTATTTTCGATTTTCCGAATGAAAATAATTTTGCATTTCCGTAAAGCTACCACAACGTCACTCAGGCGCGCCGCGTAAGCGTCCCCGGAAGCGCCTACGTTCGCGACACGTAAGCGCCCCCGGAAGCGCTCCAGTGCACGCAGCGTAAGCGCGTCAAGTCATGCGACCTTAAAATAACTCTTTTCATTGGTTGTTAACAGTTTTTTTTACAACTAATGAAAACCCCACCCTTTTCCTTCACTTCTTATTTCACTTTTGTGACTGCAAGACCTGTCTTTTTCCTGCTCCACCTATTTTTGAATTATAATGGCTGCTAGACCCACCAGTAGCAGTGATGACTCGGATGGGTTCATTGAAGAAGAGGCTCCTCAGCCGAAGGTAAAAGAACATTTTATCTGGAATTTTTTTTCTATACCTGAGGGACGTAAAAAAGTAAATGCACCAAAGGTGGAGTGCAAAATCTGCCAAACTGTACTTTCACGAGGAGACCCCAGCAGGAAGTACAGTTTCGGTAATTCAACCATGATTCGCCATGTTCAACGCCGGCATTCCCAGAACTATGCCCGGGAGAGTGTCAGGGCTCTGGCACGAGAGGCACCAAGGGATGGTGCTTCCACTTCAACTGGAGGAGCAACTGTATCGGTGAGGGGGCGACCAGAAAAGCTGATCCCAAATATTCAGCCTGCTTTTAATGATGCCTCAATCAAATGCAGGCATTGCGATCAGCTACTTTGTTATGGGGAACAAAGTGTTATGAACATGGTTCGAGCAATAGAGAACCACCGCTGCCGTCCCCAGCCCTAATTTTGATTATTTTTTTTTGCTCCTGTTGAGCAGTTTCCCATTCCCTGTTTTTGTTTTTGTTTAAAAAAAAAGGAACAAAGAAGAAAAAAGTTCTTTTCAGAACTACCTCCAAAGAACTACCTCCAATTCTCATCAAAGAGCTGTATTCTTAAAAAAATGAAAAAGAGTAACTGAAGAGGAGTGCAGTGAGAGAGGAGAGGAAAATGAGTGAGAAAGCAAAGAAAGGGACGAGAGGGGAAGGGAAGTGAAGTAGTGGGACTGAAAGAAGGTGAGTGTGGGGAAGGAGAGTGAGGAGAAGGAGAGTGAACATGGGGAATGAGGATAAGTGAAGAAAATGTAGTAAAGGAACGGGGGTGTGGAAGGGTAAGAAAAGAGCAGTGATGTTTAGGAAAGAGTGGAGATACAGAATGGATAAAGACAAGTGAGTGTGAGACAAGGTGAGTAAGGTAGTGAAGAAACAGAGAAAGTGAAAGAAAAAGTAAGAGTAGAAGACTGAAGGCCTCATTTATGAGGCCATGCGTCACTTTTACGCCGCCGGTGCGTCACTTTTTGTGACGCACCAGTGCTGTAAAAAATGCACCTTGTTGAGTCATATTTACAAAGTGACGCATCTAGGTAGATGCGTCACTTTGTAAACCCCTGCGTCACATTATACCTGAGCCAGGTGTAATGTATGCAAAGGGGGCGTATTGACGCAAGAAAGGGTCGTAGAAGTGACGCAGTGAAATCTATGAGATTTCACTGCGTCACTTTTAGGACACCGTTGCGTCAAAATCTTGCGCCTGCCTCACAGCAGGCGTAAGACTGACTCAGGCCCTTTCACATGGGGCTGGCCCCATGTGAAAGGATGCATTGCTGGAGTTGCGTCACTTTTGTGACACACTCCAGCAATGCATCACTTTTGCGCTTACAGATACGTCAGAAATACTGACGTATCTGTAACTCCTTGCGACATAATGCGTCATACATTAAATATGACGCATGAGTAAAAGACTGGAGGCCTCATTTATGAGGCCATGCGTCACTTTTTTTTTTTTTAAAACCTTTATTTGCATCAACAGGATAGACATGCGTGGGCCCACAACCAATCCGGCCGGCCACAATTCAAAAAATGATCAAAAGTCAAAATAAGCAACACAAGGCCAGCTGGCAGGCAGGCAAACATATTTAAAACAATGCTAAGGAAAGGACAAGCGACATTAACGGCCCAATATCAGGATCAATGAGGTCCATTTTATAATAGGGGACAAGGCTCATGGCAGATTCATAAAATACGGAAAAAACAATAAACAGAAATACACCCACGCCAAAATGGGAAGAGGAGGGGGAAGGGAGGGGGGACGTGAAGACACAAGTCGGTCGCAGCACAAAACAAACGCAAAATATAGTAGATAAGCATACAAGTACTACCAGCATCTCATGCCCCCCACCCAACAACACGCTAACGAAGGCAAGGGGAGCAGATAAACTGCATGATCGAAACCTACTCGCCATACGAGCCTGGGGAAAAAAAGGGGGGGGGAGGGAAGGGGAGGGGGGAGGGAAAGGGGGAAAAATAGGGGGAAACAGAGGGGAGGAAACCAATAAGGGCAAGAACAGGGAAAGGGGAAGAAGGAGGAACAAAGAAAAAGAAATATAAAAGGAGAAACACAATCGTGCAAGATGGGCGCCACCCCGGGCCAGGCATCCCGCGGCTAATAATACAGAAGAAAGTAGAGAGCTGGCGAGAAGAAGGGTATGGCAGTCGCGACGGAGCATCGAAACAGATAAAAGTGGCATAGCGACAGACCCCAACCCACTCATGCCAGAGAAGCGAGGACAGAAGCGGCACCGCTATAAAGGGATAGAAAAGGGCCATAGAACCAAAAAAAAACATCTGAAAGACCCCGCCCACCCGTCCCACCCCGCACCTATGCAGAAGGCTACGGCCTACCCTCCAAACAGCGTGCCTGTCGCCCTAATCCGAAACCCGAAATATAGTAAAGAAAGAAAGTAGAATAAGGAGACAAAAAGAAGGAGGAAAGGGAATATGAAACAAAAATAAGATGTGAGGGAGGAGCCAGAGGATATGAACAAACACACTCGGCTACGACCCTCCCCCGACCAGCAAATGAATAATTATCAAATCCGTGCTACACCTTCACATACAGCAAAAACCCGCAGGGGGGGGGGAGGGGGACATTTTAACGTTTCACAATGTCGAGAGTACAAGCATCAGTGCAACGGACAGGTAAACCAGCAGTCTATCAGTGTCGTGCAACTTACCCCCAGCCCTTCATAATCACGAAACCAACCCAATAAAGGATAACATGGAGCGGACCACCCAGCACAGAATAATCGTAATGTTGACCAGGGTTACGGCAGTGATGTAGATTAGGGAGAGCCACCATACTAATGGAATACAAAAAGTCAATGAAGCAAGTCAATTGTAGCAGCAACGACAGGGCAAGCAAAAGCAAGCCGGAGTCCAGTTTCGCAGTTCGACAATGCAAAGGTACCCCACCAGGACAAAAGCTCGAATCCATCGAAGCGGGAGCAAACAGCGGTCCACCATAGTTCCCAATTGTCCGGGAAGGAGCAGATCTCCGCGTCGTGTGCAAGTCCTCGAAGTCCGGGCGGTGAGAAAGCGGAGGTTCAAAAGCCACCACCGGCACATCAAGCGGCCGAAGAACAGCGGCAGCAACTCCTGGCGCAGCCGAAGGGGGCAAAGCAATGGAGGCATCAGGACGATAGGGGTGCATGAAAGAGCGACGACCCAAAATGGCGGCGGGCCGCATGGGGTCGGTAGAAGCACCGGGGGCCAAGACAGCGTACAAGGACATCAAGGCGTCCAGGACATCTCCGAGCGTGGGCGCTCGAGCACACGCCCAGGCCTCCGCGCAATCCGGCCAGCAAGGTTCGTCGGTGCAGAGCGGATCACCCCCCACGTTGTTGGTAGCCATTTTGTGAGTTTCGCCGCCCCGCACTCCACCGTGGGCCCCCAAACAGTTCCCAAATGTAGGACTTTACAGACCTCCGGAGGTTCCCAACAATGGCCTCACCGGCACAGAACGGGCAGGCGCTCAATGGGGGGGGGCCCCCTCCGAACAGTGGCGGGCCCCACAAGCGAGAGCCAGGCGCGGGGTCCAGGGCTGCCGGACAGAACAAAGGCGAAGGGACCCCTTCACACAGTCAGCCCCCGACACATCTCGTCCCCCTCCAGCCGCACGGTCCACAAATCTGGGCCGGTTCAGGATCGCCGGGGCATACACACAACGGCTCCCACCAGTGGCTCACTCTCGCGGCCGGGGCCGGCAATCTCAGCACCGCCGGTCGGGTCCCACAGGCGAGGTCCCGGTCTCGAGCGCCCGGAGGCCCCAATCCCACCGAGGGCACAACTGCGGACCCACAGCACGCAGGAGCCTCCGGACCAGACGGTGAGTAAGAGTGGGTTGTTAAATTCCAAAATCTGTAGTGAAGTATCGTCGCAGTACAGGATATATTGCAGGATATTCGAGGTTGGCCGGAGGGCCGACGGAGCCGAGCTAAAAGGCGGCCATTACGATCTCGAGCTAGGCTCCTCCCCATGCGTCACTTTTACGCCGCCGGTACGTCACTTTTTGTGACGCACCAGTGCTGTAAAAAATGCACCTTGTTGAGTCATATTTACAAAGCGACGCATCTAGGTAGATGCGTCACTTTGTAAACCCCTGCGCCACATTATACCCGCGCCAGGTGTAATGTATGCAAAGGGGGCGTATTGACGCAAGAAAGGGTCGTAGAAGTGACGCAGTGAAATCTATGAGATTTCACTGCGTCACTTTTAGGACACCGTTGCGTCAAAATCTTGCGCCTGCCTCACAGCAGGCGTAAGACTGACTCAGGCCCTTTCACATGGGGCTGGCCCCATGTGAAAGGATGCATTGCTGGAGTTGCGTCACTTTTGTGACACACTCCAGCAATGCATCACTTTTGCGCTTACAGATACGTCAGAAATACTGACGTATCTGTAACTCCTTGCGACATAATGCGTCATACATTAAATATGACGCATCAGGAATGTCGCAAGGAGAGCGCACTGAGAAGTGATGCATCGCTGCTTTCACGCAGCGATGCGTCATTTCTCATAAATGAGGCCCTGACTGAGAGAGGAAAGAAACAACATAAGTGAGGGAGTGTGGCTGTGTTATAGGGAGTGAGTGTGATAGAAGAGGAGTGACAGACTAAGGGGTCAGAGATAACGAGGCTAACAGAGAGAGAATGAGGTAAGAGGAGTGTAGAAGTAAGAGGACAGAGGGAGTAAGAGAAGGAAATAGTGAAGTGGAGTAAGGAGAGTAAGGGAAGGGAAAACAGTGAAGGTGTAAAGAAAGAGAAGTGAGAGGAAGGAAAGTGAAGGAGAAGGTCTGAAAGAAGGTGAGTGTGGGAGAATGGCTGAGTTATAGGGAGTGAGCGTGACAGAAGAGGAGTGAGAGACTAAGAGGACGGAGAGAATGTGGGTAACAGAGAGAGAGTGAGGGAAGGGGAGTGTAGAAGTAGGACGGCAGAGGGAGTAAGAGAAGGAATTAGTGAAGTGGAGTAAGGAGAGTCAGGGAAGGAAAAACAGTGAAGGAGTAAAGAAAGGGAAGTGAGAGGAAGGAAAGTAAATGAGAAGCTCTGAAAGAAGGTGAGTGTGGGTGTATGGCTCAGTTATAGGGAGTGAGCGTGATAGAAGAGGAGTGAGAGACTAAGAGGAAGGAGAGAAAGTGGGTAACAGAGAGAGAGTGAGGGAAGGGGAGTGAGTAAGTTAGAGGACAGAGGGAGAAACAGAAGGAGTTAGTGAAGTGGAGTTAGGAGACTAAGGGAAGAGAAAAGAGTGAAGGAGCAAAAGAAGGAAAGAGACAGGAAGGAAAGTAAAGGTTAAGGTCTGAAAGAAGGTGAGTGTGGGAGTATGGCTGAGTTATAGGGAGTGAGCGTGACAGAAGAGGAGTGAGAGACTAAAGGGACGGATAGAATGAGGCTAACAGAGAGAGAATGAGGGAAGGGAAGTGTGGAAGTAAAACGAAAGAGGGAGTAAGAGAAGGAATTAGTGAAGTGGAGTAAGGAGAGTAAGGGAAGGGAAAAGAGTGAAGGAGTAAAGGAAGGGAAGTGAGAGGAAGGAAAGTAAAGGAGAAGGTCTGAAAGAAGGTGAGTGTGGGAGTATGGCTCAGTTATAGGGAGTGAGCGTGATAGAAAAGGAGTGAGAGACTAAGAGGAAGGAGAGAATGTGGGTAACAGAGAGAGAGTGAGGGAAGGGGAGTGAGTAAGTTAGAGGACAGAGGGAGAAACAGAAGGAGTTAGTGAAGGTGAGTTAGGAGACTAAGGGAAGGGAAAACAGTGAAGGTGTAAAGAAAGAGAAGTGAGAGGAAGGAAAGTAAAGGTTAAGGTCTGAAAGAAGGTGAGTATGGGAGTATGGCTGAGTTATAGGGAGTGAGCGTGACAGAAGAGGAGTGAGAGACTAAGAGGAAGGAGAGAATGTGGGTAACAGAGAGAGAATGAGGGAAGGGAAGTGTAGAAGTAAGACGACAGAGGGAGTAAGAGAAGGAATTAGTGAAGTGGAGTAAGGAGAGTAAGGGAAGGGAAAAGAGTGAAGGAGCGAAGGATGGGAAGAGAGAGGAAGGAAAGGAAAGGAAAAGGTCTGAAAGAAGGCAAGTGTAGGAGTATGGCTAAGTTATAGGCAGTAAGCGTGACAGAAGAGGAGTGAGAGACTAAGGGGACGGAGAGAATGAGACTAACAGAGGGAGATTGAGGGAAGGGGAGTGTAGAAAAAAGAGGACAGAGGAAGAAAGAGAAGGAGTTAATGAAGTGGAGTAAGAAACTGCACATTTTAATTGGTTGTACTTTTGAACACTTTGAAAGTCACATAACATTCACCCATCCCCCAAGTGCTCATTCCCCTGTTACCATGGTAACTCCCTACTCACCCAGCACACAGTTCAGAAGTTCATCATACTATGTTGCAAAAAATGCAGCAAGGGTGTTTGACCACTCAATGTACCAGCTAATCATGTGCAATGTTTCTTGAAATGACTTTTCCTCAACCATTGAAATGACTTCTTTCAAAAAACAAAAGCATGCACCCTAGTTTTCAGTGGAGAATGTTAAGAAAGCACCAATCATTTTTTGTTTTTCAAGTGCACTGATTCTCTACCACTTTTTTCCATAATCAAACTGCCATTTAATTTCCACAACTCATCTGACTAGAAGCACATCTACCTTTAAGATGCCAAAAGTCTGGTTTGTGGGTCATAGCTATGTCCACTGGAGTCAAAAATACGCAGCTAACAGAGGTAATTACAACCTTGATTTACCAAATGTGGACATTGTATGGATTGGACAGAGAGGATTGAGAAGTCACCAATTGATACCATTGGTAAAATCCTTTATGCATTTACCACGCCCTGACCTTATAATTGTGCACTGTGGTGGCAATGACTTGGGCACTTTGACTGGGGTAGGTCTGGAAATGCTTTTAAAGGACATCTTTGGGCAATTGATGTCAATTTTCAAAAAACTGCCTTGGTATTTTCTAATATATGCCAAAGGCAAAAATGGAACTGGTCCAACCAATTTTGTCAACAGATTGAGAAAGCACGGAAACATGTAAATAAATCTGTTTCTGCTTACATGAGAGACTATGGAATGGGTAGTATATACCACAACAACTTGCGTTACAACATGCAAGGCATCTATAGGAGAGATGGTGTGCATTTTACAGATGGGGGAATAGAGTTTTCCTCTTGAATATAAGACTGTGCATTGGTACCTACTTGTAGGTACAAAAAACACCCACACAACACAACAGCTTTTTTCAGAGCTACCCTATCTCTAAGCACTCTAAATTATTTTTTTACTATAATTTTTTACACTGTTTTTCCCTGTGGTGCGCTCAGGGTGCGCGTACCGGAGCGCGCACCTGGGTACGCACCCAGCGCTTACCCCGCGAAAATAAAAATAAAAAAGTTTTTTTGCCCTTCAGGGTCCTTCTAGACCCCCCTCAGAAAACCTAGGGGTCAAGGGGTGTCTACTCGGCCCCCTTTTAATTATTTCCCCCTTTCTTTTTCACCTCTTGTGTCTCGATTCTACCGAGACACAAGATGGCGGACTCTCCGGACTGTTTAGAATGTTGACAGACACCCGACAGCCAATCAGCTTTCCGCTCGCGCACTCCCGTAGCGCGCCGGGTGCGCTCCCCGGTACGCGCACCTGTGAGCGCTCGGAGAGCGCCCATAGATATATATGTGTTTTTGAAGTTCATTTTAAAAACAAAAACTCGAGCAATTTTCACCAAATATAGCAAAGGCACATCTGCGTACTAGTCCCTACAATTTGGCCAAGTTTGGCGTAATTCCGTTCAGCGGTTCGGGCTGTAGACTTGTCAGACCGTCCTATGGAAATTAACATGGGGAAAACACGTTTTGGGACCACCCTTTTTTCTCAGCCCCCACTCCACGAATCTCCCCGAAACTTCGAGGGAAGGAGCGGAGCGGAGCTGGCCAAAATTTTGGAAAATTACACGAAATTCCTCAACCGGCGCCAGAGTTATTCCCAATAGAATGTTGCAGATTTCCTATGGTAGCCAATCCTAACTATAACTACCTACTGGCGACCGCATGGCAAGGCATGTCATGTCAAATAGCCAAACCTATCAAGAAAGTGCAAATGGCGAATCAAAAAACATGGGAGATCAGAGAACTAATCACTTGCAAAACCACACATGTGGTGTATGTTGTGGAATGTCCGTGCCCCATGAGGTATGTGGGAAGTACGGTGTGTGAACTGAAAAAAAGGATCCTGGAGCACGTCCGGGCTACCATACATCAAGACAGAGCAAATGCGGTAGCGAAGCACATGGAACTAAACCACCAAAGTGACTGGACTCAATTAAAATTCTTTGGCATCGAAAGTGTCCCCAAAAACGATCGAGGAGGGGACAGGGAAAGACTATTGAGACAAAAGGAGTCACGTCACATCCTCAACCTAAGGACCCTAACCCCTTACGGGCTAAACCAGTCGGAGGAACTCTATACACATTTGTAACGACTTCGCTTTGAGAGAGAAACAGTGCCAGTTTTTATGCAAAACTGCCAAACAACCCGGTGATGGGGATGAAAATGAAATGACAATGGACATGATGTGCAAAAAATGAGTAAATTGTTTACTGTTAATGATTGTTGGTGACCCATGGGATGGTATACGATTCAAAACCCACTGGAGGGTATACATTAGGCGGAAATGATTGACCAATGAAATGATTCACGTATACTAAAAAAAGGAATGTAATCCCACTAGAGGGACGTAATTATCATGAAATGATGTGGAGCACACATGCACACATAGTAATGGCAGTAAAAAAGCATGAAATTGAGATAAATGTTAATGATTTACAATGAAAAACGTAACAGCTAAATTAAAAAACTACATATCCCAGAAAGCATAGAGGCGCTGGCTATCCCCAACAGGAAATGATGTGAGATGTAATTAACTATATCAAACAGGGGGGAGCCAAGTGGTCGGTTGATCGTGAGCAAGGTATTGTGTAATACCGAAACGCGTAGATCGTAAGCAGCTGCCTTTGAACTTGCATGGAATGTAAAAGAAAATAAAAAGAAAAATTGCAAAACGACCTGTGGAGTGCGACCCAATTGTTTCCCCTGTCGGAGGAATTGTGTGAGAATTGGAAGTGGCGTGGTTCAGCTGCAGGGTGCCGCACCCGTGTTGAGCGCTGCAGAATCGGCAAATGGAACCGCAGTGGATGAATTTGACAAGCCGTGAGCAGTGAACGCTGACAAACGAACGAACATTGGAAAAAAGGAAGGCACACACCGCTCGAGAGCAGCAGCTTGAGGTTGTGGAAAAGTAAATTTCGCCATGTTCTGTGTCCCTACGTGTCATCCATCATATGTTATGTGTGCATGATTAAATATGCATATGCATTCCCCATGTCCGATTAATGACGCAATTACAGTTGTGTCCACCTCTAGTATGCCAGTTTCCAGTCCTCGTGAATACTACGAATATCAGGCCTATGTAAAGCTACGTTGCCACGTTTCTCAGTGTGCACGTTATTCTATTATAAAGTCCCCGTTTCTAGGCCTCAAAAGGGCCTGGACACCAGATTCAGCTCCTGTCTCCTGAAGCCTCGCTGAGGAGCGATACAGCCCCCACCTGTATCCTCGACCCTTCACTTACTTCCTGCCTCGCAGTGCCCGGCCCAGCCTGGCTCAGTCTCTGAGTCTGCCAAGAATATGTTATGATTCCAGTTATCAGTTCAGTCCTCCTTCTCTGCATTCCTAAGCTACTGAACTGCATCAATAGTTTCCGTCATTGTCTAGCCTTCACGTCTCCACGTTAGAGAAATACTGCATTTAATGGTCATTTAATATTCTTCATCACGCACTACATGTAGAATAATGCATGGTCCAGTCTTAGAATCAAGTTAGCCTTTCCTCTCCTGACTTCTAGTTTATATCAACATGTTCTCTAAACATCAGATACTAGATACTGTTTAGGTACATGTCGCCCTGACTCTCCAGACTTCAGTCTCTGCTCCTAGCACAGAGTTCATAGCCCCCAGCCTCTCCTAGTGATACGTCATTGCTAGTTTGCGCACACCATCAGGTTAGAGGTCCCGGCTCCTTAGGTAGCCCCCTCCATGGTTTCCGCCCCATTCATGACATATTCTGTTACGTTTGCATCACATGTCTATGTATACGCCCAGTTACACCTACTTTCGCGACTGCTACGCGTCACGCCTTCTGCTCCACCCACTGCTACGCCTACTGCAATGTAATGCTATGTGTTTGCGTTATGTATATATGCTCATGTATTGTTATTAAAAGTCAGCGCGCTCATCCCAGACCCAGCCCCAGCAGCTGCTGGGCCCTGTCATCCTATTCCTATGCAGGTTGTCCTGTTCCTGTCCTTATGCTGTAATAAACCTGCGAAGCTCCTACTACCTCGAATCTTAACTCTTATTTATTGAGCTATCTGTTATGATATATGTCTAGTCAAAAATAGGGTATTATTTATTTATTTACCACATAATGGCGCCCGAATAGGGACTTGCCCTTTCCCCACGCGTCGGTGAAGCCACGCCGACCCCCTGACCCTCTGCAGTCGTGACGGAACTCTTCTGTGCACCGGCAGATATTTCTGCTTCAAGTATCCCTCAGGCCCACGGAGGAGACGGAGGAGGCGGTCCAGCATCCAAACGAGACGGTGGAGGAACGCGGCGAGTCCCGACCAGAGCCCAAGCCGAGAGTTCAAGGTCCGAGGTATCCGGAGGCCCACCCGTAACTGAAGTCCGAAGTTCGTCGTCCGTCGTCGTAGCAGTCCAGTCCAGTCCGAGGCCTTCCGTTCTTGCTGCCCGGTGAGTACCATTACTGGGGTAGTATCTAGACAGGGTCAATCTAAATTGACTCTGGTCCGTGGGTTGGTGGTACACAGACTCACAAACGAAGTGTTCACCTAGGTGGATACGGGTCTTGATGCGTCCCTTTATGGGACCGGTATGTTCCGTACTGTTTCAGCAGTGCATCCAGTAACTCTAGTCTGTTCCGTTCTCGAGAAATTCTTGTGTTTCTGTTCTCAGTATTCCAGGTAATATTCTGTCCGAACTGTTATGTTATGATGTTGTTCAATGTATTTCCAATGTCGTGGTATGCCTGAATTGTTTTCCCAGTTGTTATTGTTTCTCGTGTATTGTATTGTGTTCCGATTCAAGTTTACAATGTCTCTCTTTTCGAGATTACGTCAGCTAAAAACTAGAAAGGGTTTGTTAGAAGAAGCAGTTCCTGTCCCGCCGAGGGACAGTCCAGGTCACTTTATGTATCAGAAGCATGGCATAAGCGCCATATTGTATCTAGATTTATGGGTAGAGTATACCAAACAGTTAGAAGAAAAGTATAGATGGCCCGTATCGGGTACATGGGATGCCGAGTGCATCATGCGAGTAGAAGAAGCATTATGGAAAAAGAAAGCCAGACAGTCACAGAAAGATGCCATCGAGTTATGGCGTAAAGAATCTCATAAAAGAACTGAAAAGGAAATCAGAAAGTCAGAATTAAGTAGAGAATCCTTAGAACGAGCACAAGAAAAAGAACTAATCGAGATAGGTGAACAAGTCAAAGCCGAACAGTCAGACAGACAGAGGCATGCCCTTATTAGGGGTATGTATCCTCTCTTTGCCGAGGGCTTGCCAAAAGCGACCCCAGAGGCATCCAGTAATTTCCCGCCACCATTAGTTCCGATCAAGCTACGTCACAAACAGACCGCAGCTGATATTTTTATTTCGTCCTATTTGGACGACACAGTCCCAGAATATGCAAATCCTGTTCGCGCCCCGCCAGTCCCTGTAAATCAGGCACTTCCCGCTCCTCCAGACACCGGAGTACCTGTTACGGTACCCCCGGTCCAGTCCGTCATACAAGTCCAGCCTACATTTCCATTTCCCACTCTGCCAGGACGAAGAGCCTCAGTAGACCTAGACTCCAGTTTAGGGGCCGCAGGAGGAGGTCCTCCTCAAACCCCGCCGCCACACAAGCGTTTAACGTTATCCGAATTACATGCACAAGCGTCACAGCGTACGCCTAGACATCAGACTGTAGCAGAAATAAGAAAATCCCTTGCCGAATGCGGCTATGATCCAGTCCCAGGCGAGGATAATATGGTTTTATATTCATTCCGCGTAAGAAAGGTGGCCGAGTATCTAGTCACCTTACCGAATATGAGAGAAGATCTAGACAGAATATATCGTTTCATCCGTACAGGGGATGATCCAGAAAGCATTAGCGAGGCCATGTCTCAAAGGAAAGCCGAGATCCAGCTCATGATATTAAAGTTTCTGATCAATTGTCTAATAAGAGAACAAGATTACCCGTCTAAAGATCCAGCCGAAATGAAAATCCTGACAAGGTGGAGTGATAATATAGCCGAGGGTAAGCACAAGACCGTCGGTGCTATGGAGAGTATGTACAAGAAAATCCGTAGAGAAATAATAAAATTACACGAACAGCGTAAAGCAGCACAAGTAAGCGAGAAAGAAAGTAACTCTGATACTGAAGAGGTAGAGGACGAGAATCCCGCCAGAATAGCGTATGTAGGAAAATCTAGATTTCCAGATCGCCATTTACGCCTAGAACACAAGTCTACTTTCCATCATCCAGCACCAGAACAAGGTTCACTAGAACAAGTATTCCAAGCTACCGATCACATTCTGAAATCACGAATCGGTTACAGTGAGTTAAGTACCATGCATGAACAAGAACTAGCCCGATCAGCAGTCCGATGGATTACTGATTCTACCACTTTTCCAGACGAAATAGTGGCACAAATGTTTCTGAACATGCCCCCAGCCGAACAACGACTGGCGGGTATGTATATGATTCAGCACCTCATTACTTTGTATGAGGGTCAACACTCTGATCCAGGTCCGTTACATGATGTCCTGAACGAGTTACTCCAGTATAGATGGAAAGGTCTAGGTACCGATTTAATTAGTGTCATTCTAGAACAGCGTCACAAATATAGAACGTTTTTGAACCCGCATTTTGTTCATGCCTCACCTCCAGAAGGTAAACCATTTTACATGGAGAGACAGAATCCGTTACGAGAAGTCCACCCAGTTAAAGGAACGGGTGGCGAAATGCAGCGAGTGTTTGTATACACTCCAATAACAAAGATGGAACTCCTCGAGATGAAGAAATTAATTCCCTGTCATGACAAAGATCCAGCAGGGTTCCATAGAGAATTAAAGGACATGCTCCGTATGGGAGAATACACATACCCAGATATAATTAAAATGTTAAAGGTTCTGCTGCCCGCAGGGGTGTATGAAAAGCTCAAGGAAAAAGAATGGGAGGTGGGAGAGAAAAAGATCGATTGGGCAGTTCTAGAAGCCGAAGACAAGGCACGAGTACCAGGTACCGGTCTTGGAGATAAATGTAAAGAATTACCAGAATTATTAATACAAGTTTTACCCCGATTATTGACAACTAGAAAAGAAGACTGGGATGCAATCTCAGCCTGTAAACAGAAGCAAGATGAGGATATTAGTGATTTTTATTCTAGATTTGAAAAATGTTTCAGCATCAACAGTGGCCTCAAGACAAGTAGTGAGTCATACCCTCACCTTTTTGTTACCAAATTAGTCGAGAATTCAAGTCCACAAATTAAAAATCGAGTTTTGAAAGTCGAAAGTACCTGGCAAGCTAATACCCCGTCCCAGATGTTGCAAATGCTCCAATACCACCAGAATAGAATCAGAGAAGAGCAAGAACACGAGAGAAAACGTATGAAAGACACGAAAATGAAAGTACTAGTTGCACAATCTGTTCCACAAGACAGTCAGAAGAGGGGTCCGAATCAAGCCAGTCATCCTGCAGCTCCCGTTAAAGGGAACTGCAATTATTGTAAACAGCCAGGTCATTTTATAAATGAGTGTGCAGTTCTGAAACACAACATAGCTACTGGTAAGACTAAAGAAAGACCACGTCCGCCTAGACAAGAACAAGTTTCCCAGATTCCTCAGTCACAGAATGCACCACAGACAGTTACAGCACCGCAGCCTATTGCTGCAACACAGCATGTTACATCGCAGATGTACCAGTATGCACAGTCTGAGTATCCAGAGTACCAGCAGTATTCATGAAACAGCCTAGAGAGGGAGGTAGGCTTGCCTCTCATCGAGATACCGGTAGATCAAGAAGGTCCCTATGTTCACAGTCAAGTATTAGGGAAAGACAGAAAGTTTTTGATCGATACAGGGGCAAGTAGGACCACAATTAGTCACGCCGAAGTTCCAGGGGCTCCGCTCTCAGGCTCAAGAAATGTTTCCCTTGGATTTTCAGGAAAACCTATCGTAAATGAGATTTCAAAACCAGTTACTCTAGAAGTAGGTCCATTGTCCCGCACTACTGATCTGTTACTTACTAAGTCATGTCCAGAAAATCTATTAGGCATTAAAACACTGAAAGAGTTAGGTGCAGTTATATGCTGTTCCCCAGAGGGAATACGATTGTTCCTACGTGACTTTAAGGGTCACTATGTATTACGAGATTTTGATTCAAGACTGTCTAATGTTCCGCAGCACTTATGGGCGCAAGGTCCAACTGATGTAGGTTACATGCAAATCACACCCTATCGTGTGACTCTCAAGCCAGGTGTAGTGTTACCACGAATCAGACAGTACAGATTGCCACCTGAGGCTGTAGCAGCCTTATCCAAAATTATTGACGAGCTCATGGCTCAAGGAGTGGTTGTAGAAACTGACTCCAACGTATGTAATTCTCCGATCATTCCAGTCATGAAACGTACTGATCCAAATGCACCCCCAGTATATCGATTAGTGATTGACCTACGAGAGCTTAATAAATGTATTATTCCGCAGTACCCAGTTGTCCCAGACATCTCTTCCCTATTGACAGCCATTGATTCCGAAGCCACGTTCTTCACTGTCATAGACCTCAAGAACGCATTTTTCAGTGTTCCTGTTCATCCAGACAGCCAGTTCCTTTTCGGATTTTGTTTAAATGGAAGGAGCTATATGTTTACACGAGCTCCTCAAGGTTTCACAGAAAGTCCTAGTATTTACAGTCAAGCACTCAAGAGACAACTAGACAACATTCACATGCCAACTGACACTGCCCTGCTCCAGTATGTCGATGATCTACTGATCACAGCCCGTTCTGAACGTGCTTGCGAGCGAGCATCACTTACAGTCTTGTATTTCCTAGCCGAGATGGGGCACAAGGTGTCCCCTTCTAAGCTTCAATTCTGTGTCCAGCAAGTGGTATACTTAGGACACTTACTGTCCAAGAGGGGTAGGCAGTTGACACCAAACCGTATCCAGTTAATAGCGAGTCTTCCTCAGCCCAAGACCCAGAAGGAGGTACGTGCTTTTATCGGCCTTACTTCTTACTGCAGACAATGGATTCCTCAGTATGCATTTCTAGCCAAACCACTGATACAGTTAACGACACAGGAGGCAGCCGTATCGACTGTCCTCCCTTGGACATCTGAACATACACTTAGTTTCAATGAGTTAAAGAAAGCCCTATGCCAAGCTCCAGTTCTAGCAACACCGAACTACAGTAAGCCTTTTACACTTTTCGTCACTGAACGTGAAGGTACAGCATTATCTGTTCTCACACAAGATCAAGCAGGACAATACAAGCCCTGTGCTTATTTTTCGAGCACATTAGATCCTGTAGCCCAGGCTCTGCCTGCGTGCCTCAAGTCAGTTGCAGCCACAGCCCTAGCTATCAGACAAAGTGATTCCATAGTCTTAGGACACTCCTTGACAGTACAAGTTCCACATTCTGTGGAAGTTCTTTTAAACCGAACACAAACTCAGCACTTGACAATTGCACGTTTAACAGGTTATGAATTGACACTGTTCCAGCCACACATAGAAATCAGACGCTGCAACATTTTAAATCCTGCTACACTGTTACCATCAGTTACTTCGAATCCTGACCCACATGACTGTGTGGAAGTAGTTAACATTACGACAAAGCCAAGACAAGATCTGACAGATATTCCGTTACCAGACCCCGACCTGACACTTTATGTGGATGGTTCATGTATGAGAACAAGTACAGGAGAACTAGTCGCCGCGTATGCAGTGACTACTGACACCGAAGTTATTGAAACACACCGTATTGACACCCTGTCCGCTCAAGCAGCAGAGCTAGTTGCTCTGACACAAGCCTGTATACATGCCAAGAACCAGAAAGTTAATGTTTACACAGATTCACGTTACGCATTTGGAGTTGTACACGACTTCGGAGTGCTCTGGCAGGAAAGAGGTTTCATGACTTCTCATGGAACCAAGATTCAGCATGGTCTCCTTATTCAAGCTCTGTTAGATGCCATACATTTGCCGACATCTATCGCTATCATGAAGTGCAAAGCACATACGACAGTTACTGACATTATTTCTCAAGGTAACGATCTAGCAGATCGCACAGCCAAGCTTACAGCACAGACTCTAGACATTCCAGTTAATCAGACACATACTCCAGATCCGACCACATGTATGACAGTTAAGGACCCTACTCAAGATGTCATAGACATACAGTTACATGCTACTCCCGAAGAAATCAAGAAATGGTCCGAACAAGGAGGGGTCCAGACAGATCAAGGATGGTTAACGAAGGGTAGAGCCACATGGTTTCTCCCCGACTCTATGGTTCAAGTCATTATTAATACCGCACATAGTCCAGCACATTTAGGAGAAAAAGCTATGTTAGACAGTATCCAGAACCTTTGGTTCAACAAGCATTTACGAGCTGCAGCCAAGCAGAAAGTCCGTACCTGTATGATATGTTGTCAGTTTAATCCAGGTAAAAGTGTCCCGGTGGAACAAGGTGGTTTCCAGCCCCCTGACCACCCTTTTGAAGTCCTCCAGATGGATTATATTCAGATGGAGCGATGTCGAGGTTTCAAGTATGTCCTTGTAGTTGTATGCGCTTTGTCCAGGTGGACAGAAGCATATCCAGTCCCAGATTACACAGCCGCGACCACTGCCAAGCAGTTGGTTCGTGAGTTCTTCCCTCGTTATGGACTCCCTAGAGTCGTATATTCTGACAACGGCCAGCCATTCTCATCTGAACTCATGAAGCATGTTTCCCTGTTATTAGGGTACCAGTGGAAGTTTCATTGTGTACGCCATCCTGAAGCAGCCGGTCTCGTAGAGAGACATAACCAGACTCTGAAAATCCGTATCGCCAAAATATGTAAAGAGAAAGGTGTGGACTGGCTAGTAGCTCTGCCAGTCGCTTTGTTTTATATGCGCATGGTCGCACATTCCAGATCAGGTCTGTCCCCGTATGAGGTCGTTTTTGGCCGCCCCCCTAACATGTGGGGTACTCCTAGACCCCGAAGTATTACCGATGTTTCAAGTAATATGCTGACAGATTACCTAGCTTCCTTGATGTCTGCCCTCAACTCATGTCGTTCACAGGTTGCTGCCGCATTTCCAGACAATACCGAGGTGGCACCGCACGAAATCGTTCCAGGATCCATGGTGATGGTCCGCAACTTTGACAGATCAAGTCCGCTGGAACCTCGTTGGAAAGAGCCCCGACAGGTCCTCCTCACCACCCGTACAGCCGTGAAGTTGGAAGGACGCAAAGGCTGGGTGCACCTTTCTCATGTCAAACTTTTTAATGGACTGAAACCCGTCTTAAAGAACATTTCCCAGGATTTGAAGGATTGCCAAAATATTGTTCTCAAGGACTGTCCCGCAAAAGACATTGCTACAACCCCTCCCCTGTTAGAGAAAACTCCGCAACAGGAGTACAAGCTAAAACTCCGGTCTAGTAAAATAAGTCAGTCAGTTTGATTGTCTAAGTCCTCCCCTAGGTGAAACGGTTAGACTGTTTCTGACATGTATAAAATAGACCCCCATAATGAGAGAGTTAGTCAAAACTCAATCCGATGTATCGTTTTTCTATGTTTCATATTGTTTCTCAGCCTTATGATTTCCTGCACCAGTTATGCATTTTTCTTGTATTTCCCAGTTCTTCATGTAAATAAGTCTGCTAATGCTACAGTAGAGCACACGTTTAGTGATCTGCCTCCTCATGAACCCTCTTACCGCCTCGCTATGCGAAATAACTCATTTATCCGCATGTTACATTACTCACACCAGACCAGCAATGCCACTAATTGTTGGGTGTGTGGTCGACTCCCCCCTTTCCAGACCCCGAAGGGAGTTCTGCCACTTTTTCCTTATCCATTTTCACATAATGGTTCGTGTGGAGCATGGTCCACGTTAACGTCATCCTCAACAGATATGTCTTTTCTTAACAGTACATGTTTTCCAGACAAGCAAGGTCTTCCCCACAGAACAGGTTTAGATCTAGAAAATGAAGTATATAATCTAGGAAACTATTCTTCGAATTTCATGGTCCTGAATGTTCAGTCTGATACTACTCCAGACTTACCTGCTATTTCAGTACTACCAGTCAAAGGCGAATTATGTGTCCGAAATTATGGTTCCATACACGTAGGACATAGTGATTGTACTACTATTGTCAAGTATAGTGACAGTGGGAAATCTATTTTCAAAGCTTCACGTCATTCTTATTTTATTTGTGGTCAAACCGCATATGTTCGTCTGCCCCTCGATTGGGAGGGAACCTGTTACATTGCCTTCCTACTGCCACCCGTTTTTCTAGCCCCACCTGATTATCATAGAAATACACATCTAGTACACATTAGACATAAAAGGGAGTCCCCAATTGTCGATTATACTGAAACTGCTCTAGAACAGTATACAGATTTCAACAGAGGTTTCTTTTTCTTTATAGGACCTATCCAGAATAGTAAACTGATCCGTAGGTTAACCAGAACCCTTGAAGCTGTAGTAAATGAGACTGCCTCTGCTCTAGGTAACTTAACCGAAGAGCAATCTGCTATGAGATTTGTCGTTTTACAGAATCGTCTCGTCCTTGACGTCATACTGGCCGATAGGGGCGGGGCCTGTAGAGTCATCGGATCTAGTTGCTGCATTTTCATTCCAAATAACGCGCCGTCTGTTTATTCAGCTATAACCAGACTCCATAAAATTGCCCATCTGATACACCAAGATCCAGGCACCTGGACATGGTCCGGTTGGTTCTGGAATATAATTTCCGCCTGGGGATGGAAAATATTGTCCTTTCTAGGTATTTCAGTAGCGATCATATTCAGCTGCTGCCTCTGTATACAATGTGGCCCTGCGATTTGCGGCATTTGTGCTACCTCTTGTATTCCTAGTCCCAAGCCCCGTTCTACATCCCGTTCCAGGATAATTCGAGACGAGCAAATGATACTGTATGAAATGATAGACGGTATCATGAAAATTGATGTTTCCTGATGGAAACGTAGTGACAAGGAGGGAATGTGGAAAAGTAAATTTCGCCATGTTCTGTGTCCCTACGTGTCATCCATCATATGTTATGTGTGCATGATTAAATATGCATATGCATTCCCCATGTCCGATTAATGACGCAATTACAGTTGTGTCCACCTCTAGTATGCCAGTTTCCAGTCCTCGTGAATACTACGAATATCAGGCCTATGTAAAGCTACGTTGCCACGTTTCTCAGTGTGCACGTTATTCTATTATAAAGTCCCCGTTTCTAGGCCTCAAAAGGGCCTGGACACCAGATTCAGCTCCTGTCTCCTGAAGCCTCGCTGAGGAGCGATACAGCCCCCACCTGTATCCTCGACCCTTCACTTACTTCCTGCCTCGCAGTGCCCGGCCCAGCCTGGCTCAGTCTCTGAGTCTGCCAAGAATATGTTATGATTCCAGTTATCAGTTCAGTCCTCCTTCTCTGCATTCCTAAGCTACTGAACTGCATCAATAGTTTCCGTCATTGTCTAGCCTTCACGTCTCCACGTTAGAGAAATACTGCATTTAATGGTCATTTAATATTCTTCATCACGCACTACATGTAGAATAATGCATGGTCCAGTCTTAGAATCAAGTTAGCCTTTCCTCTCCTGACTTCTAGTTTATATCAACATGTTCTCTAAACATCAGATACTAGATACTGTTTAGGTACATGTCGCCCTGACTCTCCAGACTTCAGTCTCTGCTCCTAGCACAGAGTTCATAGCCCCCAGCCTCTCCTAGTGATACGTCATTGCTAGTTTGCGCACACCATCAGGTTAGAGGTCCCGGCTCCTTAGGTAGCCCCCTCCATGGTTTCCGCCCCATTCATGACATATTCTGTTACGTTTGCATCACATGTCTATGTATACGCCCAGTTACACCTACTTTCGCGACTGCTACGCGTCACGCCTTCTGCTCCACCCACTGCTACGCCTACTGCAATGTAATGCTATGTGTTTGCGTTATGTATATATGCTCATGTATTGTTATTAAAAGTCAGCGCGCTCATCCCAGACCCAGCCCCAGCAGCTGCTGGGCCCTGTCATCCTATTCCTATGCAGGTTGTCCTGTTCCTGTCCTTATGCTGTAATAAACCTGCGAAACTCCTACTACCTCGAATCTTGACTCTTATTTATTGAGCTATCTGTTATGATATATGTCTAGTCAAAAATAGGGTATTATTTATTTATTTACCACAAGGTAAGCGTGTGTTGAAAGTCCCCCTTGTAAAAAGTCTTTACCAAACGCTGAAACACAAGCGATAGTCAGCTTACGGACATTAAATAAACAACGCAGCTATATAAAACCCGCAATGTGCTTTCAATGAGGAAACGCGCGGAAAGAGAGCTAACAGATATCGTTGTTTAAATAAGTGCACAGGTCGGCAATTGACTGTGTTCCCCAACCAGCGGGGAATTAGAATTGAAAAATATATCAAAGGCAGCCAACATGGAAAAAAGAGAAGTGAAGCGGAATGATCTATTGAGACAGATGTTTGAAAAGGGTGCAGTGGAAAAGGAAGCTGGCGTGACTAATGTGCAGGCTAAAACGGACACAAAATCAAAATTAAGAAACTGGGAGAAATTAAGTCGGAAGGAAATTAATAAATCATGGGAACTAATAACTTTAAAAGAATATCTGGATGTAAAACGAGTCCCGAGGGGGCTGAGGATTATGTTGATGCCAAATCATCAGGACAGTTCTAATGAATTATTACAGGAATGGGGAGAATTCATTCTACATTCGTCTCTGGGATTAATAGCAATTTTAGTGAAACACATTGAAATTGGCTTGCAGAAAATTAAAGAACAACTGCATGAGGCGGAAAAGGAACTTGCTACTCTAAAACTAAACACTGAAATGACTAATTTCAAGGAGGAACTAGAAACACAAATTGAGAAACATGAGGACACAGTTAGAGAGCGAAAGCATCAGAAATTCATAAGAGATGCCACAGACTATATGGAAGGGAGAATCTTTTCATTCTCAAAAAAATATGATCTGATGAGACAACAAGTGATGACAACGAGCTCAATAAGCCTATCAAGCAGTGCATCTTCCTTAATATCTACAGATAACAGTGAAGGAGAACCTGGAACTTCCGCCACTATGGGACAACAGCCTTTTTTAGGGGACATGCGCCTCCTTCTGCAGCAAAGACAGTGGGAGCAGAACTCAACCTCACGACCACCACAAAGGGGGAGAGGGAGAGGACGCAGATGGTCCCCAAAAAACAAAAAAGGAGAGGAAAAAGGAGCAAAAACCAACGAAAGCACAAAAGTGGGAACGGAAACACGCAGCATGCGTCAGAGGAAGAACCTATAGTGGATGAGCTCCAGGTGGTAAATCTATCCAAAAGAGCAATCTCAGAGACAGAGGAAAATCTATTGAAAAAAGGTATAAACTTCTGTCCTACAAAAAGGATGAATTTAGCTCAAGTACGGATAGATTTTTACTTATATATCAGGAAGATAAAACTAGCGAAATACTTTGCAGAGAAAGAAAAACTTGAAAAATCAAAAAAGACACAAAAAACAGATAGTGGACTGCCATTAACAGTCAAAGATACAGAAGCTTTGATGACTCTAGTGAATCTAGACACGGAGGGAGATCAAGAAATCCCCCTAGAGGTGGCATGTAAGCAAAAAGGAGCTGGTATAAGTGGTAAAAAACCAAAATCAAAATTTTACCCACAACTAATGCCAGGCAACAAAATCGACCTATTCCAGGAAGCAGTGACCCAGGAGTTGTACAAAATGAAGAATGCGAATTACAAGGACAACCTAACAAGAGATGAGAGGGATGCACTTCTACAATTATCCAAAAATGAACAAATAGAAATCAAAATGGCCGATAAGGGCGGGAACATCGTGATATTGGAAAAAACAGCATACATAACGGAAGCACATCGCCAACTAAGAGACACCAGATATTATGATAAATTGAAAAGAAATCCTACCATGGAGATCAAAAACATGGTGGATGCAAGACTGGTGGAATGGACAAAGGCGGGCCTAATTGACGAAGATGAGAGAAAGTATCTCACAGTAGTGCACCCCGTAACAGCCACCATATATTTCCTTCCAAAACTACACAAGAACCAGAAGATACCCCCAGGACGCCCGATCATATCTGCGAAGGGTTCTCTCCTTGAACCAATTGCAAATTATATCGATTATTTTTTGAATCCGTTTGTGACGTGCCTAGATTCCTACATACAGGATACAAGTGACTTACTAAGAAAACTAGAAAATACTCCCTGGCAAGACTCATACCATTTAGTATCGATGGATGTCATATCCCTATACACAAATATAGGGAATGAAATGGGCCTGAAAGCGTGCGAATCCTTTCTGAAAGAAAGAAATATCGAATTTGGAAACCATAACCAGATGTTACTGGAAATGATCACCATATGTCTAACAAAAAATATCTTTCTCTTTGGTGAGGAAGTTTATGGTCAAAACAGTGGGACAGCAATGGGATTTTCCTTTAGTCCCAGCTACGCCTGTCTAGCGATGGGATGGTGGGAAAAAGAAGTGGCGTGGAAGAACAGCAATGAGGATTCATTAAATAAAGTCATCAGTTGGACTAGGTATATTGATGACCTACTAATCATTTGGGATGGGAGCAAAGAGGAATTTCTAGAATACTTTGAAGTCATGAATAACAGCATACCAAACCTAAAATTCAGTTATGAAATAAGCAATGACCGAATCGTATTTCTAGACACAGAGATCTACATAAGAAACAACCAAATACAGACTACCCTACATCGCAAATGCACGGCCACAAACGCCACCTTGGAGGCTACAAGCTTCCATCAGGAGTCCCTCATCAGCAGCATCCCCTACGGGGAATTTCTAAGAATTCGTCGAATCTGTAGTGAGAATGATGAATGGTTGAAACACAGCGCTACAACCACAAACAGATTCAAACGACGGAAATACAACAACGGCGTAATCAAAAAATGCTGGGAAAAAACAAATCAGAAAACCAGAGAAGAATGCTTAGTAAGTAAACAAAAGGAACCCCCGAGTGAATCAGAACCAGTACGAATGATAATGGACTATTCAAATGAAAGTAAGAAAATTGCAACCATTTTGAAACGCAATTGGAAAATTCTACAACTGGATGAAACAGTTAAGAATATTGTGGGACAACACCCGACGATTACGTACAGAAGGGCAAAGAACTTAAAGGATCACCTTATACACAGCCACTTCAGGAAACCAACAACAATGAAAAAAGACGCATGGCTAAAATCAACTGGTTTTGTCAAATGCTACTCATGCAAGGCATGTCAAATAGCCAAACCTATCAAGAAAGTGCAAATGGCGAATCAAAAAACATGGGAGATCAGAGAACTAATCACTTGCAAAACCACACATGTGGTGTATGTTGTGGAATGTCCGTGCCCCATGAGGTATGTGGGAAGTACGGTGTGTGAACTGAAAAAAAGGATCCTGGAGCACGTCCGGGCTACCATACATCAAGACAGAGCAAATGCGGTAGCGAAGCACATGGAACTAAACCACCAAAGTGACTGGACTCAATTAAAATTCTTTGGCATCGAAAGTGTCCCCAAAAACGATCGAGGAGGGGACAGGGAAAGACTATTGAGACAAAAGGAGTCACGTCACATCCTCAACCTAAGGACCCTAACCCCTTACGGGCTAAACCAGTCGGAGGAACTCTATACACATTTGTAACGACTTCGCTTTGAGAGAGAAACAGTGCCAGTTTTTATGCAAAACTGCCAAACAACCCGGTGATGGGGATGAAAATGAAATGACAATGGACATGATGTGCAAAAAATGAGTAAATTGTTTACTGTTAATGATTGTTGGTGACCCATGGGATGGTATACGATTCAAAACCCACTGGAGGGTATACATTAGGCGGAAATGATTGACCAATGAAATGATTCACGTATACTAAAAAAAGGAATGTAATCCCACTAGAGGGACGTAATTATCATGAAATGATGTGGAGCACACATGCACACATAGTAATGGCAGTAAAAAAGCATGAAATTGAGATAAATGTTAATGATTTACAATGAAAAACGTAACAGCTAAATTAAAAAACTACATATCCCAGAAAGCATAGAGGCGCTGGCTATCCCCAACAGGAAATGATGTGAGATGTAATTAACTATATCAAACAGGGGGGAGCCAAGTGGTCGGTTGATCGTGAGCAAGGTATTGTGTAATACCGAAACGCGTAGATCGTAAGCAGCTGCCTTTGAACTTGCATGGAATGTAAAAGAAAATAAAAAGAAAAATTGCAAAACGACCTGTGGAGTGCGACCCAATTGTTTCCCCTGTCGGAGGAATTGTGTGAGAATTGGAAGTGGCGTGGTTCAGCTGCAGGGTGCCGCACCCGTGTTGAGCGCTGCAGAATCGGCAAATGGAACCGCAGTGGATGAATATATATATATATATATATATATATATATATATATATGTAATTAACAGCTCCTCCTCAGCACGCTCTGCGCTCGCAGACACCGCCTCCACGCCAGCATGAAATGAGGAAAACGGACCAGCAAAGTCAGCAACAGATGGTATTTATTCCATAAACAGAACCAGCGACGCGTTTCGAGCTGCAAAGCCCTTGATCACGCTGCAACATGTTAAAGGTAATAATGCTTTTTTATATGCCTATAGTGATAATATCACTGCCCCCTAGTGGTGATCACCGGTGAGCAAAAAATAGTGAAAACATACTGCCGCCGCTAGTCTTTCTTTGCTTTTAGGCATACATAGTACTTAAAGTCAATGCAATTCCTGGTTAAATCCAATACTCTTCAACAAATCACATTTAAAAGAAAGATTGTCAAGCAACCACAATTATGTTATGATATACTTTTTTTGTGCAAAACAATGCATTATAGCAGCGGAAGTGTAAAGTGCAAATAAGTGTATAAAAAAGTGCATCAAATTCGAAATATTCATAGGAGGTGCTAAATGCGAGGAGAAGCCACGTTACCATACAACTTAAGATACCTAATACTACTTGTTGTTAACCTATTTCAATTCCATAGATTCACAGATCTAAGCTGTGTTTACTAACAGGTTCTTTAAAAAGTTATTAATGGTAAAAGTGAAATATCAAAGTTATTAAAAACGAAAATATGTAAAAATAATTCCATATTTCATATATATACATACACATGTACAGTTTCTTATCAAGAAAACCCAACTAACTCTAAATAAGCCTATTATACAAAAATAATAACCCCAATACCAAAAGACCTACGGATCAATATACAAATATTTACAAGCATGTACATTTCAACTCTTCCTAGTAAACACAGACTAGATTCTCTAGTGTCAGAATGAATCTAATATAAGACATATTATTAGTCTGGAAGGAAGTGTATGATACAATACAGCCCTAATGAAATCTGAACAATTTGGACAATTTGGAAATCATGTGGCACATAAACATTACACTAAGACTTGATAATGTGGCATCACGAATGGAAATACAGTGAATTGTGCCCTCTAATAGGGAACCTAACTAGAGGGCCGGAGTCCACATCTAAAACAGGCCACTGTGAGTACATACTCACTGGCTCATTTACGAAATTGCCACCATCGTCCTAGATGTTTATAAATAATGGTGCATTTCTTCAATATTATTGAGCCCATTAGGCCAACGACTATCCAGCTCAAGGATAAATCGAGACTCAAGTTGTCTTAGTTGTAATTCTTGATCTCCCCCTCTTTTCAAAACTGGTACAGCTCCGATAACAAAATAGCTAAGGTGTTTTAAATCCTTATTATGTACCCGCTTAAAATGCCGGGCAACCGGATATGCTGGGTCGCTATGAAGTATAGCCCGCAGATGCTGTAGTATCCGGACATGCACCTGGAGCTTAGTGCTGCCAACATATCTAAGCCCACAGGTGCATGCCAAGACATATACAGCATGATCTGTCCTGCAGGTATAGTGACCGGTAATAGGTTTAGGAACAGTACTAAAAGGGGTAGAGTAGTGCGTAGTTGTAGTGCCAAATTTGCAAGCCCGACAGCTTGTACATCTATAGAACCCTCTAGTTGGGCGTAACCAAGGTTTTTTCACTTTTAACTCAGGAGCTGTTTTATCCAAAGAGTTACCCATGGTTTTGGCACGTCTAAAAGTTACAGTGGGGGTAGATGGTAATCTAGTGTTCAGTATTGGGTCACTCAACACTATTGGCCAATTCTTCTTTAATATGGCTCTAATTTTTCTGTCCTCCCTACTGTATGTAGTGATTAGACGTGGACATTCCAGCTGGGGTTCAATAATATTGGAATCTTCAGTATTAGGCGTAGATGTTGGGAAGAGACTTTCCCTTGATCTAGACAAGGATTTGTTTCGGGCCGCTTTTAAGACAGTATCCGAATAGCCCCGAGCTCGTAGTCTCATCATGAGATCTTCTACACAGTTGTTGTAATCTTCTGGGGAGCTACATATTCTTTTAAGTCTCAAAATCTCGCCGTACGGGATTCCTGAAATGGTGTGTCTCGGGTGCATGCTTGTAGCGTGCAAAGTAGCATTGCCGGCTGTCAGTTTTCTGTGTAGTGTAGTCTGTAGTGTATTATCAACAACATACACTTCAACATCCAGAAACTGCATTCTGGTCTTATCAATATGTGCTGTGAAGTTCAAATTGAGTGGATTGTTGTTAATTTCCTCAATAAACTGGAGCGCTTCCTCTTTACTACCTCTCCAAGCAATAAATATATCATCAATGTATCTTAGTAGGCACATAACATGTCTATCAACCCAAGCTTTATGGCGAACACTGAGGACCTGCTCCTCCCACCAGCCGACGTGCAAGCACGCATAGCTGGGAGAGAAGCAGGCCCCCATCGCCACTCCCCTCAGTTGTTTATATATTTCTTTGCCAAAGGAGAAAAAATTATTATAGAGACACCATTCTATAAGGCTTAAGATGACTTTGTTGTGCTCATAATACATGATTGGCCTGCTAGAGAGGTAATGTTGTATGGCGGAGAGTCCTTGCAGATGATCAATACTAGTGTACAATGACTCTACGTCTAAAGAGATAAGCCACATATCACTGTCCCACTTGATAGTAGAAATTTTTGTGATAAAATCACTAGTATCTCGGATGAAGCTGGGGAGATGTTTCACAAAATCCTGAAGGAAAAAGTCAATATATTCACCCACCTTCTCACCCACACTGCCGATGGCCGATACAATGGGCCTACCGGGTATAGGTTGAACACCTTTGTGTACTTTCGGGATGAGATAAAGAGAGGGCAAGATAGGAAAATTAATGTACAAGAATTTATGTTCTTCAGATGAAATCAAGCTCTCTCTTTTCCATTGGCTTAACATCTTGTGGAGTCTAGTGATAGCATTTTCATATTCTTTTTGTGATGATATAGTATAACAAAGAGGGTCTTCGAGTTGGCGCTTTGCCTCTCGAATGTAGTCTAGTTTAGGCCAGATCACCAGATTACCCCCCTTGTCGGATTTCTTTATCACAATGTCAGGGTTTTCTTCCAGTTTCTTTATCAATTTGTTGTAAGCATGCTTTGTATGTATCTCTTTTTTTCAGTGTTTATTGTTCACTTGTGTGTACAATTGTTTGATGTCGTTGGTAACACAATCATTAAAAGTGTCTATCGCATCTTTAGGCATCAAAGGGATGAATTTAGATTTGCTGGCAAAAGGACTCAGACCAGCACCCTTTTGGGCTATGGGTACTCGCATTAGACGACTTTGTGTTGCCTCATCACAATCAGATTCCAAGTCGCTACTAGAGTCCATTAATTCATTTGCATCCAAAAAGGTGTGGGTGTCTGATGCACATAATTCCTGTAGTTCATTAGGCTCAGTTTCCTCATTAAGATCGCTGGTTTTGTGATATATATATATATATGCAAAAAAGAAGGAGAGAACTCTGGGTAGTTCTCCAGTTTAGGTGGAAAGCAGCTCCTGTTAGAGCACTCTCAACACCAGCGACACTCTAAATCTGCTCACCTCAAATGTCTGTTTTTCTATCAAAGTTTTTAAACATAAGATTAGCACAGTGCCATCCACGCTGAGATAGAAATGGACAAAGTCTTTTGCCATTTCTACTGCAAAGTCTTTAAGCATAGGACTAGCACAGTGCTGTCCTTACCGAGCTGTAAAATGACAAAAGACATTTATAACTCCAGGCACAATATTACAGCTTTGAATTGGTAAAATACCAAATCAAGCCAACCTGAAATTAGTAAAAGCAACCCCTGACCCAGTGTTTTGCTCTAATTAGAGCTCTTCAGAGAGGTATAGCTTTGTCCAGACACAAGGGAGCACCCAGTATAAGTCAAAACAAAACCCTTTCAGGCATAGAGTGATGCATAAATCATGCAAAAAAGAAGGAGAGAACTCTGGGTAGTTCTCCAGTTTAGGTGGAAAGCAGATCCTGTTAGAGCACTCTCAACACCAGCAACACTCTAGATCTGCTCACCTCAAATGTCTATTTTTCTATCAAAGTTTTTAAGCATAGGGTTAGCACAGTGCCATCCACGCCGAGATAGAAAAGGACAAAGTCTTTTGCCATTTCTACAGCAAAGTCTTTAAGCATAGGACTAGCACAGTGCTGTCCTTGAGGAGCTGTAAAATGACAAAAGCCATTTGTCACTCTAGGCACAATATTACAGGTTTGAATTGGTAAAATACCAAATCAAGCTAACCTGAAATGAGTAAAAGCAACCCCTGACACAGTGTTTTGCTTTAATTAGAGCTCTTCAGAGAGGTATAGCTTTGTCCAGACACAAGGGAGCACCCAGTATAAGTCAAAACAAAACCCTTTCAGGCATAGATTGATGCATAAATTATGCAAAAAAGAAGGAGAGAACTCTGGGTAGTTCTCCAGTTTAGGTGGAAAGCCGCTCCTGTTAGAGCACTCTCAACACCAGCGACACTCTAGATCTGCTCACATCAAATCAATCAATCAATCAGAGAATTTATAAAGAGCACTACATACCCGCGATGGTCTCAAGGCGCTGGGGAGGGGGGGGGTTGCAGCTAGTGATCGAAGAGCCAGTTCTTGAGTAGTCTCCTGAAGGTCTGTGGGTCTTCTGTCTGTCGTAGGAGGAGGGGGAGGGAGTTCCATGTCTTGGTGGCGTGGTGGGAGAAGGACCTGCCCCCGGAGGTGGTTCTGTGGATGCGTGGGATGGCGGCCAGTGAGAGGTCGGCGGAGCGGAGTTTCCTGTTGGGTACGTAGAATGATAGTCGGTTGTTGAGGTATTCTGGGCCGGTGTTGTGGGGTGCCTTGTGTACGTGGGTCAGGAGTTTGAAGGTGATTCTTCTGTTGACGGGGAGCCAGTGCAGGTCTCTCAGGTGGGGGGTGATGTGGTCTCGGCGGGGGACGTCAAGGATCAGGCGTGCAGAGGCGTTCTGGATTCTTTGAAGTCTGCTGACGAGCTTGGACCGGGCTCCGGCGTAGAGGGCGTTGCCGCAGTCGAGTCTGCTGCTGATGAGGGCATGGGTGACCACCTGTAGATCTTGCGGAGCATGCAGAGGGTATGGAAGCAGGTTGAGGAGACTGTGTTGATTTGGTTGGCCATGGTGAGTTTCGAGTCGAGGATGACTCCCAGGTTGCGTGCGTGGTTGATTGGTGTAGGGGCAGTGCCTAGAGATGTGGGCCACCAGGAGCCGTCCCAGGCTGAGGGGTTGGGTCCGAGGATGAGGATCTCCGTCTTGTCCATGTTCAGTTTGAGCCGGCTTTTTTCCATCCAGTCGGCCACAGCCTTCATACCACAGTGGAGGTTGGCTTTGGCGGTGAGGGGGTCCTTGGTGAGGGAGAGGATCAGCTCGGTGTCGTCGGCATAGGAGATTATGTTGAGGTCGTGAAGTCTGGCGATGCATGTGAGTGGTGCCATGTAGATGGTGAAAAGCGTCGGGCTGAGGTATGATCCTTGCGGGACGCCGCAGATGGTCTTGGTGGCTCCTGAGTGGAACAGGGGAGGCTGACTCTTTGGATCCTGTTGGAGAGGAAGGAGGTGATCCAGTCCAGGGCCTTGTCCCGGATCCCTGCATTGTGGAGGCGTGTGCGTAGTGTGTGATGGCAGACGGTGTCGAAGGCAGCGGAGAGGTCCAGGAGGATGAGGGCTGCTGTCTCGCCGTTGTCGAGTAGGATTCTGATGTCGTCTGTGGCGGCAATGAGGGTGGTCTCGGTGCTGTGGTTCTTGCGGAAACCTGACTGTGAGGGATCGAGGATTCTGTTGTCTTCCAGGTATCGGGTGACTTGGGTGTTGGCGATCTTTTCAATGACCTTCGCCGGGCACGAAAGCAGGGAGATGGGCCGGAAGTTCTTGAGGTCGCTCGGGTCCGCTTTGGGTTTCTTCAGTAGGGCGTTAATCTCAGTGTGTTTCCAGCTCTCAGGGAAAGTCGCGGTCTTGAAGGAGAGGTTGATGATGTTGCACAGGTGGGGTGTGATGTATCTGTCGGCCTTGGTGACGATGTGGTGGGGAAGAGGTTCGGATGGGGCTCCTGAGTGGATGGTGCTCATGGTTTTGACGGTGTCCTCGGTGGTCACGCTGGACCATGCGGTGAGGTGGTCGTGGTGGATCGGAGGGTCCGGCGTGGTGGGGTTGGCGGGGTTCGTCCAGGATTGAAGCTGTCATGGATGTCGGTGATCTTGTGGTGGAAGAAGGCAGCGAGGGCATCGCACAGGGCTTGTGACGGCGGGATGTCGTTGGTACAGGAGCTGGGGTCTGAGAGTTCCTTCACGATGTTGAAGAGCTCCTTGCTGTTGTGTGCATTGTTGTCAAGGCGGTCCTTGAAGGAGGCCTTCTTGGTGGTCCTGATGAGGTGGTGGTGGTTGCGGATGGCGTCTTTGAGGGCTGCGCGGCTGTCGGGCGTTTTCTCGTCGTGCCAGGTGTTTTCCAGTCTCCTACAGGTGCGCTTGTAGGCTAGGAGCTCTGGGGTGTACCGCTGGCTCTCTGGCTGGTGTCTCTGTGGGTGTGTTGTCTCATTGGGGCTAAGGTGTTGGCGCAATCTTCCATCCAGAGTCTGAGGGTGCGGGCCCCCTCCTCGTGGTCAGTTGGGCTGGCCGGTGGGTTGAGTGCGAGGTGTGTTTGTAGTAGTTCCTTGGTGATTTTGCCCCAGCGACGTCTAGGGATCTGTAGGGTGCGGTGATGTGAGACGGGTTTCCTGAAGGTGAAGTGGACGCAGTGGTGGTCGGTCCAGGTGAGTTCGGGAGCGTGGCTGAAGGCAACATGGGGGCAGGAGGAGAAGATGGCATCGAGCGTGTGGCCGGCGATGTGGGTAGGTGTCGTGACGATCTGTGTCAGTTCGAGGGTGGTGAGGTTGTCGATCAGGATGGAGGAGTTGCTGTTGTTGTTGTTATCCAGGTGGTAGTTCAGGTCGCCAAGGAGGATGTAGTCGGTGGAGGTCAGTGCGTGCGTGCTGATGAAGTCGGCGATGGAGTTGCAGGATTGGGGACGGCGTCCGGGTGGTCTGTAGACGAGGGTGCCTCTTAGGGTGGTCTTGGGGTCCGTGTGTATCTGGAAGTGCATGTATTCGGCGGTGTTGAGGGTGTCAGTGGTGTTCGTAGAGACCCTGATGGTGTTCTTGTGGATGATGATGATTCTTCCGCCGACTCCGTTGGTGCGGTCTCTACGGATGATCTTGTATCCATCGTGGATGGCCACTGCGATGTCTGGGGCAGAGGCTTCATTCATCCAGGTCTCGGTCAGGAATGCTATGTCTGGTGATGTGGAGTCAAGCAGGTCCCAGAGCTCGACGGCGTGTTTGCGTGTGGAGCGGGTGTTGAGCAGGATGCATCGGAGCAGGTTGGGTTCCGTCATTGCAGGCGTCTCGGTGTCTTCGAAGCAGGAGAAGGTGCAGTTCCGGCAGGTGAAGGGGCCGTGGGTGCTCTTGGGGGCGGCGTTGTGGCAGTTGAATGGCCGTCCGTGGTTGAGAGCGATGAGGGTGTTGGCATCGTACCGGATGCGGGCTACCTGGATGGTGCGTGGTCCAGGGGTCGTGGCACTGGGCGCGGTCCAGGCGCGTACGGGCGCAGATGGACTTGCCTTAGGCGCGCCCGCTGCGCGCAGCCGCCATAAATGGAGGAGTGGGGAGGGAGGCTCAGCTGGGAAGCGGGGGAAACAGGTATGGACGGCGAATGAGCAGCAGGGGAGGCGGGGCCGCAGGGGAGGCAGCGGCGGGAGACCAGGGAGAAGTGCGGGGTGCAGAACGGAAGGGGGCTGGGGCCACGGGCACAGCAGGCAATCGGGCAGCGAAACAAACAGGAAAGCAGGAGCAGCAGGCAACAGGCAAGTCAGGAGGCAGAAATCAGCGGCACTCAGCGGCAGAGCTGCAGAGGGAGGGGAGCGACCTACCGGAGGGTCAAGGGTCGCTCTCCTCACCTCGCAGCGGCCGCCTTAAATGGAGGAGTGGGGAGGGAGGCTCAGCTGGGAGGCGGGGGGAGCAGGTACGGATGGCGAATGAGCAGCAGGGGGGGGCGGGGCCGCAGGGGAGGCAGCGGCGGGAGACCAGGGAGAAGTGCGGGGTGCAGAACGGAAGGTGGCTGGGGCCATGGGCACAGCAGGCAATCGGGCAGCAAAACAAACAGGAAAGCGGGAGCAGCAGGCCACAGGCAAGTCAGGAGGCAGAAATCTGCAGCACTCAGCAGCGGAGCTGCAGCGGGAGGGGAGCGAGCTACCGGAGGGTCAAGGGTCGCTCAATTGTCTGTTTTTCTATCAAAGTTTTTAAGCATAGGATTAGCACAGTGCCATCCACGCCGAGATAGAAAAGGAAAAAGTCTTTTGCCATTTCTACTGCAAAGTCTTTAAGCATAGGACTAGCACAGTGCTGTCCTTGCCGAGCTGTAAAATGACAAAAGCCATTTATCACTCCAGGCACAATATTACAGGTTTGAATTGGTAAAATACCAAATCAAGCCAACCTGAAATGAGTAAAAGCAACCCCTGGCACAGTGTTTCGCTCTAATTAGAGCTCTTCAGAGAGGCATAGCTTTGTCCAGACACAGGGGAGCACCCAGTATAAGTCAAAACAAAACCCTTTCAGGCATAGAGTGACGCATAACTTATGCAAAAAAGAAGGATATATATATATATCTATTTTGTTGCAGGCTGCTAATCTTTGAATAAAGAAAACTCACCTGACAAGCTGTGTGGTCTGAGCCTCCTTCTTCGCCGACAATAGTTGGAAGTGGTCGGAATTTGCTTTGAAGATATATATAATATATATATATATATATATATGTATTACAACACCTTCTCCTTGTGGAAAATAATTGAGCCGCACTGCCACGGTGAGTTAAGTAAATCCTTTATTCATGCATAGGCTAATTCGGACGCGTTTCGGTCAACCTTTGACCATCTTCATGGGTAAGCCTATGGGCATCAGACACCACAACAAGCAATTGCCTACATTTAGTTTTTGGCCCCTAGTGGCCTCCGTGAGGGGACATCTTTCTGAGGCATGCTGGAACTTGTGGTGTGTTAGCAGTTCAATCCCTCCAGTGGGTGATGCATTTGGTGTATTAAAATAAAGTCAATTGCTGCTCACCGCTGCTCCCTCGCATCCCTATTTTCGAGGTTGCTGGAGACCATACCAGAGCCAGTCTCTGGTGGCGCACTGCTGAACCCTTGACGCTTTCATGGTCTTCAAAGATGGTTCAATATCGGGCAACCATGGCGCGCTTTCTGGCGGTGCGTTGCTCACGGCAGAACCAAGTCGCTGAAACATTACAACACCTTCTCCTTGCGGAAAAGAATTGAGCCACACTCCCACTGTGAGTTATGTAAATCCTTTATTCATGCATAGGCTAATTCTGACACGTTTCCGTCAACCTTTGAACTTCTTTGTGGGTAAGCCTTTGAGCATCAGCCACCACAACAAACAATTGCCTACATTTATGAGTTTTTAGCCTCTAGTGACCGCCCTGATAGGCCATCTTTCTGAGGCATGCTGGAACTTCTGGTGTGTTAGCAGTTCAATCCCTCTAGTGGGTAATGCATATGGTGTATATATACATATATATATATATATATGTATATACCACAACACCAGTCCACCAGCCTTCGCGCCACTCGCCGCGGGTGCTGCTCACCGCAAGATGGACCTTTGGCCCTGCTCTCAGGCAGGTCGCTCACCTCCGCAACAGCTCCTCCTGGTGTGAGCACCCCCCCAGCTCGCTACCACTGCCAATCGCGAGTTCAATGCTTGCTCGCTGCACTTGGTCTGTACTGTCTTGTGTCTTGCCACCTGTATTTTTCCTTCCTTCCCCTGTGATCCTGCGCCCTGTTTATCGTGTTTTGTACCCTGTTTTTTGCTTTCTTTAAAAAAAAAAAATTGTTATCCTCATTTGCCGTCTCGCCACCCATAACTTCTAACTTAATCCACCACTGGGCTTTTTTATCTCATAGGCTGGCTAGAGTAGTGAGGCGTAAACTCCACCTATTTTGAGTCTGGACATTCTTTAAGCGATCCTTCTTGGCCATCTGACTCAGCAAGTGTGTCTTCCTCTTGCTCCGTTTTTTCGTCCTAGAATCCCATATAATAGATACCAGCGAGATAGGCGCGGGCTTAATCATCGGAAATCATAGTCAATATTATTCAACCAAAACATGTAAGGAAGGGTACCCGAAATCCTCGATTTCTCTTAGTATGATCTGAAGTATCAAGCTTAGCCATATACCTCATGGCTAAAATCCAATCCATTAAATTAGGAGTAAATGGTGAGACCCATAGCTTGCATATCTCTCTACGAGCTAGCAACATAGCATAAAAGGTAAGTCTAACATTATTATTCATGCTTTTATTTTCTAAATCATATCTTCCTGTTATGATTAATTCAGGGCTTACCTCAATACGCAGATTCAGAGATTTGGATAGACAGTTACTTACATCCAGCCAGAATTGCCTTATATTTGGACAAGAAACGAACATATGAAGATCATCCACATTTGGGGCCTTATATTTCGGACACCCCACGACTCCGCCGGCTTTAAATTTGGATAATCTGCGAGGGGACCAATATGCCCTATGGATAGTAAACAAAAGATTTCGCCTTAAATTTGCAGGTTTAACAATACTGTAAAGCATAGACATTGTTACTTGCCATTGGTTCTCTGTCGCGATCTTTGGCAAGCTTTCCATCCACAGGGCCTCCGGAAGCACAAATGGTCCACCTTCCATTTCCAGTATCATCCAATACCATGTGGCCACTTCCTTCTTGTTTTTTGCTTTGCCTATTTTGTCTTTTGCCCCCTGGGATTCTGTGCCCCTCTGCCCTCTGCTTGCCCCGCCCGCTCCTCACCCATTTTTTCGGCCGCTGCGTCCCTGCGGCCCCGCCCCCGCTCACCCATTCGCCGCCCCATCCCCTGCCTACCAGATGCTCCTCCCTCCCACCTCCCCATACATGCCGGCCGTGCGGCCAAGCCGCTGGCGCTCCGAAGGAGTGCCTAAGGCAAGCCCGTCTGCGCCCGTCTGCGCTTGGACTGCGCCTAGCGCCAAACACCTGCACTTCCAGATCCACTCCGACCCCAACACCACCCTCAGAGGAACCCTCATCTACAGACCCCCCCGGACCCTGACCACAGTTCAACGACTCCATCGCCGACTTCGTCAACACACACGCCCTCACCTCCATGGACTACATCCTCCTCGGGGACCTGAACTTCCACCTCGAGAACAACAATGACACCAACTCCACCACCCTGATCGACAACCTTGCCAACCTCAGACAACTCGTCACAACACCCACCCACTCTGCCGGCCACACGCTTGACCCCAACTTCTCCGAGAGCCCCCATGTCGCCTTCAACCACACCACCGAACTCCACTGGACCGACCATCGCTGCATCCACTTCACCTTTTTGAAACCCACCATGCACCACCACACCCAACAGATGCCTCGCCGCTGCTGGAGCAAAGTCACCGAAGACCAGCTAATCACCACCCTCGCCCAGAGCCCACTCACCGACCCCACTGACCCCGATTTTGCCGCCCGCAGATGACGCAGTCCAATAGGCAACAGACATTGCTCCCAGTGCGGCTCGCCCGCACCACGCAACATCGCTGGCTGCACACACGCTGAATGCTTCTGCTGCCCCTACCTCAGTGTACTACAAGTCATGGACCCTTTACAATTGAATCTTTTGTGTATTATTTCACATCTGCTGCCCCTACCTTAGTGCAGCACAAATCATTGACCCTTTATGATTGTGTCTGATCCAATGATTACTGTTGTACTTGTTGCCAGCACCAACCATTTTGTGTGTTCATTATGTATGCAAGATGCTGCCCCTGGGCCCTACCACATGACATTGTGCTGTGGAGAGCGTACGCAACCAAGTTACCTCTGGCAGTGGGGAAAACTTTGGTTATGTAACTTTGTCTCGGTCATTCTACAAGTACTTACATAGAGACTGGATCATTAGAGTACTGCAAGGAGAGTGTATAGTGATTTTATAAGTGCTTGGGGATTGGCGGAGTGATTGTATAAGTAGATATGTTGGTGCAGCCTTACCCCGACCACGAGCTTGGCTCTAATTGGTTGCCCTTCTTGAGCCAAAAACTGAAACTTGAACTTTGCATGGCCCTGTATTGCTACAGCTGCAACACTCCACTGAATGTTCAATAAACATTCATATCCACACAGATGTGTCATTTCCACCATTTTTCATGTGTGTAACTATGGATAAATGTAAGGTCAGTGATTCCCTGTACCTTCCATATTGGCCATGTTGTGGCACTTGGCTCACAGAGTGAGACATTGGCGCTTGGGACCCCGGTGACGGCAGCACTACAACAGGGACACCCACATCAGTTGATTCCTCATACAGTCCAGGATGGAGCCAAGCCCAGAGCTCCAAAGTCATTCTTCACAGCCTCACGCCGGACTGGCATACGCCCGGCCAGCCCATTCCGCTTACTCTTACAGGGAAGGACAACAACGCTACATGGCCCAGGTTTCCATTGCAGTGATCTGCTGGTCACAGCCTAGTTGTCAGTATGCCACAGCCACTCCCTCATGGCTGGTATACACCCACACCACACCCATCCAGCACAGGCGTCACAGGACATGTGACCCTGCCAATAAAAAAGACCGGGCGCATGTGCTCTATGCCATTTCAGACTTGCTGGCACCGGATGCACTGCCGCCAGCACAGGCACACCGGCACAGGACGGTGACTTTCGGTCCACTGAGGTAGGGGTACCGTAACTGCTGAGCAGGTGTGCAGCCTGTGATGATGCCCCGTCCCGGCGTTCTGGACAGCTCAGGTTTTGTGTGCCCTGCCAGACCGCAGTGTAGGCCTGGGCCATCAGACAGCGCAGGCCTACCGCCACGTGGCGTCGCCTCACTGGTCACAGAGTTAGGGGCACCGCAAGGGCTGAGCGGGTGTGCAGCCTGCGATGAATAGCTGGGTGCACTGGTATGTCCTACGCCATGGCGAAATCAAGACCCAGCACCAAGTGTGAGACCTGGTGGCCTGCAGAACGGGGCTGTATGATATGGAGGGTGTCCTGTCTGTGGGGCCCGGGCTTGGGGCTTGCAGCGGGACGTGGTAGGCCCTCTTATCTACACGCAGGTTGCGAAAACTGAGCAGAGAGGCTTGTTTGCGCAGCGGCGGGCAATCACCTCCGGGCAGTGGGAATGGATGGGGTGCAGCAGCCTAGGTGCGCAGCTGCAGGCAGTCACCTCCGGGCAGTGGGAGTGGATGGGGTGCAGCAGCCTGGGTGTGCAGCAGCGGGCAAACACCTCTGGGCAGTGGAAGTGGATGGGGTGCAGCAGCCTGGAAACACAGAGACGGGACATCGGTTTAGGTGTGCCCAGTTGTATGTACTCTGCCGTAACTGATTCCATACTATGTTTAAGATGAGTAAGCTTGAGGGCTCCACTATGTCCCGGCACTTGGTTGGAGATACACCGGTGACGGAGAGGTGAGCTGTGAGGGTTATGTCCACAGTGTGGGCACTCACTGTCCCTCTCCATCTCTTCCTTTCTCTCCCTCACACTCTTTCTCTCTCTCTTCCTCTCTCTCTCACTCTAGCTCTTGCTCTCTCTCACACGGTTTCTCTCTTTCTCTCTCTCTTTTTCTCTCTCACTCTTTCTCTCTCTCTTCCTCTCTCTGACTGTTTCTCACTCTCTTCCTCTCTCTCTCACTCTTTCAATCTCTCTTCCTCTCTCTCACTTTTTCTCCCTCTCTCTCTCTCTCTCTCCTTTGATGGACGCATGACGAACAATCTTATCTTGCTTTTTGTCTAGCAGGCTGTGATTCACAGATTGACGACCCCCCCCCCCCACACGGACCTCCTGCCACGTGGTGATGACTTCAGTTCCACTGAGTTAGTGCCACCAGAGCTGAGCATGTGTCCAGCCTGCGATGATGCGTGGCCTTGATACACCATCCTGGCAATCAAGACCCAGTTTGAATTTGAGCTTGGTTAGACTGTCTGTGCGCAACGTCCGAGGAGGTTGCTTCGGCACATGGTGGGCCCTCTTAGACACACGCCAGGTGAGCAGAGAGGCTTGTTTCCCCAGCAGCGGGCAGTCACCTCTAGGCGGAGGGAGTGGATAGTGTGCAGCAGCCTGGGTGCACAAGAGCAGGCAGACACCTCCGAGCAGTGGGAGTGAATGGGGTGCAGCAGCCTGGATGCGCATGAACGAGCAGACACCTCTAGGCAGTGGGAGTGGATGGGGTGCAGCAGTCTGGGTGTGCAGGAATGGGCAGACAAGACACCTCAGGGCAGTGGGAGTGGATGGGGTGCAGCAGCCTGGGTGCACAGCAGCTCGAGGTACCTCCGGGCAGTGGGAGTGGATGGGGTACAGCAGCATGGGTGCGCAGCGGCGGGCAGACACCTCTGGGCTGCGGAAGTCGATGGGGTGCAGCAATCTGAGTGCGCAGGGGCGGACAGACACCTCTGGTCTGCGGGAGTCGATGGGGTGCAGCAGCCTGGGTGCACAGGGGCGGAACAGAGAATTAGGCGTGTGCAGTTGTATGTACTCTGCCATTACTGATTCTATACTATGTTTCAGATGACTAAGCTTTAGGGCTGCACTACGTCCCGGCAACTGGTTGGAGACACACTGGTGGCAAAAAGGTGAGCTGTGAATATTTTCTCCATAGTGTCAACACTCACACTCCCTCTCCATCTCTTCCTTTCTGTCACTCTCATTCTTTCTCTCTCTCTCACTCTCTATCTCTTCCTTTCTCTCGCTCACACTCTTTCTTTCTCTGTCTCTTCCTCTCTCTCATTCTTTCTCTTTCTCTCTCTCTTCCTCCTTGTCCCACTCTTTCTCTCTCTCTTCCTCTATCTCACACAGTTTAACTCTTTCTCTCTCTCTTCCTTGTATCTCACTCTTTCTCTCTTTCTCTCTCTCTTCCTCTCTGTCTACTTCTCTCTCACTCTTTCTTTCTTTCTCTCTCTCTTCCTCTCTCTCACTCTTTCTTTCTTTTGCTCTCTCTCTCTCTCTCTTTCTCTCTCTCTCTCTCTCTCCCTCTCTCTCTCCTTTGATGGATGCATGACGTACAACTTTCTTTTTGTCTTGCAGGCTGTGATTCACAAATTGTCGAGAGCTGACACACCATGGCTGTACCTACTTTTATTTTGTTGTTTTGTTTAAATAAAATGCTTTATATGTAAATCCATAGATGACTGAGATTCTTATTTGTCCAACCTCACATGCATCTTTTTTATTAAAATTGTGCGACATCAGCCAATTTGTTACGTTCCAGATTTCCTACGGTTGCTGTCACATTTGTTTGTGGGGGAGTGAGGGGGATGGCGGACAAGGGGCTGGTGGCGGAGGGTGGCGGGCAGTGTTGGGTGTCCGAGCTGCATGATCGTTGGCTCCATTGCATCTGTTGTTGTTCAGGTGTGGCTCTGGGCTGGGCTCCGTTTCATGTTGCAGGTTGTAGTCCGACTTTACACCAGGCCAGAGCAGGTGTAAACTTCCTGCTACTAACGCACCTTATTGCCTGTTTTGTACTCTCTTCGGCGATCTTGCTGGTGGTTGAGAAACTTGCGAAGTGATGTGTTCGCTGCTTTTTGCACGGGAACGCCTACTCTACATCTCATTAGCAATATTTCCCGGGGTCATCTGTGACGATGCGTTTTGAGGCTGCTATCGCTGCTAAACTGGTGATATAGGCTGTTTGCTCCAGCTTGTGAATGGTGCGTTAAATTTACCACCATTTTGGCTGTGATAAGGAGCTGTTAACTCGGCGATGTGTCCTTGAGAATATACCCCTGAGTATTTGAAAGACTTAAGAAGTACTCGAGTGCTGCGCTGAGAGCCGTGCACCCAGTCATTCACACTAGGGGGCCTCGCTGAGAGTCATGCACCCTTCGTATTCACAGTTTAGTAAATGTTGTGCAAGAGCGGCCCTGGGGAGTGGCGGTCCCCAGAGTGATCAAGGACTCAAGCAGAGGAGCCGCGCTGTTTTCAAAACCCCGGAAAGGTGGTGTTCCCCGGACCTTTGGGGAGCCGGCGAAGCCCACCCTTGCATATTTAATTAAAGCCCCGGGGTGGTGAATCCCGGGGCTTGGGGGGGCTGTGTGCCCTACCCGGGGAGGTGTGTATACAAAACTAGGGGACCTAAATATAATCGGTCAGGCACTTTGGGAACTAACTTTTACAAGAGACAGTGGCCCCTGGAAAATAAAGAATGTGAATTCAATGAATATAGCCCCAGTCAGTACTACATTTGTGTCAGTATCCAGCCAGATAAAGACATTTTTTAATATGCAAAATAAATCAAATTTAGAACACAAAAAATGCGAGTCAAGTAACAATGAGATACAAGCCTGTATTCATAGACCCACGTAGAACAGACAAAAAAAGCAAAAGAGCTCAGGCAATTGGCGGTTGTTTCTGTAAAATCATACATAAATAGTGAAACAACAGGTGCAAGAAAGTCACCTTTACACAATATTTAAATACAATAATCAAGAAGGTTGACTATTGTGACGACGGCGTTTCGATCCTTATCTGTGAGATATTGGATCATCATCAGGACTAGAGAATAGGGTGCCTGGGAAACATTTTGCCTGTGATTTACAATGCATTAAGCATGAAAATACAAAGGGGAAAAGAAAGGGAAAAAAGGGAAGTAGATGGAGATGAGTCAGGGAATCCATTTAGAAGAAATTATGCAGCCAACTATAAATGGAGGCGCAGTGTGGGGGCCAGATGAGTTGGAGTTAGCCATGCGAATAAGGGTTAGTCATGCGAGTAAGGGCAGAATCGCCAACAGTAATATATGCCCGGCTAGTATCCGTGTCCATGCATTTATGTAAGTTATTGTGAAATTTGGGTGAGAAAGGGTGTATTTGGTGCTCCAATTACAGGGTTCCATGGTGGTAGCCAGTGCCTATACGCCAATGCAATAGCATGTATGTAGGAAAAGTACCTGTACAGGGACCCTACAGTTGAGGGACAGAAAACACAGTGTGTCCTTCCATGGCTGTGTTGGAATGAGAGGTGCCTTGACCTGAGGATTAAATATGGGCATGTTAAAAGGTGGCGTGGTGTTGAGGGAGGAGTCGGTGGCTTGAAAGGAGGTGGCGATCTTACCCTAAGATTCCAGTTCAGTTCAAATGGGAAATTAGCTCGATACGGGAACCGCTATGTCTGTCAGCAGGTGCGGCCGGTGTAGAAATAACCTTGCTGCATGATACGTGGATAATAACAGCCTGGGAGGGAGGAGGAGGTAGATTAGGGCGGTTTCGGGTGCCGTGTGGATAGGGTGACTGTTGGGCAGGAGTGAAAGATCCTTACCTAAATTAAGAGATCAATCTCAAGAGATGCTGGCGAAGCATTGGACACTTGAAGTTTAGCACAAGATGCTCGAAATATACTTGTAGTCGTGTCAGGGAAGCTTCAGCCTGCGGGAAGAGATCAGTTATTAGTGCAATCGAAGCTAGATTGAGTAGAGACTTAATGGAGCGGGACGAGGGGATCACGCTTACCTTAGTGATCGCTACAGATGGCGTGCTAGTGAGCGGCTTGTTCCAGGAGGAACGTATTGTGACTGAAATAGTGATTTTAAAGGGAACCATACAGAGGAAAGTGGCCTGTGTGATACGAGTCGCGCAAGAGTTGTAGAGGCGGTCATGTGATCATTACAATGGGGTGGCCATCTTGGAAAGGGGCTAGGTATAGAAAAGTGGCATGGAAACCAGTAGATAATAACCAGTCATATATAAAAAATGTTTTAGTGACTCGAGTTGAAAGAGGCTGTGACGTATTAAAAACAGTAAAAATAGAAATACGGAAGGAAAAAATTAAGAGCCGTTGCCCAATTTTGGTTACTCAAGTTCAGGAGGCTGTTTTGTGACTTGCATTTACAACAGTGAAATGGAAATACGGAAGGAAAATGCAGTGCTGTTGACCATTTTCAAAGGCACATTCGAGTTGCATTTACTGGTATGAATTGAGGTGTTTAACAATCACATGCATGCGAAACAGAGGCGGGAGTAACACATAGTTAGTAATGAAAAACATGGGCAACACGGAGTGCCTGTGATTTGGAGCACCAAGTTAAGGCATTAAATAATAGCCATTATATAGAGAAATGAGAGCAGGCGAGTATATTGATTTGAGTACAGAGTTTAAGGCATTCAGCATGGATCAGGTCACATTACATGGCTCTCAGATTGTACAGAAATTGCAGTGCCAACAAGGCAATCAGAGTGTTGTACAATTAATGAATACAAGGGTGGAGTCATAGCAGCGTTGTCCAGTCTTCAAGTCGGTTTAGTCCTGTGCCAATGCTAGCCGTCTTCAATATCCACTTAAGTTCCTCTTTGTTGAGTAGTGGGGAACGTTCAGCTCCTCTTGGGGGTACTTTGACCACACTCACTATTGTCCAGCGGATGTCATCCTCAGTGTGACCAAATGTTTTGAAATGTTCGACCAACGGTGCATTGAGTTTTTTACATCTGAGCCTGCTCCTGTGCTGGCAGATCCTGATCCGTACTTGTTGTGTTGTTTGTCCTATGTAAATCTTATCGCAAGGACAAAAGATGGCATAGATCACATTGCTAGTGTTGCAGTTGGAAAATTCTCTAAGGGGTCGATTCCGATTTGGGAAAAAAAACGTCCGTACGATTTGTATTCGGAGCCCTCACCGTACGAATCGTACCCGTCTGTCCGAGTCGCGAAGTACGATCGGTATTCCGTGAATCCGTCCGAATCGTCGCAATCCGTACGTATTGCAAGGCTGAAACCGTGAACCGTACGACTCTTACACATACAGTACGACTCGTACACATGCCGTACGACCCGACGAGTACGATCCGGACCGGGGTATGAGGACGCGATTTGTACGGTCCATGTCAGGTAAGGGCGAGTCGTACGGAAAAGCACACAAACACATGCACACCGTACGGTCCGTACCCCCCATGATCGCAGGGGTACGCACCGTACCCCTGCGATCATGGGGTGTACGAGCTGTACCCCCATTGTACGGTCGGTGTGCGAGCCGTACCCCCATTGTACGATCGGTGTACAAGCCGTACCCCCATTGTACGATCGGTGTACAAGCCGTACCCCCATTGTACAATGGAGGTACGGCTCGTACACCGATCGTACAATGGGGGTACGGCTCGTACACTGATCGTACAATGGGGGTACGGCTCGTACACCGATCGTACAATGGGGGTACGGCTCATACACCGATCGTACAATGGGGGTACGGCTCGTACACCGATCGTACAATGGGGGTATGGCTCATACACCCCATGATCGCAGGGGTACAGTGCGTACCCCTGCGATCATGGGGGGTACGCATCGTACCCGGGGGGGCCGTTCCGTACCTGTTTCGGCGCGAACTCTGCTTTTACGGCTGTTTTCAGCTCCTGTAGAAAAATGGTCGTACGGTGCGTACCTGACACGTATCGTACTTGCTGGGTCGTAAAAACCAGCCGCGAACCGTACAGATGTCGCGTACAGCGGGTTCCGAGGGAGAATCGTACAGAGATTAGAGTCGTACGGTGTCTTGTATGACTCGTACGGAGTACGGCTCCTGGTACGAATCGTACTTCGTCGTACGTACGGGGGATTGTAGTGTAGTTCCTATTATCCCAATAGGCTCTGCGCATTGGAATAATACCTTCAATAGTATAGGCCTAGACCAGACGTTAACTAGGTCTACTACTGTCGATATTAGACTTAAAGTTTTGGGTTTGCCAGCTAGCTCAGAGTTCACTAGAAACTTTCTCGAATGTTCAGGAAGGAATTAACTTCCCTGATTAGACAAGAAGGGATTTAGTTTCTGACAACCATAGAACATGACAACTTTGCTCTCCCCTAATCAAGAGTGTATCTCGAGAGTCGTGTGAACAAAAGGCAATTTATTTTACTCAGTCAGTACGTGCATTCTTAGTCTCATCAGAGTGTAGAGAAAAGGAAGAGACGGGCGTGTTCAATAAAAGATGTTATTTATTGATCAGTCTCTTTTCTCGTACAAGAGAAATGGATCGATATTATTGCAATACTTATAGTTAAGTAAAGTGCATACATTAAAAGCAGAAGTATAAAATGATACTGTAAAAACATTGATATGGTTTCTAAGCCATATGAAGGTTTAAAATGAATAAAATATATTTTACATACACATATACATTTGACTAAACGTACTCAACTGGTGTTTCTAAATACGCCTACCCCGTGTACCTGACCTAAGCCTAATACGTGGGCGGGAATAGAAAGTTACAGTTTAAGTTAAGTTTGTTTTTGCCAAGTGACTGACTAAAGAATTCTCTGCGAGGGGTTATTCAGTTCTGTACCTGGAAGTTAGGATGAATGAGTGATGGTATCTCTCGTCTCGGGTCTCAATATTCCAGGCTGCCTGCGAGGGCTACCCGGAAACGCCGGACTGGATTTCTCGGCAGAAGAAATAGGCAGCTGCTCGATTTCAGCGCGTCACGAAGGCGGGGCTGCGCCAGCGGGGTCTGCTCTGCTCTGGGCTTCGGCAAGTCTGGCTGCTCCGTCCTCGTCACCACCGCGTGTGTTTGCATAGGGCAATATCGGTAATATTTATACCTTTAAGGTGCCGAGATTGACGTAAGGATGGACATAGATACGTCAATAAGGACGTCATACGACCAGGTCATTAGCACATTCTTTTGCTGAAGTTCTCGGTGAAATCAAAACAATGGCCGCAGGGTTTTTCCCAGGTCTGTCATAGGTTTGATTTGTTATGAGAACTCCGTATGCCTTATCAGGGGCTGGAGGAATATCGCTTGTCTAATTAGATGGCAAGCGTTATGACCTAATCAGATAACACGTTCCAGTGCCGTAGTGTGGCTTTATCAGATAACGGTTCCTGCATCATGGGGGTTTTCTGCCTCATGGGATGACTGCTAGTTAACTTGTTAGTTTGCTAACCAGAATAGGGTCAGGAATAGGGGGATCGATACAGAACCTATAGGAATACATCACACCCACTCCACGCTAACTATGGTCATATTTACTAATCTATGCATAGTACAACATACTGTAGAGTATTGTGTATACCTTACCACCCCAAAATACATAAATGCATTTTGAAATTATCAAATATACGAAAAAAATGCAGTTATATGTATAGTATGCACTCGAGCTGTAGAATAATGCTAAAGTAAGCACGCATTTGTATACATTATTGCTATTTGGTATATGAAAATTTACACATGAAATGGCTCTTAATACAGAAAAAAGGTTCGAGACCATTTCATCACAGAATAATAATAACTAAGAACACGCCAGCGGGCAGCTAATGTCTATAAGCTATCTAAATTAAGAAATCTTAGTTCTCTAAGAATAGTTCTTACTTTAAGCAGAAGATAGTGTCCCGAAAAATATGCAAAAATATTTTGGGGCTGCTGAAAAAACTGCTGTCCGTGAACTGGAGGGAAAATTGTTCATGTGACTTTATTATTAAAGTTGAAGGCCAAATTCAGGGAACGCCGTGTACGAGCTTGTTCAAAAGTCTCTATTTCTGCTCTGGTGAGAACATCATATCATTTAGGCTTTCGAAAAAGTTGTCAACAGCTTCCTGGGAGAGTTCCACTAACTCGGAAATAGGTGTAACCATGCATTCGTGCACATGATTGTCTCCATTGACATTCTGATTTGGATTGCTGACAGAAGGTCGTACCGGATCGATGCTGCTTTCATCTTGAACTTCACTACCCCTTTATCGTAGTGGTGAAGCTTCCACGAATGCCGTCATCAGGATTGGTAGCCTTTGAGGGCAGCACAAAGCGTGAGCCTTGATTGGACTCAACAATGTTTCTGCATCCATTGGCGCATCCGATTGTAGCGTCAGACAGGTGTCTTAGACGCATTCTTCTCCGCATAGCAGGCACCTTAATACAGGTAAAACACATCATTGCCACATAGGTCGAAATGATAGAAACCAAGTCATGTTCAGGTCTCTAAACCGGGATAGTCCCAGGATTCTTGATATCCAGTCCCGGTATCCAATGGCTAGGATTGTTTCTTCCCTTGTCGCAGGTGTTTTGTCTGTGACATGGTTTGCCATAACGAAATATAAGGACTAGGAATAGGATTCCTGCAATCAGTCCTAAAATGAGGGGAAGTCCGCCAAAGATCGAATGGACGAAATCTGGAAAAATACCCAGTATGGCTTTGAATGGTGTTAATGCCATCGAAAATACTGTCTTAAATACTTTTGAGACACCGCTGGTATCAGAAATATTTAAGATTTCATTCAGGATTTCTGCGAAATGTATGGGGGAATTAGTCGATAACAATGAATGTATCTCTGCAGTCGTCCTTGCGACTTGGAGATCATACGTTTCTTTTGATGACGTGAGCCTTGTCGGCGTCTGAAGAAGCACTGTTTTCATTCTGCTTAAAGTATCTGTTCGAATAGAAGTAATTTTCTGGAAAGGAGCTGGGGAACAATGAGTGTCCACAGCACTTGACCTTCGCAGTCGTAGTTACGAGATAAGGAGTCCCGGGCATAAGACTACAACATCTGCGATCTACAATTAGAATGTAATTCCCATTATAGAGTCTTTGAAAGAATGGTTCAATCTCTGTTGCAGGTGCGCCTTGCTGGTGACATGAAAGGTTATTTGAGTTCCCTTCACAGGCTCCATGCAAACTAATTCCGTTACACAGAAGTGTACCGCTTAGTGACATTGCACAATTATTGCCACTAAGAAACACTTTCTGTCCTTTATTACTGACACATGCATGTGTATAGGGCAGGTTCCATGTTGTTTTTATGTACCCTTTTCCCAATTTTTTGTACATGCCAGCCTGTATATATTTTTGGCAGTATTGAAACCTGAAGGTTGATATTGGAATATTTATTATCCCATGTATTATCCATTCACTGACAGGTCGTTCTGACATTGTCACTGGTAATCTCTCAAGTTTCTCAATGCTCAGGATTGTATAATCAGCTCCCTTTTGGGCCATACTGATTTGTCTATCAGTAAGGTTAAAGATATAGAATAGTGACGTTGTGTTGATTAAACGCCAAGGCACATAGCCTGAACGCAGATTTTGTAACGTCCAGCCAAGCTGTACAATAGAACGCAATTGAGACTGACCGTGTTGTAATAACAGTAAGTCTTGCGATAATATGTCGATTGCTGAAGACACAATGCTGTCCAAAGAAAAAATTCTGGAGGACAGAGTCATTAACCCATTGTCCACTACAGAAAGTGATTTTTCCAAATTAATACGGTCAATTTCCCGTATTCTCTCTGCTGTTTCAATTTGAGTAACCTTCCAGGCCTCATTGTATGCTGCATATACAGAGGCTGCTATGAAACGCTTTTGACGCTGTTTGCGTGGTCCCATAGTGAAATCACGCAAGTCAGCACCATCAGTAAGTAAAGTTAGGGGTTGCTTAATTTCTGCCAGTGTGGAAGTTTGTAGCCATTGAAGGCATAATTTGCCCACACTGAAGGTGGTTATTATCCCTGGGTGATGTCTTTGAGGATATCTAGGGTCTGGCCTGGTCATTTTGAACCCCTGTGTTTTGTTCAGGAATCTGTCTTGACAGTTATTAGTATCTGTGGGCCAGATCAACCACCGTTTCCAATCTGGATGTGTTCTGTTTTGGTTTAATACATAATTTACGTCTATCTCTTCTTCTGTAGAACTATTGCTGTTCATTGTTGGTTTTGGAATAGACAGTTTATTTAAGTCTTTGATTTTGGCTAGGCCAAGACAGGTGGTTTGTTGAACAGTGTCATTTAAAAATATAATTTGTTCTGGGATCATGCAGGCTCTAAACAAAGATTCTATACCCTGTACTTGCCATTCTTTTGTGCCCCAAACACTTTTCAATTCAACATTTTTGTCCCAATAATCAAAACCAAAAGTATTCATTTGTTCAAAGAAGGAATCTGAATATATCAATTTTGTGTTGGTTATCATGGTCTTCATCCCTGTCTTATTTGACAATTTGAAATAAAATGTTTCAGCATTACTTATGTTAAAACCTGAAAAGTATGAATATTTGTCGTAAACGGTTCTTGAGCTTCCTTTTGGAGGGGTTGCACAATGTTCCCATTGATTATAATTTAAAACATTTCTAGGTTGTGCAGATCTATGTAAAAAATGGTTACCATAGTGGTTATAACAGTACATACTATCATAATTTGTAGAACCCTGCAAATAATCATGTTTGGTAAATTTAGCAGACATTACTAAGTCAGACATCATATTATTAATGCTTTCGAAGTCCCAATCATCAGCAAATGAGCTCGGTTTTACAAAGTCACTCAAAGAGATCTTAATTTGGTGTGGATATTTCAGGATTTCAACCGGACCATAAATTTCGTAGTCTGTGTTGTCCCATGCTACCCCACCCGGTATAGGATTGGCTGTGAAGTTGGCTGAAGAAAGTTCTCTTTTCTCGACGTGTGAAGATGTGTGTGGTTTGAGGATCAAGTTGATTTTCTGACTTGCTGTGTCCATTTTAGCATATTTTCCCTCAATGAAGCGTCCCAATGTTAGTATCATGATGAGCCAAAGTATGAGGATAAATGCACCAAAACCCACCCAAAATTCGATCCATGGAGAAATTAGATATGTTTCTTTCAGTTCTTTCAAAAGTTCTTTAGCTTTATCTTTAAAGGTTTTTGATGATGGCTGTGTATTTGATTCAGTGAAGCCTTCAGAGGAATCATCGAAGTTTATGAAGTAGCCGGATGCAGTTCTGTCAATAGTTCCAATTGCTTCAGGATTAATGTTTCTTGCATTTTCACTTGGTACTTCATTGTAGATTGGTGTGTCTCTGCTAAATGTTTTTATTTGGGTTTTCAGAGGTCTAAGTTCCATTGCATTGTTGCATAGTCCTTGTTGTTCTTCTGTAGGCGTTTCGAATGTGATGAGCCTCTTAGTTAGGACCTCTGTACTGGTAGCAAACCTTGGTGTTCTGCTACTTATTGGGAGTCCACTTGGCCTACTATTTGTTATCGGCCACATGATTGTGGTTTTACCAGGTCGATGGATACAACTCGGTTCTCCTTTTTACCAGCAAGTGGCGGTAGTACAACTGATCTTGTCCCGTTGACAGACAAGACAGGAACTGCTTTTCTGTAAGAAGGCCCAAATTCCTTCTTTACCGCGATCTTTTCTCTGACTAGATCCCCAACTTTTGGAATCCAGACAGGTCTTGCTGGGACAGGTGGTGGTTCTTCAGTGGTTGTTGGCTGTTGTTTCAACTTTATGTTGCTCAGGTCTTTTCTTGTTTCATTTAAGTCCTGCAAAATAGCCAAACGGTCTTTGATATCAAAGCATTTTTCCTTAACCACTGAAGTTTGACTGTCAAGATCAGAGATCAACATCCTAGATCCAAATAATAATTCGTACGGACTGAATCCCTTCAGAGAATTTCTTGGCAAGTTATTTAGACTACGTTGGACACTTCTTAGATGTTTGACCCACCCAGCTCCCGAACCTAATACCTTTGCTGTTATAGATTGCTTTATGTCACGGTTTTTTCTTTCAACAATTCCGTTCCCCTCAGGGTGAAATGGACAAGAGTACCGCAATGTCACGCCCATGCTGACCATGGCCTCCTTATAAGCTCTAGAGCTAAAAGCAGGACCGTGGTCTGAATGCAGCATGCCAATTGCGTATGTGCCGATAAAGACTCGCAAATCTTTTAAAACAGTTCTGTCGTCAGCCGTTCGCTGGGGCCACATCCATATGAATCTCGTGCATGAGTCCACTGCAACCAAGATATATTTATAGTTACCATCCCTTTGTAAGGTACCACAGTGGTCTAGGTAAACACAGGCTAATGGTTTATCCGAGATTAGAAGGGGTGTCTGCGCTGGACGTCTCACCGTTGATACTTTCATTTTTTGACATATTTCACATTCTAAAACATAATTCCTTGTTTGTCTTCTCATTTGTGGCCACCAGTATCTCTGTTTTAATAATGATACTGTGGCTGAGACGCCAGCATGTATAGAAGCAAGCCCTTCGTGTGCCGCTATTATAAGTCCTAACCTATGTTCCATGTTTGGAATTGCCCTATCCCCCACTCCAGGGATTCGAGCAAAAGGAACATTGTTTGTATCAGTTATGTATGAGTATTTTACAGGAAAGCCTTTCGGGAGTGTTTCTATCGAATCCTTTTCTGTAGCGCTGACAGCTTGTAATATTTCGCTGTCTATTTTTGTTTTTGACCGGGTGATGGCAGCTACGGAAGCCGTTTGCACAGCTGCCTTCGCGGCCTCATCAGCCAATGAATTCCCTGCAACGTGAACGCCATCACGTTGATGACTCAGTGTATGTATCACGTGAGTCTTTGGTAGTTCTTTTTGTAAAAGAACTACTTGTTGCCAGAGCATTTTATGCTTGATTGTGCCACCTTTCGCATCCTTGAAACCATTCTGAAGCCAGATTTGCAAGTATTCATTGTAAGATTGAACGCAATAATACGAATCGCACACTATGAGTGTGGGGAATTCTCGATCGGTATTTTCATGCGCCATCTTGAACGCCAGTAGTTCAGCTCGCTGAGCTGTACAATCTCCTAAAGATTGTGTTTTAGTGATTGCTGGTTTAAATTTTCCTTCGTGCCAGCGACCTTTAACGATTGCGCACGCAGCACTGTAAGCTTGCTTACCCCCCACTGCGGGTTGTGCTGATCCGTCTGTATATATTATACAGCCGTAGTGTTCTAGAGGCAGAATTTCGGTCGGCGGAGGACATTCAAATTCATATTGGAGAAATTCTTGTGTTTTTAAGTAAGGATCAAATTCGTACGCCACGTCTGTTGCAGCAAGAGAATTAGCCCATTGTATCCATCTCGGATGGAGTGCTTTAGCATTTGGAATGCTTGCCTTTGTTACCGCCTCTAGGGCTGGTATTGGTGTCACGATTATTATACGTTTACCTTGTGCCAGGGCTCGTTCTTTTGCTATAGCTGTCTGTGTTGCAGTAAGAATTTTTTCCGTTGGGCTAAATTTCATTTCAGCCTTAGTGTACAAGTGTGATTTGAATGCAATTGGTACCTTTTCTCCCTCATTAGAGGTCAGGTATGTGAATCCGCATCTCCCTGGGATGACTCGGATCACAAGATTGCGTGTGTTATCACGTGTTTCTAATTTTGTTTTAATTAGCATATCTGTTTGTAAGGATCTCAAAATCTCTGTGTGTATTTGAGTCCAATTGGTTCTTTTAAAATCAGGTTTAATTAGATCATAAAGGGGTTTGACCCTTTCTGCGTAATTTGCAATGTAAGTTCTTCCGAAATTTAGGAAGCCTAGAATTGACTGTAGATTTTTTAGTGTTCTAGGTGCTTGGAGTACGGCACATTTTTCTAGAAAATTGTCAGCCAGGCTTTTGCCTTCACTTGATAATTCATATCCTAGGAACAGGACTGTCAGATGGGCAATTCTGGATTTTTTAAAGTTGAATTTGTAACCCTCTGCTGCGAACCCAAGTATTATGGTGTTCACTCTCTTCAAGTGAGTCTCCAAGTCATCATCTGTTAAGTATATGTCGTCGACATACGATAATGCTTCGTCGTCATATATTTGTAGTAATTCTGTTACTCTCGCTGAGAATACTCCCGGGCTGTTCTTGTACCCCTGGGCTAACCGACAGAATTGTTTTTGAGTGCCATTTATTGAGAACCCAGACAAATATCTGCTCTCTGGTGCTATGTTTTGACAAAAGAATCCATTAGAGATGTCTAATGTTGTTTTGTATTTTTTGCGCACTATGTTATTCATTAGTGCAGCACTATGCGAATTTTGCACTGCAAAAGTTTTGCAACATGAGTTAAGGTGTCGGTAATCCAAGACTAGACGATATGAATTGTCTGGTTTGGAGACCGGAAACAAAGGGTTGTTCATTTGTGAGGTGCAAGTTTCAATCACCCCCTGGTATTCTAGCTGATCTAGTATTTCTTTTACCTGTTTTTTAGCTTCTTGCTTAATTGGGTACTGCCTTTGTGCAGTAGGTTGTGATTTTAACTGGATTTTGTGAGGAGGAGAGTCCTCATCCCATCCTACGTGATTTTTATATAAAGCAGGAGCTAGAGCTACTGCCCACTTTCTAGCAAGTGTATATTTTTTATGAATTGGGATGTGATTTGAGAAGGCAGGCATAATTATTTCTTCGCCATGAGGGCACTCCCTGACAAACTCTGGTGGCCAGTCTTTTTCAGCTAGAAGTTTGTCATAGCCCTTGGAGAGATTATCCCAAAATAGTCCCCTTATTTTTCTAGTCTTATCCCCCTCTATACGTAATGTTATTTCATATATTTTGTGGGGTTTGCTAACTCTGGTGTCTGCAGTTTCCACTTGAAGATATTCATTCGTGTCCACTGTCTCCAGATGATTCATAAGGACTTTGCGAGCTATGCTCACTTCTGCTGCGCTGTCTAGCATTGTCTGAGCCCATTCTCCGTTTTTCAGTTGTGTCCTCAGTATTCTCGGCATTGTTAACTACCTTGATACTGGCTACCTTCTTTTTTGGAAATTGTAATTTCTTTTTTAGCTGAGCAGGTTCCTTGTCTTTGGACTTGGCGTGCTCTTCTCTTTGTTCTGATTGTCCTCTTCTTTCCGATTTCTGCGAGAAAGTCTGAAAAGATTGAGAGGGACGTGGATCAATGTCTTGATATCTATCAGGCTTTTTTATATTATCCCTATTTCTAAGGTTATATCTTTTCCCAGAGGGGTCACTCTGGGGTGACCTGTGTCTTTGGTTCGGAGATTTTTCTCTTCGCCTAGGAGACCTTCCTCTGGACTGGAATTTCTTTTCTTTAGGATTGGATTGTTTGTTTCCATCCCAGCTCTTTTTCTGTGATGTTGAATTATTATTAAAAAATATTTTTTCAGGACTTTCAATCAGTTGTGGTTTTACTGGTATTCCACCTAAACTATCTCTACCTAGTTCCTCATAGGATTTTTCTATGATTCTGGCAATTTCAGCTGGTTGGTCTTCTATATCTGTCTCTTTTAACCTCTGGCGGATCGCTACGTTTGCTGCTTCACCTTTTATGTTGGCTAATAATATAGCCGAGACCTGCTTGAAGTCTTTTAGTAATTTCATACCAAGAGTTAAAGCGGGTTCCTGACCATATTCATCTTGAATTTGTTTTAGCACATCTGGTATTACCGAAATGGATGGAACACCGTGCGTTTTTGTGTAAATGGAAGCAAAGACTGTACCCCAAGTGTCACAGTCCTCGATGTGTGGTGCGATTCCCATTGGAAGACAGATAGTCAGAATCCTGTGTTTTTCTAATGGGGTGGTGTCAGGAAACACCGCCTCTATTTGGGTGATTTTTTGTGCCAACCAGAATGGTATTTGTTCCCGTTTAGCCGGTACTTTACCTAGGCAGGACTGTATGTTCTGTGGTGTAATTTTATTTGTGTTCCCCTGGTGAGGGGTCAGCTGTGGAATTTTAATTGCTGGTTGAATTGTTGAAGTCCGCATCACATACTGGACTAATTGTCTATGTATTTTTATTAATTGTTTTAGCTGTGTTAACAGCTCTGCTACAGACATCCCATTGATGTCTGGATGTGGTGTGTATCCGGCTAGGACCGGCCACGTTGCTCCTGGTCTACCTAAAGGACCGAGCCTGGTGATGTGATTATTATGTTTTAGGGCGCCATCAAATAAGAGCAGGTGCTCTTGAAATTTGAGTGGTACTTCAACCTCCTCGAAAGGAGTGTACGTTTCAGGAGGTTCCTCTATTTTGTAATAGTGGAAGTACTTTGTTACAGCATTTGCTGCTGGAAAATGTATCCATGAATAGTATACCTCTGTCTGCCGATATTCGTGTGCCTCAATTACGAATATGACTGTACCACCTCTAGGTGTCAGTCCATTTTCTATAAGTTTTAAGGTTATAGATTTCCTTTTGATGACCGGGATGAGTATTATCTCCGGGTCTGCATTTTGTAGTGCAGTATCAGCTTCTGCTATGTCAGCTGCTAATCTAACTGCCTCTCTTTCTTCATCACTGTCTCCCATTTTACTGACAGGATGGTTATTTCTTTTGTTTGCAGATCAGGTTTCTTATGGAAACAAAGATTAGATGCACAATCTTTTGGAACGGTTTATCCTTCAACGTTGATTTAAACCAAGTACCATACATAGGAGTTTCCTCCTGCGAGGTTTGGCGGATATTACCTTTTACCCACTCCAGACGTCTTTGGAGTATTATGGGGAAAAAGGGGTCTGAGTGAGAAAGCACGACTGAGTTACTCTAAATGTCTTACGTTAGTTTTATCGCCCTTCCAAACGCGTTGGGCGCCATGTAGTGTAGTTCCTATTATCCCAATAGGCTCTGCGCATTGGAATAATACCTTCAATAGTATAGGCCTAGACCAGACGTTAACTAGGTCTACTACTGTCGATATTAGACTTAAAGTTTTGGGTTTGCCAGCTAGCTCAGAGTTCACTAGAAACTTTCTCGAATGTTCAGGAAGGAATTAACTTTCCTGATTAGACAAGAAGGGATTTAGTTTCTGACAACCATAGAGCATGATAACTTTGCTCTCCCCTAATCAAGAGTGTATCTCGAGAGTCGTGTGAACAAAAGGCAATTTATTTTACTCAGTCAGTACGTGCATTCTTAGTCTCATCAGAGTGTAGAGAAAAGGAAGAGACGGGCGTGTTCAATAAAAGATGTTATTTATTGATCAGTCTCTTTTCTCGTACAAGAGAAATGGATCGATATTATTGCAATACTTATAGTTAAGTAAAGTGCATACATTAAAAGCAGAAGTATAAAATGATACTGTAAAAACATTGATATGGTTTCTAAGCCATATGAAGGTTTAAAATGAATAAAATATATTACATACACATATACATTTGACTAAACGTACTCAACTGGTGTTTCTAAATACGCCTACCCCGTGTACCTGACCTAAGCCTAATACGTGGGCGGGAATAGGCAGGAGAAATAGGCAGCTGCTCGATTTCAGCGCGTCAAGAAGGCGGGGCTGCGCCAGCGGGGTCTGCTCTGCTCTGGGCTTCGGCAAGTCTGGCTGCTCCGTCCTCGTCACCACCGCGTGTGTTTGCATAGGGCAATATCGGTAATATTTATACCTTTAAGGTGCCAAGATTGACGTATGGATGGACATAGATACGTCAATAAGGATGTCATACGACCAGGTCGTTAGCACAGTCTTTTGCTGAAGTTCTCGGTGAAATCAAAACAATGGCCGCAGGGTTTTTCCCAGGTCTGTCATAGGTTTGATTTGTTATGAGAACTCCGTATGCCTTATCAGGGGCTGGAGGAATATCGCTTGTCTAATTAGATGGCAAGCGTTATGACCTAATCAGATAACACGTTCCTGTGCCGTAGTGTGGCTTTATCAGATAACGGTTCCTGCATCATGGGGGTTTTCTGCCTCATGGGATGACTGCTAGTTAACTTGTTAGTTTGAAACCAGAATAGGGTCAGGAATAGGGGGATCGATACAGAACCTATAGGAATACATCACATGATGTTGCAGGGTACGATTCGTACGGGAAAAACGCTCCGAACGGCTATTCGGAGTGGTTTTTCCCGAATCGGAATCGACCCCTAAATGTCCATTTGATGGTACCAAATACAAATTCTTTGCAGTCAGAGGTAAATCTGCAAACAGTACAATTCCCACATTTAGAGTGTCATGTTAGTCATGGTAGCCCCAAGTGTTCGTGGAGTATTCCTGTACTGGGTGGGCATGGGAGGGCGGCCCTGACCAGATGGTCCTTAATGTTTTTGGTTTTCTTAAAAGCAAAGATGGGTCTATCTAGGCTCAATATCCCAGCATTGATGACATTCCAATGTTTTAGTATGTTTTTGCGTGGTTTGTGTGATGAGGGTGAAAAAGTGGTGATACAAATAATGCGGTTACGTTGTTTTTTGGGTTTAGGTTCAAATAGACGGTCTCGAGGACAGTACCAAGCTCGTTTGAGAGCATTATGTACCAGTCTTTTGGGGTACCCTCTGGTTGTGAGTTTGGTGCTAAGTACCTTTGCCTCTGTGAAATAATCCTCCTTCAGTGTGCAATTGCGTCTGATGCGGAGAAACTGGGAGTATGGCAATGAGTGCCTTAATGCTCTAGGATGGTTGATGTTGTTCTTGAGCAATGTGTTGCGCTCTGTAGGCTTCTTAACCCCTTCGCTGCGGGGGTTAATCCCCCGCTGTGCTGGGGGGGGGCGCGCACAGCGCCCGCATGCTCATGACGAGCTGAGCGTCGTGGCTCATGACGAGCTCAGCGCGTCATGAGCGTGGAAGAGGTTAATAAGATGGTGATCAGATAGCCCTCCTTGTGTATGATATTCAGGTCAAGAAAGGGAATGTTTTTTTTGCTTTGTGCTAGTGCAAATTTCAGACCTCCACAATTATTGTTCAGCCAATGCAAGAACTTATCAAGCATGGTCTGTGTGTAGCACCAGATCAAGAAAATCTTGTCAATATAACGCTTCCACATTGTAATAGCAATGTGGAAGGATTGTGTAAAGCCAGTATACAATTGGTTTCAAGGGCGTCCATGTAAAGTATCGCCAAATTGGGGGCAAAAACGGCCCCCATGGATGTACCTTTGGTTTGCTGATAGAATTGCCCATCAAACAGGAAAGAATTCCTGGTGAGGCAGATTTCTAATAATTGTAGTGTAAAAATGGTAGGGACTGCATGGGGTCTGGAACGTCTCTCTAGGATGTTTTCTATCACTAGTATGGAGTCAGTTTTGAGAATATTCGTGTACAATGACTCGAAGTCTAAAGTACACAGGGCGTCATTTTCAGGATCAAAGGGGTGGTTTTCAACCAACAAGATCATTTGCATGCTGTCCCTGACATAACAAGTGTTAGTCGACACAAATATTTCAATAAAGAAGTCGACATATAGACCCAGGGGTTCTGGCATGGAACCGCAACCGGACACAATTGGCCGTCCTGAAGGGTTGTCTTGATTGTTGTGCACTTTAGGGAGTGTAAAGATCACTGGTGTGCGCGGTGATTTTGCATTCAGGAATTGGTGTTCCTGCTTGGACAGGATACCCTGATTGAGACCGGAATTGGTCACTTGTAGAATTAGTTTTTGGAGCTCTGAGATGGGGTTCGTTGGCAGTTTGCTGTAGTGGTCTGTGTTTTCTAGTTGCCTTAAGATTTCATTTTTGTAATTAGTCAGTTCCTGTAATACCCCGGGGAGGTGGCGGTCCCTGGGACTGCAGGCCCCACGCAATATAGTTATAGGATTACCCCCTGGACCTGGCCCACCCTGTGGCTCATTTAAATTTGGTGAGGCAGCCCTTGCTTCTTTTTAAAAAAAAATGTTTTCATCCGGATTCGCGCACCCAGCGCGCATTATGCCGACCTCCAGGATTTCATGATTTCGTGGTTTGCCGCGAAATCGGCACTTTTGTAAAAATGCAGCGATTTTTACATAAGTGCCCGCGAAATCGGCACTTTTGTAAAAATGGTGCGATTTTTACAAAAGTGCCTGCGAAAAAAGATTAGATAAAAGTGTAAGCTTTCGCACGCGCACGAGAGATTGTGGCCTTCGACATTCTGAACACATGGAAAACCGTAGTCTTTATCTCTTAATTTTAGCCTTTGGCCACAGGTCGGAAATGGGGTCATTGACAGTGACACTGCAAGTATTTGTTGTATACTTGCCTCTGTTTGCTTTGCTTTTGGGGGCACTTGTTAGAAGAACCACTCACCGCTGGACCCAGGGATGCAGGGAGGTGCAAGCCTGCTAACAGTTTCCCCCGCCGCCGAAGACCATTCCGGCCGCCGAGTGGGGACGACCTGCGCCTCAAGGGACCACAATACCCAGCGCCCCCTGCCTGACCGGGACGCCGCCTCCTCACGCCTGCTGCTTCCGCCCGGAGGCGCTTAAACACCAGCAGCACCTCCGGGGGAGCGGGGGCCTCTGTTTGCTTTGCTTTTGGGGGCACTTGTTAGAAGAACCACTCACCGCTGGACCCAGGGACGCAGGGAGGTGCAAGCCTGCTAACAGTTTCCCCCGCCGCCGAAGACCATTCCGGCCGCCGAGTGGGGACGACCTGCGCCTCAAGGGACACAATACCCAGCGCCCCCTGCCTGACCGGGACGCCGCCTCCTCACGCCTGCTGCTTCCGCCCGGAGGTGCTTAAACACCAGCAGCACCTCCGGGGGAGCGGGGGCCTCTGTTTGCTTTGCTTTTGGAGGCACTTGTTAGAAGAACCACTCACCGCTGGACCCAGGGACGCAGAGAGGTGCAAGCCTGCTAACAGTTTCCCCCGCCGCCGAAGACCATTCCGGCCGCCGAGTGGGGACGACCTGCGCCTCAAGGGACCACAATACCCAGCGCCCCCTGCCTGACCGGGACGCCGCCTCCTCACGCCTCCTGCTTCCGCCCGGAGGCGCTTAAACACCAGCAGCACCTCCGGGGGAGCGGGGGCCTCTGTTTGCTTTGCTTTTGGGGGCACTTGTTAGAAGAACCACTCACCGCTGGACCCAGGGACACAGGGAGGTGCAAGCCTGCTAACAGTTTCCCCCCCCGCCGAAGACCATTCCGGCCGCCGAGTGGGGACGACCTGCGCCTCAAGGGACACAATACCCAGCGCCCCCTGCCTGACCGGGACGCCGCCTCCTCACGCCTGCTGCTTCCGCCCGGAGGTGCTTAAACACCAGCAGCACCTCCGGGGGAGCGGGGGCCTGTGTTTGCTTTGCTTTTGGGGGCACTTGTTAGAAGAACCACTCACCGCTGGACCCAGGGACGCAGGGAGGTGCAAGCCTGCTAACAGTTTCCCCCGCCGCCGAAGACCATTCCGGCCGCCGAGTGGGGACGACCTGCGCCTCAAGGGACCACAATACCCAGCGCCCCCTGCCTGACCGGGACGCCGCCTCCTCACGCCTCCTGCTTCCGCCCGGAGGCGCTTAAACACCAGCAGCACCTCCGGGGGAGTGGGGGCCTCTGTTTGCTTTGCTTTTGGGGGCACTTGTTAGAAGAACCACTCACCGCTGGACCCAGGGATGCAGGGAGGTGCAAGCCTGCTAACAGTTTCCCCCGCCGCCGAAGACCATTCCGGCCGCCGAGTGGGGACGACCTGCGCCTCAAGGGACTACAATACCCAGCGCCCCCTGCCTGACCGGGACGCCGCCTCCACACGCCTGCTGCTTCCGCCCGGAGGCGCTTAAACACCAGCAGCACCTCCGGGGGAGCGGGGGCCTCTGTTTGCTTTGCTTTTGGGGGCACTTGTTAGAAGAACCACTCACCGCTGGACCCAGGGACGCAGGGAGGTGCAAGCCTGCTAACAGTTTCCCCCGCCGCCGAAGACCATTCCGGCCGCCGAGTGGGGACGACCTGCGCCTCAAGGGACCACAATACCCAGCGTCCCCTGCCTGACCGGGACGCCGCCTCCTCACGCCTGCTGCTTCCGCCCGGAGGCGCTTAAACACCAGCAGCACCTCCGGGGGAGCAGGGGCCTCTGTTTGCTTTGCTTTTGGGGGCACTTGTTAGAAGAACCACTCACCGGTGGACCCAGGGACGCAGGGAGGTGCAAGCCTGCTAACAGTTTCCCCCGCCGCCGAAGACCATTCCGGCCGCTGAGTGGGGACGACCCGCGCCTCAAGGGACCACAATACCCAGCGCCCCCTGCCTGACCAGGACGCCGCCTCCTCACGCCTGCTGCTTCTGCCCGGAGGCGCTTAAACACCAGCAGCACCTCCGGGGGAGCAGGGGCCTCTGTTTGCTTTGCTTTTGGGGGCACTTGTTAGAAGAACCACTCACCGCTGGACCCAGGGACGCAGGGAGGTGCAAGCCTGCTAACAGTTTCCCCCGCCGCCGAAGACCATTCCGGCCGCCGAGTGGGGACGACCTGCGCCTCAAGGGACCACAATACCCAGCGCCCCCTGCCTGACCGGGACGCCGCCTCCTCACGCCTGCTGCTTCCGCCCGGAGGCGCTTCAACACCAGCAGCACCTCCCGCGTCGCGGGACGCGCGCGGGCAATGCCGGGCTGAGCCCGGGCAGAGGGCGGGCCGTCTGTGGCTGTCCGGGGATGACGAGGGACGGGACGGGCCATCCCCCTTACCAGTGACATCCCAGTCGGCACCTACTACAAAGGTACTGTCATTTGGAGCATTTTGCCTTCTAGCTATTGCTCACTGATCCACTGGGCTATCGCCGGACTAAGAGTGCATACTTTGATCATTGTGGGACTTGTTATTTTATAGTTGCTAGTAGAGCTACTGTTCCTTAGCAAAATGAGCACCTTGGGCAGGAAATCTAGACTACCTGCATCTCGCCCAAATACTAGACTTCAGGCCACATTACCACAGCCCCTGCCCACATTGACGGCCATTGATAAAATGTTGCAACAAACCATAGGGGTGGTGGCCAATGCAATTGAACACACTGAAAGAAGATTATTCTTCCCACCCACAGCATGCTCCAAAGACCGTGTTGAGGATTGTTCAGTTATTGTGAACGATCCCACGATCTTGGATTCCTATTTAACATCTACCTACGCTGAGCTGCCTTGTGCGCAGGTGCCTGCTGAGACTTCAGTAGATGTCGAATTAGTACAGGTCCTAACAGGGTCCCCTACTAATAACGACGACCAACTCTGCACCCTGACCTCTTCTCCTCCTGCGGCAATTTTAAAATCTGGTAGAGCTGGTCCTAAGACAAAAAAGGATAGTTTCCCTAAAAACACGGGTAAAAAGAAGCAGGCCAATCATAACTTGGTGTCCCCGTCTGTTAACACCTTCCACCTATCCACAGGGATACCCTGTTGGGTCACCAATATGGTGGCCGATCTTCAGGCAAGCCTAGAGCAAACTATTGCCTCACACATTAAACCTCTGGTGTCAAAACTGGACAGGGTATTTTTCCAACAATTCCTACCTACCCACTGCAAGCCCACTGGAATAGATTTAGTGTCCTCGAGGAGGTTGATTGACTTACCTCGAAAGGCACTCCCCCAATACAATTTAACAATGGCAACCTAGCGGTGGGGATTGGAACCAAGGAGAAGACCTTACTGTAATGTAATGTAATGTAAAATGTAATGTAAAAATTACTTGTAAAGCGCGGCATACAGCGGACGGTTTCTTGGCGCTGTTCACTTTATTCGGTGAGGGGCGAAAGGGGAGGAGAGGAGAGCTTATGTGTAGGTGCTGCGGAAGAGGTGAGTTTTTAGAAGAGACCTAAAGTGAGGGTAGGAAGGAGAGAGTCTCAGTTCCAGCCGAAGAGAGTTCCAGAATGAGGGGGCCAAAAAGGAGAATCTTAGACCTCCGTGTTTTTTGCGCCTAAATCGAGGTGTCTGGAGGAGCGCATGGTGAGAGGAACGGAGGTGCCTGGAGGGAGCGTAAGGGTGCAGAAGAGAGGAGATGAAGGAGGGACCGATGCCGGCCAAGGATTTGTGAGTCAGGCAGCCTAATTTGAATTTGCAACGCTCCAAAACAGGGAGCCAGTGAAGGGCTTTGAGGAAAGGGCGAACATGGTGATGTTTTGGTTGATGGTAGATCAGGCGAGCTGCCTGATTCTGTATCAGCTGCAGTCTGTTAATTTGGTATTGTGGGATGCCAGCGTATAGAGCGTTGGCGTAGTCGATCCGAGAGATGACTAATGCCAGCAGTGCCAAGGTGAGGGCTTCAGTGGTCAGAAAGTGGGCTATTTTCCGAATCTTCCTAAGCTGAAAAAAGCAAGAGGACACAGTGGCACTGACCTGGTGCTTCATTGAGAGATCATGGGAGATATAAACCCCCAGGCTTTTCACTTTATCAGCAGGGCGGGGGGAGGGGCCAAGGGAGAGGGGCCAGAAGGTGGAATTCCAGGGGTTGGATGGGCCTCCGACAAGAACAAGCTCCGTCTTGTTGGGATTAGGTTTGAGATGGTGAGCGCCCATCCAATTGCTGATATGGCAAAGGGTGGACTGGAAATCTAAGGACGCTTCATCCGAGGAGTCGAGATTGAAGACAAGCTGAATGTCATCTGCATAATTAAATGCAGTGACATTCCTACCACGGAGGGAGCGGATCAGGGGGGTGAGGTACAGGTTAAAAAGGAGGGGTGACAGGGACGAACCCTGCGGAACACCGCAGGTTACCATCATCCTTTCTGCCGTAAACTGAGAGAGACGGACCGATTGATGGCGGTCCGCCAGGAAGAAGCGAACCCAGTTGAGGGCCGTCCCACTGATGCCTGCCTCTTTGACACGGTCAACTAGGATGGTGTGGTCGACCGTGTCAAAGGCCGCCGACAGATCCAAGAGTACCAAGGCTTGACTGATATTAGAATCGGCGCCTCTACGAAGTTCCTCCATGACAGAGAGGATAACCGCCTCTGTCGAATGGGCAGGTCTAAACCCGGCTTGCTGGGAGTCTAGAAAGTTAGAGTCCTCAATAAAGGAACTGAGGACGCTGGTCACATGTGTCTCAAGTACCTTACTCAGGTAAGGGAGAAGGGAGATGGGACGGAAATTGCCCATGATCGTGGGGTCGGCGTTGTTTTTTTTTAATATGGGGACCACTTCAGCATTCTTAAATTGACTGGGGACCTCGCCGAGCAGGAGAGAGTTGTTCAGGAGAGCCAGTGGAGGGGCGGGGCAAGCCGAAAAGTCGGCCCGAAGGATCGCCGGGGGGCAGCAATCTGTGGGGGAACCAGATGAGACTTTGTTAAGCAGGGAAAGGAAATCTTCTTCAAGTATAAGGGGAAGCTGAGTGATAGAAAGGGAGTTAAAGAGGGGAGCAGCCTCTGAGAAGGACGTCGTCGGGACTCCAGAGGAAATACTGTTTTTGATTTTGCTCATTTTGTCTATAAAAAAACAGTTAAGGGAGTCGCAAAGTGCCTGAGATGGGAGGGGTTTGATGGTCACCCTATCCGGGTGTGAAAGCTCCTCCACAATGGCAAAAATATCTTTAGATTTTTGCGCGGAGTTAAGAATTTTTGTGGAGAAGTAGGCAGTTTTGGCAGCTGAAATTGCCTGTTTGTATTCTCCGGATAGTTTTAGGAAGTGTGATTTTTCTGAGGGGTCATAGTTTCTGCGCCAGCAACGCTCGGCTTGGCGAAGTCCCAGTTTTAAGGTTTTAAGGCTATCTGAGAACCAGCGATGTGCGTCGTGAGGACGCTTAGTTCTGATTGATTTAAGAGGGGCGACCTTGTCGCTGGCGGACTCCAGCCATTTGACAAGTGCGGCTTCCTGGGAGTCTAGAGAGCCTGGGCTGGGCGGAACTGAAGATGTTAAAGAGGTAAGAAAAATGTCAAAGTCTGCTTTATTCCAGTTGCGGGCCAGGAGGCTAGGGCCTCGGCTGCGGGGGGGCGGTGGGGGGACCAGAAGAAGAAAGGAGATTAGAAAGTGGCCTGACCAGTGGCAGGGTAGGATCGTGAGTGACTTGATTTCAAGGTTGTAGGTCCACACCTGATCTAGGGTGTGGCCTTTGTAATGGGTGGCTGTGTGGACGTGTTGAAGTCCATTAAGCCCGCTTAATAGGTCGGAGAAAGCCAAGGAATGAGAGCTTTCATGTGGATCTGACGGCCAGTAATTGAAATCTCCTAAAACCAGGAGTTTGGAATTGTTGATTGTGAGCTGGGATAGTAGATCACCAAAGAGAGAGGGGAAATTGGGCATGGGTTGAGGAGGGCGGTATACCAGGACACAGGTAAGAGGGGACACCGAGGACCCGAGTCTAATTGCCAGGCAGTCGGCCTGGGGGATGGTGAGTAGAGAGAGGGAAGTGAACCTGATGGAGAGACTGATAATGGCAGCTACGCCACCTCCAGATTTGCCAGCAGGTCGATTGGCTTGGAGAATGTAATACCCCGGAGGAATGGCTGCCAAGATGTCGGGGGAGGAGTCCTCATTCAGCCAGGTCCAGGTTAGGAATAGGATGTCAGGTCGGTCTGAGCCCAGGAGGTGGCATATGTCATGTTGGTGACTAACTAGCGACCGGGTGTTGAGGTATGTGATTGCTAGTTCCATGTTAGCAGATGCCTGAACAGGCAGGGCTTTAGGAGGTGGGGAGGTTGCAGGGTGCTCGGGGGTAGTAGACGATGGAAGGGTCCTGAGCTCAGGAAAAGCACTGCGGGCTTGGTAAATACCAAGCTGGTGTAGTTTTAAATGGCTGGAGGGTTCCAGCGGCCAGAGTGAATGTAATGCGATCAAGTCCCTAGGGGTATAGGATGTGATTTGGGCAGAGTGGCGGGCCCGGGCCCCAACCGGCCACGGACGGGCGCAGACGGGCTTGCCTTAGGCGCGCCTTCGGCGCGCAATCGTCGCGCCCGCTGCGCTCGTCCGCTGCGCTTCCGGTGGGGGCACATCCTTTATACAAGTGAGGGAGAGGGTTGGAAAGGAGCGTGGCTAACGCAGGTGGGCGTGGCCTGCGGGATGTGGAAATTGCGGCAATAGTAGTCAGAACCACCAAGGTAAATACGCTATGCCAAGAGCAGGCAAGAGTGCAATTTTAAGTAAAAACACAAGTTTAGGCAATTTTTAAAACACAAGCGATCGTGGCTCCCGGCTGTGCCTCAGGAGAAGTAAGTGAATCAAGGCGGCGCTAGTACTCAGCGCTTTAAGTAGCTTGGCGAAAGGGGCGTGGCTAACACAGGTGGGCGTGGCCTGCGGGATGCGGAAATGGCGGCAATAGTAGTCAGAACCACCAAGGTAAATACGCTATGCCAAGAGCAGGCAAGAGTGCAATTTTAAGTAAAAACACAAGTTTAGGCAATTTTTAAAACACAAGCGACCGTGGCTCCCGGCTGTGCCTCAGGAGAAGTAAGTGAATCAAGGCGGCGCTAGTACTCAGCGCTTTAAGTAGCTTGACGAAAGGGGCGTGGCTAATGCAGGTGGGCGTGGCCTGCGGGATGCGGAAATGGCGGCAATAGTAGTCAGAACCACCAAGGTAAATACGCTATGCCAAGAGCAGGCAAGAGTGCAATTTTAAGTAAAAACACAAGTTTAGGCAATTTTTAAAACACAAGCGATCGTGGCTCCCGGCTGTGCCTCAGGAGAAGTAAATGAATCCCAATGGTTACTGGTGAGAATTCCTCTCCCAATGCAGTGACAAGGGTGGGGTCAAGTGCAGAGCAGAGATTGGGACAGGAACTTCCTTTAGAACAAGGGGTTGCGCAATGTACAAAAGAGGCAATGGAAGAAAGTATAAAAATCCTTTCATGAAGGGAGGAGCTTGGCGGGCATCCGTGATGGCCGCGTGAGCACAGCGCTCTCCGGACCCCCGCCGCTCCCGGCTTAATATCCTGCTTTAATCCTGATTTCTTGCGAGGATTCATATAGAGGACATTGGGCTGATCTACCTGGACCTTTCAGAAACTGATTTGGACATCGGGTGCCTGAATTATGTTCAATTGAACTTTTGGGCTCCGCCCTCGAAGTGCGCCCGGGACTGGGTGAGGTTCGGTGGCCGTCTTGGAGTTGAACAACAACGGCGGGGGGATTGGTCTTGTGGGTCCCCCTCTTAAGTTTCGGTTTCGTTTCTGCCTCAGACTGGGACACTGGTGAGAGGGTCGGACCGGAGCTGCGGCCGGGACACGGGTAGGTTGTCTGGCCTTGGCTGCACTGTTCCTGGAGTGGGCTGCCTCGATCCTGGTGATTCCCCCTCTTGTAGTACTTTGGTCCCGGGGCCTCCATTTCTGGTGCCCGGTCCGTCGACCCTGGTGACTTTACTCGTGACGCATCTTCAAAATGGCGGGCAGAGGGGACCGAGAGACGCGCAAGACGAAGACACCTCTGCGCGGGGGTCCGGTTCAATCTAATGTTATGGATCGTTATACCCACTCTAAAGGGTCCCCCGGAGCTGCCCTGCCCGGTCCCATTGCGTCCGACCAAGTAGTGGATGCGTCGACGGAGCCCTCCTTGCAGGACATTATGGGCGCCATTTCTGGCATGAGGGAATCCATAGGCCAACAGTACGAAACCTTGGCCCACAAACTTGACACTGTGGCAATTGAGGTGAATTTGATTCGAGCCGATCTCTCCAAGACGAACGAAAAGGTGAAGTCGTTGGATATCAAATCATCCAGCCTCACGACGGACGTCTCTGATATTCAGACGGAGATTGGCAATCTCCGTAGGGTGAACGATTTCATGACCCGGCGCTTGGAGGATTTTGAGAACAGGGCACGTCGCTGTAATGTTCGCGTGGTTGGTGTGCCGGAGAACCCAGAACCCCACTCGGTTGATCTCCTGGTTGAAGACCTTATCCAGAACCACCTTTCTCCGTCTGGCCTTAGTAAATTTTTCGCAGTGGAGCGCGCACATCGTGTTCCGGGGGGCCAGGGCAAGCCAGGCGCCCCGCCGAGACCTATTGTTGCTAAGCTTTTCCACTATAGAGATCGGGACGCTATCCTGCAGGCCTCGCGGGTGAAGGGCCCGGTGGCCTTTGAGAATGCCACGGTGAACTTTTATCCGGACTTTTCCCAACAGGTCCAGAAGCAGCGTATGGGATTTCGTGGTGCCAAGAAGCGTCTTAGGGACATGGGGATGCGTTACGCAATGCTCTTTCCGACCAGGCTGCGGGTGGAGTATAATGATCGAACTTTCTTCTTTGATCGGCCAGATGCTGTGAATGACTGGCTAGACTCCCTGCCTCATCGACCTCCTGAGACTGAGTCCGAAGCCCACCCGGGCGGTGCTGAAGGTGGCGTAGAGAGCTGAACATTTCATCTTTGACTGATGCCTTGTTTTGTATAACTTCTCCAGGGATGTAAGCCTATGTTCCTCTACCTCACTTGTGTTTTGATGTATGATTCTATTCTCGTCATTGGTTTGATCGGGGGGCGGGTGGGACAGAGCCTTTCCTCCTCCGGGGTCTTTGTGTAGAATAGGGGTTATTGGGCGACAGGCACACTGCAGGTTGGGGTGGCTTTTTAGCTTTTTGCAGGGGTGCAGGGTGGGGGGTGTTTTCTTGTTACCTGGGGGGTGGGTGGTTGGGAAGTTCGTTGTTTGTGTGTTCTGTGTTCAAGGCGACTTTATTCTGTATCTGTACTGCTTTTCATGGTCGTGCTCATTGGTGGGGGGTTTGGGCTTTTTCAGGTGGGATGGGGGGTAGCGGGTTGAGATTTGTTTCGTGGAACGTTAATGGTCTGGGAGATCGTATCAAACGAAGTGTGGTGTTGAAATGTATACGACGTTTATCTCCTGACATTGTTTTCCTGCAGGAGACTCATTTGATAGGCAATGTTTGTCATGCAATGAATAGGTGGGGCTATCGCCTCGTAGCGCATTCGGGGTTTACCTCGGGTTCCAGGGGTGTGGGTATCCTTGTCCGGGCTTCCCTCCCCCTGGCTATTGATGATGTTATTCAGGATGACCGGGGGCGGTATGCTGTTCTTGTGGGTCGCTATGAAGGCCGTGCCCTCTCCTTATTAACTGTTTATGTGCCCCCCGGCTTGCAGACTTCTACCTTTTCAGATTTGGGCCGTGTCTTGTTGGACCTCCCTGATAGTACTCTCTTTCTGGCTGGTGATTTTAATTCGGTAGTCTCTGGCCTCCACGATCGCCACCCCCCTAGGGATACCCCTGCGGCTCAGCAGTGGTTGGGTGGATTTTTGGATACCTTTGGCCTGGTGGATTGCTGGAGGCTTTTGCATCCTACGCAGCTTCAGTACACCTTTCACTCTGGGGCCCATGGGAGTCTGTCTCGGCTGGATTATTTCCTGATGCCTGCGGCTCAGTCCCCAGCGGTGCGTGAGATTGTGCACCTGCCCAGGGGTATCTCTGACCACTCTCCGCTCTGGCTTCGTTTTGAGGTTGGGGTGGAGGCAGTGGGCCGGGTGGCCCCCATTAATCCGTGGTACCTCACCTCCCCCGAGACCCGCACCCTTTTGCTTAAGTCCTTGGACTCGTATTTTCTGGATAACGAGGGGTCGGTTTCCTCTGCTGTGTCCCTATGGGAGGCCTTTAAGACCGTGATTCGTGGGCAGGCCCTCTCCCTTATTGTTGAGGCTAAGAGAGCGAGAAATAGAGAGGTGGTTGATCTTGAGGGGGAGATTTCTGCATTGGAGGAGGGTTTGGAATCTGGTGTCACACCTGAGAAGCTCCATGCCCTGGGTCTGAAACAATTTGCTTATAAGTCCATGGTCACAGATGCCGCCAAAGTGATGTTTCGGGAGCAACAGGGTCGTTTGTATGATGTGGGTGACAAAGCGGGTAAATTGCTGGCATGGCTGGATAAGAAGGAGAGAGCTAATCGTGTGGTACCCGTGATTCAGTCTGCGAGTGGTGTGAGTGTAACGGACCCGATTGGAATAGTTGACCGGTTTGCCGATTACTTCCGTGTGGTGTATACCCCTGTGTCTGTGAGGGATGTGGTTGACTCTCGCCTTCTGTTGCGAGATATAGCCCTGCCCATTGTTTCCGATTTAGACCGTGTGGCGTTGGACTCCCTCTTTGCGGTTGATGAGATAGCTACTGCCATCCGTTCCCTCCGTTCCGGGAAAGCATTGGGCCCGAACGGGTTGCCAATCGAATTGTACAAGTTGCGTCCCGATAGGGTGGCTCCGTATCTTCGCGCCATGTTTCTGGAGTCCCGGGAACGGGGTATTCTCCCTTATGATCAGAGACTGGCCACAATAGTTGTCATCCCCAAGGAGGGTTCCTCCTATAGGCCCATATCCCTGTTAAATGTTGAACCCAAGGTATTGGCGAAACTCCTGGCATCCCGTCTCTTGACGGTCATTAGTGACTTGGTCCATTCGGATCAATCTGGATTTATCCCGCATCGCAACACGGCTCTGAACCTGCGTCGTCTTCACGGCGCGGTCGCGGGGGCGGGGCTTCTGACGGAGCCGGCCATTTTGGCATCGTTGGATGCTTCCATGGCCTTCGACACGGTGGAGTGGCCTTATCTTTGGGCGGCTCTTGAGAAATTTGGTTTTGGGCCTGAGTTTATTGGTTGGGTCCAGTTACTGTACGCGGAACCTCTGGCGCAAGTAGTGGTGAATGGTAGGGTCTCGGCTCCTTTCACCCTTGGTAGGGGTACCCGTCAGGGATGCCCCCTGTCTCCGTTACTGTTTGCGCTCGCCATGGAACCATTGGCTGCTTGGCTTCGGTGGGAACCTTCCCTCAAGGGGATCCGCTGGTCTCCGGACTTTGAGGACCGCGTTTCGCTTTACGCGGACGATATCCTTTTATATCTCACCTCCCCGCGTAAATCTCTGTCTGTTTTGTTTGACGTTCTTGCTTCCTTTGGAGCCAATTCGGGCCTTGTTATTAACTGGACCAAGTCCTGTGTATATGTTCTTTCGGGGGTTTTGCCCCCCTTGCCGAGCAGACTTCCTATTCAGGTGGTCCACTCGGGTTTCAAGTATTTAGGGATTTTTATTACGTTGGATCCGACGCTCCGCTTTGAGCGTAATCTCCTCCCACCGTTGCTTAGATTGCGCCTGGATGTGGCCCGTTGGCGTAAGCTTCCTTTGTCTCCTCTGGGCAGGGCGGCTCTGTTTAAAATGATGTCCTTGCCGCGATTCCTTTACGCGCTCCAAAACTCCTATGACGCTATTCCTAAGACCTATTTCCAAGAGATTGAGAGTCTTCAACGGCAACTGATATGGGATGGGCGTCCGCGTATAGCGCTTGCAAAGCTCACCATCCCTTGGTATGACGGGGGCATGGCGCTCCCCGATATCAAGCGATATTACTGGGCTTCCCAGTTGTCTGCCATTAATCACGTGATGTTTTCCCCGGGTCGTAATCCTGCCTTCGAGATGGACAGACTCCAGCTTCCGGGTGGGGACTTTACTAGAGCGCTTTATTCCCGATCGGCCGGGCGCCATCTTGTGGGCCCATCCAGGATTGCAGTAACGGTGTGGCGGGCTGCGAGTGTGAGTTTGGGGTGGGAGGATCGATTGACGTTGGCGACGCCGCTTTATGCATCCGAACGTTTGGGCGGGCTCTGGTCTACCAAGGGTTTCGACCGCTGGGATGTGATTGGGATCTGTAAGGTGGGTGACGTGTACTCGAACGGTTGTGTGAAGTCGTTCCAGGCCCTCCAGGCGGAATATGGTTTGAGTGGTAGGGAATTTTTTCGCTACCTGCAGGTCCGGCATGCCCTCGCCTCAGTCTTGGTCCCTGATGAGGCCCTGCCTGAATCTTCCCCCCTCGAGGACCGTGTCCTTGATGGGCATCTTCCCGATAGCACTATTTCTCTTATTTACAAGAAATTGATTAATAATCGGGCGGACTTACTGGTCCGACTTCGGGAGGCTTGGGTTTGCGATGGGTTGGAACTGGACGACGAAGATTGGCAATCGGCGCTCTCTTCTCCCAAGGAGGTGGCCATTCCTGCCCGTCTCCGCTTGGTTCAGCTTAAGATTCTTCATCGGGTCTATGTCACTGGTCCGCGTCTGGTTACGATGGGCTTTTCTTCGGATGGGCTATGCAAGCGTGGATGTGGCTTGAGTGCGACCTTTTTGCATATCCTTTGGGAGTGCCCGGTTGTAGCTGCTTATTGGACTGCTGTGCTTGAGGTGATGACTGCTGTTACGGATGTGGCCCTGCGGCCGGAGCCTCGCAGATGTCTGTTGAACGTGTGGGAGCCCACTGACTACTCGGTGGCCCAGACCAGATGGGCTACCCTTGGTTACATGATTGCGAAGCGGGATGTCGCGCAACTCTGGGGCGCTTCCAGGCCCCCTGAGGTCTCAAAGTGGGAAGACAATATGGACTGGTCCATGTTTCGTGAGAAGACGGTTTATGTGGCCAGAGGCAGGCCCAGGGCGTGGACGAAGGTTTGGGGCCAGTGGAATGATTATCGTGGGGATATTTGCACCCCTCCCCTTGACAACACAGCTGAGATTGTCCTTTCTCCCTAGACTAGAGTTCCCGGAACCCTTCCGTAAGGTTTTTATACTTCCGGTTCTCCCCGCTGCTCCCCTCCCCCCCCCCTCCCCGACTTGATTGGAGCCTCTGGGCTCTGGGTGTGTTCTCCTGATCGTGGAACCGTCCCCTCCGCTCTTTGGGCTGACCTTAAGTATCATTCATTCGCCTTTTAGTGTTTGTGTTTCTTTTTGCAAAAAATAAAAATACAAATTGTTCTGTGATGTCTATAGAGTAATGCTTTGTACTTGAGCTGTACCTATCCACGGGTGTACATTTTCTTACATGCACTGTGCCTTGTTATTAGCGGCCAGCCCGTGAGGTTGTAGGCCCATTCTTGTACTTTTCTATGCTTACTCCAATAAAGGTTTTGGAGAAAAAAAAATTAAAAAAAAAAAATTTAAAATCCTTTCATGGAACGTGGCCGGGCTAAAGAATAAGCTACTAGATCCAGGGTGGTCGTCCTTTATGGCTACATATGATATTTGCCTGATGCAAGAAACTTGGTCCTTAGAGGAGAGTGCTAGTCCCGGCTTTGCCACCTGTGACATCTATGCAGTTTCCGGGGGGAAGGGTCGTCCTTCTGGCGGCCTATCCATATGGGTAGGTGCATACCTAGGTGCACAGGCTACCCATGTGGATACAAAATCACTCGATATACAATGTGTCGTACTAAAGACCATAGATAAATCCAGTGTGGCTATTTTAAATATTTACTCAAGGCCCACCGCGAATGGAAAGGAATCGAGCACTATCAAAGCGCTCGCTCTTTTTCTCCAAACACTTGACCCGACAATTTCGATAATCCTTGGTGGCGATTTTAATTGCCAGTTTGAGCCCCTGGGTGGACATGAGTTGTGCGATGAGGATGAGGTTGACCTGCTCTGGCATATCCCTGCCCCAAGGATTGCTCCGGTAAGGGCCTGGACCCCGCTAGTATTACAAATCAAATCCCTGACCCTTGCAATGTCCCTGCGGGCATGTAATGGAAGGGCTAATAATGATAGTTCGGGGTTGTCTACATATAATCGGACTAATCGTACTTCCACCATTGACTATCTTATGTTGGAAGCCAAACATTGGGACAGGTTTAAAGATTTTAGGGTCATCCCAAGGCATGACAGTGACCACAACACGCTGGTCCTGACGCTTAAGCCTGGACCATTTGGACTAACTAATCCCGACCCTAGTGATAATATGGTAGTGCCTTCTTATACTATATCTAATAATAGGAGAAGGGTTAAATGGCCTTCGTGTGTGGACTCTCCAAGTCGTCTTGCAGAAATCTACCAGATTGCTACCCCACTTATAAGCGATATGGGGAGCGCTACCTCCCATGGGCAGATTATTGAGTCCCACAGAAAGTTAGTTCTGAGTCTAGGGGATGTATTTTATCCAGCTAGTGGGACGAAGCCGCGTAGGATTAAAACACACCCTTGGCATGACCATGCCTCCAAGAAAGACCTCCTTACAGCAATTAAATCTAAGGACCAAATCCAAGCCACAAGATTGCTCTATAAGAAGGAACTCACTAGGGCCAAGAGCGAGTGGGAGGAATCTAGATGGGATGAGATGAGACAGGCACTCCTTTTAAAAGATTCTAAGACCTTTTGGGCCATTGTTACCTCCTCGGCGGGTGGTGAGCGAGATCGTGGGGTCTCGAACATCGCTCCCATAGTTTGGGAGACGCATTTTAAGTCACTTTATACTAGTCCTGAGTTGGAGACACTTGAGCGCCAAGGTCGGGACAACTTGCCTAGAGTGATTCTGCCCCTCCGGATTTGCACGGTCCGGGACCTCCGGCACGAGCATCGACTGCCGGGGGTCCCGGGGTCCGGGGCTTCCCCCCGCAAAAATCAAGACACTATGCTAGTCCCTGGGGTTTCCATGACCCCAGACCCCCCGCACAAGCACGGACTGCCGGGGGTCTGGAGGCCCGGGGTTTCCTTTTGTAAAAGTCAGGACACTATGTCAGTCCCTGGGGTTTCCACGGCCCCAGAGCCCCCGCACGAGAATAGACTGCCGGGGGACTGGGGGTCTGGGGCTCCCCCGCGTAAAAATCAAGATACTATGCTCGATTCTGGGATTCCCACGGCCCCAGACCCCCCGCACGAGCATCGATTGCCGGGGGTCTTGGGTCTCGGGTTTCCTTTTGTAAAAGTCAGGACATCCTGCCAGCCCCTGGGGTCTCCGCGGCCCCAGACTCCCCGCACGAGCATAGACTGCCGGGGGCCTCGGGCCCCGGAGACCGGATTGGACAATTGGGTGCCGATGAGAGGATTACCACATTTAATCCCGATTCTATCTCCCTTAAGAAAGTTGAGTCGGCAATCGAGAGATTGCTCCCGAACAAAGCTCCGGGTCTCGACAGGCTTTCAGGAGATCTTTTCCGTTCCCAACCTAAAATCTGGGTCCCATACCTGATGGTCTTGTTCAATGCGGTCCTACAAGGTTCCGCATTGACTGAGACCTGGCTTGGAGCCGAGATTGTTCCAATTTTTAAAAAGGGTTGCCCGCTCGCCCCATCTAACTATAGACCAATCAGCTTAATCGACACTACCCAGAAGCTGATGGGGTGAATCCTACTCGATAGACTATTGGGTTGGATGGAGGAGAATAAAATCTTGACCACCCTCCAAGCCGGATTTAGAACAGGGGTCTCGACCATGGACCAGATCTTCCGACTCCAGGTCCTATACTGGAAAACTGAAAGAGTAGAGGGTGGCAGCCTCTACCTTGTCTTTGTGGACCTGCGGGCCGCATTCGATCTGGTTCCCAGGAAGAGGCTCTGGACGGTCTTGGAGGAGCTTGGTCTCCCTCCCTATTTACTAGATGCCCTTATCAGACTCCACACAGGGAATTATGCACAGGTGAGGTGTGGGAGGAACGGGGAATTATCAGCTCGCTTCCCCGTTACCCGGGGTGTACGCCAGGGTTGTGTACTGGCCCCCACCCTCTTTAGCCTGTACGTCAATGGTCTGATAGATGTACTTACTGGCGTTAGGGATAACGATGCTCCTCGCCTGGCCACTGGTAGGGTGCCCGCTTTGATGTTCGCGGACGACACCCTGTTGTTATCGCGGACATCAACGGGCATCCAGCGGGTTTTGGACGGGTTTGTGTCCTTCTGTGCCTCACGGGGGCTGGAGGTCAACTTGGAGAAAACCAAGTTCATGATCTTCAATCCCCCGAGGCACACCCGCCCAAATCCCACACTGAACGGAACTCCCCTGGAGCGTGTCAAGACTTTTGTATACGTGGGGGTCACATTGACTGAGCATTTCACTTGGGATCACCAAATCTCAAAATCATCCCTGAGACTGGCTCAGATTATGGGAGGCATAGGTAGATTTCATAGTGCTTCGACCTATAAACCTGTCACTCCTGCCCTTGAGATATACAAAACACAGGTCAGGTCAGCAGCTTTGTATGCTGCAGAACTTTGAGGACACATGAAAGTACATGAGTTATTGAAGGTTGAACAGGCCTTCATGCGTCACCTGGTTGCCCTTCCCCAAAGCACTCCCCTCATACCACTACGCCTAGATCTAGGCTTGGAACCCATCGACGAACTGGCAGCTGCACGACCTCTGCTCTATTGGAGAAGGCTCTGGTCCGTGCCGGAGCTTGAACCTTTTAGAACAGAGTTCACTGCAATTTGGGGACAGTTACAGCATAAGAACATACCCTGGCTGGTTCATGTTAAGGCTTTCTTCCATCAAATTGGTATGCCACAACTTTGGGATGCACCTGAAGACAGCTGCGTGAGGACGCAAAGGTCCCAAATAGTGGCGGCTGTAAGGTCACATAACCTTAAAACTCTACATTGCTCGACCTCCTTGGGCAGGCTGTCCACAGAGTTTTTATCGATGAAAGTTAATCCCAGGACGGAGGTGTTTTTGGACCTGGTGCAGCCTCCACTTGCAAGAAAACTATACACCCAACTGAGGCATGGCTCCATACCAATTGGGGCACTAACATCCAGATGGACTAACTCGACGGGGGCCAATTGCCCTGCTTGCAACTATTGGAGGGAAGACATTGTACATATCTTTTTTTTCTGCCCGGCATATAGCGGAATTCGGAAATGCTGGATCCTTCCACTGTGTAAAAATCTGGGTTTTAGACAGTGTGCACAAGCTTCAAGAGTTTTAACCTATGATACTGCCCCTCCCATTGTCTTTGCTGTTTCCCGTTTTTTATATGGCATGTGGCGGAGAAGAACTCTTTTCATCGGTATGAAATAATGGCCCATAATTATCCATTGTACCTTTACTCTTTGATAACTCAATTTTTAATAACTTTTTAACTTGACTGTATTTATGGTTTTATTGCTGTGCCTGTATATATCTTATTGCACTTTTATGGTCTTTGGCCGAAATAAAGTTATCAAATGAAATGAATGTTGTATTCGCTTCTGCAGTGTGTAAGCGCAGTATTCCAGGTTTCCTTGGAATCAGTTTTTTTTTTGGCATGCGACCGACTTCCACGGTTTAACCAAGCTGCATCTACTCTCAGAAGCTCCACGTTTTAGTCGACCCGAATAATATGGTGTTATCAGTGCGTGCGCTTGAACGTGTCATCATGACCGCTTCCTTTCTCCTGCTGAACTGGTGTTGTAGTGTACGCTGGCTACCGCATATCGGTATCGCAGATACAGGGTGTACAGCTAGGTGAGTTCTTGCCCCATTACACCTTACCCACACTTGTGTTAGCAACATTTTTGTTAAATGAAGATAACTCTCTACTACATATTCCTTTTACTTTTGACTGCACTACTCTTCACACGTTTGAATTTCTAGATGTTGGCATTGTCAGTCAGAAGTGGGAGGGGGGGGAACAAGCAGCCACACACCTAGAAGGATATTTAAGCATTTAGTCGTCTGTGCTGTCCCCCCCTTTATTTTAAATAACATTAAATTGATTTTGCACATCAGTGTCAACAATACCAAACATAACTCCGGCCTCAGGGTCATTACGTTCTATTTCCAGACAATAAGGATAGAAACAATTAGTGCTGTAAAAGCAAAATATAATCCCCATTCCAGTGTCACATGGATACACACATTTTTGAAACGTGCGAGTCCCTCTTGTGTGAATGAGTCAGGGGCCGAGTGTAGCGTGTCCAGGCCCATTTCCTTTCAAATTTCAGTGGGATATGGAGTAATGATGTTCAGGTAGCTGAAGTGTTGTTTTATCTAATTTATTCAGCACCAGGATGCCATATCTGTAAGCACTTGGATTGACTTGCGCTGTGGTCTTGCACTCAACGGACCATTTAAGTATCAGGAGAAAGAAACTTTTGTAAAAATGCCACTAGTTCCCGTGTATCAGCAGGATGACGTAGACAGAGAGCAGAATGAGCCCCACGCATGCATGGCATGGCGCGATGCAGAAATGGGGGAAGGAAGAGGCAATGCGCTATGAAGAAGTCCGGCACTTTCATAAAAAGCCTGGAATGTTCTCCTCGACCAACTCCAGCAATTCACCCAAAATGATGCTTTGCCCTGTGAACACCAGTATAAGCAGCAGCACTGCGTGCACTCCATCTGCCATCCTCCTGTTACCCCTCGGAAGGTCAGGTCTTGTCCATACTAATAACCTCATAGGTTTCCGCTTGTGATTGTCCGCGCCCTCAGAGCACCCCTTGATATATAGCAACTCATCGTTCTAGTCCAGAGTTGCTGAAACCCAGCCCTGCCTCTCGACCTAACTTATGATGCCAACCACCGCACAGTTGGAACTTCATTCTGGCCATACTCTAGCATCCTTTATATATATGGTCCCACCTATCACTAAGTCCGAATCGCCATTTCCCGTCCCCAGTTCAAGGGTGTCACCATTGTTAACCGGATTGGCATATTGACACATAACTGCTAAGTGTACTTACTATTATCATCTAGTTCAGAGATGTTCTAGTGGCTGTATCAGTTAATTCACCGACCTGCATATATGCTATTGCTCAGCAACCCCTTGAAATGTAGTTATATACTGTTTCCGAATATTACAAACTACATGTAATGCTGTCTTTGTGTATGAAAACTCCAATAAAAACACTTTAAAGAAAATGATGTTGTTGGCAGAGTACCACTCACCACAGGCAAGGATTAGGGTCAATAGATTCCCAACGAATGGGGTGAATATTGGTAAGGGCACCTTAAAAGGGTGTCCCCTGTGACTGCTTTCGCATGTACTCTGCCTTGAACCCCTGGCCAAGGTGATTAAGAACAGCGATATAAAAAGGGTAACACTAGGGAGAGGCTTCTGCTGATTTACATCATATGTTGTAATCCTGCCTATGCCTATCCTCTTATAACCATTCTGTCCATAACATGTTGCAAGAGGTCACTGAGCTTACTGACACCATGTGGAAGGCCTGCGTCCTTGGTATCTTCAAACGTAGGAAGAGCCATAGGGTGCGGCGGGCCCTGGGGGATTGCTTTTGGGGCATTTATTAATTAACATGTTTATTGTCCTATATGTAGCCTTGAAGCCAAACAAAGTGTCTACTTTGTAAATAAACCAAATATACATAGCTTCATGTTGTTAAATAACTAAAATAACGAAGATATCTGTAGGAAAAACCGCCAAATAAAATGCAGCTACATTGCCGCTAAATTTCCATATTCGTGCTGCTAAATTTCCATTTTTGTGCCGCTAAATTTGCTAATCCATTCCGCTATATCCTGGGGGTCTGATTATGGCTTTTTTTTTTTATTAAAAAAAAGTTTAGTTTTTAAGCATGGTGATCCTTGTAGGACCCCCGTGAGCAGGAGTAGGAAATCATGGTGTTTCTACCCTTCCCCCTTTTCTTCTCGTTTAATCTTTTTTTGACTGTTTTCTTGTAACTCGGTTCTTCCAAGTCACAAGATGGCTACCAACACTTCCTGGTTTGGAGTGTTGGCTGCCAATAACAGTGAAGCTTGTGGGTCCCGCAGCCAATTACAGTCAAGCGGGTGGTCGGGAGAGTGAGCGAATAAACCCCTGCCCCAGATATCGAAACTTTATTATTTTTTAAGAAATGCTCCCGGCACCTAGCCCACCCGGGGGCCTCATTAAAATAAAACACGGGAACCCGTGATTCATATTTTTTTTATTTCGGCGGGATTTGCAACCCCAGCACATATTGCGCCGAAATAAAAAAAATGCTTTTTTGGCCCTAGGGGTCCTTCTGGGACCCCCTGACAAGCCTAGGGGGTCAGGGTGTTTTTACCCTGCCCCCTTCTCTTGTTTTATATCTTTGTTTCTCTGTTTTCTGGTGACTCGCTTCTACCGAGTCACAAGATGGCTGCCAACACTTCCTGGTTTGGAGTGTTGACAGCCAATTAGAATGAAGCTCGTGGTCCGGAGGGGTCGTTACTCCACAGCAGCCATAGATATCGAAACTTTTACTTTTTTTAAAATCTCAGCAACTACAGAACGGATTTACACCATTTAAAAAAAGGTTACTTTCTGATCCAAGCACTACCTTTTTGCCAAATTTGGGGTAATTCCGTTCAGTAGTTTCGGCTGTAGCCTCGCCCAAAGTTTCCTATGAGAAATTGATTTTTTTACTCTTATTTTTTGAATTTCTCAAAAACTACTGAACAGATTTACACCATTTAGAAAAAAGGTCGCTTTCTGAACCAAGCTCTACCTTTTTGACAAATGTGGGGTAATTCCGTTCAGCAGTTCGGGCTGTAGTCAGTCTCAAAATTTCCTATGAAAATTAACATGGGGAAAACGCGTTTTGGGACCCCCCCTTTTTTCTCAGCCCCCACTTGACGAATCACCCCAAAACGTTCAGGATAGGAGTTGACCTGGATAAACTTTTTTGGGAAATTTCGCGAAGATTCATCAAATGACGCCAAAGTTATTAGCAAATCAAAAAATGCTTTTCCTATGGAAACTAGGTTCTAACTATAACTACCTACTGGCGACCCCCAGTAGGTAATGTGTGTATATGTATATATACATGTGTGTGTATATATATATATATATATAACCTGCAGGAACTCGAGCTGAATATATATATATATATATATATATATATATATATATAGATAGCCTTATGCAACTCCAACTATGTGTGAGGATGAAAAGAGACTCAGGTTCCACCATGCATCTTCCTACTTGTTTTTCTCTTCCAGTCTCCCTCTCATTCCCAGGGTCTCTCTTTTCCCCATGGTCTACTTTCTGTGTCATTTGTTTCTCTTTTTCCTCTCTCTCTCGTACTATGCTGACTCTCCTATTTTGTCCCTCACGTTGTCACAGTTCTGTGTCTCCATTCCCTTACACTTTACCTTAAAATTTCTCATCTCACCATTCAGATTAAAGTATCCTGCTCTTGTGATGTAAGGGCAGGTTGTGGAGTGTGCCGTTGTGAGTGTAAAGTGAGCATTGTGTATTATGTGAGGATGATCGTTGTGTTTGGAGAGCAGGGTGTGTGGTGAATAGAGTACAAGGTGAGCAGTGTGAATAGATCTCTGGGGGAGCCATGTATACAGAGTACAAGTAAAGCAGTGTGCCTGTGGGTGCGTAGTTTGAATATTGCACATGTGAGTCTACAGTGAGCATTGCAGTGTGCTTGAATAAGTGCAGGGTGAGTGTTGTGCCTACTTGAGTTCTCAGTGTTCCTGTGTGAGTGCAGGATGAGCAATGTGCCTGAGTGCAATATGAGTGGGGTTTGCAGGGTAAGCAGTGTGTGCAGAATGTAGGATGAGCAGTGTGCCTATGTGAAGGGTGTGCGGTGTGTATAGAATGCAATGAGAACAGTGTGTGTATAGACGTCAGGGTGAGTGGTGTGGGTATAGTGCAGGATGAGCAATGTGTGTTTAGAATGCAAGGTGTGCAGTGTGAGAAGAGTGCAGGTTGAGGAATGTGAGTAGACTGCAGCATGAGCAGTGTGTTTAGAATGAAGAGTGCATGGGATGTGTAGAATGCAGGGTGAGCAGCATGTGTAAAAAAGTGCTGGTTGAGTACAGGGTGTAGGGTGAGCTGTGTCTGTGTAGGACGTAGTCTGAGTGGTGCAGGTCTAGATTATTGTGTGAGTGGTGTGTGTGTCTCTAGAGTGCTGTGTGAGCACAGGTAAGATGAATGTGTGTGAGTGCAGGTTGAGCGGTGTGCCTGTGTGAGTGTCGGGTCTGTGATGTACTTTTGTGAGGGGAGGTTCATTGGTGTGAGGGCAGGCAGAGGGTGTTTGTATAGAGTGATGGGTGAGTGGTGTGTGTATAGTGTTCACGGTGAGCAGTGTCAGTATAGTGTGTACCCGCTGAGGCTAGCATCACCTGCCCTCTGGAACAACGACTCCGGGGACTGTTGGCAAGGCTCCCTTTGGCATGAGCAGGATTCCAAGGTAGCTGCCACCCCTCCAGCCCTGCCCCCTTATCTGTGGGATTCTGTCCCATGCTGCAGTCCCCGCCCCCTACCCCGCTGCACCGCATGTCCTACAGTACAGTCTTATTACTCAATTCAGGGCTCCTGCCTGTGCCCCAATGCTGTGCGCACCACAGGAGCAGTGATGCCCCCCGCTGCTTCATGCATCAGGGACTGCATGGCCTGCAGGTGGAGGAGTAGAGAGAACCCAGGCATGTCAGGAGATTTTGCAGCAGCCCTGCCCACAACAGGTTCAGGGGCTCAGGCAGTGTGGGGTGTCCTGCTGCACAGACGGCAGCAGGCTGCCACTCGTCTTTCCAGAGGAGCAGTACAAAGTGTGTGCAGAGAGTACCACATAGCCCAGGGCACCCAAACTCAACATTTTCTCCTCTTCCTGCATGAAGAGGGAGGAGGGTTCTTTTGCTGCTGCAAAGACATACTGGAGGTCTGCTCCTGATAATCCTCTACAAGGATGGATGACTGCGCTGTACAGTGCATGGACGGATGGCACCAGAGCATTCAGGGCTTCTTTTGCTTGTGGCATTCTGCACCATTCCTCTCTGCCTCCTCGCAGTTGTAGGCAGCAGGTAAGCAGGAGGCTGGACACATCTGGAACACAAAAAGAAAGGAAGATTACAGAGCCTGATGAAGTAAATGGCTCAGTGTGACCATCATGTTATGTTATGTTATAACAATTTATTATGCGCACAGCGACCCCAGCGAAGGAGCATCCCGGCGCAGAGACAACGGAGCAACACAACATAACAGGGAGACAGTACCACGGAGAGGAGGCTAAAACAAGAAAGTCTTGATGGCTCTACGGAAGGACAACAGGTCCTCGAGCAGCCGGATTTCGACTGGAAGAGTGTTCCAGACTAACGCTGCTTTCACCCTGAACGAGCGACCTCCCATCCTGCTGAGCCTAAACCTAGGAACAACAGCAAGGGCCTGACCTTGAGACCGGAGGTTGCGGGTGGGGACATAGAAGGAAATAGATTTGGCCAGAATCTCAGGACCTATGCCTCTTAGAATTTTAAAGGTCAAACACAGGACCTTGAACAGAATACGCTTCCTGACCGGGAGCCAGTGCAGGGAGCGGAGGACATTGGTCACCGGACAGAACCTAGGTAAGCCAACTATGGCTCTCGCCGCGGCGTTTTGCACCCGCTGCAGACGGGTTAACTCAGCCTGGTTAGCCCCAACCAGCAGAGAGCTAACGTAGTCCAGACGAGAGATGATAGTTGCCTGGACTACAAGCTGTCTGGTAGGGGCATCAAAGAACCTAAGCACTGGCCTTAAGCCTCTTAAGAGTCCAAAGCAGCAGGCTGCGATTTTTTTGGTATGCCCTATGAATGTGAGACCGGCGTCTAACCAGACCCCTAGATTCTTCACCTCCGACACCGGGGTCGGAGTGGGGCCCAGCTCCGAAGGCCACCACTGATCGCCCCAAAGCTCCACTCCCTTCCCGACAACCATGACCTCTGTTTTTGTGGCATTAAGCTGGAGGCAGTTGCCTGTCAACCAGCCGGCCACCGCCTTCAGTCCAGACTGGAACCTGGGGGCGTCCTGTTCCGCGTCCCCGCTGAGAGTAACCGCCAGCTGTGTGTCGTCGGCATATGAGACCAAAGTTAGGCCCCACTGCCTTGCGACATCAGCCAGCGGTCTCACGTAAAGGTTAAACAACGTGGGACTCAGCGAGGAACCCTGCGGAACCCCCAAGGCCAGCGGCTGGAACCTGGACTTGAAGGGAGGGATGGCAACACAGAAGGAGCGGTTGTCTAGGAAGGAGCGGAACCATTGCAGCGCCTGACCACCGATACCAATCTCCTCGAGCCGCTGGAGGAGGATGCTGTGTGATACAGTATCGAAGGCGGCGCTGAGATCTAACAAAATCAGCGCCGCCGTCTGACCAGCATCCAACCTCGCACGGAGATGTTCCACCATCACCAGTAAGGCAGTCTCCGTGCTGTGGCCAGCACGGAAGCCATTCTGTGTGGGATCGATGGCGTTGGATCGGGCTAGGTGTTCAGACAGGGCCAGGTTGACATGGGCCTCTGTCAACTTGGCTGGCCAGGGTAGCAGCGAAATGGGGCGGTAGTTTTCCGGTTTAGACGGGTCAAGAGTAGATTTTTTAATGATCGGAGACACCACCGCCTGCTTCCAGCTAGTGGGGACTACCCCCGTCTCAAGGGAGAGATTGACCAGGGAACGTATAACCGTACGTCCCAGAAAAGTCTGGTCACGGAAGAGGGCCGGCCTCACTGGATCAGATGGGGACCCAGTTTTAACTTGCGCAGCAAGTTTGTCAAACCCTTCCTGAGTGAGGGGGGGAATGAAAGCAGGGTAGCCTGGGGTAGTGTCTCCTTAGGGCTACCCAGCACATTACCCGTACTCGGGAATGTCCGATATATAGCCTGGACTTTTCCCACGAAGTAAGAGGCGAGGGATTCACAGTGTGTGACAGAGCTCTCAGCCGTAACGGTTGACCGCTTAGACATAAGGTCTTTAACCGCCCTAAAGATGGCCTTCGACGGGTTCGCGCTGTTCCGGAATTCCTCAGCGTAAAAAGCCGCTCGGGCACGACAGATAGCCCGGTGGTAGAGCTTGACGGACTTGGCATATGCAGCTTTTAGCTCAGCCCCATATGTCTTCCGCCAAGCCCTCTCCGCCCGTCTACAGGCTCCCTTCAGGGCGCGCAAAGCGTCATTGTACCAGGGGCTCGACACACGAGGATTGATCTTCGTCGTTACAACTGGTATCAAGATGTCCAGAGCCCTAATGAGCCAGGAACAGAAGAGATCGTACCCTTCTTCTACGTTGTTTAAGGGGCCCAAAGGTGCCAAAGACAAAAGAAGGTGAAAGTCTTCCAGCTTAAGTTTGCCCCAGGGTCTCCTAGGTAACCGTTTGGCTGGAGCAGTGAAGGTCGTGGCTGACATAGGACAGTAAATAGATACCAGAGAATGGTCAGACCACTCTACAGGAGTAATCGACGTGACTTTGGCCTCTGTCAGATTAGTAAAGACAGGGTCGAGAATATGTCCCCCGGAATGGGTAGGCTGGGAGATCAACTGAGATAATTGAAAGGCCTCTAAGTCCGTAAGAATACTACGTGCTGTCAGACAGGATGGGTCGTCAAAATGCAGATTTAAATCGCCCAGAATGGAGAAATTGGCGCAGTCAGTGACCAAAGTGGCGACAGTGTCCGGGAAAGCATTCCTGAACGCCACGTCACTGCCCGGCGGACGATACACCACCATCCCAGAGAGTGTAAATTCTGGGCTGACAGAGACTTTAAAGGAGGCACTTTCACAGCCCGCAGTCTTAAGGACAGTCCATACACAAGCAAAGCTAGATCTCACTATCAAGGCTATACCCCCCCCTCTGGATGGCCTATTCGCAACATACATCGAATAGCCAGGAGGGCATACAAGATTGGGGATGGCAGTGTCGGCTGCCTGAAGCCATGTTTCGGTTAAGGCGAAAATATCCGGGGCTTCATTCTCAATCAGATCGTACACATTCTGCTGATGTTTCAGGAGCGACCTGACATTGAGATGCAAAATCCGCAATGATGATGGCAAGCCTCTACTGCGCAGAGCGGCGGATGGACTACGCCGGGAGAGAGGCAGCGGGGGACCGAGCACCAAACCATTGCAAGGGCAACGGTAAGGACCACATAGGGGTAAAACGGGCTGTAGAGTGCAGTGACCACTCACCTTGCCGATGGAATACAGACGCTCCCTAGAGTATGTTAGCATGGCAGTGGTAGAGCGCAAAGGCGGACCAGAGCCCACCACGTCCAGCGCGTCCTTAGCGCGGACGGGCGCAGATGGGCAGGACTCTGGCACGACTCCGGCCACGCGAGGACACGCCCGCTGCGCGATCCCGCTGCGCTAGGGGAGGAGCTTTAAATACGCGTTCCCCGGCTGGCGCATGCGCAGTGAAGCGCTGTCCGATGTGATGGCCCACTCACCCCAAAGCAAAATGTCCGCCACCCCGGGAACCAACCCGCCAAGCGGCGGTGCGGGACACAGTTTAAGGTGCAGGTAAGGGGTAGGAAGAGCGAGGGTCTAAGCGACCTAAAAGCAGTCAAAAACACAAATTTAAGCAGTTAAAAAGCAGAACAGCAAGCGCCGTCACGCTCCTGTCTGCAATGCGCTCCGTGTCAGGGGAGAGAGAACGGGGACTCGCGTTAAATACGCGTTCCCCAGCTGGCGCATGCGCAGTGAAGCGCTGTCCGATGTGATGGCCCACTCACCCCAAAGCAAAATGTCCGCCACCCCGGGAACCAACCCGCCAAGCGGCGGTGCGGGACACAGTTTAAGGTGCAGGTAAGGGGTAGGAAGAGCGAGGGTCTAAGCGACCTAAAAGCAGTCAAAACACAAATTTAAGCAGTTAAAAAGCAGAACAGCAAGCGCCGTCACGCTCCTGTCTGCAATGCGCTCCGTGTCAGGGGAGAGAGAACGGGGACTCGCGTTAAATACGCGTTCCCCGGCTGGCGCATGCGCAGTGAAGCGCTGTCCGATGTGATGGCCCACTCACCCCAAAGCAAAATGTCCGCCACCCCGGGAACCAACCCGCCAAGCGGCGGTGCGGGACACAGTTTAAGGTGCAGGTAAGGGGTAGGAAGAGCGAGGGTCTAAGCGACCTAAAAGCAGTCAAAAACACAAATTTAAGCAGTTAAAAAGCAGAACAGCAAGCGCCGTCACGCTCCTGTCTGCAATGCGCTCCGTGTCAGGGGAGAGAGAACGGGGACTCGCGTTAAATACGCGTTCCCCGGCTGGCGCATGCGCAGTGAAGCGCTGTCCGATGTGATGGCCCACTCACCCCAAAGCAAAATGTCCGCCACCCCGGGAACCAACCCGCCAAGCGGCGGTGCGGGACACAGTTTAAGGTGCAGGTAAGGGGTAGGAAGAGCGAGGGTCTAAGCGACCTAAAAGCAGTCAAAAATACAAATTTAAGCAGTTAAAAAGCAGAACAGCAAGCGCCGTCACGCTCCTGTCTGCAATGCGCTCCGTGTCCGTGTCATATTGGTCACATTGACTGGGAATGCCATCTAGTGTATTTGTGCACTAGCACAAGTGACACTACTGCAGTGCTAAATGGCTCTCAGTGCGCAAAAAGCAGTGTGGTCAAACCTATCAGCTGCTGAAGTGTGCTGGTGTAATACAATAATGCCACATTGAGCAGGGCATAATTCTGCTGAATCATGCAACGTGGTAAGCAAACATTCATCTGAGCAAATAGGATCACAGATTCATGGAGAGTTCTCCTTTAATATTTTTGGGTCAGATGTTTTAATACAACAGCCACATTAGGTTAGAGGAAACCCTCTTGAAGCTACTAACTGCTCTCCTAAGAGAGCAATACAAACACTCTTTCAGTGGAAGCATCACCCTTGCCCAATCATATGCTGTACTCAAGACAACCAACATGTAGGTGTGTTGCAGGTATTCTGCTCTGCAACATAGCTATGCTTGGGACCATAGAACATTAGTATGTAGGGACTGAGTCACCATACCATCTCAGTATCCATGACCCTGAGTCTGACTACCTACAGTGTCACACTTGCCCTCCTAACCTTACCAGAGAAACAAGTAAATTGGTTCCCCAGAACACAACCCTCTCGACCCTCTCAGGAATCACGTAACAGGACACACCTTTTCGCTCTCTCACTCGGATTTGTCCACAATACCCAGGAGACCCGAAGGAAGTTTAAAATATTTATTTAAACTATCATGCTCTGAAATGCAGTATTCGTGTTACAATTAGAAAACAAATGCATACTAAAAATGCTGTTAGCATGGTAAATAAACCGTAAATCATGAAAAGCCCTGTCTTTATATAGGACAGATTAGCCTACACGCTGCTCCCCTGCTACTGAAGCTAAATTATTATATATAAAAGATCTCTGGGATTAGTGGTGGTCCCCGTACCTTAGCATACACAGATGGATGCTCTACATCTCAGCAGAAGCAGTGATCTTGTCTCAGAACTCTCATTCTATGGCTTTCTTTTTGTCTCCTGTGCTCATCAATGTGACAAGACATGTGTGCAATTAAACAACAGCTGCATTTCTTTGTTATGTCTAGGGGCTAGTGCCTGGCCAGAAAGAATATTAAGGGACATTGTTGTTGTTCAGACCAAACCCCTGGAAAAGAACAGAACACAAAAACATATCCAAGTTCCGTGTGAAAGAACAATGTGATACAAAAGCCAGCGTGTTTATATAGTAATGTGTGCAATGGAAAATGAAGCCTATAACGTGCACAGTTAGGCTAACATAGGGAAAACTGCAATGGCCCATGCAGGAAACAAAACAGGTGAAGCCAGAGGCCCTGTCAGTAGTGTTTTTTAAAGCTTGCCAAACTATAACACCCCTGAAACCTGTGTTTTTTTCAGTGAATATATGTATATATATATATCTATATCTATATCTATATCTATATATATATATATATATATATATATATATATATATATATATATATATATATATATATATATATATATATATATATATGTGTGTGTCAGCGCTGAGGGGGGTCTGAAATTAAATAAATATATTTTGCATGGACCTGGTTTGAGCGTGCTCCTGTCGGCTGACACAAAAGTTTGTCTACGACTGTGGAACATTGTGTAAAGCGGTTCACAACTGCGTACAGGAGGCACCCAAGGTGTGCGGTGCGATGACGGTGAAAAGTCTGTTTATATATATATATATATATACTAGCAGCCCGGCCCGACGTTGTCCGGGTATGAAATAGAATATGTGTAATGTGTGTATTCAGATACGGTCATTCGCGTGTTCCCCCGCTTGAGGCCCAGCTGCAGCCATGGTTGATGTTAGCAGACGCGCGTCCCCCCGCTTGAGGCCCAGCTGCAGCCCTGGTTCATGTTAGCAGGCGCATGTAATTAGTGTAGTGATCGGCCGCCTGAGCCGGGGTACAGCCCTGGCTGATGTTGGCAGGCGCGTGTAATTTGGTTTAATGTGATAGTTCAGTAACAGAACGCATGAGAGACTGCAGTAATTGTCCCCGCAGACACGCTCAGTCGCGTGTGCCCCCGCTTGAGGGCCAGCGGCGACCGTCTAACAATTAGAATTGTGTGAGTCTTGAATGATTGTTTCCCGCTGTTCTTATTTTTTTATGACCCACACCGAGGCTCTTCGGCCCCAAGTGCTTTTTAGACGCACCCAGGCCAAGCCACACACTGCGTTCAGCCCTTTCAGACGCACCCAGACCAAGGCACACACTGCATTTGGCACTCCCAGTATGTGTGAGACAACGGGCAGTCCCCCAAGGGAGTCTTGCAAATGGTTACTTACCATGCTTCGAGGTGAACGCCTTTGTGACGCCCCCAGCACACGTATACAGCAGACGATCTGATTAATGTACGACCCAGATGGCATGAAGTGCGGAATGTAGCACACGACCCCAGCGTGCCCCTTGATGCAGCGCAGTTGCGTAATTGGCGCTTCCCATGGCATGAAGGGCGGACACACACGCACAGTGCGGACACACGCCCACAGCGTTTGTCACGGCCCTAGCGTGTCACGCCCCCAGCGTGCCCCTTGATGCGGCGCAATTCCGAATCACATGGCATGAAGGGGGGAACGTACCACACGCCCCCAGCGTTTGCCACGCCCCCAGCACACTCCCACAGCAGAATGCAGACACGCCCACAAGGGACTACTTTGCTGGCACGGTTCTTTTACCTTTTGAATGTATATGGTGGCCGTCTGCATAGCCTATGTTCTTCTGCTGCAGCTGCCCTTTCCAACGCTGTATTGGGTGTTGTGATTGGTACTGTGGTTACTGAGATTACCCGCCTCAAAGGTTTGGGCTCTCTCTTTATAATATTAGTCTGGATATATATATATATATATATATATATATATATATATATATATATATATATATATATATCCAATTCCACACCACATCAAAAGACCCAGTGAAGAGACCAACAGCAGGGCACTCATGCAAGACAGCTTTAATTCTCCAACACAGGCGAGTAACAGTCCCAAAAGCCCCCAAAGGGCGAATGCATTTCGGCACGTTGTCTGCCTTCTTCAGCGCCAGGGGTAAAATGATTCAGGGTGGGTCATGCTTCTAAGGTAAAATACCTGCCCCCACCTGATAGGTTGCTCTGAGCCCCGCTCCTTAAAGGAATATACCTCACACATTCAGCTTCAGGTAGGTCACAATTGAGGCGAATATATATTCACTGAAAAAACCATAGGTTTCACACCAGGTATAGTTACCAGGAAATTTTACTCGCATGAAACCATTGAAATTCCCACGTTATAGTTAGTTGGACTCACTATAACTTGCGCGTGCAATGCACTGCTGATGACGTCACATATTACATCACTCATGACATGGTCAGTGACATCACTCATGACATCACTGATGACACCATCCAGTGAATGTGTGTTTTTCTGAAAAATAAATATGTGTTATATATGTATATGTAAAAGTTGATGGAAGAATAAATGTTTAAATAAGTGTTTACATGGATGTTTTAAAAAAAAAAAATTGCTTGGTTAACTGGCTTATTAAGTGTATCTTAGTGAATACATATATTAGTGAGTAATGTTTAAATATTTAAATATATGTATTAGTGTTTCACTTTGTGTATAAGTGGCTGCATGGGTTGGTGAGTAGCTACATGTGTATATATATGGGTTATTAGATGTTTTTTTTAGTATCAGTATGAGTGTCTGTATGGTTTAGTGGGGGTATTACTTAGCACATAGATGCATGAATGACTGACACTCTCTTTGTATGTGTTTGTAAGACAGCATATGTGCAGGACTGTATGGGTGGATGAGTGTGTATATGTGTGTGTTAGTGAGTGAATGACTGTCTCACTAGTGTCTTTATCAGTAACTACATATGTTTTAATCTAGTATATGTGAGTATTGATGTATATAAGTGAGTATATGTGAGAGTGAGAGATAGTAAGAGTTCCTGTTTAAATAAGTATGTGTTTCTATAAGTGATTGTTTAAGAGAGTAAGTATGTGTAAGTTTCCTTAGAAGTAAGGTGGTAGTGTGTGTATAGCTGTATATGCAAATAAATGGATGTTCAATAGTTTATTTGTATGTGTGAGTATGTGTGTGAGTAACTTTTGGATGACTGTCGGTGTGTAACAGGATGTAGAGGTGTATCACTACATATGATGAGTGAGTATATGTATGAGTGACTATATAGAACTGTTGGTGAATGAGTGGATGTGTATATAGATGGTGGAATTACTGAATTGGTTGTTGTAACTGGTATGGGTATCTCCATTTTTTTGTAAATTTTAGTTTCTATTTTTGAATATGTGTTTCAAGGGTTACATTACACTGAAAGGAGGTCTGTCACTCTGTCACAAGGATGGTGTCATCAGTGATGTCATGAGTGATGGCACTGACCATGTCATGAGTGATGTAATATGAGACGCCATCAGCAGTGCATTGCACGCGCAAGTTATAGTGAGTCCAACTAACTATAACGTGGGAATTTCAATGGTAAAATTTCCTGGTAACTATAACTGGTGTGAAACCTATGGTTTTTCAGTGAATTTAATAGGTTTTTTAAATGCTAATTCCTAACTATAACTGGTGTGAAACCTATGTTTTTTTCAGTCAATTTAATAGGTTTTTTAAATGCTAATTCCTAACTATAACTGGTGTGAAACCTATGGCTTTTTCAGTGAATTTCATAGGTTTTTTAATAGCTAATTTCTATTTTATAATGAATCCTATATCGTATATTTATGTAATACTATTTTCCTATGGAAACTAGGTCCTAACTATAACTCCCTACTGGCGACCGCCAGTAGGTAACATATATATATATATATATATATATATATATATATTACCTACTGGCGGTCGCCAGTAGGTAGTTATAGTTAGGACCTAGTTTCCATAGGAAATCCGCAACATTCTATTGGGAATAACTTTGTCGCCGGTGGACGAATTTTCGCGAATTTCTCAAATAGATGGCCCGCTCCGCTCCGCTCCTTCCCTGAAAGTTTGGGGAGGATTCGTCAAGCAATGGTCGAGATAAAAGGGGGGTCCCAAAACGTGTTTTCTCCATGTTAATTTCCATAGGACGGTTGGACTCACTTTTAGCCCGGACGGCTGAATGGATTCCCACCAAACTTGGCAAAATTGTAGGGACTGGTAGCCCGATGTGCCTTTGCTATGTCTCAAGATATGTGCTCCAGTGGATTTTGAGTAATTTAGGTTAAAAAAAATATATATATCTATAAGCGCGCCCCGGTACGCGCACCGGGGCGCGTACCAGCGCGTAACGCGAGTTCGCGAGCGGAAAGCTGATTGGCTCTCGGGTGTCTGTCAACATTCCAAACAGTCCGGAGCGGCCGCCATCTTGTGTCTCAGTAGGATCGAGACACAAGAGGTCGCAAAAACAAAGGGGGAAATGACCAAAAGAGGGCAGGGTAGACCCCCCCTGACCTCCTAGGTTTGATGTGGGGGGCCATAAAAGGGCCCCGCGGGGCAAAAAGAAAAATAATTTGATTTTCGCAGGGGGAGCGCACGGTACGCGTACCGGGGAGCGCAGCGGGGAGCGTACCCTGGAGAAAAAAGAATGACAGAGTTGAAGGAGGAGCCTAGCTCGCGGGCGTAATGGTCGCCCTTTAGCTCGGCTCCTGCAGCCCTCCGGCCTGATTGCCTATCCTGTCTTCTATCCTGTCCGGGGACGACACATTTTGGGGGAATTGGAAACAGAACGACTTGTTTGTACTTACCATCTGGCCCCGGGGTCTCGGTGTGCAGCGGCTCCGGAGTTGTGTCCTCTGCGAGATTGGGGCCTCTGTGAAACTTAGACCAGGACCTAGCCGGTGGGATCCGTCGGCTCTCGGCCCCGGCCGAGAGCGTGAACCAGTGATGGGAGCCGTTGTGCGAAGATCCCGGCGATCCTGATCCGGGCCTGCCCTGGTGGCCGCGCGGCCGATGTGGGTGAGAAGCCCCGGGACCTGATTCTGTGAAGGGGTCTCCCCCCCGCCGCTGCTTTGTCCGGCGGCCCTGGTCCTCAGTGCCCGGACTCCGCTTGTTTGGGGCGCCGGTGCTGGTGTTGGCAGAGACCCGTCTTGGGCAGACATCCTTTTGGCATCTAGGCCGCCCTTGCTGGGACCCCCGGAGCTTGTAAAGTCCTACATTTTCGAACTGTTCTTTCCGGGGGTCTTGGTGGGCGGTGACTGGGCTGATTTCACGAAATGGCGGCCGACCCTCTGGAACAAGAATCACCCTGTGGCAGCGGGCTCGTGTTGCCTAATTGTGCGGGGATCGGATCTGGTGAGCGTGAGCCTACGGTCAGAGATATCCTGGAAGCCCTGAGATCCCTGCACGCATCCCTGGCCCCGGGCGTCTCGGTGGGTCCGCCACGATCTGCCGCCATTTCGGGCGGCCGTTTCTTCTTGTCGCCCTCTTGTTTCAATGACTCCATTGCCTCACCCCCCTCGATTGATTTGAGTGTTTCCACCACTGATCGAAGATCGTGTAGTGTGCCGGTGACTTTGGGGCGCCCTGTTTTTCGGGGTTCGGACCCCGGGGACTTGGACACTGTGCCGCGGCCCTGTTCGACATTAATGCCTGGAACTATTGGTGGACTGCCTCCTGTGCCTGCTCCGATGACTTTGCCTGTGTCTATAATAGAGACCACCTCGCCCGCTCCAGTGGCGAAACTGACCTCCTGTTTTTCATTACTCGTACTGCGATTGTTGATGCATTTACACTTTCTGTTTGGACTTCTGCTCCCTTGCGGATCGATCTACCCCCCATGTAGCTATGCTAGTCACCATTCTACTCGATTATATGCTGATCTCGTATTTAGTATTTGGTTTTACATTGACATGTGGTGGGTGGGGTTTGTCGCTCGAAAGGGTTGGGGGTGATATGTACGACTCCTGTTTGATTCCTGGTATACGATTTAGTAGCACAATTGTTTCTAACCGTATAAAGGTGGGAGGTCCCCTTCTCAGTATGTTTTGTGGCGCGTGATGGGGTGTCGTCCTGGTCTGTTTTTGGCTGTGCTTGTTTGGTTGGGCGGAGGGCGGCGGCCGACCATTCTGATTGTTGTTATTATGCTCCTCCCTCCTGTCTTCTTCTTTCTGCTTCTGTTCCCTTTTTGTCTCGTTCTTCTTTCTTTCTTCTTGCTATATTTCGGGTTCTGGTCTAGGGCGACAGGCACGCTGTTTGAAGGGTAGGCCATAGCCTTCTACAGGGGTGCAGGGTGGGACGGGTGGGTTGGGTTCTACTTGTTGTTTGTCTTCTGGTTCTATGGCCCTTTTGTATCCCTTTTTCGTGAGGCCGCGTCTGTCCCGACCTCCTGTGGGGTGTTTCGGGTGGGGTGTGTGGCGTCGTTAATCCTCCTGCTATGCTTAGGCTGCCTTTCTCCTCGATCGCCATGCCCTCACTTGTGCTGCTACTCCTGTTGTCTCTTATATTCCCGCCACGGGGGGCCTGTGTCGACGTGTCTTCTTCCTTTCGTTTTTATATTTCCTTCCTTTTTTCATTGTTTCGCCTTGTCCTCCCTTCCCTTTCCTTTCCCCTCCTCTTCCCCCTCCCTTCTTCGTCCCCTCCCCTTTTCCTTCCTGTTTCCTAGAGGTTACTATGACGGGCTGGTTTTGATGCACTGTTTTTCCGATCCCTCTGTTTTGGCTTGGTTGTGTCTTGGGTGGCGGGCATGTTACGAGGATAATGCTCAGGGGCCGATTATGTCTCACATATCCTGATTTTCTTGAGTGCATTGTGTTGTCCCCCCTGTATTGCGGCCCCATGCCCCCTTATTGATGCTGAGGTTGGTTACGGGATATCGGATGTCTCCATACTGAAAGTGAGCCTGTCATACGCCTTTTCCCCATATTATAAAATTAAGCCCTATTTACTCCTGTGTCCTGGCCCTTTGGTTCCTACGTCTCTTCTCCCCTTTTACGATTGTACAGCCTCTGCTTTGTGCTGACTGATTCTGTAATATTTGCCTTGAGACCTCTGATTGCTTTGCACATTGCGGCCGGCCGGCTTGGTTGTAGGCCTCGACTTGTCTCTCCTTTTGATGCTAATAAAGGTTTAAAAAAAATAAATAAATAAATAAATAAAAGAATGACAGTTTTTAAAAAATGTGGCATTTTTTTATAAATTGGAGGTAGTTCTAAAAAGAACAGTTTTTTATTCTTTTTGTTGTTTTATATTTTTTTATTGTTTTTTTGAACATTTTTTACTTTTTTTGAACACTTTTATATTTTTTTTGTATTTTTTATGGGGAGAAACAAAAAACAGGGAATTGTAAACGGCTCAACGGGAGCAAAAAAAAAGCAGGAAAAAATTAAGGTTTCTTTGGGCACTTGTGGTTATCACCAGCAACGTTGATGAGATTAATACTTTGCTCACCCTACGTAATTGTTTTGTCCACAAAATATACAAACAATTTTGTATCTACCAAACTTGGTTTGAATGTTTGTGATCATCTCCCTTGTCTATCGACCCGATGGAGTGGGTTTTTTACATGTTGAGGTTCTGGAAGATGTTTGGGGAAGGTTTCTGGCCAGTTCTCTCACCTCTGCCGCAGAATAGTTGTTCGGATGCCTGCGTTGCATGTGGCGAATCATGGTGTGATTACCAAAAGAATATTTTTTGGTAGGGTTCCCCCTGGAAAGTTCACAGCCACAGATGAGACAGGTCACCTTTGCAGCGTTTACTTTCTTTGCACCCCTTGGGATTTAAAAAAACTCCCATATAAAGTGCTCCCTAGGTTTATATGGGGGATTGTCTTCAGGCAGGAACTGCCTTCTCTCCTCCTCCTCCTCCTCCTCCTCCTCCTACTCTTCTTCTTGACCACCAATGTGATGTTGTGGTGGTCCTTATGGTGGTGGTGGTGGTGATGGTGGTGCAGATGCTTCAGCTGTTGCTGCTACTGTAGCCATTTCTCTATCAATAGAAGCAGGTCTTCCTCACTCAAAGAACAAAGTGAGAGTGAGCAAAAAAGGTGGGGGCTTTCATCATTTGGAAAACAAAACTGTTCTGAACCAATGAAAAGTGTTATTTTCAGGTCACATGACCCGGTCTTTCATCATTTGGAAACCAAAAGTGTTCTGAACCAATGAAAAGTGTTCTGTTCAGGTCACATGACCCGACGCGCTTACGCTACGCGCCCCGGGGCGCGCCCGGCGGCGCTTACGCTGCGCGATCGTAGCGCTCGGGCGCTTCCGGGTGCGCTTATGTCTTGCGTCATAAGACGCATCACGTGGCTACGCGATATGTCACAATGATGTTTTCGTTCGCGCCAATAGCGCTAACGGGACGCGCACCGGTACGCGCACCGGGGCGCGCCGGAAGACTGCGCTTACTGGTGAGCGCACCGGTACGCGCACCGGGAGCGCTCCAAGGCAAAAAAAATAAAAAAAATAAAAAATAAAAAAATAGTATTTCATAAATATACGATATAGGATTCATTATAAAATAGAAATTAGCTATTAAAAAACCTATGAAATTCACTGAAAAAAACATGGGTTTCACACCAGTTATAGTTAGGAATTAGCATTTAAAAAACCTATTAAATTCACTGAAAAAACCATAGGTTTCACACCAGTTATAGTTAGGAATTAGCATTTAAAAAATCTATTAAATTCACTGAAAAAAACATAGGTTTCACACCAGTTATAGTTACCAGGAAATTTTACTCACATAAAACCATTGAAATTCCCACGTTATAGTTAGCTGGACTCACTATAACTTGCGCGTGCAATGCACTGCTGATGACGTCACATATTACATCACTCATGACATGGTCAGTGCCATCACTCATGACATCACTGATGACACCATCCTTGTGACAGAGTGACAGACCTCCTTTCAGTGTAATATAACCCTTGAAACACATATTCAAAAATAGAAACTAAAATTTACAAAAAAATGGAGATACCCATACCAGTTACAATAACCAATTCAGTAATTCCACCATCTATATACACATCCACTCATTCACCAACAGTTCTATATAGTCACTCATACATATACTCACTCATCATATGTAGTGATACACCTATACATCCTGTTACACACTGACAGTCATCCAAAAGTTACTCACACACATACTCACACATATAAATAAACTATTGAACATCCATTTATTTGCATATACAGCTATACACACACTACCACCTTACTTCTAAGGAAACTTGTACATACTTACTCTCTTAAACAATCACTTATAGAAACACATACTTATGTAAACAGGAACTCTTACTATATCTCACTCTCACATATACTCACTTATGTACATCAATACTCACATATACTAGATTAAAACATATGTAGTTACTGATAAAGACACTAGTGAGACAGTCATTCACTCACTAACACACTCATATACACACTCATCCACCCATACAGTCCTGCACATATGCTGTCTTCAAAACACATACAAAGAGAGTGTCAGTCATTCATGCATCTATGTGCTAAGTAATACCCCCTCTAAAGCATACAGACACTCATACTGATACTAAAAAAAACATCTAATAACCCATATACATACACATGTAGCTACTCACCAACCCATGCAGCCACTTATACACAAAGTGAAACACTAATACATATATTTAAATATTTAAACATTACTCACTAATATATGTATTCACTAAGATACACTTAATAAGCCAGTTAACCAATCATTTTTTTTTTTTAAACATCCATGTAAACACTTATTTAAACATTTATTCTTCTATCAACTTTTACATATACATATATAACACATATGTATTTTTCAGAAAGACACACATTCACTGGATGGTGTCATCAGTGATGTCATGAGTGATGTCACTGACCATGTCATGAGTGATGTAATATGTGACGTCATCAGCAGTGCATTGCACGCGCAAGTTATAGTGAGTCCAACTAACTATAACGTGGGAATTTCAATGGTTTTATGCAAGGAAAATTTCCTGGTAACTATAACTCGTGTAAAACCTATGGTTTTTTCAGTGAATATATATATATATAGCCTTTGCAACTCCAACTATGTGTGAGGGTGAGAAGAGGCTCAGGTTCCACCATGCATCTTCCTACTTCTTTTTCTCTTCCAGTCTCCCTCTCATTCCCAGGGTCTCTCTTTTCCCCATGGTCTACTTTCTGTGTCATTTGTTTCTCTTTTTCCTCTCTCTCTCTCGTACTATGCTGACTCTCCTATTTTGTCCCTCACGTTGTCACAGTTCTGTGTCTCCATTCCCTTACACTTTACCTTACAATTTCTCATCTCACCATTCAGATTAAAGTATCCTGCTCTTGTGATGTAAGGGCAGGTTGTGGAGTGCGCCGTTGTGAGTGCAAAGTGAGCATTGTGTATTATGTGAGGATGATCGTTGTGTTTGGAGAGCAGGGTGTCTGGTGAATAGAATACAAGGTGAGCAGTGTGAATAGATCTCTGGGGGAGCCATGTATATAGAGTACAAGTAAAGCAGTGTGCCTGTGGGAGCGTAGTCTGAGTATTGCACATGTGAGTCTACAGTGAGCATTGCAGTGTGCTTGAATAAGTGCAGGGTGAGTGTTGTGCCTACTTGAGTTCTCAGTGTTCCTGTGTGAGTGCAGGATGAGCAATGTGCCTGAGTGCAATATGAGTGGGGTTTGCAGGGTAAGCAGTGTGTGCAGAATGTAGGATGAGCAGTGTGCCTATGTGAAGGGTGTGTGGTGTGTATAGAATGCAATGAGAACAGTGTGTGTATAGACGTCGGGGTGAGTGGTGTGTGTGTATAGTGCAGGATGAGCGATGTGTGTTTAGAATGAAAGGTGTGCAGTGTGAGAAGAGTGCAGGTTGAGGAATGTGAGTAGACTGCAGCATAAGCAGTGTGTTTAGAATGAAGAGTGCATGGGATGTGTAGAATGCAGGGTGAGCAGCAGGTGTAAAAAAGTGCTGGTTGAGTACAGGGTGTAGGGTGAGCTGTGTCTGTGTAGGACGTAGTCTGAGTGGTGCAGGTCTAGATTATTGTGTGAGTGGTGTGTGTGTGTCTCTAGAGTGCTGTGTGAGCACAGGTAAGATGAATGTGTGTGAGTGCAGGTTGAGCGGTGTGCCTGTGTGAGTGTCGGGTCTGTGATGTACTTGTGTGAGGGCAGGTTCATTGGTGTGAGGGCAGGCAGAGGGTGTTTGTATAGAGTGATGCGTGAGTGGTGTGTGTATAGTGTTCACGGTGAGCAGTGTCAGTATAGTGTGTACCCCGCTGAGGCGAGCTTCACCTGCCCTCTGGAACAACGACTCCGAGGACTGTTGGCAAGGATCCCTTTGGCATGAGCAGGATTCCAAGGTAGATGCCACCCCTCCAGCCCTGCCCCCTTATCTGTGGGATTCTGTCCTGTGCTGCAGTCCCCGCCCCCTACCCCGCTGCACCGCATGTCCTACAGTACAGTCTTATTACTCAATTCAGAGCTCCTGCCTGTGCCCCAATGATGTGCGCACCACAGGAGCAGTGATGCCCCCCGCTGCTTCATGCATCAGGGACTGCATGGCCTGCAGGTGGAGGAGTAGAGAGAACCCAGGCATGTCAGGAGATTTTGCAGCAGCCCTGCCCACAACAGGTTCAGGGGCTCAGGCAGTGTGGGGTGTCCTGCTGCACAGACGGCAGCAGGCTGCCACTCGTCTTTCCAGAGGAGCAGTACAAAGTGTGTGCAGAGAGTACCACATAGCCCAGGGCACCCAAACTCAACATTTTCTCCTCTTCCTGCATGAAGAGGGAGGAGGGTTCTTTTGCTGCTGCAAAGACATACTGGAGGTCTTCTCCTGATAATCCTCTACAAGGATGGATGACTGCGCTGTACAGTGCATGGACGGATGGCACCAGGGCATTCAGGGCTTCTTTTGCTTGTGGCATTCTGCACCATTCCTCTCTGCCTCCTCGCAGTTGTAGGCAGCAGGTAAGCAGGAGGCTGGACACATCTGGAACACAAAAAGAAAGGAAGATTACAGAGCCTGATGAAGTAAATGGCTCAGTGTGACCATCATATTGGTCACATTGACTGGGAATGCCATCTAGTGTATTTGTGCACTAGCACAAGTGACACTACTGCAGTGCTAAATGGCTCTCAGTGCGCAAAAAGCAGTGTGGTCAAACCTATCAGCTGCTGAAGTGTGCTGGTGTAATACAATAATGCCACATTGAGCAGGGCATAATTCTGCTGAATCATGCAACGTGGTAAGCAAACATTCATCTGAGCAAATAGGATCACAGATTCATGGAGAGTTCTCCTTTAATATTTTTGGGTCAGATGTTTTAATACAACAGCCACATTAGGTTAGAGGAAACCCTCTTGAAGCTACTAACTGCTCTCCTAAGAGAGCAATACAAACACTCTTTCAGTGGAAGCATCACCCTTGCCCAATCATATGCTGTACTCAAGACAACCAACATGTAGGTGTGTTGCAGGGATTCTGCTCTGCAACATAGCTATGCTTGGGACCATAGAACATTAGTATGTAGGGACTGAGTCACCATACCATCTCAGTATCCATGACCCTGAGTCTGACTACCTACAGTGTCACACTTGCCCTCCTAACCTTACCAGAGAAACAAGTAAATTGGTTCCCCAGAACACAACCCTCTCGACCCTCTCAGGAATCACGTAACAGGACACACCTTTTCGCTCTCTCACTCGGATTTGTCCACAATACCCAGGAGACCCGAAGGAAGTTTAAAATATTTATTTAAACTATCATGCTCTGAAATGCAGTATTCGTGTTACAATTAGAAAACAAATGCATACTAAAAATGCTGTTAGCATGGTAAATAAACCGTAAATCATTAAAAGCCCTGTCTTTATATAGGACAGATTAGCCTACATGCTGCTCCCCTGCTACTGAAGCTAAATTATTATATATAAAAGATCTCTGGGATTAGTGGTGGTCCCCGTACCTTAGCATACACAGATGGATGCTCTACATCTCAGCAGAAGCAGTGATCTTGTCTCAGAACTCTCATTCTATGGCTTTCTTTTTGTCTCCTGTGCTCATCATTGTGACAAGACATGTGTGCAATTAAACAACAGCTGCATTTCTTTGTTATGTATAGGTGCTAGTGCCTGGCCAGAAAGAATATTAAGGGACATTGTTGTTGTTCAGACCAAACCCCTGGAAAAGAACAGAACACAAAAACATATCCAAGTTCCGTGTGAAAGAACAATGTGATACAAAAGCCAGCGTGTTTATATAGTAATGTGTGCAATGGAAAATGAAGCCTATAACGTGCACAGTTAGGCTAACATAGGGAAAACTGCAATGGCCCATGCAGGAAACAAAACAGGTGAAGCCAGAGGCCCTGTCAGTAGTGTTTTTTAAAGCTGTTTTTATGTTGAAGGTCTTTTGGGAGCAGTGCAGTCGAACCAGACCAAAAGGTGGATCACACAATAGTTGCTACAGTGGCACATTGTGATTTACTTAAAAACATGGAAATTGGTATCATCTGATAAAATCATTAAAAATATAGAACTAAAAAACCTAAATCAGTACCACAGAAGACAAATGTACACTGATGAAATTACAAATACCATCTATATGTTGGTTGGACTTGACTTCTTAACCCGTCTCGATATGGCGGTGAAGGGATGTCAGTTCTCCAGTGTTGTATATTTTTAATGGCATTCATCGGTCATCGGATCGGTGATGCTGACCTTGTCATCAATTGTTTTTAACAATTTTCTCCTTATTACCTCAAATGAAACACCGCCTGCCAGCGTGTTTTTCCTCAAAAGACAGTAATGGTTGTAGACCCATTAGGAAATCATTCTCCTCCAGAGCGCAATAAAAGGCTTTCCATTTTCCAATGCAGTGATGGGTGATATGGATTTGCTTAGCGGAAAGGGGCTTCCTAGTTCCCCCCTAACCTCTTGTGATTCTTGGGGAGAATGGCTGCTATACCAAGCAGAAACTCACTATGAATGGCAACTAAATGCTGATAAATAATTGGCTGGGGATCACCTTTCCATCACCAGCGGTTTATTACTGATTTCGTTTACGTTGACGGATGACAGAGTCCATTAATTAACAAGAACATTAGTTAGCTCAGTAGCTGAATGAGTAATGATAAATGTAAAATGTAATGCTGCAATGACACACATTTAAAATATGCTTTGTAATAGGCAGTCATAGTTATATGTATAGGCAATAGAAAAGTTATATAACAAGTTTTCTTTAACAATAAGCAAACCTAAAATCGCTGCAATGTGCACAACGTGAATCAGATACCTGACCCTAAATTTACATTCTTAGTAGTGTTCATAATAACTGCAGAATGTTCTGGCTTAACAAATGTATTACTTTATAAGCAAAAAAATGTTCATAAATGTCATGAACTTCCTAATTTTCTTATGTTTCATATAATGCTTGAAAATAATAACGTGTGCATAATAGACAATAATTCTTGTTCCTAATAAATGGAATTCATTTCCAAACAGTGATTTTGCCTTTTAGTTAGCAGTTCATTCTTCTCGCAGTGAAACAAATTGAAATATAGTAGGTCGATCAGTGCAAAAATGCTTATGGGAACCAGGTCTAATGTTTCTAGAATCTAACTACGCAAGACAGTATGTAGCTAACTTTGTGATACACTGAACAAGCTGCATGTATTTTCGTGGTAAGAGAGGAGATAAACCTGGTTACCAAAAGAATGCTGCCATCCTATTGGTCCATGGATGAAAAAGACTGATACAATGTTTTCAACAGTTTTCTTTTACTTTTATATTAGTGCCTGTTCCTAGCTAGCTAGCCAAGAGGAATGCTTCCAAGACACTCCATCGCAGATCCAGACCCTTGACTGTTGTGGCTACTGCTTCTGTTTCCCTTTTTGCCTCTCTTTGATATTTGTTTTTGATAGATTGCTACTGCAACTGTATGCTGATGTACTTTGATTTATTGAGACTCAGCTGAGTTTCATGAACTACTCTTTATGGGAAGTTCTACTGCTCTAATTTGAATTTGAAGCATTATGCTCCTTTGATCTCACTCTTTTCCTTATTGATTTGAAACTCTTCTGAGTTCTGCAAATCTAAAATTCTGACCCTGATCTTTATAATGAGGAAATTTGTTTATGGAACGCACTTAATGCAATATATTTGATGCTTTATTCTAACCATTCTTTTTGATGAGATTTCTGTAAACTTATTTGATTTAGAGACTAATCGAAATAAAAACAGCAAAAGAAAAGAATTTACTAATCTCTTAATGGGAATAAAGGTTTTGAAAACTTATCCCAAATCTCACCATTGACTGAACTTATTTTTGATACGATTTAAATTTGTGATGTTGAATTTGCTCCTTGACTCATTATACAATATTCAAAGATTCGTTACGGGAGGAAAAAAGAACTCAGCATAGAAACGTGGCTTAACCCTGTAGATGTTGGTAAACCAGTGATTGAACCTTAATTGAATTATGAGAAAGACATTTTTGGGGCCCAGTCCACGCTATCACGGAAATGGAAGTGAGGCGCAGTCGAAGGGCTGGAGAGGCCTTTTATTCCACCAATCATTTACTCACTGGACTGGAGTTCATTTTTGAAACCCAGGGTAGGTCCTGGTGCTGCTATTACTTTCTCCTGTGAGTAATTGTAGCAGACATAGGTAGGGTTTCAGAGAAAAAGAGAGAGAGGGAGTGGCACAAGGAGGTAGAGAGAAAGCAATCAAAGAGGGAGAGAAGGAGAGCGGGGAATGGATGGATGGGAAGAGATTGATAGAGCGAGTACACAGAGGCAGGGTTGGTATGAACATTTTTTCCAGGGCTTTTGGTTTCTTGATACAGCCCTGTGGGTGAGATAGTTTTCCCCACCAGAGATGGGTAACACCCCCAAGAGCTTTGTGGGCCTGTAACAAATCAGCATGCACATTTGATATTGCTATTTTTTTAATTTAGTGTTGATATGTCTATTAAGTTATAATTGTACAATGTCTGTTTAACCTTGGAAAGCCCAGCGGGTCTGGAGGACTTATGAAAAAGTGTTTGCTATTTAGAGAAATGTATATGGGACATGCATGTTGTTGGTGTAAATCATTATGGGATCACATTTTGCCAATATTTGACTAAACACTTAATTTTTGTTGGTCTCTGGAGCACCACTTTAAGCAGAAGGTGAATTCCAGAGCCAAGGGAACCAAACTGAGTGTAATTAAACTTGGTAATTAATTGTATTTCACTTAGCACAACGAACAGTACATACTTTCCAGAGCTCCTCATGAGAGGCTAATTTAGACAAGTATGAAGTGTGGCATTGCCGTCAAAGGGGGATTGTTGGTGGATATGTGCCCCACTGCATTCCTGAAGGTCCTCCTGTTCCCCATCTCCACAGCTGGCAGGTGATAAACAGAATGCCTGCCCACTACTGCGTATGCTTTTTTTATTTCACTGTCCTTTAACAACCTTGTTGCTTTCATACTATCGCCGAGCAAGCACATGAGGAGAGGCACCCACCGCAATGTTTTGTCTCCCCAAGCCATGCAACATGAAACTGACTTGCACAAAGGCTGATATTAATATGAGGTGGTTATACATTCTTAATTTAGCCTTAACTACTTTATCTTAGATGCCTTGAAAAACATTTATCATTGAGTTGCACTGCCCTAGCTCAAGCAAGGGGGAGCAAAGGCTACGCAACTAATAAGATTTATCAAGCCACGCAAGGCCACCTTGCTTGGCCCTGTGAGACTTGATAAATCTAGAATAATGCAAACCAGCGCAAATCACTGCATGGCGTTTCTCTGCCCCAGGGAGGCGTTCCATGGGTGTAGGATTGGATTTCCCACGTATCCATCCATGGATTTTGGTGCATTCCCAGATTTAATATTACTGGTAGACCTAGGAATGCATCAAACTGCTACCTCCCAGATGAGGCGTAACAAGGAGAAATATCTTAATTTCTCCTCAGTTTTGCCTCTATATGTGCTTTAGAATGCACCAGAGGATTTTTTTGTGCAGGAAGGTATTCCTTCCTGCACAACTACAATCCTGCCTGCAGCACAGCAGCCTTGCACCACGGCGCCAGGGTGCCTGCATTGATGCTAGGCAGCACACTGTGTGTCAATGCAATGAAAGTACAGGAACGCACCTTATACTGTTAAATATAGCAGTTTCCTGCCTTTTCCCTTTCATGCAAGCAGCGCAGCAAGGTGCCTTGCCAAACTGTGCTGTGCAAAATAATTAGCAACCTGCCCTAATGTATGTATTTATATGTGCGTATTGATATTAAAATCCTAGTCAGTCACCAGACACCTGCAGAGACTGAAAACACAGTCAGCATTTGAACAAATCTCCCCAGTCAGAGTTGAGGCCTGTACAAACATAGGGCCCGATTCACAAAAGTAATCTGAGACAAAATCCTAACTTCACGACTTTCGATATTCACAGAAGGCATTTAGGAATACTAAAGTTAAGATTTTGTCTCAGTTAATCTTATGTTTTGGTCTTAAGTTAAACTTAAGATGAACCCAAGTTTAACTGAGACAAAATCCTAACTTTACGACGAACATTATCAGGAAACATTATTTTAGAACAAACACAAACCTCCCACCCACCTGGGAAAATAAAGAATCTCACCAACTTTACTTCTGATTTGTGTTAATGACCACCTGCCCTGCTTCATATAGCTCTGAGAAGTGTCCCTCAGCTACCTTCAATGCAGGGGACTGGTGGATAAATATTATGTCTTTCATACTGGTATCTAGTTTAGTCCGTATCGTTTTACCTCTTTCCTAACTTTTCACATCCAAATCAATCTTGAGCCTGCTTCAATAAGAACAGTCCATCCTGTACTGCAATTCTGGTCACAAACCATTGAAATATCTCAGTGGAATCACAATTAGAAGGGGATATCCCTTTCATCTACCTTTCTAATTACAACAATTTGAAATGAGTCGTAAAAATAATTTTGCAATTAGGAAAGGTTTTTAAAAATCATGAATGTCCTTTAGAACATTTTAAACTACTATTTTGCAGTGTTTGCAAATACAAAATGCTTTTCTACATCTGGCCCCTAGTTGCTTGCATCTTAGAAATTCAAGAATTGCAAATCTGCAATTATATTCTGTATTACCATTAAGAACTCTCCCTGATGACCATTCAGGCGATGTGAAATTTTTACTATGAATACATAATGGTGTGTAAATCCTGATTGTGAGGATTTGTTTTTTTATGCATATCTTCTGGTTTTCCTACACAAATGCTGTTCATGTTGTTTTTATTTTCAGAAGACTTGGCCTGGTTAGAAAATGCCTTGAGAGAACTGTGAAACTTCACATGTTCCACCACCAGATGCTCTGCGGCAGCCACATTCCCCATGTGTGACTTTAGAAACTGCTTAGAAAATACATTAAGGTGGTATCTTACGTGCATTTTGAATGCAAGGCCATTCTTGTTGTATAATCTCCATGCAGACGCTCGCCCAAATGAAATTCTCACAATACCTGTCATTCTCATGAGAGTTATGCATGCTATGTGCAGAAAAAAAATCACATTCCATCCTCCCCCTACATTATATATACGCTCAGAAAGAAATCTGAAAAATCCTTGACCAGTTCTGTTAAAATCTGAAAAGCAGGCTCCCCAGACAATTCATATAATGAACCAAAGACATACTGTTTTTTGAGACGTAAACAGCAGCACACCCTTCCAAATCAAATGTCTTCACCATGAAGGACCCCAATAACAACCCCATCAACTTATATACAGTTTCATCTCTTTGAGAGAACACATGGATTTTCTGGATATGGCCACACACAGTGTCACCCAACCGTATTGTGTCTGACCCTAATAGTAATTCTTGGGAAAAGCCAAAAATGGCTCCTCAAAATTATGCTTCCATCTGTTTCAACCGAGATAGGTGCTTTGTTCCTGCATCTTCATTCAGTGAGATCGCCTCCACTGTCAGACTACGTTGGGGCGGAGGGTTACAGGGCAAACGGGGAAGGCTGAGCCTCAACTGTGGTGGTTGCAGTCGTTTGCCACACATGTCCTGGGCCCATCCTACTATGGTTCTTCAAACTGGGTCAAGTACAACCCTTTCCGAACTTGACTCTTAGGGTAGCGAAGGCAAGCAGTCAAAGGCTGTCATGGAGGGAGTATGCAGGACAAGCGCTCAGAGCTGAACAGTCAACCATTAGACACAATAACATACGGTCCAGCCCATGACCTATCTATACATAAGAGAAAGTACTTTAAAGTTATAGCAAAAGGAAGTACTACATACCAAAATGCTAAGCAAGTCAATATGAATCATAACCACAGGGTTGTAATCTAAATGACGATCACTAGTAAGGTGCTACACTCCTTTTAGTTAGTCTCTCCCCAATCTAGGAGACCTCTAATATCTGCCCGTCCCCTCGAATAATGCAGGCATAGGCAGTAATTAGCCACTGACTCAGATCACTTCTATTTACCACTCTGGTTTGCTGCACAACTCAGTTCAGCAGTTGTCTCCCTAAGTGTTAATTCGGGCAAAATGTCTTAAGTCATCACATCAGACTCCACTGCCCATCTTTAGTCACTCGTTGCATTCAGAGGTCAAGCCTCATTTTACCTGCTCGATGGTTGTTGCAGACCTAGTTGCGTACTCTTTGCAGTGGAAGCTTCTCACTGGTGGGGCCTCAGCAGTGGCCTTCATTTGGAACAGGAATCGTTGGCTGGAGTCAGAGCAACACAGTGGCACAACACGTTTGGCAGTTGCAGCCATCCAGGCTGAGTTTAGATGCATACCCCAGTGTGGCAGGAGCAGTCTTTGTGCTGATTCACCGGCTGTGTCATTATCCTCAGCAGTTGCAACCTTCCAGGCCCATCAAGCTGCGGTTTCTCCAGCATCAGTAGCAGCTGCAGGAGTTAGACCCATGGCAGGCTGCCAGATGACCACATGCTGCAAAGTTTGCTACAGTTAACAAGGAAACCGTGTTGAGGGACCCGTCCCCTCACAGCACGGTCACTCCTGACCTCACTCTATAGGGCAGTCAGCTTTCTCTGGGTAGTCCTCACATAGGGAACACATTGAGATTCTCCTCCTGGACAGTCTCTCCTTCTGCAAGGCCAGCATCCCCTGTTCCTCTATCAGTAGGCAGACTTCTAGGCACTAGAAAGACCTTCAGATCCTCCAGCAGAATGTGCAGACTTCAGGTTATGTCCCCTCAACTTTGAGAGACTGACTGCCTAACAGACGCAACCCCTGATCACACACTAGTCCCTTAACCACTCTATGGAACATTCCATTTTTTTTGGTTATGAAGAAATTGGAACAGGAACAAAATGGAGTGGTTTTATATCTCACTTTTTTATGCATTTTCCAGACAGGTGATGTGGATACATTGTCTAAGTTTTCAGAACCGGTTGGAGTGGTTCGCTTTCAAATGTTATTTTATGGCTGCTCTTCAGTTCCAGCCTTTGTGCAAAGTGATGGCTCCCAGAGCAGGTTGCAGTGGGATTACCCCAAGTAAAAGTATCCAAAACAAGGGCAAAATGGGTTGTGATGCCTCTGCACCTTACATTCAACTGTCTTCCTGAAGCAATAATCAGTAACTGACAAAAGGGCAGACTGTGCCTAGAAATTTCCTTACATTCAGCAAAAGAAACTGTAGTCCAACCCCTCACTCTTACTATCTACCAAATGACAGTACTGAGTAAGAACTAATCAGCAGACTTTGGCTAACAAGGTCCTGATTGAATTTTTAAAGGTAGCCCTGTCTCTATCCCCCTCAGTTCACTGACCGCATCTTCATCCTTCAGTCACAGAAAGCCCGCAACATACTATAACTGTCTGGTGAAGCTATATTCAGCCTCCATCTTGTGCTTTGCTAAACGTGGGCAATCCAAAGTGTCCTACTACCATACATGTGCTACACACTCACAGCACAAATACATACTCGACACACACATGGAATGCCATTGCATGATTCTAGGCTTCACATAGCAGCAGAACATTACACAAGAGAAGCCAGTAAGTTCACCTCTTGTTGACAGAGAGAAAAGGGTCTGGCAATGGTACTGACACCTAGAACACTATGCTGGCACCACCAGTTTATGTGATGCTCCCAGGTCATGGACAGTAGTCCAATGCCAGCTATGAGTGAATGCTTGGTTAGTCCTTACAGGTCACAGAACAGGTTCTGGAGCTAGCATTATCAGGGACAGGCCTATGCCTCTGCTCACGAGCTATATTTGCATTAATTCGGGGCTAAACAAAAAGCCAGGATATCAGCTTCACATGTAGTTGGGCTCTCAAGGCAGGGCGCAACACTTGATTGCCAAGCAGTGGGCATCAGAATCCAAATAGCTGCAGAAATAATAGACTGTGTAACCTAACTTGCAACATTCTGGTGGAGTGAAAGCCTCACGCTATCCAAGGAGGAGATCATGGTGAGGGGGGGGGCATCAAAAAAGACTGTCGCACCAAGCGCCCCCAGCGCTAAAGCCAGCCCTGACTGTACAAATTGTTGACAACATCAAGCGTACATCTATTTCAAGCATTTATTTTACTCCTGCAATTGAATTACTTTCCTTGTACTTCTAAAAGTTACTAAGTTAAAGGAAAAGTGTCATTTCATTACAAACCAAGTCACGGTGCCGCCATTTGACAGACTCCAGCATTTCATGAGACTATATCTACTCTCTCTGTGTTCTTAAAGCAATTTGTACTCATTTTGATGAGGCGCCTGGGGATGAGCCTGTGCCAGCAGAAATATCTGCAATCAAACATAATGCACACCTGTCAGCCACCCCTTCAAGCAGGTATTAAATGTGGTGAATTCAAAGGAGCTGAATCCTTCAAAACTCCCGACAACCCACACTCCAGTGCTCCAGCCTGCAAGTAATGTGACAAACATGTAATGCCTTTGTTAACCCCTGGAGACCAGAGGCTGGACCAGCACTTTTACAGATGCAGCTTCACAGACAAAGTTGGCAGCTCTGGGTGTTGTGATAGAAAAGGATGCAAACCAGGAGCATCCTATTAATATTATTAATATTATTGTCATTATTATTATTATTATTAATATTATATTATTATCTATATATATAAAAACGAATGTATGTCTGTCTGTCTGTTTGTCCTTTATGCATACTACACTATTCATCCGATCGCCATGAAACTTTCGGGAATTGTTGAGTACACTCCCGCGAAGGTTTCTGGCCAGGGCCGGACTGGCTACCGGGCAGTTAGGAATGCTGCTGAGCTGGGGGGTAATTTCGTTAATGGGGACCTGCGTGAGCTAAACAAAATTAGTTTTGCTTTCAGTATTTCGCAGCACACGCAGGTCTCCATGGACGAAATCAGTCTCCACTGTAGTAAAATCAAGCAGCAGCTCGGCAGCATTCCTAACTGCCCGATAGCCAGTCCGGCCCTGTTTCTGGCTTAACATTTTTTTAAATATCGCCCCCCAGGGCCCTCATAATCTTACGAATACTGATGTACGCACCAGACGGAAAAACAACAAATCGTGTATCGACAAGCACTCGAATAAATAAATAGAATTAAAACACCATTCATCCGATCGCCATGAAACTTTGAGAAGTTGTTGAGTACACTCCAGGGAAGGTTTCTGGTATAAAATTTTTTTTAAATATCGGCCCTCCTGGGCCCTCATAATCTTTCGAATACTGATGTACGCACCAGACGGAAAAACAAAAAATCATGTATCCACAAGCACTCGAATAAATAATTAGAATTAAAAGGACACTTTGAAATGTTTTCCATATTAAAATGAATACGTTTCAATAAAAATGACACAATGTAAATTGAATGTTATCATAACGAGTTTCCTTGTATTTCCTTTCTTCGGAGATCGCAGCAACGCGCGACGGGTAAGCTAGTAATTAATAATGATGATGCTACTACTAATAATAATTAAGGTTCCCAGTTTTCAGTTTTTACTGATTTTTACAGTTTAATACAGACAAAAAACAATGTGTTTCTTTTCTGTAGTTATTTTTTAAAAGCGTAAAAATACTGAAAATTGTGCTTCTTTTGAGTGACTCTCCACGATGTCTTTCATGAATCACAGGCCAAAAGCTGAGCACATAGACAGCATGGGGTAATAAAAAAACAGAATAAGATTTGCTTGTGCACAAGCAGAATGCAGTCACTCTCTGGAAGGCAAGCAAATGGTTGAAGTGGGCTGACCCTGTGCCTCTTGTTGAATTTTGTTGTGGGTAGAAGAAAAATGTGACTGACACACTGACAGACCAATGGATGAAGAGAACCGCCTGAAAGTCCAATAAGTATGTATATTATCTACAGAATTGTATTAAAATAAAAAGGTATTGGCTAATGCCTGATGAAAAGAATATTTTTTATTTGGTAATAACATCAAGGTATATATATGTATTTAAATGTTGGTTTACGTATGTTGTTCCGAACCAGTCCCAGGTGAATTAGCTCCATAAAGGCCTAAAAAGTTAATTTTCTTGGTTTTATGAATTTGACAAGCTCACCAGCTTTTACGAGGTTCAGGGTATAGGGTTTGTGGAAGCTGGAAAACGTCAAATAAAAAATATCAAACAACAGAAAGGCTTCTAGCTGTCCACAGGAGAAATCTCAGCTTCTTTGTGGTAGGAAAATAAATGTTCCATGATGTAAAATATGAAATTAAATGCATGAAACTTTTTTTTAACTTGTTTTTATGGCATTTGTTATAATGACACAACAGTGCAGTCATTCCCACAAAATGAAGAGCATTAATGCACGGAGTTAACACAGAAATACAAAAAACTATATAAATTCAGGGTGGATAAGGAAGGAGAAAAGAAATGGGAAGGGAGAGAGGGGTCGGCGAGAAAGATCATTATATGACAGCATAATACTTATGCAGAGTATACAATTTCACGTCTTGTATAAACAAATGAATAGGATTAGCAGTGCTCCCTAACCCCCAAACAGCAAGGCAGCTCACGAATTAATGGTCAACTGGGTCATATGGGATGCCAGCAATCTCAGAGCTAAGGGATGTGCAAGCCCAAAGTGATCCATACATGGAAACGTGTTAACTTACAAGTGGACCTGGGGTCTCATTAGGTGAGGCTGCAGACAGTGCTTGTGCTGGTGTGTTTTTCGTGTATTTTGCTACTTAATTTTCGATGTGAATTTGTGGGAGCCTGTAATAAATAAATAGGTTAATAGAGGTTCCCACAGATCTTTGCAACAGGATCGCAGTGACATTAATTCCCCAAAATGGCAAAGTTGGTCAGAACAGTACCTTGCATCTTGCAGCCAAACATCTATTGTGAGGACTGGATGTCTGCCCCAGTTCATGCCCACCCTGCATTTTGAAAGGAGAAGTACCATAGCTGTGAGCCTATGGTCCGCAACTGGAATCTCCTTAACGAAACCCAGCAAACCAATCCAGGGGAAACATGAGGGTCCCAGCCGAGTTATTGCGGGAATAACCGAAAATACTTCCTCCCAAACATTTGCCATTCTAGGGCACAGCCACGCCAAGTGAAGGAAGCTTGAAGTGCAGCACACCAGAGGCAGTGGGAATCAGTAAATAGGCAGGAAAAGATATAAGGGATCGGCATACAGAAATTTAAAATGTTATGAGCGTAGACAGTAGTTTGGTGAGAGTAGCTCCAACTGCCAACAGCAGAATGACCTCTGAGGGATGTATGTCATTACCACGCATGCTTTTACAACGCATGCCTTTACCACGTAACTTTTACAACGCAAGTACTTACAACGACTGGCGTTGGGGGGTGCTGGATAGTGAATAGTTTAATTTACTATTCCAACTCCAGTCCCCGTGGATAGTAGGGAAGGTTTTGGATAGTAAATTAACTATTCCCTATCCTAGAGCGCCCCCCAGCGCAAGTCGTTGTAACGACTTTCATTGTAAACGTTGCGTGGTAAAGGTACTGCATTGTAAAAGTTGCGTTGTAAACGCTGTTTACCCCTCTGAGAGTCTCTCACTGGAGAACCTATATTGGTTTTCCAAGATATGCAAGCTCTCGGAGTCATGACCGTAAAGGAGGACTGTCTGCATAGTGTTGTAGCGGCGGATTATCAATTTGCGAGAGAGGGTGTGCTGGTCATGTGTTCTAGTGCCTGGAGTACCGGCGGCTGAGCTGGGAAGGTGTAGTGAATAGTGTGGCAACTCAAACAGAAGAATCCTATGAGTAGCTCAGTGGAGTAGACATCCACTGCACGGTTTTGCATCTGACCAGCAAGTCATAGGTTTGAACGTTGTTGCAAAACTGAATTGTCTGTTACCACTTACAAAGCTGTTACTTCTGACACCAGAATTTCTTACTGCATAGCCTTAGAGGAAGAGACTAATCAGCACTCCATCAAATCTGGTGAAGTCGATTGCATAGTGGGCATGCATACATTCTACATCCGATGTCGCTGCCACTACATTATACAATATCCTTCGTCAATGGAAGATGGTTTGGTGCTTAATTTGTGCCGGTGTTTGCCGGTGATCGACCTGGGTACTTAACACAGGTACTTATGTGACAGTCGACCTTATGGTGACTTCATTTGTCGATATTTAAACATCAGCAAATGGTTTAAGAATGTAATACATGTTACAAAAATAACAATGCCAGCTCATCCAGGCCATTCTAACGGCTTTGGGTGGGCAGGAATAATCCAAATTGACATATTTATAGCTATGTGGTGGTACATCTGTAGCACTGTTCCTGAAATTTGGCAGTGCTGGCAGGGGCAGTGGGATATCAAAACTGCAGAGGCACCATGAGAAAAATCTTGGTCTATACACAAATATTCTAACAAATTAAGAACTGGGAGGGTTGCAGCTGTAGAGGTGATTTTGCTCCAAATGTATATTTCAGAGATTGGGCATTAACAGGCATTTAATTTTATTAATAAATTCTTTGTGTTTGATTATAGTGATCTTGAAAATCCACCATTGATTTCAGGTCTGTTTCATTTGTACTGCCCTTATAGCCCTAGCCTTCCGTAGGCAAAAAATTAAACTTTGTCACACCACACCCTGAGGAACCACAAGTCACTTTGGAGATTTGGGAAGATCTTCTATGTCGCTATTCAGACTTTTCTTGGCTGCGGATTTAGTGTAGCAGACTTCAAATACCTCCTCTATGCCTTTGGGATAGAGCAAAAAAGTCACAGCACTTATCTTACCACAAGCAAAGAACTACATACTCTCCATCCTAAGACTGACACAGTGGAGAGGACTAACTTTTTTGGGAGGGCTACAGTCCATGGGTGCCTTTAGGACTGAATGGCAAGCAATAATTCAGCCATTAAAAGAGTCCTTGGCCCAATTTTAGCTGTCACCCCTAGCTAATGTCACCACCTATATGAGAAGGCTGTGTTCTTCCTTCCTTACCTAAAGCAAGCGCCTTTTACAAGCAACCTGGGCTTCTGGGCTAGAAAGCAGGAAGTCTATAAAAACGTCTTACCATGCATGAGGTTGCAGATGGGTGTGCAAGGGTACACCCATGGGTGACTGGAGCTGTACTGGGATCCCCACTGTCTGCCTGAAAGAATTAAACTGTAAAATCAGTCAAGGAAGAAGAAGGCACAGGTTTCAACTTACTTTCCATAGGTTTCGGTCTATACTGTAGTAACATGCTAAGAAGCTGGCACTTGGGTCAGTCGCAGGTGGTCGTCACTTGCAGCTCCAAGTCCATGTAGCACTAGAAACCCATTTGAGGTGGGTGAAGACAGAAGCGGGGATGGGATTTAGAGTAGGGCGGCATGTTAGGAACTTTTCTTGCATTGAAATGAGACTTTACATACCAGAGTTTCTGGTATGACTTTATAGCTGCACATACCTAGGTGTTGTGTATTTTGGCCTGAGAATGGTGGTGGACATACCTGGGCAAGAGGGAGCCAGGAAGGATTGCCCAATGGACAGGAATTATCAATTCCAGTTCAACTATGCTTCACACACACCAGAGGAATCTGGTTTCTGGCATGATTTGTATTTCAGCACATTTTGTTTTATGTCATGACAGTGGTGTTTTACAGTTTTAAAATATTATGGTAGTATGTCCTTGTCATTCTACGGTAAAGTGGGCACTGGCACTTGGATGTATATGCAATCTGATGAGCAAGTGAGCCCTGAGACATACTAATAAGTAAACTTTGTCAGTTGCACCACCCTGAACAGGAGTTCGAGTAGCTTAATCTGCCACTGACTGTGCGATCTATCTCCCTTCACAATTAGCAGCACTTGCCGCTTTGAGAATCAGTGATCCCCTTGACAAGCTGAGAATATGAGAAGTACTCTGTCATGCTGGAATAATAACCCTAGCAGGCTAACAGAAAATTTGAATGGTATGTTTACTGGCAAAGGAACGATGATAGATAGTATATTCTGAAATACAACTTTTTCTTGCAGCATGTGATTTTTATTCCCCTTTTAGTCGCTGCGGAGGGACACTGTATCAGATAGGCACTGCATCGCCTGTGGCAATCACATTATTATGTTTTCCATCCACTTTTTCCATCCACAAAATCTCTTTATGGGCATATTTGTCTCCATTTAGGAGGGATATTGCTACTAGTTGGTCACCTAAACCTAGAACTATTGGGATATTTTACTATTGCTCCTTCAAAACAGTTTTTAAAACATTTTGCTTTTCAACAGCTTATCAGACAACCATTTTCATAGACAGTAGGTCTCGCCTTTGGGACCTTGTATGTATTTAGCCATGCATCACATTACCCTGGGTGCTACAAGATCTACTGATACGACATGTGCCACTGGTGAAGCAGGGAAGCCTGATCCGCCAATGAAGGCAGGAGAGGCGTGTAAGGGCCACAAGACAGTGAACAAGCTGTGAAAGTCAGGTACAACACCATAGAACACATATAAACAATATGAAAGCTGAAAGCTAGGCAGTTAGGCTTATGAAAAAGGCGCAAATGTATGCTGGACTCACTCCCAAGGTATCTGAGGACATAGTAACCTAAAAAGAGTGGGGCATATTATCAAGTGATTTATCTCTGCTTTTTTGGCTTTAAAAGCCAAGAAAGCGGGGATAAAATTATCTCCCGATCAGCAACAGGGTGCTAACACGCAAAGTCGCATGTTAGCACCCTTTTTCTCTACGCTTCCCCTTGCATCTCTAATGAGATGCAAAGGGGGCGTTCCAGAGAAAAATAATAGGAGAAATGTTGTTAAGCGACATTTATCCTATTATCAAGGATTTCACTAACCGTGTTAGTGATAAAAAAAAAAGCAGCGCTAACCGCGGTTAGCACTGCTTTTTTTACACCTGGTATTTTCCTGACTTAGCCATGATATCCTATGGAAGGTGGACATCATGGCTAAGTTTGTGAGCCCCTATCATCAAGCTAACGCCAAACTTTGAGAGATTATCGTTGGTTTTCCAGCGATAATCTCTCATTTGGCAGTTAGCGCGAGGATTTGTATCACTTCCGAGATAAACCTTGCTAATAGCAAGTTATCTCTGCGATAATTTCCGGCGATGCTCAGCGTTAAAAAATTTGTTGCTAAGCCTCGTTAGCGATAAATATCGCTAATCGTTGGTAATATGCCCCAGTAAATCAATTATATTTTCTAACAAGGCATGGGTCACATAATACATAAGGGATTGCAAACTCCGAAAAGTGGAAGCACTAACACTCCCTGGGGGGAATGGGTCACTCACCCTGTCCCCGGTCCCCAAACATCCACAGCCCTTCGACACGAAATCACAGTGCATGAAGCATATCAAGGCATCCTGCGGCACCGTGATCCCCATGGGAAACTGAGGCGAAAATCAGCTGCAGCCTGGGAGCCATGTTTGGAGCAAAGATGAGGCACGGATTAATATCATGATAACAGTGCAATAGTGATAAAAGTGAAGCCAAAACGGATATCAGATACCGTTGTATCAGCCCCAGCCAAAAATAGACAAAAGATATAAAACTTTGGCCCTAAATGAATGTTTGAATGAGCGCTCTCTGTGTAGAATTGAATTATCTAGCTATGCAGTATTGCACTGATCTGGCTTTTTATTTTGACGTTTTTCAAAATATTGCTAATAATACTCCTCCATATCTCAACCTCAGAATTTGTCATTACAGACAGCAGTGGACGACAGAAGCCTGCTTTTAATTTGCATTTACTCAAGCAAGCTTTGCTGCAGCCAAAAAGTTGTGAATCAGATTTTGGCGGTTTGTAATTACTTGTTGAGCTGTTATTTTCGTAGTGCATGTGTTTGCAGTGGGAAAGACCTGCCTCTTTTGAAACATATTGGGGCATATTAGCAAGACCCTTGTTACAATTATCGCCGTTTTAGCGGCAGGAAACTGCCTTTAAAACAGCGATAATGGGGTTGCTAATATGCGTTATAGAATTCCAACAGAAGCCCAGGTTAGATGAGCAGGACATCTAATCTGGGCTTCTGTTGGAATTCTATAACGCATATTAGAACATTGGAATGTTGGGAGCTCCATTGAAAACAATGGAGTGCTCTGGGCTTATAATGGCTGGTATAAGCCTGGAGCTCCAACATTCCAATGTTTCTTTGTTCACAGCTCTGGCTGTGAACAAAGGCTTCAGGGAACCTGAGGGGATTCCAATCCCCTCACGCTCCCAAAAGGCTTTGTTTTTCTTGTTAGAACATTCTGTCCTCTAGTGACAGAATGTTCTAATAGCCTTATAGCCCTTCGTATATGGGCTATACCGCTATTAAAGTCCCTCTCCCTTGTTAAAGGCCCTCGCCTTCAGCTCGGGGCCTTTAACGCTGGAGAGGGCCTTTAATAGCCGGTATAGCCCTCTACGGCGGGCTATAAGGCTATATTAGCAAGCCCATTATCGCTGTTTTAGCTGCAGTTTCTTGCCGCTAAAACTGCGATAATTGTAACGAGGGTCTTGCTAATATGGCCCAATATGTTTCAAAAGAGGCAGGTCCTTCCCACTGCAAACACATGCACCATGTAATTACAAACCGCCAAAATCTGATTCACAACTTTTTGGCTGCAGCAAAGCTTGCTTGAGTAAATGCAAATTAAAAGCAGGCTTCTGTCGTCCGCTGCCGGCTTTTCTTACAGGGGGGAGATATTGCAGCACTTCTGCAAAACCGGCCCCCAGTAAGAAAAGCAGCCCCGGCGGGCATAAAATCGCCCCTCACTCCCGGTCCACCGGGGAAATGGTCGGTGCCCGCTACGGCCAGTCCGGCTGTGTTCTCAAGGTGTTGCTACGGCAGGGTTGCTCTTGACACCTGTAGATACAAACTAAGAGACAGTGCTCAGTGGCATACTGAAAGTCAAGTGGGCCCGCTGCAATGTACATGGAGGGGCCCAGTCCGTATTCACTCAGGAGCTCTGAGGCCAGACTAATGTGCTGAGGGTGCCCCCTGGAGCTCATGCCCCCCCACACAGCAGAAGCTGCGGAGGCCTTTGCTACGCAACTGGCAGTGCTAAAAATGATTTAACCATATCGTTTTTTTAATTCAGTTTATAGATATTAGATCATGTGTCTTTTATGTTGTCCTTATATTATGGATTCTAAAGACTTATTGGTAAAACAGGTTGTCACAAAAGCAATCTTTACAAATAAAACCGGTGCAGGTTCTGAGATTTTTTTGAGAGTTCAGTTACTTGTACATCACTTCAGTCCAGCTTTAATCAGTTTCAATTGGCTCCCTATTTGTACAACTATTTTAGAGACACTTTCCTACTCCTCTATTGAGATTTCCCTACTGAGGTCTTTCTCCTATCATTTCAGCCCTAGAGTAACCTGGAGAGCATGCATATAATGTGCTTATCCTTCTACAAGCAGGGAAGGCTGAGGAATGCGCCGAGGCCTCCTTTATTGCCGCCATCACTCTTCCTTATGAGCCTTGTCAGTGCCCACATGCAGCAGCCAGAAGTTTAGGCTCACGTTTCAGGGATATTTTTGCAGCTGAAAACAGAGAGCTAATCTAGCTGCCCCTGTGAAATAAACACTGGGCACAAAAATGGGCCATCTTCCGATTGGGTGACAGCTTGGGACGGATATTTAATCAATATTATGCATTGAAATTGACCCGTGGGTATCAGAGCGCTTTACATATACACAGGAGCTAAAGGTTGCATTACATAGCATGATCTAAGGAAGCAAAAAAAGATATAAGCAAAAGCATAATAATTAGGCAAAACTGTGAGAAATAAAGGTTGCATTGCATGGTATGAATTAAGGAAGCGAGAAAGATAAAGCAAAAACATAATAATTAGGCAAACGGTGAGGGGGAGAGAGACAAAAAAAAGAAGGTGATTGGCACAGTCCAGTAACCGCCTATCCTTGATGGTCAAGTGAGGGGGGAGTCAACTAGATTATCGGAGTCTAGGTTAGTTGACATTGGTTGGCAAAGAATTTGTTGAGGAGATGGAGTTTCAAGAACCTTTTGAAGAAGGAGAATGAGGGGTTGCATCTGAGGTCTCCAGGGAGTGAGTTCCACATCCCGGGTACATAATTTATTTTATTGTGCTTCAAAAAAGCAAAATACGTGGACATCGCAAACAAGTTGTTGAGAACCCAGTCGTTCTAGGACATAAATATTCCAGAAAGAAAATACCAGCCCACAGAGGCGGCGCTGATAGCTTGGGGCATTTTAAACCAGAAATTCCAAGATATGGAGCAGAGCTCGCAACACAAGTAGCTGAAAACTGCCAAAAAACAAGATGTACAGGCTTGTTTTCTATCGCACTCCCAATGCCTGTGAAGTGAGTGGACACCAGGGGCTTCAGCCAGTGTCTCTCAAATAACTTCTGTTGGTTTCCAGGTACGTGGCATGTGGCGTGTTGTTTTTTTTTTTTTTTACTGTCGCTGCCAAGCCAAGCTCTGGGGCGAACTGCACGCGTTTTGTGTGAATATGCAGCACCTCCTTTCAATCGGCTGCTTTGTGAGGTGGACTGAAGGAAAGAGTTGGATGTGGTGAGCGCGGAGTGCGGTGAGAACGTAGCAAGAGACGCGCCACAGCGCTCAGTGAGAAGTGGGTGTTTCCAAGTGTCTAGGGAGACCCTGAAACTGAAGTCTTCTTGTTTTGTTTGTTGTAGAGTGACAGAAGTTCATTGTCCCACTTATAGGTACGTGTATGTGAGTCTTGGATCAAGGGTCGGATCATGATGTATCACAGTTGTTGCTAGCTGAGGTATTTATGCACTCATAATTCAGAGTGAATGTGAATATCTATCACTATTGTTACAGTAAGCTACCCAGCTCTGGACTAGCTGTAAAAAGTTTATAATACAATGTTTACCTGAGATGAGGTCGGGTATCACGCAAAGTGTGAAGTGTACGGACCTCGCACAGGGCTCGAGGACACCGGAGGCGAAGGACGGATGTTAGATAGGTGTGGCCAAGAAAAGGTGAAACTCCTGTTGAAAGGAGAACCTTCCCAAGGAAACAGAAAAAGAAGTGCAACAAAATGTAAGGAAATAAACAGAAGAGCAACAATACACATAACAGGGCCAGTGACAATGGACGGGAACCACCCATCAAAAGGCGGTACAAATGTGAAAATTAGCCTCACAAAGGAAGGGATTTTCCAAAAGCACACAAAGGAACCAATGGAAATCAAGGGGCGTGGTTGATGCTCATAGAGGAGATACAGCATGCCTCGCTTGAGGCATTAGATTTTTGCAGGAAAATAAGATTAAAAACTCACTTTGCCGGTGCCGAAGTTGCCACGAGCTGTGAAACTACTGGCCTCAGAGTGAAATCCAAATTTTTGCCTACTACTAATATTCCCAAACAGGTGTATGCGTTTGAGCAAGCAGTCTTGTCAGAGCTCACTAAACTAGAAAAGAAAAAATCATTTATCAACCACAACATCAGTAAGGGTCAGCTTAAAGCCATAAAAGATCTAAAATCAGACCCCTCTATCATCATCAAACCGGCCGATAAGGGTGGTGCGGTAGTGGTATGGCCACGCCCTTTGTATCTACTGGAAGGAAGGACACATGTAGACAATCTGGAATGGTACCGAGCGGTCAAAGAAGACCCGGTGGTAGAAATCCAAAACAAAATCTCTTGTATCACCAAAGAGGCTCTGGAGAATGGCTTCTTGGGCCCAAAGGAATTCGAATTCCTAAACAAAAAATCACCGAGAACACCCGTTCTCTACTTCCTACCGAAGATCCACAAAAACAGTGCGACACCCCCTGGGAGACCGATCGTCTCCGGCTGTGACTCAGCCCTCGAGCCTGCCTCTAAATATATAGATTTTTTCTTGAAACCATTTTTGTATGGGGTCAAATCGTACCTAAGGGACACCATTGACTTCATCAATAAATTACAAGAAATGACGTTTGACTCTGAAACGCAGCTGATGGTGACGTTAGACGTTACCTCACTGTACACTCAAATTCCCCAAGACGAGGCTCTTGAGGTGATGGGAATTTATTTGGACCAACGTGAAAGACCACACAGGGTTCCAACTGCTTTCATTTTGGCCTTGGCCCAAATCACTCTAAAAAGCAATTATTTTAAATTTGAAAACGAATTTTTTGTTCAAATCAAGGGTACAGCCATGGGTTGTCCCTATGCTCCAGAGATGGCGGTGCTGTACATGTCACAGTACGAGGAAAAATTCATTTATAAGGATAATCCTTATGGGGCAAACATCAAACAATGGTTTCGGTATATTGATGACGTCTGGCTCCTGTGGCAGGGGAGCCAGACCGAGCTCATGGCCTTTCATGAATGGCTTAACCTGAGACACCCAGACATTAAATTTTCCATTGATTGTAGTAACCAAAGAATGACATTCCTCGATGTGGCTGTTGGTACCGAAGGGGGTAAGTTTACCACTACTTTGTTTAAGAAGCCAACTGACAAAAACACAATCTTACACTACAAGAGTGCTCATCCACAGTGTTTGAAACAGAACCTCCCATATGGCCAACTACTTAGGATCAGGCGTAACTGCTCTGACCTTCATGAGTTCAATGTACACGCAGATACCTTTTGTGATGAATTAAGTAAGAGAGGTTACCCCAGAAAACTCCTGAAGCACTCTAAAAAACGAACACGCTTTACCCCTCGAGAGGAACTTCTTAAAACAAAAACCAAAAAAGAGCTAGACAAACTTGTATGTGTCACTACATATGGAGCCCATACGAACAAATTCCGACAGATCATCTTGCGTAATTGGCATTTGTTGAAGGGATTAGATTTCCCTTTGCAAAAGCCTATTTTCGCAATGAAGAAAAACCTAAGTGTCGGCCAACAACTCATTAGGGCCGACAGTTTCATACCAAAACCCAAAAGTGATTTAATTTCCAAATGGAACCTCAAACCCGTTACAGGCCACTATAAATGTGGTACTTGTGTGGCCTGCACTAATGTTGTAGAAGGAGATGAATTTTGCTACAATGGCACTAAATGGAGACACAGTTTACATACAAACTGTAAAAGTAAAAATGTAATTTATGGGATTCTGTGCGCTTGTAAGAAGTTGTACATAGGTAAGACATGCCAGCAGGTAAATGTCCGGATAACCCAACATCGCTCGCGACTGAAGAAAAAAGTGCAAAATGCCCCAATGGTGGAACATTTCACGACTGCAAACCACAAAGAAACTGACTTCACATGGACTGTTCTGGCTGGAATAGATCCACAGCATAGATCGCCTAATATAGAAAAGGCGCTGTTGCGCAAAGAGGCCTATTTAATACTGCGGTTTGACACCATTAACACCGGCCTCAATTCCATGAGTGAGTTGTCTAGGTTGTAAATCTGTACCCAAATCCACTGGACTTCAAACCCCACAATGCAATATTGGGTTTAAGCCTTAAATCTGCATCCTACTCTGATGGACTTCAGGCCCCATAATGCAAAGCTAGGGCAAAGTAAAACATCCGACCCCTGATTGGCCAACCCAGAAGGAGTTAACCTCCTTGCAATACCGAGTGAACTGATCCCCAGCCACGGTGTGTGTTGGAATGAGGAAGTGAAAATTGGTGCAGAACTGACAGGTATTGCAAACCATACGGCTACAAGCGGGCCGGCGGCAACGCTGTCTTTTACGGCGGCTGGATTTTTCTAACAGAGATTCAGACTAGAAAACACTGCGGTGTTCATTGGAATCAGCTCAGGCTGCGCGGCCGCTTTTATTGCTAAAATTCCTAGCGCGCGCGCATTTACATGAAAACTAAAGCTTGGCTTCTCACCAATGTCCGCGTTTCCTTAAACAGAACAGCGGCATTCGAACAAAACCCAGAAGGGACAAAGACATAAAACCGGCCGGCTAAGAAGTAATGGATCTTTGAAACCTGACGGCCCTGAAGATATTCAGTAAGTCATTACCCGGATGTGCAACATAGCACTTTCGAGCCTATACAATTAACTCACTGATAAGCAAGTAATGTGCATGTTTCGTTCACAGTGCACCATGTGAAATAAGAAAAACCACATTAATGAAAACTACAGCAGAATTTGGTCCCTCTGGCACCCCAAATTCAGGTACGAGCACAATGCCCCTTTTTACCGTCAATTCATAACTAATGTTCATAATTGGCGCTTCATAAAAATCCCTACTTTTTTAGAATAACGCGCAGACCTCACAGATCCACAAGAGTGTTATGGATGAACCGAATTACCTCAAATCCCCAGAGGTACGTGTTATTTTTAAATTTGTACATAGGAGAAGGTTTGAGCAGGTTGATGGGAGCAACCTATAACGAGTATCCACAATTTTTGTGTTTTTACCAATAGGTTTCACAAACGGGGAAAGGAATACAATTGGCCATGATGAGAGTTTGAGAAGAAATCTCCCAAACTCGAAACGCGTAGGCGGACAGGATTAAGTCCTAAGTTTCTGAGAAATAGCTAAAAACTGTCAGGAACATTAAGCCTGCGAACATTTCTACCGAGAGGTCGTTTTGTTCTTCTTTTTTTGAAGACTGATTGAAAGGCTTCATTTTGGTCAAATATTTCTAAATATTGTATGATAAAGTCACGAAAAAACATATTGAAAAATTTGCTTTTCATTTGAATTCCCTTTTCGTTTGAAATGAAACTATATGTTCTTTGTATATAATTTATTGGCTATATGTTTGCTTAAATTCTACGTATGTCACGCTAAATTATTGTGCAATCACGCTATATTTTTTTATTTGAATTTCATGTTGTACGTTCATGGTCAGTACGTTCAGGACATTGATACTTCTCTTGACTAAAGTGATATCTACTGTTAATAAAATTGATGAATAAAACGGCGCAACTAATCGCCAAGATAAACATATTAAGCTTTGTTTATCGTTTTTCATCCAGAATCAAAATGGTATGAAATGCAATGAAGTGTGGGTTCCTTTGTTCTTTTTAAAACATAGAGGAGATACAGCATGCCTCGCAGAGCAGTGCACGTGTGCTGCTAAGCTCAACCTAAAAAAAATGTGAGTCCTGCAATGATCATTTTAGTGTTCATCTTCCTCCAAATGCCATTGGCTGTAGGTGGCAAACTCTTAACCTCTTCCAGGCTGATGACGAGCTCAGCTCGTCATGAGCGTAACCTGCCGTGCGCTCATGACGAGCTGCGCACAGCTGGAAAAGCCGCCGCAGCGATGCGGTTAATGTTGTGTTAATACTGCACACTGAAATTACCACACAGCATGGTATTGGGATTTTGGATTGCTGAAATACTGTGTCCTGTGAATCCTGTAATGAAATCCTTAGTGTTCATCTTCCTCCTAATATTATTGGGAATAGAAGGCAAACTCATAATGCTGTAGTTATACTAGACCCAGAAATTACCACACTGCATGGTTCTGGAATTTTCGATTGTGGAATTACTTTATCAAGAGTTCAAAGAGTCTTGTAATTTAGGCCTTAGTGTTCATCTTACTCGAAATAACTTTAGGAATAGGGGCAAACTTATAATGCTGTGGTGATACTACAACCAGAAATTATGACATGCTTGTTAGTGGCTTCTCTGATTATGAAGTTAATGCATCTTAGTCCTGGGAGTCCTGTAATGAAGGCCTTAGTGTTCAGCTCTCATAAAATACCATTGTGAATAGAAGGCTTCCACAATCGTTTCCTGCATGGAATTATGATGATAATATGTAGTAGTAGTAGTAATTGTACAAAGGGGTGAGTTTGGCTTGAAAATGATCTTGCTATGTGAAAAAAGAACTGCCCCAGCAAAAGAAAAATGTGAAAAACTACAATCTTAGGTGTAAGGCAAAATCAGAAACTTCGCATTACTTTATGGACAAAAAATCTTTCTACATGCCTACTTTTTTCATCCTGGAGAGCACAGCCACAAAGGATCCATGGAGCCTCTCTAAATTCTTTGCCAAATTGATTATTTGTTAGCCAGCTCTCATTTGGCTCTCTTTTTGTGGTCACAGTAGCATTTGATTGCCACTCTTCTGGTTCTGATTCCCACTGGAAATGTAAAACTTGTTTTATCTAAATCTTCCCAACAACAGCCTAGTGACTTCTCAACTCTGAAAGTTACTAGGCCAACTCTCTTGATTTGTGGGTAGCGATTGGAGAGAAGCAGTCATGAAATACCTTTTTGTTTATCTCTCTGGGGAGTTTGCCATAGGATGTCTTTACCTCTGTGCCATCCTCTGGCCACTGGTATCTGTGATCATTGAAATCTTCTTGTGAGCTTCGGCTCTAACAGTATCATGACCTGCATTCCAGCCACTCAAAAGCACATTGTGGATTTTACATGCTTTAAATCCATTAAAGAATAAAGTAGTCTCTGTGGTGTACCCAAAATATTAGGTGGTTCTTAGATGCTTTACTACGCTTCCTGTGGACCAACTGTTGCAGGGATTCTGCCCATACACATAACTGTGCACAGAGACCCAGGACATCAGTGAATTATGGTGGACCAAAAAACTCACCTCAGTACCTAGAACCCCTAACCGTCTAGCATCAGTGTTACATTAGCTCTTCGTCCTATAGCAAAGTAACCAATGATTAGACAACCCAGAACATGTGACTTAGATTACTCTCAGGAATGGTGGGAATCAAGAACACTCTTTCGTTTGTTATTCTCATACCAGTCCACAACATGGGTAAAAAAGAGCCACAGTAAAATGTAAAATGTTTATTTTCACGACGTGCTCTAAGATGCAGTATTTTTGCTAACATAAGCAGGCATAAGATTAAAAATATTACGATCAGCATTGTTACAATTCCATAAAACACAAAAGGAGAAATCATAATATAATGTTGGTGGAAACAGGTCCTATAGTGCCTTGTATGCCACCCCCCCAGCTTTGAACTATGTTTCATAAAATATAGACGGTCTATCAGGCTTGAATGGGGGGCCCCATACCTCTAAGATCAGCAGGAGTGAATCGCATCAGGATCTGCGAAAGCTCTCTGTCTCTCTGGCAACAGAATTCTTCCAAGTGCCCAAAATCATGTATGCAGTGCAATATTAAAGGCGCCAGAATTTCAGTTAGCTGCAGCTGCGTGTATGTTGTGTCTAAGCGTGAGCCGATCAGCCCGAATAACAGCTAACATTGTTATGATAACCTTGGAGGCTTTAGCCCTCACTGTGCAGACTAAGGTTGCGTGTGTAAGTCTAGAGATGTTGAAAACAAGCTATTCTCATGTGAAGATTTTCACGCAGTCAAACTTACAACAACAGCTACCTGCAGTGTCGTGTGCAAAAGCGGCAATAGGGGAAAATGATGTTTAAAGTTCTAATAAGCCTATGCTAACATAGCAAAGTGTGCAAGCAGAGGCCTGCCTTCACTACACCCTCCCTTGATCGGAAATCGCACAAGAAGGGGGCAATTCTAGAACGCAGAGGTCAAGTTCGAATGAGACAGAACCAAGTTCAAAATTTTGCTAAACTGGATAATTGGGAGTAAAATTCTGAATTAGTAACCACAAAAAATGTAAAACCCAACAGGGGTGTATAGTGCCTGACACATGTAATGCGTAAAAAGAAAAAATGAAGAGAAAAAAAATCATGATTCCAGTACGTGTCTATGAAGTAAAAAAAAGTCACTTCAATCCAACAGCATATAGGCACAGTATGTTGCAACCAACTCCAAGAGGAAGTCGTTTTTATCGTCAGTGAACATTACACCTATCCAATTCAGTAATGGAAAAGAACACACATGTTTCTCAACATCCGGAGACTCTAGCACCATCAGAAGACAACTCGGGTGTTCTTCAAGATAACTGCGTTCCAGGAAGTAATGGGCTGCAGTCCATATGTTCCAATTACCTAGGACTCCATGTGCCGCTGACCAGGCCATTATTCCGACACCAGAACATTCTAACTCATGAGCAACTAAGGGACTCATTAGTAGATCATAATCTGGGTTAGGAGACACCGTATTGCAGAGACACAAATCCAGAGTCCATTCAAAACTGCAATCCAGGCAATGGAAGACAGGCTGCACACATGTAAAGTACAAAACGTGGAAAGATAATCCATACGCCACACTCAATGTAGCCAGAGGTAGCGATCCATAGTATTCAAGCATCCGGTCTACAAGTTGGAGCAGCCGGGGCAGGTTGTCATGCGCCACAGAATGTGCAACCATTTTTGAGCAAGCAAATTAACAGCAGTACACCGGCAGCCAAGGTGAGAATTAACGGTAAACCGCCGAAGAGGCTGGAAAAAATAGAATGAAAAAATGCCAGTATCACAACAAATATAGTTTGGAATGAGGTCACAAGGCCAGAACTTACCAATTTAAAAAAGTGTGCCAAGCCTGTGGTCGACGAATATAGAGTGAATCAAAGCACCAAAATGCAGGGGGAGATCAGTATTCAAAAGGGCATGCACCTCGGTGCGAGTGTTTGCTATGTGAAGGACAAATGTTTCACGCAAAGATGTAAGGGCGACTTTTTTTTTTAGACAAAACAGCCCCTATTCAACTCATCTTGTTGAACTCTGCTTTCAAGGCCGGAATGGAAGGCCAGATGGATACACCAAGCTTCCCATGCGGAGGAGGGAATAGCACATTTTTGCAACAGACTACACGTTGGGGAACAAGAAGGAGTTTGGCCCGTCATATCGAGCACCAGTTCCTGTGCTTGGAGTGCAGGGCACAAGAACAGTCATTTTACCTCCACTTCCTGGTCGCGAGGAAAACAGGTACATCTCCATTGACAATGTTAAATTACAGCGAGTGGCCGATTCTTCTTCGGATGACACCTGCGGTCTCTTGTCCAGCGATACTGAGAAATTCTGTTTTGGCTCCGGCAATTAACACCGGACCTGACATTGCATCGAGATGACTACAGTTAAAATCCTTTGTGGAGCTCACCGGCTGGTGATCTACTTGAAGTTACTGAGTATACTTACCCTTCAGATTTGTCAATGCCTGATTTGCAAACATCTGCAGTTAACCAGTCACGTTTTTCATTCGACACTGACTCGACCACATCAAAGTCACTCTTAAAGATTTCAATTTTTGCTATTGGGTTTAAAAAATATTTTTTGATACCCGCTTGGACTTACATTTGGCTGGTGCTTTTCTCAATTTTTTTGTTCATGTCCATTGGATTTGTGGTACATTTTTTCCACTTTGTGAACGGTCATTATGTTAAAGAAAGATCTACAATCAGACTTATTGATGGAACTTCAGCACCCCACTCCTCAGCTCACATCATGAAGAGGGACCAGGCTTTTGTTAATATCTCTGCTTGGCCCGTATTACATGGGATTGTTTGGGATGCTGTCAGATTTCAAATCCACGGCCCTACAGAGGTTATTAACGTTCCCAATGTACTAAGGGGCCGATTAGGATGGCGGACGGACTTGCGTCCGTCCGCCACCCCTGAGTAGGAGGGACCGTCCGCATGGGCAGCGGCGGTCCCTCCATGGCAATTAGGATGTGACCGCCAGGGTGGCGGTCACATCCTCTATTTATAACATTGCGGCGGGTGCAGCTTCAAGCTGCACCCGCCGCAATGTTAAAAATGCATGTGTTGCATTTACATGCACAAAGCGGCAGGCACCGCACGGTGCCTGCTGCTTTGTGTACGCAAATGCAGGGGGGTACCATAGGTACCCCCCATGTGCACCCCCCACCCCCCATTCACCCAGGGGGCCCGCAACGGGCCCCCAAAGTGAATGTCCGTATGCTTTTCCATGGCGGAAAAGCCGCCGTGGAAAAGCATATTTACACCAACATCATAATATGGCGGACGGTGTCTCATAGACACCGCCTGCCATGTTATAGCTTTTCCGCCGCGGTCGGAAGCCGACCGCGGCGGAAAAGCGGCGGACGGAATTCCAGACCCACCAGCCATCCTAATTTGGCGGTGGGTCTTTGGAGTCTCTGCCGCGGTTTTTCCGCATCCTCCAGGCCGGCGGACACTTCCGCCGGCCCGGAGGATGCGGAAAAACCGCCATCCTAATCGGCCCCTAAGTGTTTCAATGGGGGATGTATTTAAACAAAATATACGCTCTGATGATTGGGATGTCCAGGCCATAGAAACTCTGTTTTCTGATTAGAAATATTATGCTGCTTTTGATGCTGAAGATTTGTACTTGGACTCTGCAAATAATGCAGATTTATTTTGCTGCCAACACTATGGCAATTATTTTCTGCACAAAGCAAACACATTTAGAAATGTGGTTAATTACACACAATGGGAATATTGTCCCGCTCCCGTTGAAGGGAGCGCAAAAACTCTTTTGAATAAGTTCACTTATTTTACTGATTTTAATCAATCTAATCCTGACACGTTTTATTTTAAGATGACTAGAGGGGCCGAACTCCTTCTTGTTCTACACCTTCTCATGGACCAGATCGCCAACTCGGGGTAGCCAGCTAACTACCAGAATTTGAAGAGCAGCATCAGATGTGGAGGGCAAGTGTTCCTTTGCAAGACTGTCTTTGGTCTTTTGTAGGTTCTGTAAAACATTAGAATGTTCATCTACATCAAAGGATGCGGCAGACGCTGCCATGTCTAGACCTTCAAGGTTCGAAACAAACATTTTGATGCCAAAGAGTATTTTGTATGGGGACCGCCCACCCAGAGACCTTCTGGGGAGATTATTTAGTGCACGCTGTACGCTATAGAGATGGGCTAGCCAAATCCAGCCTATACCTAAAACCTTAGCTGTCAAGGATTGCTTTAAGTCACGGTTCATCCGCTCCACAACACTATAGCCCACAGGCTTGTATGGAGTCGAAAATTTGACTTGGACCCCCAATGAAGCCATGGCATCCTTGTACGCCTTAGAGGCGAAAGCTGGACCCTGGACCGAGTGAAAGGTACCACGTGCAAAAATTCCCACAAATACAAGCAAATCCCTGATGACAGTGCAGGCATCAGCACCCATTTGTGGCCACACCCAAGCAAAGCGTGTGCACAAATCTACTGCAACTAAGATGTACTTATACGCGGTATCTGAGGAGAAAGGACCGCAGTGATCTAAATAAACACACCCAAGTGGTTTATTAGATATGTACAACTGCGTCTGGGGTGGGCGTGCAGCAGTTGAAGGTTTAATCTATTGGCATATGTCACAATGAAGGACATAATTACGCGTCTGTTTGTACAATCTGCGCCACCAGTAATGCTGTTGTAGGAGAGATACATTAGCTGACACGCCGGCATGAGCCAAGGCCTTACCCTCGTGAGCCGCTGTTATCAAAGCCTGCCTGTGGTCCGCGTTGGGAATCAACGTGTCAACAACGTCGTTAATTCTCACATAGGGAACTTTATCAGGACTTAAATGATAAGAGTATTTAGTAGGAAAACCTTTTGGTTAATTAATTTCCTTCTCTGTTGCGGCAATAGCTGCCAAAATGTCATCATCAATATTACTTTTGGAACGTGTAACCGCTGCTACTAAGTATGTCGCAACTGCTGCCTTCGCTGCTTCATCAGTGGAGAAGCGTGGCTCAGTGGTTAGAGGCGGCAGACCCGGAAGCTGAGATCGGCCGTGGACCAGGGTTCGATTCCCCGCCTCGGCGGGTCTCGGGCTCAAAATTCCACGGACTCGACAATTCTCGCTCTGGTGCCTACTCGACTCACGGGGTCACACTCTGCGACTCTGGGCAATAGCTTGCTTAATCTCCACTACGGCCCCTCGCGGTGGGATGCCTGGCTTTCACCTTGTGGATACCCTGCCGGGGTATCTCACAGGGGAATACCAGGACGGGCTCCCTAAGCAAGCACCTTGAGACCCCTGGGTGATTCGTGCGCTATATAAATCGAAATACATTTACATTTACATCAGCAAGACCGTTACCAACAGCGTGTACCCCCACGTGTTGGTGACCAAGATTATGAATTACAAACACGAGTGGGAGCCGTTCTTTAAGCTCAGCCACTCAAACCCAAAGAATTTCGTGTTTAATCGTGCTACCTTTGGAATCACAATTGTCATTCTAAGTTCAAAAGAACAAGTTGTCATTGTAGGACTGTACACAGTAATAAGAGTCGCTTACAATAAGAGTAGTCACACTTGGATCAGCGCATTGCAGCGCAAGCACCAGAGCACGGCGCTCTGCCAATTGGGCGGCACAATCCCCTAATGTCTGTGTATGCACGACATCGGACTTGAATTCTCCATTCACCATGGTATCAAACACTATTGCGCAGGCCGCCGAATAAGCATGTTTAGACTCCATCGCCGGTTGCGCCAATCCGTCTGGGGGAACATCCATGACAACGCGGTCAAAACACCGCGCTGCCATTACCACGCGTCTTTTACAACGCAAGTCGTTATCACGACTTGCGCTGGAGGGCGCTCTACACTAAGGAATAGTAGATTTAATATTCCAACACCTTCCCTACTGTACGTAGGCTGGAGTTGGAATAGTAAATCTTACTATTCCTAAGTCCAGCACCCTACAGCGCAAGTCGTGGTAACGACTTGTGTTGTTAAAGATGCGTTGTGATGCGCGTTGTAACATCATACAACCATCCGTCTGTGTAAATGATACATTGGAAATACTCCAGCGGGCGCATGGTCAGAGGAGCAGGATTTACAAATTCATACTGCAAGTACTCTTGAGTCTGCAAAGAGGAATCAAAAAAGAAGGTGACATCCGGAGACGTCAAAGATGTAGCCCATTGTATCCACCGGGGATGTAAAGCTTTTGAATTTGGTACACTGGCTTTCATCACTGCCTTCAAGGCAGGATATGGTGTAACAACCAACATGCGTTTCCCCTGAGACAGTGCATGGTCTTTCAGAATTGCCATCTGCACCGCAGTCAAGACTTTTTCCCCAGAGGAAAACCGCATTTCAACCGAAGTGTACACGTGTGACTTGTAAGCGATAGGGACTGTGTCCCCCTCATTAAAGGTCAGGTACGTGAAACCAACCGCCCCAGGCACATTTCTTATTACTAAGGGTGGGCGTAGTTCGCGAAGTAGCGCTACGCGAAGCTACGCGAAGTGCATTTCGCACTACGCGAACTTCACGTAGCACTACGCGAGCTGCGTAGTAGCATGTTCGCACTGTGCAAGATGCGTTTTCAATGATTGCACAGTGCGGACAAGCATCCGGCACTGTGCAAGCATTGAAAACGGCATCTTGCACAGTGCGAGCTGTAGTTTTCTGCTGCTCAAGTAGATTATTACTCGAGCGGCAGCTTTCTCAACGCGAACAGGTAGTTTCTCATTGAGAGCGGTCGCGAGCATGCGCAACCACTCACAATGAGGAACCTGACCTCCTCGCGTTGAGAATCTCACCGGGATGTCATTTTGCTTGCTCGCGGTCGCGAACATGACGTTCAGGACCGCGAACAAGCACAAAATGACCGCTGTACTACGCTACGCTGCACTACGCATGTTCGCACAGTGCTACGTGCAGCTCGCGTAGTGCGAAGTTGCGAAAACTTCGCAAACTCCGCGAGCGTAGCGTAGTGCTTCGCCCAGGGTTACTTATTACCAGGTTGGTGTGGTCGTCACAGGTCAGTAAGAATTTAGATTCAAGAAGATCAGACTGCAAAGATCGCAAAACTGCAGAATGTTCAGGCAGCCAGCAAGATTTGGAGAAGGTAGGTTGAACCAAGGCATAAAGTGGCTTGATACGCTGGGCATAATCAGGAATGTAAGTATGCCCGAAGTTCAAAAAACCCAGCAAAGATTGTAGTTTCTTCAGAGTTGTAGGAGCGCGCAATTGAGCGCATTTCTCCAAGAAGTGAGATGCCAAACTTCGACTTTCATTGTTGAGCTAATAGCCCAAGAACAACAATGTGTGCTCTGCAATGTGTGATATAGCAAAGTTAGAAAGTCCGCAAAAGAACAGATGATCCAGTCAACACGACACAGATGCGTCCATAATTCGTCGATGAGATAAATGTCATCCACATTCGAACACGCATCAGGGTCGAGCCTTTCCAAAAGAGAGATTATACGGGCGGCAAAGATGCCAGGACTGTTCTTATAGCCCATAGCTAATCTTCGGAACTGTTTCTGTTTACCGCCACAGGTGAAAGCTGTCCATTGACTACTAATAGAGGACAGATTATGGCTAAAAAAAACATTGGGTATGTCAAGTGTGGTCTTAAAACTTTTACGCATGAGACTATCCACAAGGGCAGAACTGTGAGTATTCTGTACCATGCAAGGCCGACAATGGGAGTTTAAGTTCCGGTAATCCAATATCAAGCAGTAGGAGCCATCAGGCTTGGTCACAGTAAAGAGAGGATTATTCATCGGAGACACACGTTTCAATCACACCTTGATATTCCAATTGCTCAAGGATTTCTGCCACGGGAGATTTCGCTTCACATCGCATGGGGTATTGGGATTGAGGCTGTGGCATAGACCGCAATGGAATCTAATGTCTGGGAGAAAATTTGTCCCATCCACATTGAGTACGGTACACTCCCGGTGCAAGCATCTTAGCCCACTCTTCTGCAAAATGCAGGGCCTGCTCCTTTGACACAGTATGTGTGAAAGCAGGGAATATTACCTCCTCCCTGTGCGGAGCGGCGAGAATGAAAGGTGGGGGCCAACCTACTTCCGCTAACAAAATGTCATAGGTAGTCGTTTTCCCAAAATACCCCATTTATAGTACGTTGTATGTCACCTTCAATTAAAAGGACTATTTCATAGAGTCTTTCAGGGGGAGCCACTCTAGTGTCAGCTGTCTCAACAGCAATGAACGTGTCATTTGCTGTCATCTTCAGAAATGGACACAATGCTTCCCGCACTACTGTAATTTCCGCTGTGCTGTCTAACAGCGTCAGCGCCCACGTCAGGTTCTGAAGCTGTGTTCTCACTATCCTCGGCATATCTCGCTGTTAAAGCAGCAACTTTCTTCTTCTGAAACTGGGGTCGAGGACGTTGAGAATCATCTTTCTTGCCTTTACCGTCAGTATGGCCGGGGGGTTTACGGCTTTGCTGTGCACCCCAACCTTTGCCGATGTCTCCTCCAGCGGTTGGTGAGACCGATGTATCCTGCAAAGAGCGAGGTGAACGTTGATCAGGAAACTAAAAACAATCAGGTGACTTAATAGTAGCATGTTCACACAAATCATATGTGTGCTCAGTAGACACAGGTATTGGCGAAGACGGACGTGACCCCTGTTTCTGTTGCTTTTTCCCCTGTTTCTTATTCTTATTCCAATTCCGCTTTGGAAAATCTGAGCGGTCGTCTTTAATAGACTTCTGCTCCTGAGTTTGCTTCTGTGCTGTTTTAGCAAAAGGCTTAACACCCAAACTATTCTGGCCAATGGTCTTTTAAGCCACTATAATCATTTTCGGTGACTGACGGGGTTTATCGGCATCGGAGTCATCGTGCAATGCATTAGACACCTGGAAACACACCGCATCACCCTTGACATTAGCAAGGACTTGATCGGAAACTACGACAAACACTCCCACGAGTCTCATCCCCAATTCAACAGCCGCCTCTGCTCCGTGTTCATCCTGTACACGCTTAATGACGGAGGGCAGGAAAGCCATACACTGAGTGCCAAAGCACTTAGCATAGACTGTCGCAAAAATCTTGCCCCAGGATTTGCAATCGGGAACCTCTGGTATTAAGTCCTCCTGCAAACTAATGGTGAGAATCCTGTGTTTTTCAGCAGGAGTCGTGTTAGGAAACACTGCTACCAGTTGGTGAAATTTCTCTTATCTTTATCTTGGGGCCACTTGCCCATAACCGAATTAACCATGATGGGATTCATTTTTATCCCGCCCGGTCCAACTGGACGCGCCGCAGCGCCAGGTGCCCCCACCTGGACGATGGGTGTTACATATTGCACTAAAGCCCGGTGCACTCTAACCAAAGAGGTATAGAGCACACGCAACTCTTCTATTGTGACTTGATGCGGTGTGTAACCGGCCAAAACCGGCCACGTGGCCCCAGGAATCTACCGCAGGAAAGGTAACCCTCAAACAGGTAAGCTGCTTCAGCACTCACCACAAAAACGACTGCCAAGCCATCCATGGTGACGCCGTACATCAGTAAGTGATTGCGGATGGCCACCCTACTATGCTGTGGGATGTCAACATCAGCCATAAGGACACAGTGGAGAAGAAGTTCAAAGAAAATGTAGCACAGCACTAATGGGGTAGTAACTCAAAGTACAAACCTTTTTAAAGTATCAAGCTTGAATAAACCTATGTAACTATAGGTAGTTTAATCCGTCACCACTGTCAAGCGGAAACAATAGTGAGGGAGTCATGGACTGATATAAGCACTACTCGAGAGTCTCAAAAATAAGACCACTACATTAGGTGTGCCATGTTGCAGCGATTCTGCTCATACACAGAACTGTGCACAGAGACCCAGGACATCAGTGAATTGTGGTGGACCAAAAAACTCACCTCACTACTCAGAACTCCTAACCAACTAGCATGAGCGTCACATTAGCTCTTTGTCTTATAGGAAAGTAGCCAATGATTAGACAACCCAGAACATGCGACTTAGGTTACTCTCAGGAATGGTGGGAATCAAGAACACTCTTTTGTTTGTTATTCTCATACCAGTCCACAACCTGGGTAAAAAATGTTTTTTTTAACGACGTGCTCTAAGATGGGGTCTTTTTTGCTAACATAAGAAGGCATAATATTAAAAATAATACGATACGATCAGCATTGTTACAATTCCATAAAACACAAAAGGAGAAATCATATTATAATGATGGCGGAAACAGGTCCTATAGTGCCTTGTATGCCCCCCCCCCCAGCTAGGATCTATGTTTTATAAAATATAAAAGGTCTCTTAGGCTTGAATGGGGGACCCCATACCTCTAAGTTCAGCAGGAGTGAATCACCTCAGGATCTGCGAAAGTTCTCTGTCTCTCTGGCAACAGAATTCTTCCAAGTGCCCAAAATCATGTATGGAGTGCAATATTAATGGCGCCAGAATTTCAGCTGCGTGTATGTTGTGTCTAAGCATGAGCCGATCAACCCGAATAACAGCTAACATTGTTATGATAAACTCGGAGGCTTTAGCACTCACTGTGCGGACTAAGGTCGCGGTATAAGTCTAGAGATGTTGAAAATAAGCCATTCTCATGTGAAGATATTCACGCAGTCAACTCGCAACAACATAGCTACCTGCAGTGTTGTGTGCAAAAGCGGCAAAAAGGGCAGAATGGCGTTTAAACTTCTAATAAGCTAACATAGCAATGTGCGCAAGCAGAGGCCTGCCTTCACTACACAACAGAGTAACACTTGAGCACTGTCCTATGTTCCTTTTAGCTGTTCAATCTCATAGGAGCGAAATGTGATCAAAGAAGCATATTCCTGATGCCACCTACTGTCACAACTCGAAAATTGTCTGCTACCTGGGTCAAGCAAAGTCCTTAGAGGAAAGGGGAAGTGGGTGAGAAAAGGAACATAACTTCCTCCTTACGATGTGGTCCCTTTTTCTGAGTAGGTACTTGTAGACTATCTTCATGTTGGCTCCCCCGTGGGGCACTAGAGAAATGTACACGCATGGATCTATTAAAACAAAACAGATTGTGGAAAACTTCTGAAAACTGTATTAGAATACTAGAACTAAATCTTGCTTCACTAAAGCTTCCTTCCTTCTCACTTTGAACGTTTGCTGAAGGGTTAAAGCATTGGCTTCTAATTATCCCTAAATGAAAATGAAGTCTTTTCTAACACAATGTTTTGGATTTTAAGAAATCGCTTTAAGAATTCCCTCAATTGCCTGATATGTTACAGGGGAGTTGCATACCATAATCATGTTGAGAATTATACGTCATTCCCACTTAGATTTTCAACCTATCTCCTTTAGGCAGACAATAGGAACAGACCAGTTTAGAGGGAAATCAGGTAAAAGTCTTTAAAGTCCAAGCATTCAATCAATATTTTTTTAGTTATTTAGTATGAGCATTTTCCCAAAGAATTACCGCTGACTGGGAGGTGCAGTGGACCTTAGAGGAAGGGCTGATAAATGTGGGCGGCGTACAAAGGGGATCGCAGCAGAAGGGCACGACAGCGCGCAAAAGAAAGAGTCAGCGAATCACCAGGCGTGTTTGGGTTCAAAGAGCCCAATCAGGAAAGAAGGACGTGGACACAAGTACAGACTAAAAGGGCAACCGGGACAATCTGTCCCCAGGTTTGTCACAGGAGGAAAATCATTATTAAAAAAAATATATATATATATATACGGATAACGCTGGAGAGTAATATGTACTAGAGAAAGACCAGAGTATTGGTGAGTGCCAGCGCTGCCTCAAATACAGTACAGCAGAGGATTAGGGTGCCCATTGTGAGGAGCGGGCATCATGCAGAGAACAAAATAGTTTACATAGATAGCTTGGCGTTATTCCTTTCCTTTGTTTACTTTCAGTTCATAAGTCACAACCTAAGATAGCATAGTGGGCTATGAGCCGCCATAAAAAAAACTGCATGCAAATTGGGAAGGTATCAGTTAGACCGGCATGTTTTTCCCAGCCCTAAATATGTGACGAGAAGTGCAAGACATGAAGGCTGGAACCAGACTAATGACCTCCAGCTGTACCAATGTCAATATTACTGAACAATGTTGGTTAAAGAAAGGACGTGGGGAGTATTCGGTTCAATCCCAGTCTTGCGCAAATTCCTTAGATGTTACATTGCTAATGGGAGAGTTAGGAAGGCTGAAAATCAGTGTCTAGCCATTCCAGAAACATAGTGCCATTGTAAAAGATGGCCGGAGCCAGAAAAAGCTAATCACGGGTCCGGTGACGCTGAAGGTGAGCTAGGCCAAACACAAAACTGATAGAGTAGAGACAAAGGAGGGCACCCGCAGACAGCATCCCCACTTAGGATCACATGTGTATATTAAGGAGGGGGAGCACAATATTCCAAAAGGTGTGCCAGGGAGTCAACGAACCATAGGAGCTGGGTCATTAGTTAGAACCTCATCAGGCAAGGACTAATGGTCAGTGGTGAAGTGTAGTGTAGTTCCTATATTCCCAATAGGCTCTGCGCATTGGAATAATATATCCTATAGATGTGACGTAGGACTTATGTCTACTAGTTCTCTATCGAATATATTAGACTTAATTGTGAGTGCCAGCTAGCTCAGGGGTCACTAGAAACGTTCTCGAGTTCACAAGAAGGGATTTAGTTTCTGACAACCGCATAAACATGACAACTTTGTTTCGCCAAGATAAAACTGATCTTCAGAGTTGTGGAAACAATAGATAGATATTTCACTCAGTCAATCGTGCATGCTTCGTTTCACCAGAGGTGCAGAGAAATAAAGAGACCGGTGTTTTCAATAAAAGTATTTATTGAACAGTCTTCTTTCTCAAGTATAAGAAATTAACTGCTACAATCATAAAACTGGTTGCAAAATATAATGCATACAGTAAAAAGAGTAGGATAAAATAATACTTTAAGAGCACTGTATGGTTCCTAAACCATAGATAAATACATACATAAATAATAGAGGCTAAAAGTACTCAACTGGTGCTTCTAAAATATGCCTACCCCGATGTACCTAACCTAAGCTTAGTACGAGGGAAGAAGTAAGTGAAGTGTAGCATATATGTAGTATTCTTTGCCAAGAATCTGTCCAAGATTTCTCTTAGGGTCTAATCAGCTCCGTACCTTGATTTGGAATGAAGAAGGTCAGGCTCAGGACTCTATTTCCCAACAACCCGCAAGGGTAGCTTGGAAACACTGGAGCTGGATTACTCGGCAGGAAAAAAGACAGCGTCTCTCTCAGTACGTCTGCTGGAGGGTCGGCTTCCTTCGGCACTTGCAGTAGCAGGGCGCATCGGGCAAGTAGATAGTCGAACTGCTCCAAACCACCGTGTGTTTGCTATGGCAAGTGTGGGCTTATTTATACCTTGAAGGTACCGAGTTTAACGTAAAGGTGGACATAATAACGTCATTAAAGAGTCTCAGTTTTTTGAAAACTCCATGAGTTCTTGGACAAGTCAGTTTTCGAGCAAGGGGAAGTCCCTAGCTGCTGAAGCAGAGTTTTTCTAGAAATCGTTGTAGATTTTTAGAACTAGTGGAAGTAGCCGTGCCGTATTTGGACTACATGAGCTATGTCTAAATATGGTTATGATTCCTATGCCTATATAAGGATACGGTGATTTATACCTATATAAGGGCATGAATCAGGAAAATTACAATAGGGTCCTAAAATGTTACAACACCCACTCCACGTTATCATGTTCAACTAAGTTCAAGCACTAAAACATATAATCTAGAGCATGTGTTTACAATCCCACCCAAAAATACATAAAATGCATTTGAAAATGGTTGTAGCATTTCTACAGTACGCATTTAAAAGCAATGATTTCATTGTAAGCATATGATATGATATTAGCAATGCTAACCAAATGAATCACGAAAATTACATTTATGAAATGGCTCTTAGTTACAGAAGAAAAAGTCGAGACCATCCCATAGCAGAATATAAAACTGTTTCGGTTTTGGTATGCGTATTAGGTCAATATTGTTCCTAGGCAGTATTCAAAGAATTCTTGTTCTCTAAGTTTAGTTCTACTTTAAGCAGATTGCTTTGTGCCAAAGTTCATTGTGTTTTGGAAAAAAAGTCAAATCAAATCGTAGAGAAAAAAAAATAGAGTTCCAAAGTTAGAAGTTTTTTGTTTTGAAAAAAGTGAAGGTCGAACTTCAGATTTCAAAGAACTCTGTGTGCTAACTTCAAAAGTTATTCTCAATGTCAGGAGAAAACATTAACTGGCGCATGCATCAACTGTAGGCTTTTGAGATTCCTAAATAGCGATTTTTAAGGAATCGCTATTTAGGAATTGCAAAAGCCTATGCATGTAGGAATCGCTATAAAAATAGCGATTCCTAAACATTCCTTAATTGGTACTCGCAAATTGCTAGTCGCAATTAAGGAATGCTGTCCCATTCATTCCTATGGCCTACAGGCCCATAGGAATGAATTGGAGATTGCACGAGCAATATGCGAGTACCAGTAGGTACTGTTCTCTGCACATATGTTGCACGCACACACACATGCCCTGAGGGCATGTGTGTGCGCAACATGAAACTTTGAAAAATGCACAAAAGTGCATTTTTCAAAGTTTGTGCAAATTACCATGAAGTTCAACTTCATGGTAATTTGCTACTCCTATTAGCGAAATCGCTAATTTTTTTAACTTTCATGCATTGCATTTAAGGAATCTCAATTTGGTATTCCTTAGAGCAATCGCAATTTAAGGAATCGCAATTTAGAGATTCCTTAAATTGCGATTTTTGCATTTGGGATGATTCTTCCCAAATGCAAAAATACCGGTGGCAAAGGGGCGGATTCTGAGAATCCGCCCTTTTGCAACTGGTTTTTGGTTTGATGCATGGGGCCCTAAGTCGTCTAGGCTGGCAAAGAAATTGTCTACCACAGTAGATGAGAGTTGAACCACTTCATTAAGAAGGTCAATTGTACACAGATGTGGAACATCGCCGTCAGCGTCGGTCGCATTAGCAATGTTCGCTGCAGATGGTACCTTCAGCTGGAATTACCGGTGAGAGCTCAATGAATGCCGTCATCAGGATTGGTAGCCATTGGGGGCAACACAATACATGAGCACAACACAGTCAGAGGATGAGGAGCTGAGTCTAAACATATTGGATGGGCTCTTTCATAGAAGAATGGATGGAGGGATGGATGCGAATGGTGAGCGGGGTCACACACAATATCGAGAGAACAGAGGCAAACTAGGGCGACCTCAGACAGCATACCCTGGTCCGGATTGCAGAGGTATACCGCAGTACGATAATGGTTTTACCAGGGGGGTGCAAGTCAAAGCATAACATTTACTCTGGTCACAAGCCCATACATTAAGAAATCAGAGTTTCAGATTGGCTCCTTGCGATGCGAGGTGACACAAACCTCACTATCATGGATAGATACGGTGGCGTGGGAGATCGCCGAAGTCAGAGAACGCCCCCGGTGTGTCTCTGGAGGTACACAGATGACCAGTTTCATCTGCCTAGCGGAGAAAGCAATAAATTCCTCCGGATCATCATACAGGCACTAGAGCCGATTGTCTTGTGACCTTGGGGAGAGCTGTCAATGGTCGGTAAACCACCTCCCATGTGGCGGAGAGTCATAGAGTTTAACAATAAATATCTCCACAGAAAGATGTAAAAGGGCAATTGCCCGAACAAGGTCCTTGGGATGCCTTAACAGCAGGGACTCTTGAGACAAGTGTAATTGCCTGAACAAGGATCTTGGGGTGCCTTATGGAAGGGACTCTTGAGACAAGTGCCCGGGCAAGGTCCTTGGGATGCCTCATGGCAGGGATACTTGAAGGCAGACAAAAAGGTAAAATGGTCAGTGCTGGGCGGACACAGCACTTGCAGCCCTGGCATGGCCACGGGGCAAGAACGCAACACATTCGGTAGCAAGTTGAAGCCTTGAAGCCGCGACCTGCTGTACCAAGTGACAGAAGTAGAGCTGTCACAGCAGTTGGAAGCGATTTATGATACCCTTGAAGAGACATCATGACTGTAAGGATGATGCATTTCAGGATTAGGCATGTGTCAGGGGGTCCCTACCTGCCACGGGTCGGGTGACGACATTAACCCGTGTTCCTTTCCGCCACAGCCTCCCTTCGGACACGGTCCCTTTAAGACAGCGTGGGCTTTCCCGGAGGAGGGAACTCCGTCGCTGTCGTCACCACCCTCATCACCCTCCCTCCAATCAGGAACGACGCTGGCGCTCATAGCGCGAGAACCGGAAGAGAACGCGGCGAGCGGATCGGGAGAACAGGAGCCGTCCAGGGAGCCTCGTCAGGACTGCGGTGTTCCGAGAGAAGAGACCGTGGAAACGGTATCGACCCCGGAATCCAGGAAACACGTCGAAGTCGTTTCGCCCCAAGGAGAAGGAAAGCCGGGAGGCCAACGGAACCACGCTCCGCCCCGCCACACTTCAGGAGGAGAAGTGTGTCTCCACAAGGTACGGGCCAGGTTACGGGGACTGGTCTTCTCACAGGCAGGGAACGGGTAGGGGTGGTGGGCGGTCACGGGACCTGTGTAATGGCGTGAGGCGTTCTTCGCACCCCCGGTTGTGTGCTCACTCAGACGCTTGCAGTTTATGTGCTTTCAACACTGGTAACGGTCCCTGGTGATCCCCCTCACTCCCCGCTTCCTCCTCCTTCTTAATTAGTGGTCTAGCAACGCCAGTAACCCCGAGTATCTTCTTTCTTTGCTTCGAGTGCCGTATGGAGCCGGATATCCTTGATGCTTGAGAAGTGGGCCTCTGCAGTAAGACGATCCACACCGGCCGGACCAGGAAGTCATACCTGTCTAGAACTGTGGACCTTTTTTTGGGTTGTCTAGATCCCTGTTACTTTGCAAGACTTGTCACATATAGAATAAAACACTACCCTATATCCCTTTGCGTGGAGCACCTTCTCTGTTAAGGGTTGTATCCTTCCCCCCCCCCCAGCATGTGTTCCACAGCATGTTATGGTTGTTAATATGCAACTAAGTATAGGATGTGCACGGTATAACCTGTTATGAAATGGTTTACGTTGTAACCCAAGATGAGCATGTTTATGACCAATGCCATCATGACAAGTGGGTACCAAATTCTGATGTGAGTAAACTGCGGCGGTTCTAACACCACAAAGGTCTTGGTGTACATAAATGATGGGGAAAAAAGGAACAGAGATAGGGCCCTTCAGATGCTCACACATCTCGGGGTGGGGGGGTTAATATATTGCCTTTATTTTCGCAGAAGCGTCTCTGTCCAGGTACTGTTGAAAATATGGGGCGCATCCAGGATAGTAAGTACCATCCCTTGCAAACGTATAATATATGTTTTACCACCTTTATTTTTGATTCTCTGTTGGGGACTCTTTTTCTGTCGTGGTTTTGCAAGTTTCCTTAAACTCAACTCCAGGGTAGCAACAAGCAGGACAGAATTGTGGGCACCAACCCTAGTAAAGCAGGAATTAAAAACTGATGCAATGAACGTCGGGCAAGGAAGGATTCAGGTGCTGGGTTTTTTTTTCATCGACGAGGGCTTTAAATTCTGCTGCGCCCGAGAATCTTGGCAGCAACATACGTGTACTTCTGGGTATGGTATTCCAATGCACAGCATGTGGCCGGAAAACACTAGATCTCAGCCCATATGCCGGAACCACTGCCTGGAGTCAGGGTTGCATCGGTGTTGCTCTTCTGTGATGGATCAAGCCCTGATCTGTTGACTGGGTAGGAGTGTTCTGATTAACTCAGATACTCTGTCCATCACCACCCCCTTTTTGTAATATTTTGGCCACCACAAGTGTGGAAGGGTATGCTCAGACATGAGTCCCTTGCTCACTGCACCATCAGGATTCAAGCAAGCCGGGCCGAAGACGGCTGTAATGCCAGAAACCGGTCCCCGGAAGCTTGTTTCCTTTCCAGTGAAGAATTGGCTTGGTAGTTTGGTCTGCCCTGTTCCCATGATGCACTGGGCCAGGGACAGACTAATTTGCATATAGCCAGGTTCTGAACTGGGATGGTGCAGTGAGCTAAAAAACGGTGATGGATCAAGCCCTGATCTGTTGACTGGGTAGGAGTGTTCTGATTAACTCAGATACTCTGTCCATCACCACCCCCTTTTTGTAATCTTCTGTGAGCCCCGGCAGATATCACAAACAGCTCGCCAATCATTTCCTGACCATCATTGTGTCTGTCAGTACTCAGGTGCCTCCTGTTACCTCATAATAATATCCAGGGCACGAGTCGGGGGTACACGCGGGTGGACGGCACCCACCCGCTTCTTTCACAGCGGGGACACCGTCCACCCTGCCAAGAAGTCGGGCCCCACTGACAAAGATACTGAATTCGCCCTGGTGTAATTTCCAAACACCGGGAAATTTTTAGCAGCGCCTGCACATTGTTATCTGCTTTCGATTGGCAACAACGTGCAGGCGGAGACGGGGCTCTCCTATTTCTGACTCCTGCTGGCTGTTAACTTTTTCTTTTCTTCCAGGAACGTCGTCGAGTGGATTCGGCTTGTTCGCCTGTTTCGTTTAATTGAGGCTGCCGTGACCAGCATCGGCGCCGCGACAATTACGGGGAAAGTGCGGGAGGAAAAGCGGCATCTCGGGCAGAGAAGGCGACCGGCAGTGCTCCTATTTCTCCGGGCGCTTGTTTTCCGGGTGCTTCCATAATTTGGTGCTGCTGCCAGCGCAGTCTACGGATCACCGGCGCTGGCGACGTGTTTCGGGAGGAGTGACACGCAGCAGTTGCTGGTGCAGTGTACGGGTTCTGGACGTTGGGACGAACGCTGGGTGGTTTCCGGTCTCCGCGGCTGGTAAGGGGAGTGCGGGGGGCTTGCATTTCATTGCTTCTTGTGGCCGCCGGGTGGGTTTTAGGTTAGAGTTCACTCGCCCCGGACAATCGGGCAAGCCGGTGTGTTGCGGTCATAGTTGCATGGTGCTTACAGCCCCTTGTATATCCTCCATCTTTGAACAGGTACAAGCGCACACGTGCACTAGAGGGCGTTAAGCAGGAGTGTAGCTTCATTTGGCGGCAATATGCCTGGGGCAAGGGGGGGAAAGATGTCATCTATGGAGGTAATGATGCAGGCCATGATGCATAGAATGACCGCTATGGATAAGAGGTTGGGGAAGGTCGACGAGTTTGGAGAAAGGTTGGACCGCATTAGTGAACGGCTTGATGGTCAGTCGGAGCCACAAGTTAGGCCCAAGCGTCACATTACACCACCTATACCAAGGGGGGATTTCGCCACCCCGCCTAAGAGGGGCAAGGCCAAGAGATCGAGGAGCGCTTCTGCCGCACCCACGCTCCCCTCAGGTCCTTCAGCTCCCGCGCCGCCACTGCCTCCACAGGCCCCGGCCGTGCCCCCGGTAATCCCTCTGGTGGCACCCTCAGGTCCTTCCGCCCCTGCGCCGCCAATGCCTCCACAGGCCCCGGTCGTGCCCCCGGTAATCCCTCTGGTGGCACCGCTCCCGGGTGCCCCCCTGGTTCCCGCACAGGTGGTTCCAGTGCCAGCACTGGTGGCGCCCCCCACGCCAGTAGTACCGGTACCAGACCCGATAACGCCATCAGTTCCTTTAGGTGTACCGACGGGTGGGATGGGTGTGCCTGCTGTAGTGCCAGCTGTGAGTGCCCCAATCCCCCCGAGCTGGAAGCTCAGTTGGCGGCAGTGTTGCCTTGGTTACAGAAGGGGGGGGCATCAGATCATTCCGCAGAGGCGGCGAAATTATTGGAAAAGATTAGAGCAGCAACTGCCACAGATAGTGCTGCAGGGCCCTCTGTTTCTCCCCTTACAGGATCTAATGTCGCCCAGACGAACGGAAACGGAGTTGTATCGGCCCAAGTGTCCGGAAATGGTAAGGAGGTGGCTCTGCCTCTCTTGGGCGACGGCTCAATGCCTTCCGGGAGGGAAGATTTAGCGTAACATGTTTCCCAGACTGTAAAAGAGATGATTTGGGCGGGAAAGTATATATATATTTTCTCCCTGCTGCTGGATAACAGGGAGATGGAACATGCCAAGACATTGAAGGAATGGATGCACCCTAGTGAATGGAGGGCGCAATGTTCTAGATTCAGGGTAGAAGAGACTTTGCTTAATTGGTTCAGGGCCTTCTCAGTCTTCACGGCTATCACGACCGAACGCATTCCTGATGTACATGCAGCAATGGCTTGCTACCAAAGTAGGATTGCGGGGTGGAGTGAGCAGTACCCTGGGGACGCATGGAAAGAGTACGATGTTAATTTTAGGAAATCCAAGGAGTTTAACGCATCATTGACATGGGACAGGGTTGACTCAATGGCTTGGCACAAACAGTTCTCGGGGAATACATGCGCGTCCCAGTCCACCAGTACGGTCAAAGTGTTCTCTGCCAGACCCCAGCAGCCCTTTCGGCCAGCGCAGGGGAATGACTTCCCGGGAAAGAGTGGAGGGGGAGACAGGAGGGGGGTGTGCTGGGATTTCAATAAACGAACTTGCTCGAGACCGGCTGGCACGTGTAGATTTAGACATGTCTGCGGAATTTGCGGTCACCCATCCCACCCTGAAACTTGCAGTTCCAAAAATGGGAATCAAGGTCAGAGAGGGAGAAGGAAACCAGAATAGAGGGGACAGATTAGTGGGTCACACTCCTATTGATGTCCTAGCGATAATACCATGGTTGAACAGATACCCGGATCACTCAGCGGCTACATTACTCCAGGAGGGGTTCTCCCAAGGTTTTAGGATCCCGGCTGGGGGGTATGCGGGCAGCGCACATTGTAAAAACCAGTTGTCAGTGAAACATAATCCTGCAGTAGTGGCTGCCAAGATTAAGAAGGAACTGTTGCTGGGCAGAATAGCTGGCCCTTTCCAGGATGTCCCTGTCCATAACTTTGTGTGCTCACCGCTGGGCGTGGTACCCAAGAAAGAGAAGGGAGAGTTCAGACTCATTCACAACCTTTCAGCACCAAGAGGAGGCTCATTGAATGATGCAATTGATGATGATATATGCAGTGTGAGATACGCTTCATTTAACCAGGCGGTGGAACTGCTGCGGGGACTAAGGCCAGGGGCACTGATGGCAAAGTCAGACATTGAATCTGCTTTTCGTCTCCCCCTAGTCCATCCTTTGGATCACCACCTCCTGGGTTTCACTTTTGAGGGAAAATTTTACATGGACAAGTGCATGCCAATGGGTTGTTCCATATCATGTGCACATCAGCAGAGTTGGGTTTGTGGACAGACGCTGCGGGTAGTGTGGGTTTTGGTGCCATCCTAGGGACCAAATGGGTTGCGCAAAGGTGGCCCAAGGAATGGAGGACCTGGGGTCTGACCACCAACATCGGTTTCCTGGAATTGTTCCCGATATGGGTAGCACTGATGATCTGGCCAGAACACCTATGTAATCAAGCAGTGGTGTTTTGGTCTGACAACATGAGTGTGGTGGAATGCATAAACCAGCAGGCTGCACGCTGTCCATTCATACTGCGCCTAGTGAAGGAGATTGTGCTGCAGTGCTTAAGGTGGAACGTAGTTTTCAGAGCTAAACATGTACCAGGCGTCCTCAATAATGCAGCTGATGCCCTTTCTCGCTCTAAAATGCAGGTATTCAGGGAACAGCTTCCTGCAGCAGACCATTGGCCAGCGCAATTCCCGGCAGCACTTTGGCGGATTGGTGCCCCAGATTACAGGACCTCGTGGTAGCTAGCCTAGCCCCCAGGAACAAGACAGCATACGAAGGGGCGTCCTTGTCTTACCGTACATTCCTGGGGCGCGAGTGGGAGGTTAGGTGGGCACAAGTGGACAGCTTTGCGACTTACCTAGAACAGATGCAAAAGGAAGGGCGCTCAGCGGCAACGGCAAGCAGACATAGGGCGGCGATTTCCTTCTTTGCGCAGGCCAAGGGCGTGAGGGATCCCACTAACACTTTTCTAGTACGCAAAGCCTTGAGGGGTTGGCGCCACATGCAGGGACACTCTGTAGATTCAAGCAGCCTTATTGTCAGCACTGCAGGAGGTCTGTAGTTCAACTTGGGAAGTACTGTTGTTCAAAGCCGCGTTCGCATTGGCGTTCTACGTGGCGTTGAGAATAGGCGAGTTGGTAGCAGCTTCTAAAGGGGACAAACAGGGCGGCCTTCACTGTGATAAGGGAGGATACAATGTGGGTGACAATTCAGAGGTCGAAAATGGATCAGGAGGCACGGGGGACACCATAGTGCTCCACCGGGCTCGGACCAATCCTTGCTGCCCGGTATCGCACGTAGAGGTCTTTAGCAGGCAGCGGGAAGGGACGGCGGGGGTGGCACTATTGAGTCACGCTGATGGGACACCATTGACCAGGTATCAGTTTAGGAGGGTCTTGGAGTCGACGGTCAGGAAGGCAGGCTTGGACCCCAAGGAATTTGGGACCCACTCCTTTAGAATTGGGGCTGCAACTGAAGCAGTGAACCCTAGTCCCCGCAGCAGTTCCACCGCCTGGTCAAATGAAGCGTATCTCACATTGCATATATCATCATCAATTGCATCATTCAATGAGCCTCCTCTTGGTGCTGAAAGGTTGTGAATGAGTCTGAACTCTCCCTTCTCTTTCTTGGGTACCACGCCCAGCGGTGAGCACACAAAGTTATGAACAGGGACATCCTGGAAAGGGCCAGCTATTCTGCCCAGCAACAGTTCCTTCTTAATCTTGGCAGCCACTACTGCAGGATTATGTTTCACTGACAACTGGTTTTTACAATGTGCGCTGCCCGCATACCCCCCAGCCGGGATCCTAAAACCTTGGGAGAACCCCTCCTGGAGTAATGTAGCCGCTGAGTGATCCGGGTATCTGTTCAACCATTGTATCATCGCTAGGACATCAATAGGAGTGTGACCCACTAATCTGTCCCCTCTATTCTGGTTTCCTTCTCCCTCTCTGACCTTGATTCCCATTTTTGGAACTGCAAGTTGTTTCAGGGTGGGATGGGTGACCGCAAATTCCGCAGGCATGTCTAAATCTACACGTGCCAGCCGGTCTCGAGCAAGTTCGTTTATTGAAATCCCAGCACACCCCCCTCCTGTCTCCCCCCCCCTACTCTTGCCCGGGAAGTCATTCCCCTGCGCTGGCCGAAAGGGCTGCTGGGGTCTGGCAGAGAACACTTTGACCGTACTGGTGGACTGGGACGCGCATGTATTCCCTGAGAACTGTTTGTGCCAAGCCATTGAGTCAACCCTGTCCCATGTCAATGATGCGTTAAACTCCTTGGATTTCCTAAAATTAACATCGTACTCTTTCCATGCGTCCCCAGGGTACTGCTCACTCCACCCCGCAATCCTACTTTGGTAGCAAGCCATTGCTGCATGTACATCAGGAGTGCGTTCGGTCGTGATAGCCGTGAAGACTGAGAAGGCCCTGAACCAATTAAGCAAAGTCTCTTCTACCCTGAATCTAGAACATTGCGCCCTCCTTTCACTAGGGTGCATCCATTCCTTCAATGTCTTGGCATGTTCCATCTCCCTGTTATCCAGCAGCAGGGAGAAAATATATATATACTTTCCCGCCCAAATCATCTCTTTTACAGTCTGGGAAACATGTTGCGCTAAATCTTCCCTCCCGGACGGCCTTGAGCCGTCGCCCAAGAGAGGCAGAGCCACCTCCTTACCATTTCCGGACACTTGGGCCGATACAACTCCGTTTCCGTTCGTCTGGGCGGCATTAGATCCTGTAAGGGGAGAAACAGAGGGCCCTGCAGCACTATCTGTGGCAGTTGCTGCTCTAATCTTTTCCAATAATTTTGCCGCCTCTGCGGAATGATCTGATGCCCCCCCTTCTGTAACCAAGGCAACACTGCCGCCAACTGAGCTTCCAGCTCGGGGGGGATTGGGGCACTCACAGCTGGCACTAAAGCAGGCACACCCATCCCACCCGTCGGTACACCTAAAGGAACTGATGGCGTTATCGGGTCTGGTACCGGTACTACTGGCGTGGGGGGAACCACCAGTGCTGGCACTGGAATCACCTGTGCGGGAACCAGGGGGGCACCCGGGAGCGGTGCCACCAGAGGGATTACCGGGGGCACGACCGGGGCCTGTGGAGGCATTGGCGGCGCAGGGGCGGAAGGACCTGAGGGTGCCACCAGAGGAATTACCGGGGCACGGCTGGGGCCTGTGGAGGCAGTGGCGGCGCGGGAGCTGAAGGACCTGAGGGGAGGGTGGGTGCGGCAGAAGCGCTCCTCGATCTCTTGGCCTTGCCCCTCTGAGGCGGGGTGGCGAAATCCCCCCTTGGTAAAGGGGGTGTAATGTGACGCTTGGGCCTAACTTGTGGCTCCGACGGACCATCAAGCCGTTCACTAATGCGGTCCAACCTTTCTCCAAACTCGTCGACCTTCCCCAACCTCTTATCCATAGCGGTCATTCTACGCATCATGGCCTGCATCATGACCTCCATTGATGACCTCTTTCCCCCCCTTGCCCCAGGCATATTGCCGCCAAATGAAGCTACACTCCTGCTTAACGCCCTCTAGTGCACGTGTGCGCTTGTACCTGTTCAAAGATGGAGGATATACGAGGGGCTGTAAGCACCATGCAACTTTGACCGCAACACACCGGCTTGCCCGATTGTCCGGGGCGAGTGAACTCTAACGTAAAACTCACCCGGCGGCCACAAGAAGCAATGAAATGCAAGCCCCCCGCACTCCCCTTACCAGCCGTGGAGACCGGAAACCACCCAGCGTTCGTCCCAACATCCAGAACCCGTACACTGCACCAGCAACTGCTGCGTGTCACTCCTCCCGAAGCACGTCGCCAGCGCCGGTGATCCGTAGACTGCGCAGGCAGCAGCACCAAATTCTGGAAGCACCCGGAAAACAAGCGCCCTAGGAAGAGACAGATATTAATATGTGCACCAGTTACCCCGATAAAATACCGGTCCCAAAGGTCACTCAGCTTGCCCCAAGAAAGAGAGCCCCGCCCTTAGATGTACCCAAACTACTGGCTCAGTTATAAGCCCCAACTCCAAGGACACAGTTGAGTTAGGCAAAAAACAGGGTTCATTCAAATCCAAACAGGGTTCATTTAATTCAAAACAATCCTTCCCAGAACCCCGCTCTCCAGCTCTCCCATCCAGGTCCTGTCCCCCCAGAATGCTGCTCCACCCCTTTTAGCGAAATTGTCTCTAAAAAACGCTTTTAAAACAGGGACACTACCTATTATGCACCCAGATCTCCCCTCCAATTGCTGCCCTAAGGACTCCTGCTTCGCATCTGTTTAGCAAAACCGGCAATTTCCCTGCTCTCGCCGATTCACAGATGCGTCGGTTTACACGAAGAGGCAAGGAGGGGGGGGGGAATCTCCTTACTGGCACCAATGCGATTAAAACGCTCTTGCAACCACTCGAGCCGGGGCCCCTATGCGATGCTGTTCCCACACAGGGATCTATACCACACGCGGGAAGCCGAGGCAAAGCACCGTAAAGCTTGCCCGGCTCCCGCTCAAACAAGACCTCACCGGAGAAATAGGAGCACTGCCGGTCGCCTTCTCTGCCCGAGATGCCGCTTTTCCTCCCGCACTTTCCCCGTAATTGTCACGGCACCGATGCTGGTCACGGCAGCCTCAATTAAACAAAACAGGCGAACAAGCCGAATCCACTCGATGACGTTCCTGGAAGAAAAGAAAAAAGAAAAACCAGGCAGCCCCGAGCGCGGGGCACGACCAGTGTGGGGGAGCGTCCGGGCAACAAGGGCCATCCGAGCGCTCCCCCCGCCTTTATTCCAGGGGCGCAGGGAGGGGGCAACATGCCCCCTCCACCCGCCCCTTCAGCAGCCCGCCCCCCCTGACCCGGAAGTCTTTCTTCGCCTTCCGGGTCACGGTCGGGTGCCAGCCAATCGGTGGCGGGGTGCACACCCCCGTGTCATCACTGGACGCCGGGGGGGTCACGCCCCACCACCGGGAAGCAGGAGGAGGGGAGGGTCGCCGCACCGCCATGCGGGCGGGGGGGCCAATGGCCCCTCCTTTTCATTCTGACTCCTGCTGGCTCTTAACAAAGGCTGAGTCTGAGGGGTCATCAGGCCTCCTTTTGTTGGAGTCTCCTGGCTGGCAGAAGTCAGAAGCCTGACACCCAGAAGCAAATGCAGCAGAGGAGAAACAAAGGCTCACACCTCGTTAGCACTTCACACATACTTAAGAGATGCAGCTTTTCACTTTGTTCAGGCTCTGTTTAGGAGATATGCATGTACTGTAAGAACTGCAGAGGGTTGTACTTTCCCAGTATTTGCACACAATAAATATCATTTACATAGTGCATACTACCGCTGAGGAGGCGTTGTAATAATTTAAATATCACTATTTTTTATTTTAAAGCACTATGGCTAGAGAAAGCTTTACGCTGACAAAAGGCAACATTGTTTTATGTGTAGCGTACAAAAGTGTGAGTCTTCTGCCTAATTCAGGAGAGTTTACAAGTATACTCGAAATGTGCTCCAATGTACTCATGATACACCTGCTAAATATGTATGTGAGGGCTTAAGATCTAATGTCACTTCTTCTGATGCCACTTCTTGTGATGTGACATGGTGTGAAGTGACGTGGCGTGATGTCACTCAGCGTGATATCACGCTGTGATGCCACTTGCTTACTTATTAACTAGGTTAGTCCCCTCACTTCTTTTTTTAGGACTTGTGCCCTGAAGATATCATACCAGATGTTCACACTCACTCTATATGTGTGACATTTTGCCAATATTAGTTATGTTTCAAGATAAGACAATATCATAAAACTGATTAAAGATATACCCTTAACATTTTACAGAAAAAAAACTGTTTGTGCAGCCCGATATGTCTGCCTTTTGCCAGATATCAGGGTAGATTGACTCCTAGTGAGATTGTATTCCACAAAATAATAAACGCAAAAGACCAGCAGTAATTACCTCTCAATGGCCAAACCAGTGGGTACCTCAATGGCATCTTTGAAAGCGCTGTGATAGCATGGGATCCCTTCAGGGATTAGCGTCTGTGGATGGAATAAATTCAGAGGTCTCTGGATCATTTTTAGTAACTCCAGCACAAATAGGTAAGATTCCTTGCCTATGGGACCATCTTCTCAATAATGAGAGACGATAAAGGAATTAATGGAGAGCAAACACTGAAATAACATTGACATTGAGCCAGGAATGTGTTTGTTCCACGAACGTGGTCCCCATGATGGTAATTCGTGTTTTAGTGCATAATTAATTGCACCATAGAGTATTAGGGGATTCCAAACTTTCACTACACTCAAGGGCGCCGTGACCCCCCATCTCCCCCACTTTAGCAACTTAAGGGGGGGTGTTCTTGGTGAGCCTCTTCTTTCTGCAGCTCGGCAGACAAACGCTTTTAAATAACGTGAAAGGATTGTGGTTGGTTGAGTGCGTGAAAGGACTGATGGATAGGTGTATGAGTGAAACGGTGGATGAGCGAGTGGATGGGTGGATAAATGAATGAGTGAAGAGATGGATGTAAGGATGGATGAGTGCCAGAATTAATGGATAGGTGAAAGGGAGGGTGGATGAATAAATACACATGTGGATGGATGGATAAGTGAAAGAATGGATGGATGGATAAATGAAAGATAGAGGGTGGATGGATCAAAGGGTGAATGGATAAATGAGTGAAAGGGTGGATGGATGATGAGAAAGGATGGATCGATAAGTGAGAGGGTGGATGGATAAGTGGACTGAAAGGGTGAATAGATGGATGGAATGAAAGGGTGGATAGATGGATGAATGAAAGTGTAGATAGATGAGAAAAATAATGGATGCTGGGACGCTGTGATCCCCCAACTTTAGAACTACAGCAGGGTGAAGTGCTTGATAGGCCTCTTCTGTCTGCAACTTGGCACACAAAGGGGAGTTAGTGAATGACAGATGGATGGGTGAGTGAAAGGGTGAATGAATGGGTAGATGGATAGAAATATGACTTAAAGAATGGATTAGTGAAAGAATGCGTGGATGAGTGAAAGAACGGATGGATGGGTTAAAGGGAGGGTGGATGAGTGAAAGGGAGGGTGGATAGATTGCTAGATGAGATGATGAAAGGGAGGATGGAAAGATGAATGGAGTGAAAGGGTAGATTGATGCATGGAGTGAAAGGGTGGATGGATGAGCAAAAGGAAGGATGGATGAGTGAAAGGAGTGATGGATGATTGAAAGGATGGATAAGTGAAAGAATGGATGAGAGAGAATAGATGGGTGAGTGAAGGGGAGGATGGATGGATGAAAAAAGTGGATGGATGGATGACCGAAAGAACGGATGAGTGAAATAGACGGTGGATGGATGAGTGAAAGCATGGATGGATGAGTGAGTGGGTGGATTGATGAGTGTAAGGGTAAATGGGTGGATGAATGTTTAGGTGGAAGGATGGGTGAAAGGATGGATGATTGCATGGCTGAGTGAAAGGATGGATGGATGATGGATGAATTAGTGAGTGAAAGGGAGGATGGATGGATGAGTGCGAGGGTGGATGATGGAGTAAAAGGGTGGATGGATGGAGTGGAAAGGTGGCTGCGTGAGTGGAAAGGTGGATGGATGAATGACAGAAAGGATGAATGGATTAGTGTAAGGGTGGATGTAGAGATGGATGAGTGAAAGGGTGGATGGATGGAGGGATAGATGAATAGATAGGTTTCGATATGCATGCATAGGTTTGAATATGGTGGGTGGACGGATGGAATGGTGAAAGACTGAATGAAAGATGAAAGAATGAATGGATGACAGAAGGTAAAGGTGAAATTGTGGATATCAGCAGGTGGATGGAAGGATGAATGGATAGATGTTTGGAAGAGATAAGCGAGCTCATCTGGGGAGGGTCGTGATGACTCGATTCGGTTGCTTGGTGCCATAAAAGCCTTGGTTTGAAGTGGAGGGTATTTTAGTTGTCTGGCTTCTCCCTTACGATTCTTCGTTAAACAAATGGATCATTTTCATTATGAACTATAGGAAATAGAGCATTCTGTACCCCTGTTCAATCTGCCAGGATAGATGGGTATGTATAGAAACGATAAACCACACTCATTGTGGACATTCACAGATTTCCTGTCTCTCTCTTAACAAAGACACCTTTCTGCTCCAGCTTCCTCAAACATAAATACACATGTTTTATGCCAAGGGGGTTATGTTCAGTCTCATATGGGAAAAGGGAACATAGGCGCCTATTTGTTAGAGCCTTCTCATACACATGCCCACACACACTACTGTATATTTTCTTTGAGGATGTGCTCAGAATGTGGCAAAGGATCATTTCCATAGGGTAGAAATTATCCATCACTGGAACAGAGTAAAAATGTCCAGAAATGTGCTAGTACCAGAAACTTGCACCCTATAATTGTACATCACAATTTAGTGTATTCATAGGAGTGAGACCAAGCGTATGTCATTGCACCACAGAGTGGGAGATGTTTCCACGCTCAGACTGTACTGAATGTCCAAGTACCCCACGGATCGTTGTCATTGGATTCAGCAATGAATCATGGGAAGCATCTTCGAGAGTACTATTGGTACCCAGGGCACTGAATGAGAGTGCAGGCCGAGGAAGTCAGCATGCAACTGCACACTCCGTCCACTTTCCTAGAAGACCGGGTTACTCCCTTTCCTTCATTATCAGTTGCACAAACCGGAGCACTTTGTGTCCCTGCTCCATCTACAAGGATTACAGCGTAAATATATGAATGATAACCCACATCTGTTGTTGACGCCCACGGGAAATTCAATTTCCTGTCTCTGTCTCAACAAAGGCACCTTTCTTCCCCAGCTTCCTGAAACATGAATAAACATGTTTAACGTCACGGTTGTTATTTTGTTCGCTCTCATATGGGAAAAAGAACATGTGATCAAACACTAGCTCCTATTTGTTTGAGAGCCTTCTACGTAGGTAGACTTACGCATGCACACCCACAATTTTATGAATAGGTGTTTTGAATGTGGCAAAGGGTCATTTGTATTAGGTAGGATGTGTCCACTGCAAGAGCAGTGTTATTCTGTTCCTTTGTCAGCATCTGGAACTTGCACCCCATAATTGTACTTTGCAATTTAATGTATTCATAGAGCGTGACCAAGGGTAAGCCATTGCACCATACAGTGGTAGATGTTCCCACACTCTGACCATGATGAATCTCCATGTACACAAAACAGAGAGGGAGTGGCCACACTATCGAAAAGATGGGGTACCAAATACAGAAAATGTATAAACAGAGGTTTCTCTTGGATTACAACTAATAAAGGGTCAAATTTCACTGCTTTCAACCCTGCAAAGGACATTCAAGTATACTTAATCCACTACCATCTCGGAACCCATTGACCAATTATATACACAAAAATCTTTCATGAGTATTACAAAAGTTCATTTATTAAAACCAAAATTGATAATGTAAGACACAATAATTTAAACCAATTATAAAAAGTAAAAAATGTATTCCGACAGACATACATATGACAAATACATTTCAATATACATGAGATAAAAAAAACAGTGACACATTAAAAATCATCATAAATATGTTAATTCGACTGAATCAGTTGCATTGGAGTCTATCAATCCTTTTATAATCAGGCTCAAACGTTCCTCGAATTTAACAATATCAAAAAATGTGTTAACACGTTTCGGTGAGCTATATATTTTCATGTATCACACAGATTATTGTCACCAGGTTCGGTGATGATTCGTGGTCCGCATCTTTGAGAACACCACTGGTCCACAGGGCTTTAAAGGAGCGGGTAGGTTGAGAAAGTAAGGAAGGGCACGAGTGCAAATTGCACACTCTGCACACTTTTGGAGGAGACCTTGGGAAAGATTTACTTACATTTAATGCAATGCCGCGCAGCAAGAAAACTTGCTGCGCTGCGTGAAAGGGAGACATCAGAAATGCTGCATATTCATAAAGATATGGTGCATTTATGCTGCCTCCTTATGCTGCTGCATTGTGTGTGTGCCTAGTGCCAACGCAGACACCCTTGCATCATGGTGCAAGGATGCCTGCGTACTCACGAGCAGGATAGTTTATTTGCCGGAAGGAACACCTTCCTGCACAAAAACAATCCCTGAAGGCTTTTTCATTTTCTATGTGGGATGTGCAATGCATCACACATTGAAAAAGGAAGTGATGAGGAGAAATAAAAGTATTTCTCCTCTATACGCCTGGGTAGTGCACCATTTTAACGCATTCTCAGATTTTTAACTCTTTGCAAATCTGGGAATGCGCAAAACTTCATGGGTGGGTGCATGGGAACGCCCACCCTCCACACATGGAACGCCTCCCTGCCGCATGGTAAAGCAAAGCAGGAAATGCACTGCCTTGAGTTACCTTGGGTTTAATAATCCACGCAGATCCTCACAGTGGCTTTGCATACCTTAGTAAATCCCACTTGAGGGCTTGCGTTGGCTTGCATGATTCAAGGGCACGACAAGCCCTTAGTAAATCTGCCACCAGGTTACTCATTATCAGTTTATGAAATGGAGCAGTCTATGGCCCTGCTCAATCTGCGAGTATCAAAGTGTAAATATACGAAGGATAAACCACGTCCATTGTTGACGCTCAGGGGCAGTCCAATATCCTGTCTCTTTCTTAACAAAGCTTCCTGAAACATGATTAAACATGTTTCACGTCAAGGTGGTTATTTTGTTTACTCTCATCTGGGAAAAAGAACATGTGATCATACATTAGCTCCTATTTGTTGGGACAACCTTATTCACACTCATACGCATGCACAACCACTTGCACATATGAATTGGGAAGATGGGTTCAGGATGTGGCAAAGAGTTGTTTGCATCAGGCAGAATGTGTAATATTAATTAAATACTGGCATTAGATGTGTGCCTATATACTGTACTTACTCGTTCTAATTTGTCATCTACCAGTAGGTACTCGCATGCGTGTACACCAATAGGTTTGAAGTTCTTTGAAAATGCCTGCTGACAGTGATAACTTGTCCGCATTTATAACTTTCTGACTTTGGCTGAGTATAACTTTGGCCCTACATTTCAAACCTTCACAAAATGTTGTTTGGAGCTGTCTGAAGATTTTTTGACAGCCACTTTAGAGGTGTCCCATTTAAATCTCCATAGGATTTGATTGCTTACATATAACTCATAAGCAACTGAAGGTACATCTACCAAATTGATTGTGACTCCATTGGAACTAACTGCAATGTGCCTTTTGGGGGAATGGTGAAGTTGAAGCGAATGATTATTGCTAAATTCAACATCAATTCCATATTTATCAGATATATTTATCTGCGTGCGGTTGGAATGAAAACCACAACCAAGCAGCATCCTGTTATATAAAACAATGAAAGTATACAGAAGGTAGTGCACCTGGCCGAGGTACAAAACTTAAGTGCAGGTCACCACTGCAGAATTAATTACTTATACTGATGAATAGGTAACAACATCTGTTAATCGACAGTTCATAATGTTGCTTCTTATCCTGAATATTTTACTTAAAATTCTGAGTCACATGATCAGTGCGATTGGTCTTTTAAAGACACATAGGCATGGTTGACCACAATGGATTTTGAGCAGAAGGCTCTTCTTCAGGAGTTTACAAATTAACTAAGCAAAGTTCATCAATTTAAAAACGAGCTGTCCAGGATGAGTGGCCGCAGTTAACAGTCAACAGTAAACGCTGAAAACTCAAGTAGGTATGTATATATTGGGTGGGACTAAATAGGTTTATTGCTATGATGTCAAGGTGCACATATTGTGTTCTTCTAAAGCACTATGGTGTCATCCTTGTAAGCTAGTCAGAATATTACACATTAAATTAAAAGGTTTGAGCTTATATCAAATCCTTGAAAGATTGTGCTTAAATTCTGGGGTTTGTTGAAAACCAATGTGTGACTTCTGGTCCAATTATAATATATAGTGGAGTTAACTTCCTAGTGGGGTTCCTTTGTCCCCATAGCAGTAGAATGTCCAATATCAGTGATGTTAATTTAATTTGCAAGAAATGTCTCACTTTTACACATTTATGCTTTTTCACAATGAAGTTCATTTCTATCTGCTGAAGAAGAGCATTTAGCTAGGGTCTGGCTTCCCATTTCTTTACTCCTGACATCCAGGTGCATCTTTTAGCCTTCGTTCCTACACACTCCTTGCTCTTTATCTCTGGAATAGCCTCCCAAATTCTATCCACTCTGTCTCTACTCTTTCTGTTTCCGAGAAGCAACTGAAGGAACCTTTGCTCATACACAACACCTGAATATATTTTTAACTGTAGAGGTGAATTGTAGTGGATGTAGCATTTTCCCAATGGTTAAAACCTAAACTTTTTAAAATAGGTCGGTTTTTCATTGTAAAACCTAATTAATAATATCCTGTTAGGTAAATCTCTTTAATATTTATGAATCAATATATATATATATATATATATATATATATATATATATATATATATATATATATATATATATATATATATATATATATATATATATATATATATATATATATTTATATTAAAAATAACATATATCTAATAAGATGATTAAAGCACATACGTCTTCTAGGGTGCTGAATATATGATAAGTGTTGGAAAGCGAAAGCTGACCTTCAAAATATATATTGAAGCCTGCTTCCGAAAGTTGCAAATTACTCCAAACTATTCAGCCTAATACCTCTAAGTACCTACCTCTGTAGCTACCATATTTTTTACAGAATCAGTGTTAGTGTCTTTGCAGTTATAGTAAGATAATACTTTCCACAGAAAATGCATTTGTTTGACTGCCGAATAAGTTTTGCAGCAGTTGTCAAAACCTTCCAGAGGACTCATTTAGTCACATCCACTCGATCCTGGAAAGTCTCTAGAAGATCTTTTAAGTGGGGCAAAGTTATAGCTGTTTTCCCCACATTAATTCCCATAGGGAAAAGTTTTTGTAGTGACAGCAAAAACCACTGGACAGATTTTCACATTTGGATGACGGTGACATGGCCTGGCCATCTTGTGAGCCTTTTGTGAAATCGTGAAAATCCAATCAGTATTTTTCCCCTCAAAAAACAAAATAAGAGTCAAATGAGATAAAGATATTGTGTGACATCTAGACACTTATTAGCACAAATACTGTCACTCAGATTCTGTTTGTGTTATTAAAATCTCTCAGTTAGAGAGCAGCATGATTGCTGTTTTCTACATTTTGGGACACATGGCAGTCTCTGAGGGTTTGAAAAAGTCCTTTTTGCTCAGGAAACACTGATTACACGTTCCAACCTTCACGTTCCAGAGAATCCCCACCAAAGTTCCACCCACAAGATTGTGCCTGTGAGCCCATGAGCCTAGGCAAAGTCCCAACACATCATCCCCTTATACAAAAACAAAAGCAGAAATAAAACTCTTATTAAGGATAAATGAAAAATATAATGTAACAAAAAAATATACAGATGATGACTTCCTTTCCTACAGAGTTCTAGTGCAAACCTGTGGAGTTCTGGTACAAACACGATTCCTTCAGGTTTGTTCCTCTACTACCGTCACATCATGAAAAATGTGTTTGCATCCTAAATCCATTTGTACCGCCAACTTCTCCTTGTTCCACCACTTACCATCTTCTAATTTAACCACACGCTCTTTCACACACACCACTTTCTAGGGTTCAAAAAACTTCAATTTACTCTTGGCAATTATACCATGTAATCTAAGTCTATCCTAATCCCCTTCTTTCACTTTCACTTTCCGCACACTATCCTTCGACATATACTTACTTTGGACATCAGACCGTTTCAACCCCACACCACTCTTCTTTTCAACTGACACCTCCAAACTACTCATCCAAGGATGCACCAATTTAGTGGCAGCCTCTCTACCCTTAAGTCGAGAAAAAGGTGACATCCCAGTACTTACACAGGGAGTTGGACGCAATGCCCAAATCAAATCTTCCAATTCCTTTCTCCACTCCAACCCATTCACCATAGACAATTGAATATTATCTTTGATTACATGGTTGCACCTGTCAACCATGCCATTGCTCCTGGGATTGTACAAGGAGGTTGTCACATGCTTCACACCTCAGTTACTCATGAATCTGACATATTCTTTCGATGTGAATTGCACACCATTGGCCGTGACCACTTCCGAAGGAGCACCTTCCTGCATGAACAACTCACATAGAAATTTCACCACTTCTCCAGTGTTAGCCGACTTTACACACTTCATTTCTGGCCAGTGAGGATAATAGTCTACTAAGACTATACCATACCTAGACAATTCTCTCAACATATTCATAGGTCCAATAATATCCATGCCCAATTCGACCCACAGTCTATCTGGTACTGCCTCTTCAGGACTAGGCACCGTCACCTGAGACTTGTCACTCAGAGCACAAGCAACACAACCTCTCACCCAGTGTTCCACCTCCCTATCCAATCCGGGCCACCAAAATGTCTCCCTAACTCTCCTTTTCATAGCTTTCATTCCCACATGCCCCTCATGGGCCAACTGTAATATCTTCTCACTCATACCTTGTGGTACAACTAACAAATTGTCCCTCCTCAGAATACCATCATCTACACTCAATTCTTCAAACACTTCCTTGTACACTTTAAGGGTATCACCAACTTTCTCCTTAGGCCTTCCCTTGCCCAACCAAGAAATCAACTCCTGAAGCACCTTATTGTGCCCCACTGCATTTGTCCATTCATCCACCTTTGCACACGCCTTCTCATCTAATATGGTATAAGCCACCATGCTAAAATCATTGTCCTTGTCCTCTTCTTCTCTAAATGTCATGGGTAAATGAGATAAACAATCAGCAAAAACGTTTTTTCACACCAGTAATATGCTCCTATTTGAACTGAAATTCTTGCAACCGGTAATGCCACTTGGCAATCCTTGGAGTCCCCTTGCAAGATCCCAGAGTTAAAAACAAATTTAGTAGGGGTTTATGATCCATGTTTAACGTGAACTCGACTCCCCATAAGTACTTCCTAAAATAATTTACTCCTCACCAATATGCTAGAACTTCATGTTCAATGACCGAATATGTCCGCTTGTGCACCGCCCGTCCCTTCTTAGCACCCACGTAACCAACAAAGAGTTGGTCATCCACCCGGAACTGGCGTGTGCGGTCTAGATAGAATGAAAGCTCACGTTTTGGGTCCAGACGATGGAGCCGCTCTTCCTCTTTAGAGGGATGCGGAGGCGGAAAGAAGGTGGGCAAGGTGATGGACTGCCCGATGTGGAAGGCTGTGACTACCTTGGGCAGGAAAGAGGGTCTCGTCCGCAACACAACCTTGTCCGGATGGACAGAAAGGAAAGGAGGTTTGGAAGAAAGAGCCTGGAGCTCACTCACTCTCCTGGCAGAGGTGATGGCAACCAGGAAATCAGTCTTTAGAGTAAGAAGACGGAGGGGATAGTTATGAAGTGGCTCCAAGGGAGCACACATCAGAAAGGTAAGTACAAGGTTCAAGTCCCACTGAGGCATGACGAATGGAACAGGAGGGAACATGTGTGTGATGCCCTTCAAAAACCTATTTACAATGGGGGACTTGAACAAAGATGGCTGATCAAGTAGCCTTAAGAAGGCGGAAAGGGCAGAAAGGTAGCCCTTGATAGTGCCCAGAGCAGAGCCCTGCTGGGCAAGAGAAAGAAGGAAGAGGAGAACCTCAGAAAGGGGTGCAGAGAGAGGATCCACAGCCTTTGCTGTGCACCATGCCACAAATCTGTTCCACCTGCAGGCGTATACCGACTTTGTGGAGGGACGCCTGGCTGCCAGAATGACATTACAGACTTCAAGAGGCTAGTCAAATGGCCTCAACTGTCGCCGCTCAATCTTCAAGCTTGTAGGTGGAGACTGGACAGGTTCGGGTGGAGGACCGTCCCCTGCTGCTGCGACAGAAGGTCCTCCTGAAGAGGCAGACGAATCGGGGGATCGACAGACATGCTGAGTAGCTCTGGATACCAATATCTTCATGCCCAGTCCGGAGCCACAAGGATAACCTGGGCCCGGTCGCGCCTGATATTCTTCAGCACTCTGGGCAGAAGTGGCATAGGCGGAAAGGTGTACATAAGACCGCAACTCCACTCGCAACGAAAAGCGTCTCCGAGCGAGTGCCGCCTTGGAAATTCCAACGCGCAGAATTGATGACATTGCGCGTTCTCTTCTGTGGCAAATAGATCTAACCAAGGCTCTCCCCACTGCTGAAAGAGGCCTTGCGCCACGTCCGAGTTCAGACACCATTCGTGATCCATCATGCACCGACGGCTGAGTTCGTCCGCCCTGGCGTTCAGAGAACCTGCCAGGTGTTGAACCACCAGAGTCACGTCCTGATGTTCCAGCCACTGCCAGAGGCGCAGAGCCTCCTGGCATAGGGTCCACGACCCCACCCGCCCTGTTTGTTGCAGTACCGCATGGCGGTGGTCTTGTCCATGAACACCTGCACTACACTCCCCCGGACAGACTGGAAGAAAGCCTTCAGTGCAAGTCGGATCGCCCGCAGCTCCAGAAAGTTGATGTGGAGCCGGGACTCCGCCGGAGACCAGAGGCCTCTGATCTCCGCCTCTCCCATGTGGCCCCCCCAGCCCTGGAGGTACGCGTCTGTCACAACTACGTGCTCCGGTTGGGTTAGGGAGAGGAATCTGCAGCTGACCCAATCGCGGTCCGTGAGCCACCACTGCAACTGTCTTGCAGTGCCCTCCGAGATCAAGACATGGTCGGACAAGTTGCCCTGATGCTGGGCCCACTGAAACTTCAGGTCCCACTGCAGAGCCCACATCCACCACCGGGCGTGATGCACCAGAAGGATGCAGGAGGCCATCAGCCCCAGAAGCGGCAGCGTCAACCTGACCGAGACTCGGGATAAAGGCTGAAAGACCGGAATCAGAGCCTGAATATCTCGAACCCACTGTTCGGGAGGATAAACCCGAAACTGCGCCGAGTCTAGAACCGCTCCGATGAAGAGGAGCTTCTGAGAGGGACACAGGTGTGACTTCGGCACACTGATGGAGAACCCCAGCAGGTGCAGGAGGTCGGCCGTAGTCTGGAGGTGGCTGACGACTGTCTGGGGTGAGCCCGCCTTCAACAACCAGTCGTCGAGGTAGGGAAAGACTGAAACCCCTAACCTACGCAGATGAGCTGCAACCACCGCCATCACTTTCGTGAACACCCGTGGTGCGCTGGTAAGGCTGAAGGGGAGCACGGTAAACTGAAAGTGCTCGTGGCCTACCGTGAACCGCAGGTAACGCCGGCGGGCCGGCAGGACGGGGATGTGAAAATAAGCGTCCTGCAAGTCCAACGCTACCATCCAGTCTACAGGGTCCAGGGCAGCTAAGACCTGAGCCAATGTCAGCATCTTGAACTTCTCCTTCCGGAGGAAGCCGTTGATGTTCCGAAGGTCCAAGATAGGGCGTAGGCCCCCTTTGCCCTTCTTGGGTACCAGAAAGTAGTGGGAGTAACAACCACACCCTACTTCTGGCCCAGGAACGCGCTCGATGGCCCCCTTGGCCAAGAGGGCCGTACCTTCCTCTTGCAGAAGTTGCAAGTGATCCCCCGACACGCGGTGGTACTGCGGTGGCATGGCTGGAGGGGTCGCCTTGAAGGGGAGGGAGTAGCCCCTTCGGACGATTTGCAGCACCCACCTGTCCGACCTGACAGTGCGCCAGTGGAAGAGGTGATGGCGGACCCTGCCTCCCACTGGCGTAACATGGGCCTGAAAGCACGGACTAGGAGGATTTTGAGGCGGGTGCTGCAGGGGAAGGTGTGGACTGGCCTCGCCGTTGTCCCCGACCGCCACCACGGCGGTTTCCACGGTCGCCACCGCGCTTTGTAGTAGTCTTCGGTGCGTGGCTGGCAGCACGTGTGGGAGCGCCCCTTCCTTGGCCACGAAAGGAGCGAAAGGCACCCGTTTGCTGGCGTGAGACCGAGAGGCCCAAGGACTTGGCCGTAGCCCTGAGGTCCTTAAAACGCTCAAGCGCATGGTCTGCCTTGTCGCCAAATAGGCGACGGCCATCAAACGGCATGTCCAAAAGGGTGGCCTGGACATCTGCCGAAAAGTTGGTGGACCTCAACCAGGCATGGCGTCGAACTGCCACCGTTGTTGCCATCGCTCTGCCCAGTGAGTCCGTGGTATCCAGCCCACACCGGATGGAGTAGCGCGCTGCATCTCGACCCTCCGCAAGGGCTTGGGCGAGTTTAGCCCGGACCTCCTCCGGGCATTGTGGCAGCACATCCGCGACCGTGTCCCACAGGGTGTGGGTGTAGCGGCCCAAGAGGCATGCGGTATTGACAGACCGCAGTCCCAAACTCAGGGACGAGAACACACTTTCTTTCCGAATTGCTCGTACCTCTTGGATTCCCGATAGGGTGGAGCCGTCGGGAATGCGGTCTGGGAAGTGGAGGCCTGGATGACCAGGCTCTCGGGGGTAGGATGGGTGGACAAAAAGCAAGGGTCGCCCGGGGCCGGGCGGTAGCGTCTGGTCACGTTCCTATCCACAGGCTGACCTGTAGCGGGCTTGGACCAAGTGCCCACAAGAACGTCACACAGGGCCTCATTAAAAGGTAGCAGAGGCTCAGTGGAACATGCCTGCGGTTTAAGGACCACAGTGAGGAGGTTAGTCCTCACGTCCGCGACGGGGAGCATCAGGCCCAAGGCCTTGGCTGCCCGTGTCAACACTACCCTGTAGGTAGCCCCCTCCTCCATACCCACGGTGGGAGGGGAGACAAATCCAGTGTCTGGCGAAGTGTCAATTCCACTGACCTCCCCAAGCTCATATGTCCAGTCCTGTTGAGACTGGCACTCCTGTGCCAGAGGGTCCATAGACCCCTCCTAATCACCCTCATCACCCATCTCCTGAAGTTCAGGGTCAACGGATGGGGCCGGTTCTTGGAAATAGAAATCTCCAAACGACGTCGAGAGCGGCGCCCAGCGGCGCCGCTCCGGCGCCGGAACCAAATCGAGGGGAGGATTGGGGACGGCGCCGACAGGCGGCGCTGGGGGTGACACCCGCAGGGCCGGCGCTGGCGAGGTCGTGAGGTCGACCGGCGACCACCCGGATCCGGAAGTGGATCCAGTGAGGGCCTGCGGTGCCGGGACCGTAGTCACCGGCGGCGCCGAGGCACCCGACGGCATCGGAGCCGAAGCACCCAACCCGCCAGGCCCTCCAGCCAGGACCGTTGGGCCCGAAGGCGCCACGGAACCCGGCTGAGGAGGGAGGGACCTCATGGCCATGAGGTACCGCTCGACCTCCTCTGGCGTTGCATCGTGCCCAGGGACCTGCAGGTGTGGGGCAGGATGCGGCGCCTGCAACTCCGTCGGAACCACGTAGGTGGTGTCACCCGAACTCCCGGCCGCGTCGTGCGGGCGTCGGGGTGGGTTGGAGGAACGATGACGTCGCTCCGACCGCTCATGCCTCTTACCTGAGGACGATCCCGACGACCGATGCCAACTCCCGGAGCTACGAGGACTCCGACCCCGCGACCGGTCCGTCGACTTCCTGCGGGACCGGGACCTGGAACGGTGCGGGCCGACTGCCGGAACTCCTGTCGCTTGTGGTACCGCTCCCGCCTAGCCTTCGACGTCAGGGCCCGGCAGTCGGGGCAGGTGCGGTCGTCGCGGTCGAGGCCTAGACACTGAAGGCACCGGCGATGGGGGTCGGTAACCGACATCAGTCGGTCACACCTGGAGCAAGATTTGAAACCGGGCATCCCTACCGGCACCGTAGGAGTCGAGAGACTCAAGAAAGAGACGATCAAAAAGATCAAAAATTTTTGTCAAAAAGTGACCAAGGGGTAGAGCTTCTCCGGATCTGCGCTAGCTGGCGCGGAAAAAAGAAGAACTGACGTCAGCGCGCAAGGGCTGCGTCTAAGTACTCCAACGGCGTTATTCCGGCGCTAATGACGCCGACGACGGACGCGAAGCCGCGGACGACACCTGCCGGCGCGCAAGGGTATTGCTACGCAAAAAATTTCCGGATCCAGTCTGACGCCTGGGGATATTCTAAGGTAAGGAATCTACACTAACGTGTCTCTTTCAGATTCAAGATGCAATCAAGAAAGCTCATGGAAACTGACACAGCTAGAAGTAGGGCCATTGGAATTATGCGAATCTACCGCCTCAGTATTTTCCACATAATTATGACAATGCCAATTTTATTGTACAGTTAATTAAAACCTTAACAAACATCTCAATAAAAGCAACAATTAAAACAGGGAGACCTCTTATAAAAAGCCGGCGGTAAAAGAGAGGTGTAAGTGCATAAATTCTAGTTCAAGCTGATCAAAAGTTGCTATAACTGCTACCAGTCATGCTGCCGCAAATGTTGACGGGCCCATTTAATTTGCTCATTGCTCTACTTAGGTTTTAAACTGATCTTAATGTGGTTAAACCATTAGCCGGATAATGTCAACATATGTAATAAATCACAAAATAATGAGGTAATAGTGCAACAAAATGTGCTGCATCATTTGCCTTTTCTTGCCGGATAATTTAGTCAATCCTTCTGCATAATGGGTCCTACCCTGCAGCATAATTCCAGTGGCTCAGGCTATAAGCAACCTCGCTTGTCCCTACCGCCAAGTGCATTCTTCGTTTCATCAGTGCACATAAAATGCGTTTCTACCGACAGGCCTCGTCAGAGTGGTTTTATAGAATTATCTCAAGTACATCAGAGCGCAGTCTTTGTGTAGCATCACCTAAGTAAACAAACATGATCTCTCTTGTATGGCAGCACCTGCTCCAGTCACAATAGGGAGAGGGTGGGATTTTGTTTTCCACTGACTGCTGGAAAAAGAGAGCCGTTCTTTTGAAGCGAGGCTCTTTGTCCGCGCACGCAAGCATGCCAGTACCCGCCCTCTCTGCCCAGGTCCGTGTTTGTATCCCATCAATCAGTGCTGCAGCATAATCGGAATGTGAAGCTGTTGCGCATGCTGGACCCCGTGAAGGTCTTTGGCGCCACCTATCGTGAAGTCTGGGCAGCATCCTGTCTTCCTTAATGTTTTTTGGAAGATTTATGTAGCGCGAACTCGACCCGAAGGTATTGGAGCGCTTTACATGAGCACTGGTTACCTTACACAAGGACACATTCATTTTTTTGGTAGGCACGGGGAGATTAAGTGATTTGCCCAAAATCATAGGATGTGGAGTCGACGATTCAAACACTGGTTTCCCAGCTCCAAAGTCGGCAGTCTAGCCGTTAGACCATATCCTCTCCCCAGTGTTTCGTGAGCTACTTCAGTTGATTGCTGGTGGTCCTTAGAAACTCGGAGGGGAGCCACGGCCAAAGGGCCGACAAGTACTGCCTCTCTGACATTTTAAAGGCTTAAAACTAGTCTTGCAGAGTAACAGGCCATATGTGTGTTCTGTGGCGAAGCCGGGGGAGGGGTTTGGCCCTAGTGCAAGAAATGACACTAGGCCTCTCATTCGGAATTAAAATGCTGTAAATGAGGTGCAGAGCGCCCATCACCCTCATGACCCCCGGTGTCACTGCACCCGGTGGTACACTAATGTAATTAATGGGTCTCCAAGTTGCTCATTCTACTTGTCTTTCCTTCTTGCCTCCCTATCTCCACCCTGCTGTCCTCTCATCTCCTTCATGCCCTCCTTTCTTTCTCAGCCTCTCTTTTCCCCTCTTCTCTCTTTCGCTCATCCTCATCTCCTTCTTCCCTTCTCTCCTTTATTCTTGTTCCTTTCTCTTTCTTTTTACTTTCCCACTTTGCTCAACCCTGTCTACTTTCGCTTTCTTGTTAAACCTTATTTCCTTACTCGATTCGGTCACGTTTTCCTGATCTCCTCCCTATTTTTTTACCCACTCCTTTTCTTCATCTCTTTCTCTCTACTCCCCCTGTACCCCTCTTTCTGAAAAGTAAACACCGCCAAACTTCTGGCATGCACTCTGTCTACAACAAAAAAAGAAATAAATAGATCAGAACAGGCAGCCTCTGTGTAATAACTTCAGCTGGTGCAATGGAGACTGTGCCCCTTCAGACCTCTTGGCCGTGGTGCATTGCACCTGCTGCCATCCACCAAGAATACAACTCTGCTCCATGCAAGTCCCCAAAGGCGGGGTGTAGCTTAGTCAAAAGCGTTAGGTGAGTGGGAGTCTGAAATTTCTCAACTAGCTACATCAGTGGTTCCCAAACTTTTGACTCCTGAGGACCCCCATTGAGTCACCATTGGAAGCCGGGGACCACCAAGCAATTTGTATGAGTTAAATTTCAAAATTAAAACAGTAATTCGAAAAAAATACACACGTGTGCACACAAAACAAATACTCAAGGTACTAAGGATTTTGGGGCCAGATGTACGACCATTTCATTTAGCGCCTTCGCAATTGGCGACACATTGCAAGTGGCAAATTGCGCGTCGCTAAATGAAATGTACAACAGTGTGTTTAACACTGTTTGGGATTCCCAATGGGGTCGCAAATTGCGAGGTTCATTAATATTAATGAGCCTGTCGCAATCTGCGAGCCCATTGGGAATGCCAGCCCTCTCAGGGATGGTGGCTTGCTGGGCTCTGCAGGCCACCATGTCTCGGACTGCTTTTAAATAAAGCAGTTTTAAAAATGAAAGGCAGCATGTTTACCATGCATTTAAAATAAAAAAAGAAAATGAAACGTTTTCGTTTCAATTTCTAAGGGCAGGCAGAGGTCCCTGGGACCACTGCCTGCCCTTAAAAAATAATTTTGCATGCATTTGCAGAGGGGGAGGGGTCCCCTGGGGACCCCTTCCCATTTGCGAATGCATTACCATCTACTTGTAGTAGGTGGTAATTGCGACTGTTTTGCGACCGCAAAACATTTGTACATGGTTTTGAGACTCCCTATTTGGAAGGGAATGCCCCTTCCAAACAGCAAGTTGCACAACCTATTTAGCGAGTCGCAAACAAATTGCGACTCGCGAAATAGGCTATGTACGTGGCTCGATAGGTTTTTGCATGCATAAACGGGTTTGCGAACCCGTTCGCTCATATAAAAACAGATAGTACATCTGGCACTTAGTATTTTATGTTGAAGTAATAGCCCCTCTGTCACATGTATCTCATTTGTTTTATAGCATCTCTCATACCATTGTAGGATGTCAGAGCACTTTACATCACACACATATAGAGACATTGAATCATACATGTATATCAGTGTGTATATAAAATGTTTAAAGAGTGCTTATCTGGAAAAGCACAAACTCAGGATTCAGAGCATAACACAGTGGCTAGCACTGACTTTAACATTAAAAATGCATTTCCACCCAAATAAATCTTTTTAGCAGCATCCGGATAATGAATAACTGGGAAAAAATATATGTTAATAACTGGTACCATGCAGTTTGCAAGCAGCTCTTTGATGACAGTTTATAGGTCCCTATGATAGGTTATGATTGTCACTTATGAAGTGCACAGTACAAAAGAATTTCTGTGACAAAAGCAGTAACTACGAACCTATGCACATAAAATACTGTTTTTTAAGATGCATGACACACGTTCTTTGCAGTAGGCACATTAACCCTCTGTGCTGCATTAGTTCAATCAAAGCTGCCACTGAACTAAACTCTCCTTGCTCTCTAGCAGGTACATTAATCACTGGCATTCTCTTGACACTTTTATTGTTGCTGGAAGGCTGCTAATTATACAAGAAACGTTTCTGTGCTTTCAAAACTGTTGCCTACGGACCCCCTGGGAATGTGTCACGGACCCCTGGGGGTCCACGGACCACAGTTTGGGAAACACTGAGCTACATGGTTCACCCAACGGAAAAGAGTAGCGACAATACGGAAGGCCAATGATGATGTACATGTTTGTAATTTTACTTTGTGATACTGACTTGTGTAATATCGCTGTATTTGTTTTAACATGTCCTTTTATGGTCATGTTGCTGACCAAATAAAGATTATTTTAACCTTGTGTAGCGATGGGCTGATGTTACTGAACGGGAATAATTGACTAGCTTTGGGGCATTAGTTTTAAGTTATTTAGTAAGCAAGGACATTTTTGTTTGCAATAATATAGTCATAAGCCACAGAGTAAGTTAGCATAAACTCTAAGGGTCCTATTTCGAGTCTGGGGGTCCTCAGACCGCTGGACTTGTGCTGGCGTGGGTGTGGCGTATCTAGCCACCACTGCACCGGGGGTCTGACAGCCCCATTAGGAGTTGGGCAGTCAGGCCGCCAGCTCAGCCAGGGAACCACTTTTCCCTGACTTTGGAGCGCTGGTCTGAGGCCGCAATATGCATGGCAGGACTGCTGTGGTCCTCTCTTCCAGGGTTAACATGGAGGTTCTTCGTACATATAAACCTTGGAGGAGAGGAAGCAAAGGGGGCCCTAGAAGGCCCCGTGTGTCTCAACTGCATGTGGATGCACACAGGGGTGCATAACATGTGCCCCCCTGTGTTGCATGCACGTAGGTCCCTGTATGGCTTGGACTTTTGAGTCTTTGCCGTGCAGGAACCTTGTATTGCAGTGCGTTTTTAAAGGCACCACTGCTTTTGAAAGAGACACCATGCCACCCGCGAGCCAGACCACTGAAAAGTTGTGATCTGGCGTGTTAGCCTTCAGCGAAGCGGAGGTGTGACGGTGCCACAAGAATTTGTAATCGGGCCCAAAGTGTCTACTATTCATTTGCAAACTGCAGTATGCTATAATTAAAGTTTTTTAGCATGCACTTAAAAGCCGCAATAGAACGCTTATAATTGGAAACAAACAGCTGTTACGTGAAAAATGAATTTTATGGATTCTTTTTCGCTTCTGGAACTATCAAAACACTGTTTATTAGCATTCAACTAGTCTGTTATTCTATATTAGTTTAAGTGTCCTTTGGAAGCATTCTGTAGATCTGTTTATCTTTGCCATGATAAACCTTTAGGCCAGATAAACCCCAATTCACAAAATTGGACCAAAATCATAAAACGTGTAATCTGCATGAAAAATAAAGCACCATTTGCGGATAGGAGCAAATTAAAGTGGGACCTTAAACTGAAATGTGTCGATCCTTTGAAATGCTCCACTTTGAGGTAATGCTGTCCAAGTTTAGATTGTCCACGATATCTGCTTCACAAGTGATGAGCATCAAATGATTTAAGTGCTCATCTGACATTGTGGAACTAAAGCAATTCTTTACAAGATTTAGTTGGCTAAAACTATGCTCATTGCTGGCAACAGTAACTGGTATAAGCAGTGCCAATTTGTAGGACAAAGCAATATGTGGGTAAATGTTAGCTTTGCCAGACAGGAGCTGGTTTCCCCTGATTTAGTAATGTCCCTACTCATCATTTTCGCTCTGTCTCCAAAATATGCAAATCAGATTACTTTAGATCTTCAAATGTGAACCAGTATGACTGGGAGATAAACATTGAGGACCCATTTCGATGTTGGTCGGAAAGCCTCTGACCGTTAGTCGGAGGCTTTCCAACCGACATGGAAAGTTTACACTCTAACCGCCGAATTACAATGTCGAAGGTCGGAGAAACCGACTCGGTATCAAAGGCCTCAAGCAGCCCGTCGGCCTGTCTGAAACCGCTCATAATCCCTTAAGGACTGCGTTTCCGCCGTCAGGATTATGATGTCGGTTTCCGACAGCCTTTCCATGTCAGCCTTTCCAACATGGAAAGGCTGTCGGAAAGCGATAGGGATGTGCAAAACCTTCCATTGTACAATGGGAGCTTGTGCTGCGAGCGGTTTCGGACCACAACGCAAGTTCCCATTGTAAAATGGAAGTTTGCGACCGCACCAGGGGGCAGTCCCATCCAATTGCAGTGTCAGGACAATCGACCAGAGGTCTGTCGGTTCCGTATCCGGGGCGATGTCGGTCGAAGGCAACTCCGACCAACATCGTAATAAGGTCCTGAGTGTTTTCGGTTTCATCCTACACCCAGGTCACTGAGTGACAAAAGGACAAACAGCTAAAATTAAGAAAAGAACACTTGTACTCTCTCTTTTTTAGGTCGAGCCTAGAGCAGCGCATGCGCTGCTTGCTCGACTTTTAGTAAACGGTAAAAAAAAGTGCTACCTACCAAAGTTTTGCTGGCCTGAAGCTTGAGTGCACGTGCGCGTGCGCAGCCACCATCTGTCTCCTCCGTCACGGGTCATTAAGTTGCTTTCCCCTCTGCCTCCGTCTGATCACTTTAACTTTTACTTTCGTGACTTGGCTTGTTTTTTTCCCTCCTCCGACACGTGTCATTAAGTTGCTTTCCCCTCTGCCTCCGTCCGATCACTTTAACTTTCACTTTCGTGGCTTGGTTTGTTTTAAATAGGGCCAAGCGATTCATTTGACAGCAAGTTTCCAAATACATTGTTCTAAAAGCCACAGATGTTCAAAGAAGTTTTGAAGATAAACTTCCTTGTCTGCCTCAGTCCCCACAAGTATTGTTTTTCTGCAGTAACAGATCCAATATGAGCCGGTGAGAAATTGTATGCGCTGCTCCTCCAGGCCTGTTTTGGGGCTGATGACTGAGACCTCCTAGCCATGAAAGCAACTGAAGGCTAATTCGGATCTGAGCATTCCAATATGAAAACACATTTTCCAATCGTAGATTCCTATATTCTATTCGGAGGAATGCTGAAATTTGCATTCTGGAATTGTTTTCAGACAGTAAGAAGTTACCTCAAGTTTTTAGATGGTGATCAGACTGAAAAAACCCTGCAGTGGTTGGATATTCACAGAGATCTCCTTTGAGTTTTAGCATGAAATATAGTCACAACAGTGCACTTTATCACAGCAGCTGATATGCAAAGATTTGTAAATTAAAAACCAGAGCACAAACCTTTAAGTCTGAAATTGTTTTACATTTCTTTATCTGCATGACTTGTTCATTTAATTGCACTTTTCAGCCTGGTAAATGAATCCTCATTCTTTGCAAAATAGAAGCTCCCTCTCGTTGTCTCACATTCCAGAAGCTGCATTATGCTGAAGAAGCCTTTCTTTTTTATCTATTTATGTTGAGTAATGCAACATGGTAGGCTATCATAGAATGTCAGAATGTTTCCGGTTTCTTACTGCAGCTTATGATTACTGCCATTAGATATCTGACTAGTATGTGGTAGCTGCAGAGGATACAGCCACTGTTTGAGTACATGTGGATGTTAAATAGGTATTCTGCCAGGCTATTTAACACTACTGGGTGTCCATCACAGTGGCTTGAATCAAGTGTATCACCCACCCCGGATAAAATTTATTAGGTTTATCAGGACAAACTTTTTGTTAGAATACACTTTTATATGTACCCCAGCCATTAACTTAAGGACTGTTAGATGTAACCGTCGTATTTACCGCATCTTTCATGCACCAGCACTAGTGATAGCATGCAAAATAGTCTATTGCAAAACCGTTCACACCAATCCACAGACTACAAAAATCTGGATTTGCATACATTTCTTTCCATAAAAATGTTTACCTGACCCTAATAGCGCTATCAAGCACTTGCCAGCAAATATTTATAGTCCTGCAGTCAGAATAGTAAATTAACCTAACCCTAACTAATGCTGGAATTCGTTATTCTTCAATAAAGAATTACATATATGTCAACATTACTGGAGAGAGCTATTTAGGTCAGGTCTAATATTGTTCTCGGAGACTTTTCTGTAAGGTCGTAGTTTTGCAAGCACTATTTTGCAGTCTGTGTTGTCACATTAAAGGTCTCACAGCCGATGTAAAGGCGGGGTAAACTGCGACAAGTACAACAAGCATTGGCATAGCCAATAGGTCTCGCCTTTGGGACCTTATGAGTGTTTAACCATGCAACAGTTAATGTTGTTGCACCAAGGATATTGTGCTGCATAACTACAAACTTATAAGGTCCCAAAAGCGAGACCTATTGGCTATGCCAATGCTTGTTTTTAAATGCCTCTTATTTGTGTAACTTATTTCGATGCCAGGGCCAGCTTAGCACTGGTGGCGCCCAGTATGACAATCTTTTTCAGCGCCCCTCCCACCCAGTGACTTCCTTCTCCACGGATTTCCTCATTACCACCATCCAACATTGCCCGTCATCTCTCCAAAGTCCCTCTCGCAAATGCAGCTCATTTATTTTATAGCTCTATTGATAACAGTGCATGGTGTCAGAGCACTTTGCATCACACATAAACTATGTAGAGACAATGAATTATACATGTATAAATCAGTCTATAAGAAATGTAACATAAGACAATGAGGGTTACAAGTTGTAGGAATCACATGTCCTCCATACTAGTTTGCAGTACATTTTAGGAGTGGTCAGAAGAAACACAAATTTAGGATGTAGAACATACCACAGTGGTTGGATTTGGATTTACTAATAAAATTGTATTAATATCAAAACCAACCCTATTTTAGAAACCTTACGATAATGAAAGAATGCAGAAAAAAACATAACGTTCTAACCTATAACATGCAGTTTGCATGCTGCTTTTCTTTGATGACAGTCGCAAAATATTGATACATGGGGTTGCGGTAACTATTAGGAAGGGAACGCCCTTCCTAATAGCGACTCCCAATTCCTAAATTAGCGACTCGCTATTTAGGAATTGTACATGGCCCTGGGCCATTTTACATGAGTAAATGGGTCGCAAATCCTTTTGAGCATGCAAAATAGTGTCGTAAATCTGGCCCCCTGTGTTTAAAGAAATGTTAAATAAATTATTTTCAAACCACTTCAATGAAAATAAGGTAGTAGCTTGAATATTGGTAGAATAGGATGTGTTAGGCGGGCATGCCATCCAAGGCCGGTAGAAAAGGCTGTTCAATAAGACGGACAATAAAAAAATCATTTCAGGAATCTACTCACACTTGACAAAGTCGCTGCCCAAAGGCAGATCCCCGGGACAGAAATGGTGGGAGGAGGAGCTGGGCCGAACACTGTCAGATAAAGAATCAACAAACATTTTTATAGGCCAGATCACACTGCACATTCCTCAGGACATCCGGAGACTGCTTATAAAATCTTTTTTTTTTGGGTTTTACACCGCCCCCCCGTATACAGAAATGGAATTCTCAGTGTGACGGTAAATGCTGGTGGGGCTGTGGCAACCCTGGCACATTATTTCACCTCCTGTGGCATTCCCCGAAACTCTCCAGGTACTGGGAGCAGGTCCAGGATGATATTGATCGGGCCTTTGACACTTCCATCCCCAGATTCTCGGCATATACACTTTTAGGACTACCAAACACTTTAACATTCCCACTTCTCTCCTTTAAAGGCAGACAGATGGCTCTAGCACTCAATGTGGCACACCTATTTTTACTGTCGACTGGAACACTGATAGAATCCTGGATCACCAACAATGGCTTCAACAGCTTTGGACCCTGCTTGGGATGGAGTGCCTGTCGATGGCAGCTCTGGCAGGCAAATCAGACTACATACACTAAGATCTGGGAATCATATCATCACACTGGGCGCCTCTCATCTCCAACCCTTCCCGTGAGTTTCGGGAACTGACCTGCCCGAAATACTTACGCATCTCGAGGTTGATCCCAGAAGACCAGGGGGTGGAGGAAGCTTCAAGCGGTACCCAATTATGACTTGTTTTCTGTATCCTTCCTTGATTGCAATAATTACTGGTTCTTTGGCTCACTCGGACGGGGTTGCGGGGGGGGTAGGGGGGGTTGGGGCCCGTGGTTTCCTTTTCTTGTTTTTATTTGAGGGGGTTCGCCCTCTTTTGTTTTGGGGATTTTTGGGGATAGAATCTTATAACTTGGCTGTCTTAGAAGCTTCACACCTGAGTGTGCACCTACATGCTGTGCACCCACGTTATTACTCAGTTTGGTTGCTCCTTGACATGTGTTGTATATCAAACCAGCCTTTTGCACCTCTTAAGAGACATGGCCGGCCCATGCTGGGTTGTAGGCAACATGCTGTGTACCCCTTATTCTTTATTAGGCACTAACTGAAGGTTTTGTACACTGATCGTAATGTAATATTCAACGTGGCCGGCCCATTAGGGGTGTAGGCGGCATGCTGTGTACTGACTTTGTTATGTGCTTCGCCAATAAAAAATGTTTAATCATAAAATTGTGATAAGGGGGCGCTGCCTAGCGACTACGGCTGGGGTTAGGGTGCAGTTAAATGAGGACATTCACAGACAAAATAAATTACTAAATACACACAAAAGAGCAGTCCTAAATGAGCTGGTTGCTGACCATCAACTAAAAGCAGAAAGGGAGAGCTTGTTGGTTATGATCGATCATCTAAAAGGCTCTCACTAGAAAAAGTATTTCCACAAAGGGCATGAGGAGAGGGACAAAGTAGGGAGGCTACTGGCACATCTAGCCTATGCTGAGAAAAGAGGCTCTTAATCTTAAACATCTGAACAGTCAACGGGAACCTGGTCTACACACCAGTACAAATCAACAAGATGTTCAGGAGGTATTCCGAAAAATGATATGCTTTGCAAGCTGTTGTTGGGCACCGCCAATCCTTGATTACATAATTATTGCTATAATGCCTAGACTATCACCAGACGATTCTGAATCCTTGGAGGTAGAGTGATATCTTGGATCAGAAATATCAGGGGTGCCATTAAAGAGCTAGCCAGGCGTAAAGTACCCAGAATGGACAGCTTGATCATAGATTTTTATCAAACATATGTGGTTTCACTTGCCCTGAAATTGACGGTGATTTTTAATGCAGCCAGGCCTCAGAGAAGACTACCAAACACGTCGAGAGAAACAGTAATTGTCTTGCTGCCTAAGAGGGGCAGAGATCCAGAACTAGTGGTCTTTATCTATGCTCAAGGTCTACTACCAGATTTTGAGCAAAATCTTGGTGAATTGGCTCCTCTCCAAAATTGGAACGCTGATTCATCCGGATCAGTCAGTGTTTGTCCCCACGTGCAGCACAATGTCAAACACTGAACGGATAATGTGGATGCTAAATTCACCATTTGAGGATTATCTCATGGCACTAATCCTGTCTATAGACATTTAAAAGGCCGTTGACGGCTTGCAATGTGGGTTCCTTATATGTGGATTGGCTAGTAGGGTCCTGGATAGTGTTTTTCTAAAATGGACAAATTATACACCAATACAACAGCTCATATTTCAGATTAAAACAGGTGGGGTAATTTTGGCTGCATGTCCAATTGACAGGTGCACAAGACAAGGTTTCTGCTTCTGATTGCTATAGCCATCTACTGATCTTCTGCTCCACTACTAAAGGGCAACATTGAGGCAGCCCTATCCACTATGAGACAATCCATCAATTTCTTGCAAGCACTTCCTCTAACAGTTTTGGTTTCACAACCCTCCTCCTATACTTCTTTATGACTCTACTGATACAAATATCTAGGGGAGAATTTGGGAGATACCCACCCTATTATTGGATCGGATATACAGATCGAATACACATAGGATCGCACTATCTAAACTCTGACTTCCAATTTATAAGGGCGGCCTGGCGCATCTAGGGGTTGCCCACTGGATGAGTCTGACCAAAAACTCCTCATAACACTGCCTTTGAACTCACCCAGAAGTATTCATTTTCAGAGGGTGGAGGCTCTAGTGGTGACACTTGGGTATGCGTGGGCATGAGCCCTAAAAAAAGGACATGTGCACAACTACCTCATGCACTGGATTTCTCCTTTACAGAACTACTGGTGATGCCCCTTGGAGGTAACTGGAGCAGGTTGTACGACTGGGTAGAGAAAGTATTGATCACTCTCTGTGGGTTATTTAATTATAGTAGGTTGAAGACGTTTCATGAATTCATTGGAGAGCAATGGATCTCCCCAAGACACTTCCTACTGCATGGTGTAATAATGGCTACACTTCGAAAGGGGTGGCCCATTGGAACACCCAACACACCAATGTTTTAGCTTCATTTGCACACTAACCAGCAAGCACAGAGCGTTTACATTACTGTATAAAGCACTGGTCGTGCAGTCCAAATGTAATCTGTCTGAGCTGCATTAACACTGATCTGAGAACATGGGTACACCTTTGACTGAGGAGTTGTGGACCACCATTTTACAAAACATTTCCAAAATCTTCAGGAAATTATGATTCAAAATAATTCAGTACTACTATAACCCTGGGCGTAGTTCGCGTAGCCGCACTCCGCGAAGCTACGCGAAGACGCACTTGCACTCCGCGAGCTACGTGTAGCTCCGCGGACATGGGTAGTAGCTTGCTAGACCCGTTCGCGCGCCGTTTTTCGTCTTCGGGAGCGCGGTGCGCGTGTTCGGGGCGCTGCCTGCATGCTCGCAATAGCTAGCGCGCTAAGTTACTCAATGAGGTTTGTCCCGCCCGCTTGCGTTCCCTTATTTCCGGTTCCGGGTCACAAGTAACGTGTTCGCGTTGTGTTAGACATGTTCGGGAACTCATCTTCTCGTTCGCACTGCCAAAGTGCGTGATCGCGTCAAATATCGCGCGAACTTACCGCGGCGGTCGCGACGGGCAGAGCCATTTTCGATTTCACACTCTGGCTATGGTTTTGGGCCTACTTCAGCATCTCACTCCTATCTCTTCCATCCTGGTCTTTTCCCTCAGTTTTTCTAACTTTCTTTACTTCTTACCTATTTCTGTCTGTGCCTAGGTTTATATTTCTCATTTTATTTTTACTTTTACCACTTTTTTTGCAACTTTTCTCTTGTTTTATATTACTTCCTTCTTTTATCTTTCTTCTTTCTTCCCCTAACCTTTTTGTCTTCAACTTTCCTTCTTCCCTCCACCCAGAACCATGGTGAAGGGTGCCAGCAGAATCGGCGGCTCAAAGGGCAAGGCGGCTGTGCCTAAAAAAACCAGGCTGCCTTGCGGCAGAATGCGCCCGGCAGGAGTGACGCCCCGCCAACTTTTTGGGGAGGAGGAGGTGGCCGCCCTGGTCTTTTTTATCCAACGTCACCTCCCCTTGACTTTGGCAGCAGGCGACAGGCCCGGCTCCGGATACCAGCGCATTGAAGAGCGTCTCCGGCGGTGGGCGAAGGTGCGCCGTGCAGTCTTCCGCTGCTCCGGTATCCGGCGTACCCACCATCAGCTGTCCCACCGCTGGGCCGACATTTTGGACCGGGAGCAGGACCTGTTGGACCTGCTTGGTGTGGAGGTTGTGGGTCTTGGTGAGTGGCTACCCCAAAAATAAAGTGTGTATATATATATATATATATATATATATATATATATATATATATATATATATATATATATATATATATATTTATATACATATAGATTATATATATATATATATATATATATATACATATATATATATATAGTTGTATAAATATTGTTATTGTATCTTTGTAAATATTGGCTGAATAAGTAACGCGATGACTGTTGCCCCTAGTTACATTTGCGATGTATTCCGGTATATCTACTGTCATTGTATGACAGTGTTCTTCTTCTTCACTGGCTCTTGCGTGTTGTTTCAACTTGGCGCTAGCTGTTGCTGTTTATTGATGTGAGATTTTCTTTATTGCTGAGAACTGAAGTTAGTTAATGCTATTAATAGAGTCTTGTCCTTCCTTTGTCCGTCAGTGAAATAGCGGTGGATGGATAATTGTACGTTGTTTGCATATTGTAGCATTTTTTTCACGGCCTTCTCTTCTGCATGAATGGAATCCTTTTCTTGCAAAGAATGCTAACGTTACTTTGTTCTTCTTACCTCAGCCAGGGCCGGCTCTAGGGGGCATGTGCAAGCTGTGCAACTGCACAGGGGCACCAAACTTCAGGGGCCACCGCACCAATAGATATCCTTAATTTAATAATACTCTAAGGATGGATACATATTTGCGTTGCGGCCCCTGGCATGGATTTGTTGCCTCCGGCTCTGTTCCACTGTAGCAGTGTGATTTGCAATGATGTCTATGTTTCACATCACTCAATGTTTTTATCTTTGTTTATTATTTTAATTTTTACATGAACCACAGAACCCAGGGGCAAGCAGAATACAGGGACCGAGTCGGCGGGTGAACCACCAGTTACACAGAGCTCCTCTACTGAGGATCCTGCTGCTGTCCCCAGTAAGTCCAACAGTGCTTGTTTTTTCCTCTGTAATGTGTCTGCAGTGCTTTGTCAATTGACAGCAACCAAGTAGGCATCCAGAATGATGTTTGTCTAGTATTTTTGTAAACGTTAGTATACCACTACTAGTCTTGTGGGTATTCTTCTATCTCCTATGGAGTTATATACATATTACACAACTATGTAACTATGCACACGAAAATTGGATGTTGTTGGTACTGATAGGCAGGTTGGACCTTACTTACACCTCAGTCACAGAACTCTGAGGAACGCACAATTCACTGAACGTCAGCCTATATGGCCTGAGTCATTGGTCTATTGTTCAAATCACACTCCTGAACCCCAATACCAAGATGCCGAATGCTTTTAGGACACAAACCGTTACCTAAGAAACCCCCTTTTGCTCACTCACTCGTGTGAGTCTCTAAGACAACAGACACTGAAAATAAACTTCAGAGTCAAAGTGGTCATTCAAAAGCTTTATTTTGTTAGAAGTAAGTAAGTAACATCAATGTTTTTAAGTGCTTCCGTCCAATACGTTGAAGGGCCCACCAGAAAAAATCCAGAGTTAAAACAGGCATAATAAAGTAATCAACATTTGTACAGCTACTAGTGCACAATAGGGAAATGTGGCAACTATCGGAGACCTCTCACCAACGTATACTGGTCAGATATTCCTCTTTTTTTGTAAGCTATGGAAATGTCCGCTTCGTAGAAGGCAATCTTCTCACCTGCCGAAAAATAATGACAAAAGTGGTGCACGTTAGACAGTATTAAATACATTTATGCCAGTTTTATGCAGCCATGCTAAAAAGAAGTTGTAACCTGTAAGCAAACTCTATCCCACAATCCACATAGAAAACTTAAATACGGGCCCTTTTACTTTCCCACCTCTTCAGGTGTATGCATTGAACAATGATGTGTTGCCCCAGAGCGTCTTCTCGTACTGCGCAACAAGCTGCGAGTTAACACATGCGCAAAACTGGATACATTGATGTACAAAGGTTACATAGTTCACTTCCAATTTCCAAGGACTAGAGTAGCAGGACAGATGAGATGAGCTTGGGTACCATACCATAACAATGAATGCTAATAATATGTGTAGTGACTCTGCTGTACTATGCAATGTGGACTCATACTGATTACGTACGTTGGACTTAACTGTTTTGAAGAACTCCATTCTTGGTGAACAAGTACAAAGGGGGCTGTGCATCCATCTAAAAAGGCGTACTTATTTTTATAGGTGCAGAACCCTTACCATCGACCAGTGCCGACGGGGACAGCGGCGCAGCTTCAGCGCTCCCGGCGGGGACAGGAGGAACAGAGGCACCTACACCAGCAGCAGTGGGGGGGGAGCCAACAGCGGCGGGCGATGGTAAGTTACATTCAATAGTGATCTGCATTACTTGGTGGGAGGGGAAAACTTTCTCACTGTACTCTACTGGAAAATATATGATGTTACCTTTACTTGTCATTAGCATGCTAAGCATTACCACTACAGTAATGCAAGTGCCTGATAGCAGTCGGATGCATGGGTTGTTGTTAAAGCATGTAAAGGGGAAAACACAGCTGCCAGCGTGGTTGGGAGACACACCCAATACCGGTGGTTAGTGGATAGTCTCAGCAGCAGCGGTGTTTTGGGCAAACCCAAAGGCAAGGGAAGGAGGGGACGACTGGGTGCATGGGTCGTTGCTGGTGAAACACAAACCAAATAAGGTTTGTTGCGCGGTATAAAGTATTATAGTCTTTACTAGACATGTGCTACTAGCTGCCCCCTGTTAATTAATGTTACTTTGAGAGTGTTCCCGCCTTCCCGGAACAAAAGGAGATATGTAAAAGACAGGTGTTCGTTCTAATGTGTGTGACCGTTGAAGTACACCCATGCTAATAGGGCAGGCATAAAGCCGTGACAAAAAGTCCGAAAAATTAATAGAGGCTGTAGAATGTTCAAGATAGACGCAACACAATTTCTGGTACTCAGCTTGCTTGCTAGTGCTACTGTGCCGCCCACTATGTGTTGAATCAATGTTGTGTTCTTGATTTGCGGGGAGTTTGGATTAACAATTCTGTTTCTTTCTTTATAGTTACTCCTTCCCAAAAACCAACCAGGAAGGAGTTGGCAGTCCGGGCCCGGCAGCGGAAACTGCAGGCAATTGTAGAGGCCTACCGCCGGCTGGTGGATCAGGCCGAGGAGGAGGAGGAGGAGGCGGCGGCAGCAGCTGCTGCCTCTTCCAATGCCCCGGGCCCCAAGCCTGCAGGACTACGTCGCCGTGGTCAGGCAGCCGCCCGCCGCCGCATTGTTACATCTTCGGCGGCCCCCCCACAACAACAACAACAACAACATGCATGCAAGTGTAGGTGCCGTGATTTCAAAGCAAAGATTCTCCGCCGGGTAGCGAAGTTGGAGGAGGAGCGGAAGAAGCAGGAGGACGGTCTAGAGGAGCGTGTCAAGATACTGGTGGACAAACACCTGAAAGCCCGCCGGCTTTGAAATGGACCCTGTTTTTTGCCCCTTTTTTAATCCTTTTGTTGGTGGGTGGGATGTGGGAGTTGGGGTGTACATTTGGGTTGAAATTTGGTTGGGGTTAGGGGAGGGTAGGGACAGCTCTGGGTCAGGGGGTTACATTTGTTATATATTTTATTTTTCTATTATCATTATTAAAATATAAAAATAAAACAAAGATATTATTTTCACAAGAAAACATTTGAAGTTCATTTGTGTTTGTTGGGGGGGTGGAGGGGGGACTGTTTCACCAAATAATGTACGTTGTGCAACATGAACATGCACTACGAACGATAAATTAAGTACTGACTGCACCTGTAGTAGTAGGGTCACAAGTGCATAAATAATTTATATTATTAAATAACATGGGAAAATTGCCCATCACGTGAGTCTGAAGTTACTACTAGTATACTTTAATTCCATGCACATTTGCTCAGAGTCGGCTAAACAATCCTATGCAATGCATTGCATCATTCCTTTAACATACCTGTCCTAGTTGTCAGGGAAGAGGAGCTCGTCCTCAAACTCTGTGCGTTCAGACAGAAGTAGGTCATGTAACCCAGTAGTGAGGACGTCTTCTTCACACTCGCTTTCTTCATCCGGCGGTGATTCACGTACTTGATAGTCTGGTGGTATGAAGCGTTGATTCATTTTTATCATTGTCAGCCGCTCCACGCTTTTGGGGGAGAAACTAGTCCTTTTCGATGTGACAATGGCACCAGCAGCACTGAAAACCCGCTCAGAGGAGACACTGGCTACAGGACAAGCCAGATACTTTATCGCCAGCCTGCTCAGCACTGGCCACTGTCTCCTTCTTTCATACCAATAGACCAATGGGCTTTGCTCCATGAACACCTCTGTTGTGTCATCCAGATAGGCCTGAACCATCCGCTCAATGTTCATTGGTGCTCGGCTTTGCTGGTCCTCTTTTCCCTTTGCAACAGCAACGGACTTACCCATCCCTTTCTGTAGAAAAAAAGCAGTTATGCTTTTGGTTGGGTCTGCTGAATCAGATCGTGTAGGTGCTGCTTTTGGTACTGTTGGTGCCTGCTGGAAAGCAGACGCACTGCTCTCACGCTGTGAAGAACTTGCGTCAGGAGTACTTGGACTGGCCTGGGCTGGCAGTGGCAGGCCTTTAAGTAACAGCCGTTCAGTTTCTAACTCATTAGCTTCCGCAGCTATGGAAGTTTTGTACTTGTCAACATCCTCATCTGAAAATGGAATTACTTCGTTACTGCTGACAAATAATTTGTACCGTGGATCCAAGATTGTTGCAGTTATGTAATGTTCACCTGACACAATATTGTTGAGCCTTACATTTTCACACAAGCGGTTGACTAAGCCCTTGGCTAAGGTATATGCATCAACTTTTTGTTCGTCACCTTCGTATGTTTCACAGACCTCCTTCACCTGTTGCTCAAGCATGTACAACAATGGGATGGCTTGGCCCATAGTACAGTCCTCCCTGCTAACTGCACGTGTGAAGACCTCAAAGGGTTGTAGCATCTCTGTGATGCATTTAATGAGGTCCCACTGCCACATCTCAATGGTCAGGGCTTTAAGATTAACAGTAGGATCCCCTAATCTTCTTGACATGACATAAGCATTCAGTGGGATGTACTGCTCAAAGAGACGCTCAAGCATGAAATAAGTTGAGTTCCAACGTGTTGGGACCTCCTGTATCAGTGCTTTGACTGGCAACCTATGCTCTTGCTGAATGACCCGTAGCAGCTTCCGTCCTTTGAAAGAATGGTTAAAGTGCGTGCATATTCTTCTGCAGATGGCCATTATGTTGCTGACTTTGGCTTCATTTTTCAGAAAGTCTTGCACGACTAAGTTTATGCAGTGTGCCAAACAGGGTACCCTGAAATAATGTCCTTCTCTCATTGCCTTCACTACATTACTGCCATTGTCGGTGGAAACAAAACCAATCTTAAGGCCTCTTGGTTTCAGCCATTCAAAGACCTTGTCATTAAAGTCAGACAAAATGTTTTCAGCAGTATGACTTTTGTCCATACCAAACATGGCTATAGTTGCATGTCTGCGCGTATCATTAAAAATTCCAGCAACGTCACGGAGGCCTGAAGTTAACTTGTCTTTAACACCTGCAAAAGAGATCCAGTGTGCGGTGATGCACATGAAATCTGTAGCATCGCAACTGCTCCACATGTCTGTTGTCAGGTGGATACAATGGACAACACTCTGTTGTAAGGCTTTCCCAATCAATTCCAGCACATCGTGGTGTAGTGCTGGAACAGCCACTCGGGCAAAATAGTAGCGACTGGGAACGTTCCATTTTGGGCAGAGGGTTGCCACTAATTCCAGAAATCCAACAGCCTCAACAAATGAAAATGGGAGAAGGTCCAGTGCTAACATTTTCGCAAGTTTGGCATTGTATAAACGTGCTACTGGGTGGTTCCGCTCGTACTTTCCCTCCTGCCTTAACATGCTAGGAATGGTAAGCTGCTTTGCATGTCTTTGAGTTGTGCTAGACGGACCACCTTGCATCGCAGACTTTGCACTCCTTGGTGTTTCCAGCTGACTCTGGTGCCACTGAGAAGTTGCAGATGCGGAGGATGTGGTCTTTACCACTCCAGTGCTGGCGACAGGGGTCGATTGTGTACCACTCCTAGATAGAAGGTCATCGTCTCCCTCTTCTTCTACCTCCTGATCAACCATGAGTGGACCTTGTACCACTGTATCCCCACCAACACGAGTGCTAACATTTTTTAAGCTTGCAAGGTGGTTCTCCCACCTGATCACGTGTGTTTTTTTCAAATGGGTCGTTTGGCCTCCAGTCCCATAGTTTGTACCAAGCTTACCACGACTAACATTGGCATGACAAATGGTGCATACAGCAATGTTCTCCTGAACTGGGTGAACCGTAAAGAAGTCCCACACTGGGGAGGTAAACTTTTGTCTCCTGCCATAGGAAGAGGAGGACCCACTGCCAATGCCGGATGGACTGGAGGATTGTGGAATTTCACTATGGGACAGCTCAGTCCTAGTACTGCCACTACCTCCTTCTGTTGAAGTGGCGCTTCTGCTGGATGTCGGATGCTGCCGGGCCTTCGCTGTTGAAAAAATTGGAGCTGGTGTTACTGTGGGTGTTGAGTGTGTAGGAGTTATGCGTGGTACCTGCTCATCAGTCATTGCAGCATTTCTGGATAGGGTGAAAATGTTTGTCTCTACATCCTCTGCACCAGGAATAACGCTTGTGATGATGACAGTGTCAGACCCGTCTTTATCACCAGCAGTATCCTGCTCACCTACATCGACCTCCATAAGTTCAAGCCTGCCTGGAAACTTCCTTTTTCCTAGCATGGTCTTCTTGGGATGTCTCTCCTTTGAATGCGCAGATAGTTGTGGCTGCCAATCCGTATCAAGGTCATCGGAAGGGATGCTTTGCGAAGAACTCAATGCACTAACCCTCCTTTCCCTTGGTGAATTCAAAGGAAATAGATCACCTACAGAAGTGGCTTCCTCTTCTTCTTGCTCGGAAGGAGGCTCTACTTCCTGAACTGCCCCGACTTCGGGAGGAACAACTACTACTATTTGGTGCGGAGATGGTGGTTGTTGTTCTTGAGGAAGTACTATTGCGGGCTGGGGTTTTTCAACAACAACTGTTGCGGGCGGTGGTTGTGGTTGTTCAACAACTGTTGCGGGAAGTGGTTGTGGTTGTGGGTGAACAACTCCTATTGCGGGCGGTGGTTGTGGTTGTTGAACATCTACTGCTGGCGGTGGTTGTTGAGCACTTCCATCTTGCGTGGATTGTGTACTACTTTGAGACAGCGATAAGTTTAGTTCTGGCTCAGTATCACTGCTCGCAAGCAGAAGGCTGGCTACCTCTTCGACCCTCATCATGTGCTTGGCCCTGGGATGCTGGCTTGCCCCCACTAATGCAGATGTGCTGGTCCCAGCTTGCACCCCAGACCCCGCTGCTGCAGGCGTACCTTTTGGGGTGCCAAAAAAGGTTTTGGGGTCCATACCAGATTTAAGTGACACTTCCTTCTGCTGTTCCTTCTTCGCAGCAACTTTCTTTGTGGTGGAGGACCTGGTAGCTTTCTTAGGGCCCATCTTCTTCTGATGTCAGTCAGCTCACAGCAGCACAAATTGCAGAGATGTCTGGTCAGATGAGTCACACACCACACGTGGCGTACAACTGAAGGACGTCCGTCTGGCGGTAGAACGAGCGATGGATGAAAAAACAACCAGCACCTCCTCAGTCTTTTTTGTGCACCTACAAGTAAAGAAGGCAGAACAACATCAGTCAAACAAGCAGTAAGGCAACATGAACAATTGAAAGACACACAGGTCAATGTATAAAAGACAAAACAGAAGACTAATAATACCAGTCCAGCAGCACCACAGCTCAAAGGCCACATGAAGTCCAGAAAGAACCAATAAAGTCAAGCAGGCCTATAGATACCAATATGGACAGAAAAACGAGGATGCCTGCTGCACATGACAGGTTAATGTGCAAGGAATAAATAGCCCATGGCTAAGACAGAGGTTGTAAACATAACACCGCAAAAACACATACAAAGAAACCCCTGCCCAGGCTCCCAAAACAACAACCAAATGACAAATTCTGTTTTTTTGGGTGCACAAGAAAGACCTGCAACATTTTTGAGAAACTTTTATGCAACTCGGGACATATTGTCCGCGAGAATGCTAAATCGGCATGTTCGGCAGCGCGAACGGAATAAAAAGTCGTGTTCGCGTTCCCGAGCAAGTACATTGAGTGCGCGAACACGACAAAAAATGTAAGTTCACGTGCTCACATGGTGCGAAGTTACCAAAACTACCCAAGCTGTATTCCTAGGGTTACCTAATGGCAGAAATTGACAGAGTATTTAAAGTTTAAACACACCCAAAACCAGAAATACCCCACACATAAAAATAAGATTTTCTATATCAATCCAAGCCATCCATGATTTTCACATTAAGGGTACACCACAAAAACAGTTGATTAACTTTCATGACCCTATGAGTAGTACCTATGGCCTACTGCCAGAGTAGGCCACAAGGTTGGAGGCCTATGCCTATGGCAAAAGCACAAAGGAAGGACACACAAAATGGCCGCCGACATAGGGCCTGGCCACCAACAACAACATGGCAAAATCACAAAGGATGTATACACAAAATGGCCTCCACCACATGGCCTGGCCACCAACAACAACATGGCAAAATATATCACAAAGGAAGCATACACAAAATGGCCGCCACCACATGGCCTGGCCACCAACAACAACATGGCAAAATCACAAAGGATGTATATACAAAATGGCCTCCACCACATGGCCTGGCCACCAACAACAACATGGCAAAATAAATCACAAAGGAAGCATACACAAAAAGATCACCACCATAGGGCCTGGCCACCAACAACAACATGGACAACTTTACAAAATGGCCTCCACCACATGGCCTGGCCACCAACAACAACATGGCAAAATAAATCACAAAGGAAGCATACACAAAATGGCCGCCACCACATGGCCTGGCCACCAACAACAACATGACAAGAAAGAGAAGACAGACAATAATGCCTATGGCAAAGGGACAATGCTTTGCTTCAGAAAATGGACACACCACACCACCGCCCAAATTGGTCACCCCACCCCAAAAAAAAAAAAAAAATAACAGAGGAGAGAAAATGGAAGTGGTCCATGCTCCAAAAAGAGAAAACTACTACCAAAATGAGAACATAACATAAATGAGGAATTTTTAGGTGCACAAGAAAGACCTGCAACATTTTTGAGAAACTTTTATGCAACTCGGGACATATTGTCCGCGAGAATGCTAAATCGGCATGTTCGGCAGCGCGAACGGAATAAAAAGTCGTGTTCGCGTTCCCGAGCAAGTACATTGAGTGCGCGAACAAGACAAAAAATGTAAGTTCACGTGCTCACATGGTGCGAAGTTACCAAAACTACCCAAGCTGTATTCCTAGGGTTACCTAATGGCAGAAATTGACAGAATATTTAAAGTTTAAACACACCCAAAACCAGAAATACCCCACACATAAAAATAAGATTTTCTATATCAATCCAAGCCATCCATGATTTTCACATTAAGGGTACACCACAAAAACAGTTGATTAACTTTCATGACCCTATGAGTAGTACCTATGGCCTACTGCCAGAGTAGGCCACAAGGTTGGAGGCCTATGGCAAGAGCAAAGTGGCTGGAAACATTAAATGGCCGCCAACACATGGCCAGGCCAACCACAGAAAGTTAATACAATGAACTCATGCATGCCTACACACTAACTACATGGGGTACTAGGGTCAGATATTGGCTTAAAAATTAGAAACATTTTAAATTCCACAAAATGCAATGTTAGAAAAAAATTACAATTTGGGACCTCATGAAAGTACAGGCCTCCATCAATAATTTCATTCCAGGATTGAATACTGTTGTTAAAAAAAAAATCAAATCAAACAAGCACAAGTCTACATCACTCATACATTACACAAACTTACTTGAAAAAGAGAATTCCAATTCAAAAAGTCCTCATTAAATCCAAGGTAAATCAGTAATGCAGCCAACACAGACAGAAAGTGATCCTTCCAGCTCAAAATCCAAAGGAAAGTGAGCACCACATGGACAAAGCACTGGGAGGAGCCTGGTGGACAGGAACAGGAAGTTGTAAACTCAAGAGCCCTTCCTCCTTACTCTGCAAAACAAGAGTAGAAACAAAAAGAGGGGTCCTTCCCCCCTAAAAATAAAGCCAAAGGTACAACTTTAAGGTTTTTTGCTTTTTTTTCCTAACCAAAATGGTAATTTATTATGGTTTTAACATGCTCGCGAGTTATTCTGTGCAAGAATGCAGTTTCTGCGTGTTCGGCAACTCGATCTTACCAAAAAGCATCCTCGCGCATCCTTATGACGCTATCTCGCATCAAAATGACGTTATCGCGTTCGCACAGTCGCACGGGACTGTGCGAGAGTGTTTCCAAACATGGTGGCACAAGCGACCAGGAAAAAACGAACGCAGAACGAAGGTAAGCCATTGCCGCGCACGCGATAATGTTATTCAGCGCGCGAGAACTACGCTACGCACCGGATCGCGGAGTTATCGACAGCTACGCGTTCTCCGCGGAACGCGGAGCTGCCGAAACTCCGCAAGCTCCGCGAACGGAGCGTAGTTCTTCGCCCAGGGTTATACTACTATCTCCATTGAGTTTACATTACCCCTAAGAGAATAAATGTAATATTTCCAAATGCGCAAGCGGAGTGTGCAAGATGTCAGCTAGATGGCTGCAGATTTCTGTCATATGGAATGGAGCTGTCGCTCATTGATTGCATATTAGGATTAAATAGTAGAAGTCATGAATGCTGCTACAGACAAAACTCTCCTTATAACTCCAAGATCTTATCTGCTGGGCCTCTAACCGAGAACCAAGGCAAGCGATTTGACGTCCGATCCGCAGATCTGACGCTCATTCTGGCAGAGGATAATAGGCAGAAGCCTGGTGTTGCTAGTCTCTGTAAGTGGGTAAAGCATTGAACAGGTAGGTGGAGTGCGATTGTGCAGTATTCAGAAGGAGGCGAGAAGAGGCCAGAGGAACAGGAAGTGGCGCAGTCCTGGAAGATGCTATACCAAGCTTGCCCAACACTAGATTTTGCCACTGAAATCCTTCCCCATCCGACAGCAACAAAAGTGGGTAAAAAAAAAATATATATATATATAAATACCCATGCTTCAACCACAACCTCCAGGCTTCCACTACCCCCATTTAAGAGCACCATTATGCAGTAGGGGAAACGTAGCTGAGTACGTACTGCACAGAGTTAGAGGGTTCCCATACAAGAGTAACAAATCGATACCAAATATCTGAACTCTCAAACCACTCTCTAGCAATGTTGTTATTGTTTGTGTTGCTTTTGATGGCTCAATAGAAGATTTGCTGCTCACGATGAGATAACAAATCAACCTGATATATTATTAATTCCGCAGACTATAAATGGGCAAAATGACTGTATATGCTGTACACATGAAACTGTAGTAGAAAATGGTGGTATATTGTAATAACGTTGTAGGGCCATTGTTGAGGCTATACAATATATGTATTTATATATGTATATGTGTGTGTGTGTGTGTATATATATATATATATATGAGTGTTAGAGTAGAAATTAGGGGCACTAGACACTAAAACCATAGTCCCTCCTCAGTGCACAACATACATATGTGAGATGTATTTATTTATATATATACACATGACTAAAAATATACAAACACAATCCACCACGCGCCACACTGTGTCACTGTGAATGAAATAGTTGGCAATTTGCGAATATTCATAAGTGCCGAACCTTAATTGACAAGAGACTCTACCTTGATACAATGAAATTGAATTGTCATCAGACATGTTTAATTTTAATTTAATTTTGTTTTGTGCCTAAGGTGAATATAATGTGTAGCGCGAATTGATTGTTGCATGTAAAGTTGTAACTCTTTAGTGGCCATGAGGCAATGGTTACTATGACAATACTGATGCCGCCACACAGACCAATGAGCACTGTGAAAAGTTTAAAAGCACTCACTTACTTGAATTCTTTGTTGTGAACAAGACGGTTCATCCGTCGAAATGCGTCAACTTTACACTTGATAAATGAAACTTGTTCCTGAATGAGATCACGCGGTGTCAGAGCCTGTTTATCATCGGGTAAACACAGGAGTGGAGAATATATTACGGGACGTGCCAGAATCCCGCACGCTGACCCCCCCTCACTTTGGAGCTCTTCGCCGGCTGGCAAAAGCACTTTGGAGAAATCTTTGTAAACGAGGAATGCGAAGCGCCCCCCAAGCCTGAAACGCGACGGATAGAAGCAGCGCAGACGACCTACACGAACACGGCAACCGGGATCCTTCGGCGTGCCGGAAGGCATCTAAGAATCCAGGTAAGCCGGCGGGTGTCAGCGCATAGCGTATCCGACCAGGTGGCAGCTGGGAGAGGTAGTCCACTGAGGAGCTTGTCAACAAGACTCAAAGGACAGTGGGTGTCAGGAACGACTGAAAATTAGTAAAACAAGTGAAAGATGGCGGAGGAATGGGAACGAGAACGCATGGAGGCAGCACTTGATATTTTTGAGGACATTGATAAGGATACAAACACTGAATCTGGTAGTGGAAAAAGAAATGAAGCATCAAATGGATCTGATGTTAAGTCACTATTAAAGGAATACGAAAAATTTCGTAAACAGGAAATATCAAAGTGGTGGGAGTGTACCTCGTTGCGCAGGTACTTAGAAGTAGAAAGAGTACCACGAGGACTGAGAATCCTTCTAGCGCCAACATACGATAACCCCGACCCAAAGATGCTACAGGAATGGGCAAATAACTATGCACAAGCATCGAGGAATAGCTTGGAAATACTTGTGAAATACGCCGCCACAGAAAGAGACAAACTTTTGGCACTGTTAAATACTATTGCAGAGGAACTTGGAAAACATGCAGAACAGGACTTCATAACTAAACAAATGATAGAGATCAAATCTCGTGTGGCAAAATATGAACAAACAATAAAAGAAAGAAAAGCGCAAAAATTCCAGCGCGACCGTGCAGATTACATGAAAGGTCGCATATATACATTCGCAAGGAAATATGATGATATAAGACAAAGGAAGTTGCCAACTGCAAGCGCCCACGAGAATGCAACACCAGAGGAGTCCGAAGTAAGCTCGGGAGCAGAATCAGACCCCAGCACTTCAACAGCCACAGCCCAAATGAAATCAATACCAACCCCCGCAGAGGAGTTTGATTTTTTACGGGAAGAAAGACTGCGAACCCTGAGACCACGGCGGCCTCAACAAAATCAAAACAAGAACAAAACAACGTCACAAAAAGTAGAAAGCGGAAAAACAGGAGATGGGGGAAAAGTACAACAACAAAAAGAAACAAAAAAACAGAACTACAGAAGGAACTACAGACGATAATGGACGACAAGGATAAAAACACAGTCATAAATTTATCAGATATGGCTTTAACAAATGTGGAAGAAGAGACTTTATCACTGGGATTATCCTTTTACAAGCGCACGAACTTTAATTACACACAAACACGAATAGACCTACATCAGTTCATACGAAAATTAAAATTGAAAAAACATTTCTTCAACTAAGAAGAGAGAGACAATAGTGACAAACAACCACCCGATAATATGAACTGCGAATTGACGAAATGTCATTTATCAAGGAAATGGCGGACCTGGATACCAATGGAAATTATGGCATTATGAGTACGCAAGATGCGGCAGACCATGCAGGGATCTACACCGCAGGCACGATTAAAACACAGTTCAAACCAAGATCTACATTTTGCCCCATCATGCCAAAAGGCTGCATCGATATCTTCTCTGACAAAGTCATATGTGATCTAAAAATCTCTGTCTTGGACAAGTAGTAATGAGTTCTGAAAAACACATGCTAATGAGAGATCAATGTATGACAATGTCATATCAAAAATCAAGGAAAGAAGTGATGTAGTAGTGCGGTGGTCCGACAAAGGGGGAAACGTGGTCCTCTGGCCACTTGAAATGTATAATTCTGAAGCACAATCACAGTTATCAGATAGGGAATGTTACCAGAGGATCAGTGCAACAAACATTACAACTATCCAAGAGAGGTACCATAGGAGTCTCTATGATTGGAAAATTGCTGGAACAATTTCGAAGAATGAATTCGATTTTCTAAAGAACAACTATCCAGTAACGCCAAACCTATACCTCATCCCAAAGGTGCACAAGAATGCAACCTGCCCCCCGGGGAGACCCATAATTTCGGCAATAGGTGGGTTGTTTGAAAACACTAGCCGATTCATAGACTTTTTCCTACAACCACATGTAAAGGCACTACCTTCCTACACGAAAGACAGTGGGGACTTTCTTAAAAAAATCTTTGACATCAAATGGGAAACCAATTTTGTGTTTATGACTTTGGACGTACAAAGCCTTTATACAAGTAAAAGGCATAGAGATGGTTTAAATGCAATTAAGCATTATTTGGGCGGAAGAAGCAGTGATTTGTATCAACACACTCAGATGCTGCTCCAAATGACTGAGTGGTGTTTAGAAAATAACACCTTTGCCTTTAACAAATTACTGTATAAGCAAACACAGGGAACTGCCATGGGTACTTGCTTCGCCCCCAGCTATGCTAATTTGCATATGGGCTGGTGGGAGGAGCAAGTACTCATGAAGACACACACTGTGATAATGTCAGAAAATATGGCACACTATAGTCGCTATATTGATGACATTTTTACTATTTGGAAAGGGAGTGAGGAAAGTGCAAGGGAATTTGCAGAACAACTGAATGAAAACAGCCTGAACCTTAAATTTACCTGTGAAACCAGCAAGAGTAGGATTAACTTCCTAGATTTGGAGCTGTTTGTAGCAGATGGAAAAATTCAATCGAGTACCTACCGTAAGCCAACCTCTGGAAACACAATCCTTCACGCCTCAAGTTACCACCCACCAAACTTAATAAATAGCATCCCGTATGCAGAATGTTTAAGAATGCGGCGAAACTGCAGTACTGACACAAACTACAAAGAATCGAAGGCTAGTTTGTTTGGCAGGTTGCGCCTTAGAGGCTATTCTGAACATACACTAAAAACAGCAGAACAAAAATGCGATCGGAAAGAAAGAAAAGAGTTGCTTTTCTCTCACAAACCTGTGACAGAAAAGTCCAAAGCAAGCACAGGGACCCCACGCCTAATCACAGGGTACAATGCCTATCAGAAACAACTTAGAAATATCATCTATCGGCATTGGCCCATAATCAGGAATGATCCTGTGATAGGGAAAGACTGTAACAAAATCCCCCAGCTCACTTTTCGAAAAACTAAAAGTATGAAGGAGGAACTGGTAGTAAATGATCCTGTCCCAAAGAAAAAAGAACCCCTGTGGCTAAAAGCAAAAAATGTTTTTTTAAATGCACTAAGTGCAAAGCATGCCAGTATGGAATGAATGTTACCAAAGTTGATGTGCCAAATAGAAGAAAACCACTTGAGATATGCGCAAACTATACATGCAAGACGGACTTTGCAGTTTACGTCTTGCAATGTAGTTGTAATAAAAAGTACGTGGGCAGCACTATCCATCCTGCACACGTAAGGGTGTTACAGCACCTGAAAGCTATTACTAACAACGACCCCTCATACCCAGTGGCAAGGCACATCAACGCTATGCATGGAGGAAAAGCAGAGAACATTAAGTACTTTGTGATTGACCATGTTAAGAAAAATATCAGAGGGGGGAACAGACAGTTGGCCCTCCGAAGATTAGAATCTCGGTACATTATCCTGTTGGACACTAAGGCCCCACAGGGATTGAATGCAGATGAGGCCCTTAGTGTGCATTTATAGCCCACAATAAAATGTAACAATACAAGTAGCTGTCCATGCATTTTTTAACCCACCCTTCCGCTAGAGAAGAGTAACATTAGCTTCACTATTACTTTTCAGCAAACGCTGCAAGTATCATAGTAGAGTATATATGAGGTGGCAAGTGATAACGGGAGTGGCGATATAAAGTATGATCTTGTGAACACTACTTGTCATGAAAATAAATGTAATTAACATCTTGCTATAGGTGAATTAATATAAACAAAGTAAAACACTATATGTTAGATTGTCACTTGCAATTGCCCACATGGGCTGTATTTAAGAACAATCTGAAAGTTGCCAAACAGAGTGAAGGGCTTAGCACCACTAGAGTGTTAGAGTAGAAATTAGGGGCACTAGACCCTAAAACCATAGTCCCTCCTCAGTGCACAACATACATATGTGAGATGTATTTATTTATATATATACACATGACTAAAAATATACAAACACAATCCACCACGCGCCACACTGTGTCACTGTGAATAAAATAGTTGGCAATTTGCGAATATTCATAAGTGCCGAACCGTAATTGACAAGAGACTCTACCTTGATACAATGAAATTGAATTGTCATCAGACATGTTTAATTTTAATTTAATTTTGTTTTGTGCCTAAGGTGAATATAATGTGTAGCGCGAATTGATTGTTGCATGTAAAGTTGTAACTCTTCAGTGGCCATGAGGCAATGGTTACTATGACAATACTGATGCCGCCACACAGACCAATGAGCACTGTGAAAAGTTTAAAAGCGCTCACTTACTTGAATTCTCTGTTGTGAACAAGACGGTTCATCCATCGAAACGCGTCAACTTTACACTTGATAAATAAAACTTGTTCCTGAATGAGATCCCACGGTGTCAGCGCCTGTTTATCATCGGGTAAACACAGGAGTGGAGAATATATATATATATATATATATATATATATATATATATATATATATATATATATATATATATATTACCTACTGGCGGTCGCCAGTAGGTATATATAGTTTGGATTTTTTTGAATAGGGATTTCTGAAAATTCTATGTTGAATAACTTTGGCGTTGATGGACGGAATTGGCTGAAATTTTCAGGAAAATGGCACATTTTGTTTCTGAGCGTCCCCTGAAAGTTTGGGGGGGGGGTTCGTCAAGCGGGGGCCGAGAAAAAAGGGGGGTCCCAAAACGTGTTTTTAACATTGAGTTTTCCATAGGGCGGTTGGACTCACTTTTAGCTCGAACGGCTGAATGGATTTCCACAAAACTTGGCAAAATTGTAGGGACTGGTAGCCCGATGTGCCTTGCTATGTCTCAAGATAAATGCTCTAGTGGTTTTTACGAAAATTAACTTTGAAAAATATATATTGGGCTACATTGGGCTATATATATGTTAGAGCCCAAATGTAGCCCAAATATCAGCCAGATGTAGCCCAACTATAGCCCAGTGACAGAATGTCCCAGAGTGTTCTAAAGAACAACTAGAGCGCTAACAGTCTTACTTATGACAAAAGTATGGCACACCTGAAGTCATCTTGATTGGAATAAAGTGTTAACACTTAAAACATTTAATTTGCAAAGGAACAAAATGAGGGGGTTCATTTTGCCATAGAAATTATGATTAGTGCTGAAGAAAGAAAAATTAGGGCACATTTTGAGTGACTTCTCAAATCCTCTTATATTTCATAAAAAAAATTCTGATATGCAGTCTCCCAAGATGGCCACCAGAGACAAAAGAGCCCAAATGTAGCCCAAATATCAGCCAGATGTAGCCCAACTATAGCCCAATGACAGAATGTCCCAGAGTGTTCTAAAGAACAACTAGAACGCTAACAGTCTTACTTATGACAAAAGTATGGCACACCTGAAGTCATCTTGATTGGAATAAAGTGGTAACACTTAATACATTTAATTTGAAAAGGAACAAAATGAGGGGTTTCATTTTGCCATAGAAATGTTATATATATATATATATATATATATATATATATATATATATATATATATATATATATATATATTACCTACTGGCGGTCACCACTAGGTATATATAGTTAGGATTTTTTTGAATAGGGATTTCTGAAAATTCTATGTTGAATAACTTTGGCGTTGATGGACGGAATTGGCTGAAATTTTCAGGAAAATGGCACATTTTGTTTCTGAGTGTCCCCTGAAAGTTTGGGGGGTTTCGTCAAGCGGGGGCCGAGAAAAAAAGGGGGGTCCCAAAACGTGTTTTTAACATTGAGTTTTCCATAGGGCGGTTGGACTCACTTTTAGCTCGAACGGCTGAATGGATTTCTATGAAACTTGGCAAAATTGTAGAGACTGTTTGCCCGATGTGCCTTTGCTAGGTCTCAAGATAAATGCTCTAGTGGTTTTTACGAAAATTAACTTTGAAAAATATATATTGGGCTACATTGGGCTATATATATGTTAGAGCCCAAATGTAGCCCAAATATCAGCCAGATGTAGCCCAACTATAGCCCAGTGACAGAATGTCCCAGAGTGTTCTAAAGAACAACTAGAGCGCTAACAGTCTTACTTATGACAAAAGTATGGCACACCTGAAGTCATCTTGATTGGAATAAAGTGTTAACACTTAAAACATTTAATTTGCAAAGGAACAAAATGAGGGGGTTCATTTTGCCATAGAAATTATGATTAGTGCTGAAGAAAGAAAAATTAGGGCACATTTTGAGTGACTTCTCAAATCCTCTTATATTTCATTAAAAAAATTCTGATATGCAGTCTCCCAAGATGGCCACCAGAGACAAAAGAGCCCAAATGTAGCCCAAATATCAGCCAGATGTAGCCCAACTATAGCCCAATGACAGAATGTCCCAGAGTGTTCTAAAGAACAACTAGAACGCTAACAGTCTTACTTATGACAAAAGTATGGCACACCTGAAGTCATCTTGATTGGAATAAAGTGGTAACACTTAATACATTTAATTTGAAAAGGAACAAAATGAGGGGTTTCATTTTGCCATAGAAATGTTATATATATATATATATATATATATATATATATATTACCTACTGGCGGTCACCACTAGGTATATATAGTTAGGATTTTTTTGAATAGGGATTTCTGAAAATTCTATGTTGAATAACTTTGGCGTTGATGGACGGAATTGGCTGAAATTTTCAGGAAAATGGCACATTTTGTTTCTGAGTGTCCCCTGAAAGTTTGGGGGGTTTCGTCAAGCGGGGGCCGAGAAAAAAAGGGGGGTCCCAAAACGTGTTTTTAACATGGAGTTTTCCATAGGGCGGTTGGACTCACTTTTAGCTCGAACGGCTGAATGGATTTCTATGAAACTTGGCAAAATTGTAGAGACTGTTTGCCCGATGTGCCTTTGCTAGGTCTCAAGGTATGTGCTCCAGTGGATTTTGAGAAATTAACATTCAAAAAAATATATATATCTGTGACAGCGTCCCGGTTAGCGCCCCGGTTCGCGTACCAGACGCGTAACGGAACTTCGCGAGGAGAAGCGGATTGGCTCTCCGGTGACTGTCAACATTCTAAACAGTGTGGAGCGGCTGCCATCTTGTCTCTCGGTAGGATCGAGAGACAAGAGGTGGAAATAAACAAAGGGGGAAATGAATGAAAGGGGGCAAGGTAGACCCCTCCTGACCCCCTAGGATTGATGTGGGGGCTATTAAAGGGCCCCGCGGGACAAAAAAATAAAATCTTTTTTTTTCGATTTTTCGCGGTGGAAGCGCTACCCGGTAGGCGAACCGGGTAGCTCACCGGTAGCGTAACTGGAGTCCGCCATCTTGTGTTTCGGACGAATTTAGTCACAAGATGGAGGATAAACAATGTTGGGAATGGGTATAAGGGGGCACGGGAGACATATCCTGACCCCCTAGGTTTTCTGAGGGTGGCTGAGGAGGCCCATTTCAAATTTTCGCACGGTTAGCGCCCGGTCCGCGCACCGGGTAGCGTTCCGGAAAGCGTAACAAGGGGAAAACCAAGGGAAATAGTAAAATAATATTTTAGAGTGCTTTGAGGTAGGGTAGCTCTGAATATCATTACCCAAGTGGACGGAAAGAAGTACGAACAGTGTCGCTGTGATGCCAATATTTACCGGCAGCTCAGGCCCCCCCTGGTTCTCGTCATGGCTCCATAGTTTGAGCACAGTAGATCCTGAATAAAAGGCGTTTAATCTTCAGTCTTGTGGCGTTTCCATGCTGGGTAACCTTTGTGATTTCATTGAATGCGGCCCCGCCCGGGTCGCGGAAACGCCCTGCCGTCATTGTGCGGACTCGTGTTCCAACCTGGAGCACTATGGAACTGAGGAGCCGGTACAGGAACTGTAACCAGCAGATGGTGCAAAAGGCAGCACGCATCTGATCCACTGGGATAATACTGTTTGTGATTTTAATTGGCGAACACCAGCATCCACTGGGAATCACCACAATGGGACTTCAAGGACCAACATGCCTTCTGGCACACACCCATATGGGCGGAACTTGGAACAGCTTATCAAGGTGTCCCATTGAGTAGCTGGGTGTGATCGCCTTCACTGCCCGTGACCAAGAGCACATCGGTGCTCGAAACGCGTTGGGACTTACTCTCCTGGTGTGTGAACTGCTGCTTTCACCTACCTGTGGTTCCTGAATAAAAGGCGTTTAATCTTCAGTCTTGTGGCGTTTCCATGCTGGGTAACCTTTGTGATTTCATTGAATGCGGCCCCGCCCGGGTCGCGGAAACGCCCTGCCGTCATTGTGCGGACTCGTGTTCCAACCTGGAGCACTATGGAACTGAGGAGCCGGTACAGGAACTGTAACCAGCAGATGGTGCAAAAGGCAGCACGCATCTGATCCACTGGGATAATACTGTTTGTGATTTTAATTGGCGAACACCAGCATCCACTGGGAATCACCACAATGGGACTTCAAGGACCAACATGCCTTCTG